>NW_022436963.1:20452877-21162976 GCF_009761245.1 Sapajus apella
ACCAAAAGATAGGACTGAAAGATTTGAGAGGGGAGTGAGCAAATTCCTAAAAATAACTTCTGGTATTTGCCCACAGAGTACACCGAGAAACAGAATCCTGTAAGAAACTGGAATCAGGATCGAGCATGTGCTTCAGCGGATTCTGTGTCTTCTTGAACTCTTGTCTGAATTAGGATGTTGGCTCCTCAAAGATGAAGGCCATGAACCACCTGCCTGGAAGTTCAGAATACGCTGGGCCAGTTAGGGGGTCATGGGTGATACTGGGGCAACCGGCCCTTGTTGTGTCCATGTTTGGGGCATTGTACATTTGGATGGGAGTGTGATGGATGGGTAAAGACCTCTGGCTAACTCACACATTTCCCTCAAGTAGCCTCGGCTCAGCCTAAGTAGGAGGAATCAGTTATTTCTCTGGGCCTTTAAATCACATTCCTCCATGAAAAGATGAACTTTCCTGTCCCCTCGTTATTGTAAATCACCTACCCTCTGATGGTTTTAAACAAAGTCATGCTCATCTGGTCACGAACATTTTATCTTTTCTTCCTCTTATCTCTTTTCATACTTGCATTTAAAAAAAATTGGCTCAAGTAATATGTTCATTGTAGGAAAAAATATAGATAAGCATTTTAAACTGAGTTTCTATCTCTACAGATGTTTTATAAAATATTTTTACAAAAAGTGTTATCATATTGCATGGACTTTTTGTGGTCTACTTCTTTCACCTAGAATATATTGCAAGCATCTTTCCACATCAACCAGTCTTTCCCTTTATAACAGCCTGTCTTTATGTGTCACGTGTATTTGGCTCTTCAAAAAAATCACGTGTAATGAGGACTCATGGTTTGTAGTCATGATGCTTCCTTGAGCTAAACTCTTTCTAAAGATTTAACGTTCCAAAGACCAGGCCAGGAGCGGCTGAGAAGGCAGTTACCAGTCTTGAATTCAAGGGCTCCATGTTTGTAGCAGTTTTCACCCAGAGGCAGCAGTCTGCCTCCAGGTTTCCTTCTACAGTTCCTCACAAATGCAGTGAGTTCTTCTCAGCCCTGAGTGTGGCAGACAATGCTTTAGGGTACCACTGAGTGGTCACGTGCAGTCCTAGAACCCAGGAAAATGACTTGGAAAAAGGAAGAGGAAAAGGAGGAAGAAGAAGAGAGAAGACCAAAAGAAAAAGAAAGAAAAAAACAAGATGCATTCAAAAGAATAAGGGGGATAAAAGATGCCAAGATCCTGGCTCTGACTGCAACAGGGTGGTACCAGCCTGAGCCACCTTAGGTCACCCTCCTCGGAGGGAATATGAGCTTTTCTGGTGAGGTCACACCAAGTCCCTGAACTCCTATTTAAATGCTTGCTTGCTCCTCACTGTCAAGTCTTTAAAATGTTCACATCTGGGCTGCATTACCAAAGAGGCCCATATGTTTGTGGCATATAATTTATGGCAGCCAGATAACAACCGCCAGCCCGGGGAAGTCCCCCAGAAACCTAGGGGAGTTTGGACTCCCATGGAAATAGAGAACTGGTTAAATAATTATGGTACCTAAATAAATTATGATGCATCTCTATGCACAGAGGTCACACACATATTTAGCACACCTCTTTGAGATTTTATAACTGGAAAAAAGAACACAAAGGTTTATTCTTGAAGTCATAAAGGGACCATGTGCCTTCACTTTACATGTTTTATTTTCTCTTTGTAGAAGCTGCATATGTTTCTGAGCTGCTCCCTCTGTCCTGGGGGATATAAACCAGGTATTTATTAACCCCTCAAATCTGTAAGACCTCAGGGTTTAGCTCAGGAGTAAATGAGATAATGCATGTCAAATAGCCTAGTGCCTGCTGCAGAGTTTATGTTACATTTCAGTAGAGAGAAAACTTCTTGAGAGTAAGACCTCATGGAATTTTTCTTTTTCATAAATGCTACAATTTAAAAATAATATTTTCTTACATTTGCATAATGTTTTGCAAAATCACTTTTTATCTCCTGGTCTGTCTTTAATTCTCACAACCAACTTGCACCATCTCCAGTGAATGTGGAGTGAGTGAGACTTGGTCTGGTCTACCCTACGCATCTCTGGCCTGGACCATTGCAACAGCTTCCTAACTGGTCTTGCTGTGCCCTCCTGCCCGTTCCAGTCTGCCCTCAACACAGCAGCCAGAGTGAGTCTGTTTAAAATGGTAACTGGTTATAATCTCGAGCTCAAAACCCACAGGCCTGAATGCTCTACAGGCCAACCCCATGTCATCTCCTACTCATCTCCCTATTATAGGTTCTCTCTAGATACATGACTTCCTTCCAGGGGCCTGTACACACCAGGCATGCTCTTGCCAACCTGTCTGTGCACCTGCTGTTCCCCTGGTTTGGAAGAAACTTCTCCAGAGATGGGCCTGGGTCCCTGTCTCATCTCCTGTATGCCTTTGCTCAATGCCATCTTCTTTGAGAGGCCTTCCCTGACCGCTGTATTTAGAATTGCAGCCCTGGCTTTGCTAATACCCCCTTTTCCTCCTCTCTAATGGTGTTTTCTCCATAACCCCTCACATAAGCTACTTTGTAGGTTTACTCTACCTAATGCCATCTCTTTCCATTAGGCTGTAGGCTTTATGGCTGCTGGACTTACACTTTTCTTTTCTTTTTTTTTTTTTTTTTTGAGATGGAGTCTTGCTCTGTTGCCAGGCTGGAGTGCAGTGGCCTGATCTCCGCTCACCACAACCTCCTCCTCCTGGGTTCAAGTGATTCTCCTGCTTCAGCCTCCCGAGTAGCTGGGATTACAGGCACGTGCCATCACATTCAGTTAAGTTTTGTATTTTTAGTAGAGATGGGGTTTCACCATGTTGGCCAGGCTGGTCTCGATCTCTTGACCTCGTGATCCACCTGCCTTGGCCTCCCAAAGTGCTGGGATTACAGGCGTGAGCCACTGCACCCGGCCAGATTTTGTCATTTTCTTCTACCATTGCTATATTCCCAGCATCTAGTATAGGGCCAGACACAGCAGGAACTCAGCAACTATTTATCAGGTGAATGAACAGACTGTTATTATATAATGAATGCATTTGTTAATGTGTATGCTGACTATGATGGTAGAGACTTTTGCCTTTTCACTATTGGGTCCTCAGACCTAGGATGGAGCAGAGTACAGTGTAGCAAAACTCCAATACATAATAAATGAAGGAAGGAAGAAATGGGTCTTCACAGCTTGGTGTAGCTCCTTCCAGGAATTTTCTCAGTATTTATAGATCTGTATTTGTTTCTAAAACATGCCAACTTCAAAAAAACTCAGTGTGATCACTTGAACTTATCATGGCATAAATAGTAATCTATGTTTTACAGAAGTATACTCATTCCCTGTATATTTTTTTCAGATATAATGTATCTTATCCATCTGCAAGAGAGATGAGATACATGACAACATCCCTGATAACAGTGACTTATTAAAGTAATGATTTATAAGAGGAGGGGTGGAGAAGGGCTCAGCAGTGCACCCCTCCCTCCATGGCACTATAGCAGAATCTGGGCCAGGAATGTGGAGTTGGAGGAGAGTAACTGTGTAGTTTGAAAAATTTCCCAAGATGATTCAGACATGCCCTGCCTCTCCCATCTGGAGAAGCTCTGAATTACAATGCACTTTTTCATCTAACCTCTTTTGTTAAAGTGATTCATTGTTTACTATGAAAGTGCCATAACCTACTGAACCTATCTTCACTGTTGGCATGAGGATATTTCTAATCGTTTGCATTGAAAATAACAGTGGTACTCATGCTTTAATGTGCTATCACTACAGGGAGTTCTTTCTCATTGTGCATTAACTACTTGGTGACCACACACCTTGATGTCCACGAGGAGGGGCTTCTGTGCTCCATGTTCCGGTGCATGCAGCAGTACTGTGCTGACACAAGAGGTGATGACCCCAATCTCAAAAGAGGTCCCCTGCACTTCCAGGGTCTCCTAAAATGAGTGAACATCAAAACGGAACCAAATGCTCTCTTTGGCTCTCTATTCTTCAGTCAACACAGGCAACCTGGAGATTTGTTGATGGTGTCTACTGCGATGGAAGTATTACCAATAGTTCTGTTTTCTCCAAATAGGAGGCTAGGGACCCTCTGAGGAGCAACTGACTTCACTGGAGCACAAGACAACTCCATTTCCCGGACCTCCACAGAACTAGCTACCTTCCACAGTGACCTCGGTCAGTTCATGAAATTCTTTGGTGTGTGCTTTTCCTTTATCATTTCTTCAATCAAATTGGAGCAACAACAACTACTTAATTGGAATAATAACAAAGAATATTATGATCTCACTATACTGTTGGGAGGAAAAACTAAGTGAATAATTAAAAACTTGATAAGGGTTTTAAACATGCAAGTAGTTAGGGGAAAGTAATGTGAAGTGATTATGGGGCACTCTTGAGATAACGCTCCAAGTAAGTGCTGAAACTGATGAACAAGCAGCAGGTCACTCTGGAATTTCAGGAACCTGCTTGGAGAAGATTGAGTTCCTATGAATGGCTGTACAGAAAGCGAGACAGGGTTTCTCCTTTGATATTCTGTGACCCAAAACAGACCAGATATTGGCTGTCAAAGAATCTGCATAAATCTGGTTACTACCTAGATGGTACCTGTTAAATTTTCTGAAGGCATAATGCTTTCATTGAGTAGTTAACACTACAGAAACTCTACACCACGTGCACAAAAGATGAAAGTGCAAGGATGTTAGCTGAAACCTATTTTTTTTTTTTTTTTTTTGAGACGAAGTCTCACTGTATCCCCCAGGCTGGAATGCAGTAGCACAATCTTGGCTCACTGCAACCTCCGCCTCCCAGGTTCAAGCGATTCTCCTGCTTCAGCCTCTGGAGCAGCTGGGATTACAGGCCCTTGCCACCACGCCCAGCAAATTTTTTGTATTTTTAGTAGAGATGGGGTTTCTCCATGTTGGCCAGGCTGGTCTCAAACTCCTGACCTCAAGTGATCTGCCCACCTCAGCCTCCTGAAGTGCTGGGATTACAGGTGTGAACCACCGTGCCTGGCCAGCTACAACCTAAATTTTAATATAAACAACTAGAAATAGCCTAAATGCTTAAATAAATAGATTTTTATATGCCCAAGGAAAGCTCTCTAAGTTGCAAAGAAAAAATTAAGTCACCAAACAACTTATCCTATTTTTCTAAGAAGGGGAGCAAACTTAGGGGTAGAGGTGAAGGTTGGGGGTGGTAAAGAGTAATTTTTACTTTTCATTCCATACATTCATATAATTTGAAATGTTTATAGTGATAACATAATTCTCTTGGGAAAGTATGTTTTATTTGTGTTGAGACATTTTCCCTATATAATACAAGATTAAAACTTTGCAATTCTCTGACTTCTGCTTAAATACTAATATGCTGTTTAACCTCTTGCTTGCTAGTTCTGTTTCTTTTTTCCCATTGCCATGGACACAAGTATTCATATCACGTCTTTCCAGGAAACTCAGTTTTTTTTTAGAATTTTTGTGTGCTTTTCCATACCAGCTATGTTCCTGGACAAATCACTACTATGCTACCTCCTTCCTGGGTTTCAAAAATATAATTACTTCTGGCAATTAAGTTACTTCTTGTTATGTTACTTCTATTTAATTAAGGAAATTATATTGTAAACCAGATTTCAGCCCCAAAAGGAAGAAAGAAATCGGAGGTGACTAACATTTCATTTGCTGAGTACGGAGCAGCAAATCTCCACAATCCCCATCGATTAATTCAAATAAGATCTTTCTGTTTTGTTTTGAGACAGGCTCTCTGTCACTCAGGCTGGAGTGCAATGGCACGATCAAGGCTCACTGTAGCCTTGACCTCCTGGGCTCAAGTGATCCTCCTACCTCAGCCTCCTGAGTAGTGAAGACCACAGGCGCCCACCTCCACGCCCACTTAATTTTTAAAATATTTTGTAGAGATGGGGTCTCATATGTTGCCCAGGCTGGCTTCAAACTCCTGGACCCAAGTGAATCTCCCACCTCAGACTCCCGAAGTATTGGGATTATAGGTATGAGCCACTGTGCCTGGCCAAAAAAGCTATTTTAAAACATATTCGGTCATATTCTCATACTTTTGAATTTCAACAGAATTGAGCAGACTCAATTAAAATAAAAGGCATTTGCAAAATGCGACAGGATTTTGCCAGGTAATCAGAAAAAACCCCTCCCCGCAAAAAGCATGAAACCTACACCTTCAACATATAAAACAAAGTACATTTTCATCTTCCAAAAATTAACATTATCAGGCATGGTTCATGTCTGTAATCTCAGCACTTTGGGAGGCCGAGGCAAGTGGATGCTTGAGCCCAGGAGTTCAAGGCCAACCTGGATAACATGGCAAAACCTCATCTCTACAAAAAATACAAAAAATTAGCTGGGCGTGGTGGTGCATGCCTGTAGTCCCAGCTATTGAGAGACTGATTGCTTGAGCCCAGGAAGCCGAGGTTGTAATGAGTGAATATTGTGCCACTGCACTCCAGCTTGGGCAACAGAGTAAGACCCTGTCTCAAACAAATAAACAAACAAAAATTAACATATTCTAAGAATACAGGACCATTCTTCAGGTTAACCTAGCTTTATGAGAAACCTACTACTTTAGCTCATTTTGTCATATTTGATTTCATACCAACATAACAAAATTTATCATAAAAATTTTCATCAAATTTAGCAAAGTGGGGAGAGGGGGTCAGCACATAAGAAGGGGCTTTCAGCTCAATCAGTAATGATTTTACATCAAGCTAGGTAGAGAAAAGTAGATATTACTTCTTCTTCTTCTTTTTTTTTTTTAGACAGAGTCTCACTGTTATCCAGGCTGGAGTGCAGTGGCACGATCTTGGCTCACTGCAACCTCTGCCTCTGAGTTCAAGTGATCCTTATACCTCAGGCTTATGAGTAGCTAGGATTACAGGTGCGCACCACCATGCCTGGCTAATTTTTTATATTTTTAGTAGAGATGAGGTTTCATGATGTTGGCCAGGCTGGTCTCAAACTCCTAACCTCAAGTAATCCACCTGCCTTGGCCTCTCAAAGTGCTGGAATTACGGGCATGAGCCACTACACCTGGCCAGTATTACATCTTATAACATTTTATTTATTGTAGATTCTGAACAATTAATGCTAAAAAAAAATAGATCTATCATAAGATGCATTTGAGAAATTGCTGATTTAGTTGAATACATCCATTTCAGGATAGGGTTAAGTGACTTGCCCAAGCAGTCCTCAGAGAACAAGTCATGGACTCTGCATTATTTTCAGCAGTTTCTCTGCATGTGAATGGAATTCAGATCTCTGTACTGTTAATTCTTTCTGTGAACATTTGTTTGCATTTTGTCCTCTATTCAAATTAAGGCATGAAACTGTATAAAATTCAATTATTTCCAAGTCTATAGAAAACATTATTGCTACGTAAAATGTAATAGCAAATGTCTGTCATATTTCAAATAATAAGATTCTTAAAAATAGGTTGAGTGAGAAACAGCCTTATGTATTAAAATAGATTACCCATGTTTTTCAGCTTTAAACTGATCTAAGAGGCTTTGAGGAATAAAGGAGGAGACTCTATCCTTTATCTTCAAAGAAAACAGCTCTACAGTATCTATGGTAACTTGGTCCCTAGACCACGACAGCAGAGAATCTCTTTCACATCATAATGTTTTGATAGGTCTTTTTTTATTTACTATCTCTAATCACCAGAAATGTAAAAAATAGAAACACACACACACACACACACACACACACACACAAACAAACAATAATAACAGCAAAAAAAGAGGGATGCTAACTGGGTCTGTGGATACATACCTCACAGCAAAGTACAAAATGGTTGTGCCTGGTTTCTTGGGCAAATCATGATCAAGAACTCGGTGATCTAATTGTAGCCAGTTCTGCTGACCTCTGTGAGAGCAAAGCAAAGAAAAAGGATTCAACAGAAAGTCAGAAAAGCTCACCAACATACAGTGTTGGCAAAGCTGTGGGGAAACAGCTGCTCTCATACACCGATGGTGGGAGCACATGTTACACCTGGTAGTGAGACCAACTCTGCAATTTCTTTTAAAACTCTGAAAGCACTTCCCTCTGAACCAGGATTTCCATTTCCAGAAGTATATCAAGGTAAACTTGCACATGTGAGAAACAATCCGTATATGAAATCACTCACTGTAGCATCATTCGGAATAGCAAAAAGGATAGAAATAACCTCAATGTCCAACAGGATATTGTTAAAAAATTATTTAAAACTATGGCAAAATACAATGCAGCCATAAAATAGGCTGAAGAACAGGGGCATGGTGTGCACACATGTAGTCCCAGTTATTCAGGAGGCTGAGGCAGGAAGATCGCTTGAGCCTAGGAGTTCGAGGCTGCAGTGTGCCATGATCATGGCTGTGAACAGCCACTGTACTCCAGCCTCAGCAACACAATCAGAGCCTGTCTTAAAAAAGAAAAAAAAGCCAGAGAGCCTCTTTATAAACGTATTTGGAACAATTTCCAAGATACAATATTAAATGAAAAAGTAAGGTGATGCATTGATGCATAACAGTAAGTATGTGGCCTTTTTTTTTTTTTTTTTTTTTTGAGACAGAGTCTCACTCTGTCACCAGGCTGGAATGCAGTGGTACAGTCTCGGCTCACTGCAACCTCCACTTCCCGGATTCAAGTGATTCTCCTGCCTCACTCTCCAGAGTAACTGGGATTACAGGTACATGCCACCAGGGTTTCACCATGTTGGCCAGGATGGTCTTGATCTCTCGACCTAGTGATCTGCCTGCCTCAGCCTCCCAAAGTGCTGGGATTACAGGTGTGAGCCACTGCGCCTGGTCGGCCATTTTTTTATTTATAAAAAGAACAAACCTACATATGTGCATGTGTATATTATAAAAATCTGAGAGGAAAAACAAAAAAACTGATAACATTAGTTGACTTTGGAGGTAAAAAGCTAGGCCATATGTTAATCTTAAACTTTTATTAAATATGAAATATTTTAGATAATCAAGGAGAAAACTTGTGGTTCAATGAAATAAAACACACAGGCTGGGTGTGGTGGCTCATGTCTAGCACTTGTCATCCTAGCACTTGGGAGGCCAAGGCAGGCAAATTGCTTGAGCCCAGGAATTTAGAGACCAGCCCGGGCAACACGGTGAAACCCAATTTCTACAAAGAATATAGAAAAAATCAGCCTAGTGTGGTGGTGTGTGCCTGTTCCAGCTACTAGGGAAACTGAAGAGGGAGGATACTTGGGCCCAGGGAAGTCAAGGCTGCAGTGAGGCATGATCGTGCTTGCATTCCAGCCTGGGCAACAGAATGAGACCCTGTCTCAAAACAAAAGCAAAAGCAAAAACAAAACCAGACACTTAACAATGCCACAGCTTTTTAAAAAGTACGGGGTTGGTGCTAGGGGCAGTGGCTCATGCCTCTAATCCTGGCACTTTAGGAGGCTGGGGTGGGAGAACTGGCTGAGGCTGGAGGCTTGCTCGAGTCCAGGAGTTTGAGGCTGCAGTGAACTATGACTGTGCCAGTGCAGTCCAGTCTGGACAACAGAGGGATAACTTGTCTCTAAAAAAGTACACCGCTGAATACTCTCTGAGTGCCACTTCTGTGTGTATCTTACGGACTTACTAAGGTTTAAGCATGTACTTGTTTATTTTATTTACTCCAGAGCCTCACCAAGTTCATGTATATAAACAGTTCTCTCTAGATTTTGACCCCTGAGGGATCAAAAGGATCGATGACACTGGGGCTCAGAACTGTTTACATGCCTTTTCCGATGCTGTCCAACTAGTCTATCCATTTTAGGTTGTAAATTCCCAGAGGGCATAGACCCTCATTTACTTGCTTACATAAAATTCAAGCTAAGAACATGCTGATGGTGGTGGGATAGCATGTCAAAATGTAATAAAATCTATAATGAACCGGAAGACATTTTCAAACCATTTTGGTCCTTGAGTGAAAAACTAGAAAACAAAATCAGAAAAATCTAAGCCGTATTCATTATAAGTAGACAGAAAAGTGGGCATAATTAATATTAGTAGGAATAATAACAATAGCTAGTCTCTATTGAGAAATGACTCTGTGCTAATCAAATTGGAACTCTTTATACATTAAAGCTATATTTTACAGTAAGTCAGTGAGGAAAGTGCTAGAGCTGGCATTGAACATTTGAATCCAGAATTTCCTTCCTTCCTTTTTTTTTTTTTTTTAAGTGGACTGTACATAAAAGTACCCAGGACTTTCAGTACTAGAGAAAATGAGACCATAAGGTTGAGTCTGCTTTTATAATAACTTCTGACTCAGTCTCTGATACCTATCAAGTTGAACACTGGAAAGAGTGTGTCTTTGTTTCCATAGTTACAAGACAAGGCTTCTTATACCTGTTCCCAGCTTTCCTTGCAGGAATATTACGAAGATAAATAAGCTGATATAAGTAACACAAGGGGAAGTTCTTAGAGCTACTGCATTTGTGTGCAAAACAAACAAACAAAAATAAGATGGGGACTGACATTAGAAGAGTCTTACACTATATTTCATCAAGTTTAGAGTGCCATGATTTAAAGACACATCCCAATTTCACAGATGTTCAAATGTGTGTCTTCAAATACATAACCTATTTTATAGTATCAGGTCTCAAAAGTTTTCTTAGGAAAGATACATCATTTTAAAAGCATAATGGGCTAGATGTGGTGACTCACACTATAATCTCAGCATTTCAGGAGGCTGAGGCAGGAGGAGTGCTGGAGCCCAGGAGTCCAAGGCTGCAGTGAGTTATGATCATGCCACTATACTCTAGCCTGGGCAACAGAGCAAGACCCTGTCTCTAAAAATAAGTAGAAGGCATAATGTACATTTGTATGAACTTGCATAGAATGATGTTTATGAATGAATGAAGCAAATTGTACAATACCATATACAGCATAAACCGCTTATGTTAGCTACAGAAGCACACTCAAAACACTATTAAATATTAATGAACATTTTAGGATATGTTTCTGGGGAGTTGTACAGCAACTTGCTAGTATTGGCTACCTCTGTGGAAGAAACTACAGTTACAGTGGGAAGGTAGTCAAAAGGGACTGGACTCAACCATGACCTTGAAGAAGACATTCATGTATACATAATATGAGATAGTTTTTTAAAAGGTTAAATTACAAAGTAGATTTTAAAAATCTACCTACAATCTCATCAATAGAAAAAAGTCTAGAATAATTTTTTTAAAGCCCCGTAATTCTATCACTGTAGTATAATCAAGGTTACTTTTTGCTTATAACTTGCTTTTGTCAAGTTTTCCCATCAGCAAATATAACAGATCTAACCAATATCTTAAAAAGATGGTCATACGTACCCCTATCAGGCGTGCAGACCAACCACAAAGCAAGTTTTATTTTTGGCTAGAATTATACAGTGGAAGGCCCATCGTCACCGTCCCATTGGAAGGGACAGTGACCAAAAGTCACAGTCGTGTTGTAAAGGCTATTTATTTCTTGGTAAACAAAGCTTATTTAGCAGAGATGGGAACCATTATGGTGACCTGAAGGGCTGGGGCCTCAGGAGGGCCGTGACTGCCCTCTAGGGGTAAAAGACTCACTCTGCACACAGAGCTGCCGAAGGCATTAACACGTGTAATCTCAGGAACTCTATCCCTCTCCTGGTAACGTGACCTTGAATCTGTTCTGGTTGGTCATCATCACTGCTTTTATTACGTAACTGCTGACTATTTCTCCTTTTAGTCTGTTGGATGAGTTGTAGACAGTAGCTACTTTCATTGGCAAAATGTTCCTTTCAGCTTTGTGTTCTTCTATTTAAAGTTCACCAAAGGCAAAAGATGCACGTGGCATCTAGGCTGGAAAATGCAACTCAGACGGCATCCTGGGAGGGCTCTCACTCAGTGGTTTTCCGGGGGTGAAAAGAGGGAGGAGGGAGTGCTGAAAGAAAATGCTTTCCAAAAATATTTACCAGACAAAGAAAAAGAACTAGGCTTATGACCAAGACATTCCAAGGAGACACCCTTAGACATAAGCAGTTTTCCAGGCCCGCTCCCCAGAAAGGTGGAAATGGCCAATTTCCACCCCCTCAACAGCCCCACTCATACTTCTTCGGAAAATAAACACAGCTAGAGCCAGGAGGTGCCTCCCCAAACTGGTAATAATTCAAGAAGAGACTCCGCCGTCACTTGCACGGGAGTGCAGAGAGGACACTTTGGAGCCGAGGTTCTTGGGGAAAGATTATAACTATAGTTACCTCCTTTTGATCAGCCAAAGGAGATAACTGGGAAAGGGGCTGTGTGAGCATTCTTCTCCCAGTGTAGTTTTGAGAAAAATCTCAGGGCACAATGAGGAGGGTGGCCCAAATCATTGAAGGAAGTCATTCCTATTATTCCTTTTCTTTTCTTTGAGACAGAGTCTTGCTTTGTTGCCCAGAATGAAGTGCAGTGGCACAATTTCGGCTCACTGCAACCTCCACCTCCCGGGTTCAAGTGACCCTCGTGCCTCAGCTGTCTGAGTAGTTGGGATTATAGGTGCCTGCCACCATGCCAGGCTAATTTTTGTATTTTTAGTGCAGATAGGGTTTTGCCATGTTGCCCAGGCTGGTCTTGAACTCCTGACCTCAGGTGATTCCACCCGCCTTGGCCTCTAAAGTTTGGAGATTACAGACGTGAGCCCCCGCACCCAGCCTATTATTCCTTTTTTTTTTTTTTTTTTCTGAAGAGAAGGTCTTACAGTCTGAACCTCTGACTTATGCACTGTCTGGTTTATGTTCAACTGAACTTGGAGCTTTTCCCAAAGTCTTCCATGTGGCCAGGACCCTCTTTCCAGTCTGCCACAAACCTTGCAGCCCGAGGGGCCTCTGACACTGCAGTCATAAGCCACATTCCTCCTCTGTCTAACATCCTTCCATGGCCTGGGTGTGCCTCCACTATCTGTGTGACTAGCAAGGCTCTCCCATGATCTTGTCCCCATCAGGCCAATGTCTTCACTCTTGGGCAAATGCACCTTGTTCACTGCCATGTTCATGCATTTGCCCACAAAATAACTCATGCCTAGAAAGTCACCTCCCACCTCACCCCCCATCTATTTAAAGTCTACCTGACCTGCAAGATCCAATTTTAGTTACTCCTCTGTGTGCGACACCTACTCCAGTCCTCCTTCAGTTTCCTCAGCACTTTCTTACTGCAACACATTGGATGATACCCCCCCAACCTTTTTTTTTTTTGAGACAGGGTGAGACAGGGTATCGCTCTGTTGCCCAGGCTGGATTCTCTTGCCTCAGCCTCCCAAGTAGCTGGGATTACAGGTGCCCACCACCATGCCCAGCTTATTTTTGTGTTTTTGGTAGAGACTTCACCATGTTGCTCAGGCTGGGGTCAAACTCCTGGGCTCAAGTGATCACCTACCTCAGCCTCCCAAAGTGCTGGGATTACAGGCATCAGCCAACACACCTGGCTGATAGCTCCCTTTATTGTGGGCCTATGCTATATGCTCTGCATACCTTACCTGATTTAATAGTATTAAGTACTAGTACCCTATTTACAGGTGCCCTGTGTCGTAATACCTTACCTGATTTAATGGTATTGAATACTAGTACCCTATTTATAGGTGCCCTGGGTAGTAATACCTTACCTGATTTAATAGTATTGAATACTAGTACCCTATTTATAGGTGCCCTGGGTAGTAATACCTTACCTGATTTAACAGTATTGAATACTAGTACCCTATTTATAGGTGCCCTGKGTAGTAATACCTTACCTGATTTAATAGTATTGAATACTAGTACCGTATTTATAGGTGCCCTGTGTAGTAATACTATATAAGATACTATTATGTCCAGCATACATATGAGAAAACTTGAGTGTCAGATGTTAAGTAATTGGTCTAAGGTCACACAGCTAGCTCTCAAGATTCTCTGATACCTGCTCCTACCTCCCTCTCAACCCGCTTCCTGTACCACTTTCCCTCTTAATCGCTGTACTCTCATCACACTGGCTTTATTTTTGTTTGGGACAGGTTCTCACTCTGTCGCTCAGGCTGGAGTGCAGTGGTGAGATCACCATTCACTGAAACCTCCACCTCCTGGCCTCAAACAATCCTCCCACCTAAGCCTCCTGAGGAGCTGGGACTCCAGTGAACCACCATGCCCCTTAATTTTTTTGGTTTGTATTTTTACCAGAGATGGGGTTTCACCATGTTGCCCACGCTGGTCCGGAATTCCTGGCCTTAAGTGAGCTGACTGTCTCAGCCTCCCAAAGTGCTGGGATTCCGGGTGTGAGCCACTGTGCCCAGCCTTGCTTTTTCTTTCTCAAAAAAAATAAAAATAATAATAAAAAAAAATCACAAAAGTCATGCTCAGCCCCACCTCAGGACTTTTGCACTGGCTTCTGCTTGTAATGCCTCCCAGACTTTTGCAGAACTGGCTCTTGCTTTTCATTATATGTCACCTCCTAGATACTGTCCTAGCCCACTCTGTCTAAAACTGACCCCAGGTTTTCTTGGTTATGGCCTTTTATGTTCTTCAATGCACTTGTAATTGCTGATATTTCTTTGATTTATCTGTTTACTTTTTATGCTAGACTACACCATTGCAATATGAGCTCCATAAAAGCAGGGGCCTTGTCTGTGTTACTCCTAGCTGAATCCTTGTGATCTAGAACAACACCTAGCATTGAGTGAGCATTCAAAAAATATTTAATTTTTATATTTAGAGATGGGGTCTTGCTGTATTGCTTAGGCTGGAGTGCAGTGGCATAATCATAAGCTCACTGTAGCATTGAACTCCTAGGTTCAAGTAATCCTCCCACCTCTGCCTCGGCCTCCTGAGTGGCTAGGACTAGAGTTTGTACATCACCATACCTAGCTGATTTTTTATTTGTTTGTGTGTGTGTATGTCTGTGTGTATGTGTGTTGGTAGAGATGGGATCTCACTATGTTGCCTAGGCTGGTCTTGAACTCCTGGGCTCACACAATACTCCCACCCTTGGTCTCCTAAAGTGCTGAGATTACAGGTGTGAGCCATTCTTAATGTAAATATATATATATTTTTGAGACAAGGTCACATTCTGTCGCCCAGGCTGGACTGCAGTAGTGCCATCATCATAGCTCACTGCAGCCTTGACCTCCTGGGCTCAAGTTTTCCTCCCACCTCAGCCTCCCAAGTAGCTGGGACTACAGATGTGTGTCACCATGCCTGGCTAATTTTTAAATTTTTTTTGTAGAGATGAGGTCTCCCTATGTTGCCTAGGCATCTCTGAAACTCCTGGACTCAAGGGATCCACCTGCCTCAGCCCTCTAAAGTGCTGGGATTACAAATGTGAACTATCACACCCAGTCAATATTTTTCAGTGAATAAATTACTGCAATAGTCATGTTCTTAACCTCTACTCTCTGTGACCTCTGCCTAAATTATAGTGCTTATAGTACTATAATTACAGTTTATGCCATATAACCTAGCCATTGTATATTTATGGCTTATGTCTTATACTGTTTGCTATGATTTCATCCACATTCAGATTCAGCCTATTTGTGTGTGTGTTCAATCACTGATTCACATGAGCTGGTGCTGGCTTTCCAGCATGAACTTGTTGTCAGTGGACATTGGCATTTCCCATTTCATCCAGCAGAGGACATGTCATACAGAGCCTCTCAAATGGCAGCTGTTGAGTGATTCAGAGTGAGGTGAATCCAGTGTATTCTCTTCTGCCTTGTTGAACCCTCTTTGGGAAACATCCTCAATCCAGAATCAAAGTTTTCAAGTTTTTCTACTTCTCTTGACAATTCAGCTGCCTGGTTTTTGCCAAGCCCAAGTCCCGAGCCTACTGGCATATCCTGGAGGTCTTAGGCTCACAACCCACCCAGGCCAGGAATAATGGGAAGTCACAAGGTGTTAAAAGTTACTCCTTCTTGAAATGATTTTCCACCTGATTAAACTGAAGAACTGAAAAAAACATCTAAATTGCCAGCATTATGGAAAGAATGCTGCACGGCTGGCCAACATATTTTATGTCTGGAACATATCTTCTTACATTTTAATATGTAAGGAGCTCTTTGGAAATTATGTGCAGAAAGAGGTAGGATTCCTCTGATAATGTATCTGGCTGCATATAATGTAGGCAAATTGGGCTGCCATAAAAAAGACAGTCAGGCAGACAGACAGACAGACACAGACAGACACAGACACACACACACACACACACACACACACTCACACACACACAACACGGAGAGAGAAAGAGAAAAGAGCTAGTAAGTACAAACACATTTGCTTACATAGAGTTTTAAATTCTCATGAATTTATTTTTATTTACCTGCCTTCTTTCAGGGAGCAAATATATTGTTGACAAATATATATAATATTCAACAACTTAGCATAAAAAGCAAAAAAAAAAAAAAAAAAAAAAAAGAGAGACACAGTTGAGAAGGTGACATAAGTTGGACCTAAGTGGAAGTTTAAAAGTTCATTCCATATTAAACTATATACATGTTTTTTGGGTGGGCCACAAATTTACCTTTAAGCTCTCTTGTCACTAACACCAACACATCAACTCAGTTTCAAGATGTGAGTAAATGTCTAATATTTCTATCACTGATACATAAGCTAAATTAGCAAGCACAACCACATTCAAAGACGTGAATATACACTATAATCAGGAATAGCAAACTCATTACTACAAATATCTTTTTTTTTTTTTTTTGAAGTGGAGCCTCTCTCTGTCACCCAGGCTTGAGTGCAGTGGTGTGATCTCGACTCACTGCAACCTTCACCTCTCAGGTTCAAGTGATTCTCCTGCCTCAGCCTCCTGAGTAGCTGGGACTATGTATAGGTGCACACCACCACGCCTAGTTAATTTTTGTTTTTTTAGTGGAGATGGGGTTTCACCATATTGGTCAGGCTGGTCTTGAACTCCTGACCTCGTGATCCGTCTGCCTCAGACTCCCAAAGTGCTGGGATTATAGGCATGAGCCACTGTGTCCAGCCATGACTACAAATTTCTAAAACAATGTTTTGAGTACTAAAATGGTCAGTATTCCTTTTCTTCTTCCTTTGCAATAGTCCTAGGGGACAAATCGCATATTAAAAAACCTTTAAGCAGGACATGTTCTAATTCCTGGAGGACTTGTTTCCTTTCTTGTTACTTATGGATGACAGCAAGTAGGTAGCCCATGCAAAAGGTAAAGAAACTAAAACTATTAAAAGACTTACGTGTCATCTATGAACGTTATTCCAAAATACTCCTTTTCTTTCAGGTTGAAATGTGAAGCCACGAGATCCAGCAACTCTCTTGCTAAAAGTTTGGGCTGTGAAAATAAAAATCTGGTTAGAAGCAATGTGGTTGTCCTTCTCTTACTGCTACTTCCTTCTTCTGCCCTAAATAGTTTAAAGCAGCTTTTGTTTATTTGTTTGTTTTCTATTACCTGCCCCTGTTTGTGGATTAGGTTGCTGTACTATAGACAATTCTTTTTTTTTTTTTTTTTCTGAGATGGAGTCTCACTCCATTGCCCGGGCTGGAGTGCAATGGCATAATCTTGGCTCACTGCAACCTCTGCCTCCTGGGTTCAAACAATTCTCGTTTCTCAGCCTCCCAAGTGGGGAGTTGGGGCTACAGGTGCCCACCACCACGCCTGGCTAATTTTTGTATTTTTAGTAGAGACAGGGTTTCACCTTGTTGGTCAGGCTGGTCTCGAACTCCTGACCTCAGGTGATCCACCCACCTCAGTCTCTCAAAGTGCTGGGATTACAGGCATGAGCCACCGAGCCAGGCCAACAATTCTTTAAGAATTGTTGGAAGGAGAAGAGATGGGAATAGAAATATCAATGAGACCATCATTTTCATGTATTTGCAATTCACTCAAGTGCCTTACATTTTTCCTCTAAGGTGCACTTACTAAGACGTTGTTTTGGAAAAAATAATCTTTTATATGTAATGTGGTGCTAATGCCCAAGACATAGAATATTAAACAGCTTGCTGCATGGTTATCTGTGACATATAAAAGACTGGAGGAATCACTTTGCTTGTTGGTGGCCAGTTGAAGAAGTCCAGACTCAAAGCTGTGGGGCTACTGATGAAAACAATACTAATACTACTGATAATAAATAGTTTCCATTTATTATGCTGAACTTATATATATTGTCATTTAATCCTTATAATGAGCTATGAGGTAGGGCTTTTTATTTCCATCTTATAAATGAGTCAACCAGGGCCCAGAGTGATTAAGCACCTTATTTGATGTTACACTGTTAGTAAGGGCAGGGATTTGAACCTAGTCTGTCTCCTTCTAAAGCCTAAACTTTTCCTTCTGAAGATGGAGATATTGTACCCACTGCATACATCACCATCAACAGTAATAAGCACCTAGTGAGAAGAAGGATATAATCTATATGCTTTTGGGAAGCTCTGGATCTGGTGAGAAGCAGCATGGGTTTGGAATCAGCCAGAATGCCTGGAGTGATAATTGATGCTGGATTTGCAGGGACTGGGGAAGAAAAGGGGAATGCTTGCAGGAGGCATTCTGGATGGATTCTTTTTGAACTTTGAGCCAAACAGTTTAGGGTATATTACAATGGTTGTTGGGGAAAAAAAATGGACATGATTTAAAGGAAAAAAAAAAAAAAAGAAAGAAAGAAACAGGCAGACATCTAGACTAAAGGTCTACTTTGGCGAAGCTACTGTTGACCGTACTATTTCACTCAAATTGAAGCCTAAGCATAGTGGGTTAGGGACAGGCCTTGGGAGAGAAAAGAATTTAGGTTTGGTTAGAAGAGAAAATTCTAGGCTAGCTGTAGGTGTGGCCTGTCCACAGGGACTTTCACAATTTTGAAAGACTCTTGGTCCAGAGTGTTGGGTGAATAGAAATAGAAGCATCAACAATTAAAATATCATGGCTTGGCTGGGTGTGGTGGCTCACGCCTGTAATCCCAGCATTTTGGGAGGCCAAGGTGGGTGGATCACTTGAGGTCAGGAGTTCTAGACCAGCCTGGCCAACATGGTGAAACCCAATCTCTACTAAAAATATAAAAATTACCCGGGTGAGATGGTGGGGGCCTGTAGTCCCAGCTACTCGAGAGGTTGAGGCAGGAGAATTGCTTGAACCCAGGAGGCGGAGTTTGCGGTGAGCTGAGATCGTGCCACTGCACTTCAGCCTGGGCAACAGAGCAAGACTATATCTTAAAAAAAAAAATATATATATATATATATATACACACACACATATATATATATATGTACACACACACACACACGCACACACACACACAATCACTTATATAGAGCCATATATTTTACAACGAGATTTTACTTGCATATATAATCTAGTTTGATTTTTAACCATAATTCTGCTGGGAAGCCTAGGCAGTTCCCAGTTGATGAAACTGGGTATTTCACTTGCACAATGCCATATAGCTGGACAGTGGCAGAATGCAGATTCCCACCTCACAATAATCCTTTCAGGAAATACTTCCCTTCCAAATTTACCAAAAAGAGGTTCAGAGAAGTAAAGTCAATTTCCCAGGGTCACAGAGCTATTAAGTGTCAGGCTGAGATTGGAACCCAAGTGCCTCAGGCTGAGATTGGAACCCAAGTGCCTCTGCATCCATGTCACCAGGCTATAATTATCCTTACATATGGACCAGGTTTTCTGACTTCGAAGATGCTTTTTTCCCCTTGATCAACTCTGAGTCACCGGCTTTGAGGCAAAGATAAGGGAGAAGGCTGAGTACAGACTATGAGGCTCAGAGAGGGAATGAGGATGAGCTGTCCCTGTGTGGGCAACATTACCTGTGAAAAACCTACCTGGGCAACACCTATTTGGGTAATACCCACTAGGACAACACCTACCTGAACCAGCAGCTCCAGTCTCCTATCATCCAGGAGGTGCACCTGGCAGTGCCTGCCTTCTGTCATCTGCAGGGACAAGACAGGAAGAGCGGTGTCAGGGCCAGGGCTGGCAAGCAAACCCCTGGACTCATTGTATCACTTATTTTATATGAGATGTGCTCAGCCTAAAAATGGCTTTAGTTGAGTTAATCAACAGACTTGGCCAGAAACAGATTTATTATATGGGAGTAACTTGGATTTTAAAAAAGAAAAGAAAGAGCACAAGCTAACCAATATATTGCAAAAATAATGCCCTTACCACTTCAAGCAATGCATACAAAATTATTATATGAAAAGTGGGTCTCCATCCCAGAGGAAACTACAATATTTTTCCTGGAATTAATGTTTTGTTAAAAAAAAAAAAAAGCCAGCTGGGCACATTGGCTCATGCCTGCAATCCTAGCACTTTGGGAGGCTGAGGCAGGTGGATCACTTGAGGCCAGGAGTTTGGGACCAGCCTGAACAACATAGTGAAACCCCATCTCTACTAAAAATACAAAAATTAGCCAGGCATGTGGTACGCACCTGTAATCCCAGCTACTCAGGAGGCTAAGGCCTGAGAATTTGCTTGAATTCAGGCAGCCGAGTTTGGAGCAAGTCGCGATCACGCCACTACACTACAACTTTGTGACACAGCGAGACTGTCTAAAAAAAACAGCCTTCGTTCAGGGGCACAGTGGCTCATGCCTGTAATCCCAACACTCTGGGGGGCCAAGCAGGTGTATTGCTTGAGGCCAGGGGTCTGAGATCAGCCTGGCCAACATGGTGAAAGCCCCTCTCTACAACAAATACAAAAATTAGCCTGGTGTGGTGGCATGTGCCTATAGTCCCAGCTACTCAGGAGGCTGAGCTGGGAGAATCACTTCGGCCTGGGAGGTTGAGGCTGCAGTAATCTGAGATTGCACCGCTGCACTCCAGCCTGGGTGACAGAGAAAGACCGTTTTCCAAAAAAAGAAAAAAAAAGCGCCTTTATTCATTGATGTGTTTAACATCTCTCTGGGTATGGTGGTGTGCACCTATAGCCCCAACTACTCAAGAGGCTGAGGCGGGAGGATTGCTTGAGGCCAGGAGTTCAAGGCTGTAGTGAGCCATGATCACGCCTGTGAATAGCCACTGCACCCAAGCCTGTAGGCAACACAGACCTCATCTCTTAAAATAAAAACGAAAAGTCTTCATTTTGGAAACTTCCTCCTCCACTTTTAGTGTATCACCGCCACAGTTAAGAACAGTTAAGATACATAGTTAAGAA
This sequence comes from Sapajus apella, assembly GCF_009761245.1. Lineage (NCBI taxonomy): Eukaryota > Metazoa > Chordata > Mammalia > Primates > Cebidae > Sapajus > Sapajus apella. The sequence goes on from NW_022436963.1 coordinate 20,473,971, forward strand.
CAGTTTGATATGTAAATATCCAATTATATTTAGTTTTTTATTATTCAGAATTGCAATACCGAAAAAATCTGTAAAATACCTAAACAGTGCGTAGAATGCCAAGATACTCCTTGATTAACTCATGTTCCAAACCATTTTATCTGCAGAAATCACCATCCCGTTAGTTTGAGAAGAATCCTCACAGACCACTTGCATATGCATTTTCAGAAATATATTTATATATTAAAAATTTTCATATTTTACTTTAGTACATATAATTATATTGAATACATGGTTTTGCAAATGAAGTACTCTTAATATTTCTATGTGAGTATAATCTTCCAGAAATTTGATATATATGTGTGTATATGTGTGTGTATCCATGTGTGTGTGTGTATATATATATATTTTTGTTGTTGCTTTTTTTTTTCAATTCAAGTAGGACTATGCTTCACTTGCTGTTTGCCTCTTGCTTTTTAAGCTCAGTATTTCTTAGTGGTCTTTCTGATATCAGCACATACAGATGGACCTCATTCTTTTTAAAGACTCTATCGTATCCTCTATAATTATTGTGTGGATACATGATAATTGAATAAGAGAAACAGTTAGCTTGTTTCCAATTTTTGGATATCACAAGCAATGTCACCATGAACTTTGCCGTCTAGCTTTGTCCACGGATGTGGAATTGCTAGGTTACTGTTGAAAAGCAGAGGCAGCGTTTTGTCTCTAAGCCGTTTTACAAAACTGTAAGACCTGGAAACTCAGATACATATAAACCAAATCGAAAAAGAAAATAGCCTCCATTACTGAATACCAACAACCTATTCAGCATTGCACGAGGTGTTTTCTATATATTATCTCCGAGCAGCACAGTTATCTTCTGGGGTATTATTATCCCCATTTAACAGATAACAAATTGAGGCTCAGACTGGAATAAGTAACCTGTTTTCAATGTGAAAACACTAATTACTGAATGTATATTTTTGACTGAACTCTGCTCTAAGAGTCTAAAAACTAGCATAACTGGTTAGATCATGGTATTATGAAGATGCAGTCCGCAGGAACCACTGAGAGGTAAGTGAACAAGCTTGACTGTGTCCCATAGCCACAGCCTATTTCCTTAATTTTGCAAAGTCAAGGTCAAATATATACCGTAGGTAGCCAGAGGAAAGGGAACAAATCTTTATTAGTTCTAGGCACTGAGCTGGGCACTTTACATGTAGTCTCTCAGTAAAGCTCTGCAAAAATGTGCAACATGGCAACATCCCCATTTTATAGATAGGAAATTGAGGTACAGAGTTTATGGTAATTTACTCAAAGTTACCTGGGCAAGAAAACAGCCAAGTCAAGATTTGAATTAATGTTTAACTAAAGAAAAGAAAAGTCACCTTTTTTCTACTTTTCTATACCAGAGGAGGAAGTAATTAAGAGAGAACTAAATAAATGTATCAGTTTAAATCACTTTACTTCTTTAGTAAAACAACCTTCGAAAGCCAATGCTAGGTGTATACCCTGCAGAAAGTTATAAAATAATGCTCAAAAGATCACATAGTATGAATCCATTAAGGAATATGTCATAACTCATAAAATATTTAAAGTTACTCTGTTGTCCCATAATCCAAATAAGTTTATTTACTGATTTTAAAAAATCAGGCTGGGCATGTTGACTCACACTGGTAATCTCAGTACTTTGGGAGGCCAAGGCAGGTGGATCACCTGAGGTCAGGAGTTAGAGACCAGCCTGGCTAACACGGTGAAACCTTGTCTCTACTAAAAATACAAAAAAATTACCCAGGCATGGTGGCAGGTGCCTGTAATCCCAGCTACTTGGGAGGCCGAGGCAGGAGAATCCCTTGAACTTGGAAGGTGATGTTGCAATGAGCCGAGATCGTGCCACTGCACTCCAGACTGGGCAACAAGAGCGAAATTCCAACTCAAAAAAAAAAAATCATCTTTTTTCCCTTTCCATTTTGCTTTGGACCTCCCTCATATTAGTCAATATTCCTTTTATCAACACGTAATTTTATTCTAGACTATTCAACTGTCGATATCTTTCTGATGTGTCTAACCATTTCATGACAAATGTGGGCATTATGGCCAGGGTTTACTTGGTCCTGCCCCTTTGGCCTCAGTTGGCTGGGCAAGGGATAGACACCTGGCTCAAACTGGGCCAATCAGAACCTCAGTCCAGGAAATCTGGAATTGGATCCAAGAGTATAAAAACTTGGTTGTTTATGGCAGCCATTGTTTGTGTGTGTATGGAGAAAGGGAAAGCCATCTGCAGAAAGAATGAGGAAGACAAGTAGCTAGAAGGAGGCAAGAGAGCTGGGTGTGGTGGCTCGTGCCTGTAATCCCAGCACTTTGAGAGGCCAAGGCAGGAGGATCACTTGAGGTTAGAAGTTCAAGACCGGCCTGGCCAACATTCAACCTTGTCTCTACTAAAAAAATATGAAAAGTAGCTGGGTGTGGTGGTATGTGTCTGTAATCCCAGCTACTTGGGAGGCTGAGGCAGGAGAATCGCTTGAACCCAGAAGGCAGAGGTTGCAGTGAGCCAAGATCATGCCACTGCACTCCAGCCTGGGTGACAGAGCAAGACTCCGTCTTAAAAAAAAAAAAAAAAAAATGGAGGCAAGAGAAATCATGTGGCCTAAGAAGAAAAGCTTCAGAAAGTTGTCAGGGTTCCTAATATGTTTTCCAGTCACTTATAGTCCTTTTCACTGATCTGGGTGAATATTTGTCCTTAAGTTTCATAAAACACCCTGTATTCCTTAAAAAAATCCACTTTTTTTTCCCTCTTGTAAGCTAAGAGAGAGGATTCTGCTACTTTTACTTATTTATTTTTGAGGCAGAGTGTCTCTCTGTAATGCAGGCTGGAATGCAGTGGCACGAACATGGCTCACTGCAGCCTTGACCTCCTGGGCTCAAGTGATCCTCCTGCCTCCACCTCCTCAGTAGCTAGGACTATGGGTACATGCCATCATGCCTGGCTAATTTTTATATTTCTGTAGAGACAGGATCTCACTATGTTGCTCAGGCTGGTTTGGAATTCTTGGGCTCAAGCAACCTGCCTGATTTGGACTTCAGAAGTGTTGGGATTACAGATGTGAGCCATAGTGCCCAGCTGGATTCTGCTTTTTGCGACTAAAAGCATTTTCATAAGACACCACTGGTTTCTATGCCAAAACCAAAACAAAAACGTTCCAAAGCATAGACTCTCCAAATGATGTCATTAATATGAGAAAGTAATCTACTCATAATCACTGAGGTTTCCATTGATGACGACACAACAATCAAGAGAGGCTGACATCTGGGGAGGGGCATGTGATGAACGACTACACGGGGCAGGCTGGAGAGGAGAGAGCAGATGAAATAGAGAGAAAAACACCAGTTACAGGTCTGCGCAGCACACACGGTGTTCTGTATTCACTACGTTCTTTCCGTTGTGGAAAGATGGCTCTGCTGGTAGGTCAGGGGGCTGATTTGAAGGTCGCTAGCAACAGAAAGGCCTGCCCTTGTAACTTATTTAAATTGGAGGTTGAAAAGTGATGGATGCATTTGGTTCATCACAACAGTGCTTATGAATAAATATTAGTTGATAATATTAGAAATCAGGTAATGCCACATAATTAAAAACCAGATGATAGCTTCTTTTGACAAACGGTAAGACCTGAAAATTCTGGGCTCAGTTTCCTCCATGGCAACATTTGGCCAGGGCAGGGCAGAGAATTTCTCTATTTGAATAAGGTTTGTGGTCTCTGGTTCACTCAAATGTACATATGACCTGCCAGACTCTTGGGAGTGAGTCTTGACATCTGAGTGACCAAACCCTGATTTAAGTGGTGCCAGAGAAGAGACACAACCATCACAAACAGAAACTCTGCTGTGCACCAGGCAAAGTACTTGACATTTAACACTCATTAATGTATAGACTTTTTAACCTCTATGCTAACTTATCAAGGTGGCATCCCCATTTTAACCACCAAGAAATTAAGGCCTGAGAAGTGATGTAAATTGCAAAGAAGTTCTAATGTAGTTATACTCTGGATCAAAATCATAGTTTCTCTCTTACAAGCTGTGTTACCTCAGAGCAGTTACTTGAGCTTTCTGAAGCTTATAAGAAATATCCTGACAGCATTCGATCTGAAACTCTGAGAATGAAATCAGCCACTTCTGAGGCCCACAATTATTGTAGTCCCATTTGTTTGAAAACTGACAGCTACACTTTTATGTAATCTATATGTTCTCCCCCACCTCCTTTTTTTTTGAGGCTGAGTCTCGCTCTGTTTTCCAGGCTGGAATGAAGTGGCATGATCTCTGTTCACTGTAACCTCTGCCTCACAGGTTCAAGCTATTCTTCTGCCTCAGTCTCTCAAGTCACTGGGAGTACAGGTGTGTGCCACCACGCCTGGCTAATTTTTGTATTATTAGTAGAGACAGGGTTTCACCATATTGGCCAGGCTGGTCTCGAACTCCTGACCTTGTGATCCATCCGCCTTGGCCTCCCAAAGTGCTGGGATTACATGCATGAGACACCATGCCATGCCTGTATTTTACCATTTTTAATAAATGCATTTTTAATGGGAGGAATATTACCCATTTTAAAGAGGATAAATAATAGGTAAAGTTAAAAAGCCGCTTAACAAGCACATGGCAGAAGAATTCTCCAGAGCTGCTGTGGGGGAAAGAAAGAAAGAGAAGGAACCACCGGTTTCTGAGAGTCTTCTGTGTGCCTGGCACCTAGTAAGGAACTTTACGCCAATAACACCACTCCTAGGCACTTTCTATATTCTAGGTATTGCACTAAGCACTTTACATAATCAACTCTCATGATGCTTACATGAGGTGGGTACTCTTAGCACTCCAACTGATGCTAGAGAGATAATAAATAACAAGATTCATAAATGTCAGAACCAGACCCAAATCCAAAGCCCAAAGCGCTCAACCACTTAGCAATACAGATGGTACTACACACACTGTAAAGCGACAAATGGTGAGAAAGCTTCCCACGCAGTCCATTTTCAATGGACCAGATGAGTGGGTAGAAAAATGAAAACAAAGAATCATGAAGCAGGCATGAAAACTCATTTCACTTACAGAAAAAAATAATTTGAACAGAAGTAGTTAGAACTGCGGACTTAATAAATAGAAAGCATCTTAGAAGGTATCTATTAACCACTGCTTACTTGAAACATGGAGAAACTAAGAAACTGATGTGCCCAAAGCCACACAGCTAGTTAATGCCAGACCTGGGCTTGAAACTCAGAACTCTGACTCTCAAGCCAGAGCGTAAGTGAAGTGCACAAGGTTACTCATATAATAAATACCATCTTATTCAAATGAACTTTTTCCCCAACAGGTCAATTAAAAAATTTGTTAAATTATAACAACAGACAGAAAAAAATAAAACCCTAACTGGGCATTTTAAATTTAATCTTAAAACCTGACCTGGGCCAGGTGTGTGGGCTCACACTTATAATCTCAGCACTTTGGGAGGCTGAGGCTGGAACATCCTTTGAGCCCAGGAGTTTGAGGCCCACCTGGGCAACATAGTGAGATCCCATCTCTACAAAAAATTAAAAAATTAGCTGGGCATTGTGGTGTGTGCCTGTAGTCCCAGCTACTTGGGAGGCTGAGGCAGGAGGATCACTCAAGCCCAGTAGCAGTTCAAGACCAGCGTGGGCAATACAGCAAGACCCTGTCTCTAAAAACAAAAACAAAAACAAAAATAACAGGAGTTATATTTGAAGGGAGCTGCATTTGGAGCACAATGATTATATTTACAAATACAGGATCATTTCTGAACCCCCAGAGACTATCAGAATAGTTTCCGAATTGGCACCTACGTGGTGGCAGCTAATAGCAGCAATGCTTCACGTGAAATAAAAAACATATTTTTTAAAAAAGATCTCTTTGGAAAACTTCTCTTCACATCCACCCTGAGTTGATCTGCTTCCCACCACCTTCCCCCCTCACTGAACCCCAAGAATTTGAAAGCAAAAATTACAGGTGTTGGATTAAAACTCCCACCTCGGTCTGCAGCTGGCCTGTGTTTGCTCCCCAGCTGATAAGAGTCAGTCCTCAGATTGCAAGTGCTGATTACTGGTGAAAAGACTTCATCCATCTGGTCAGTGGTTAAATGAGGAAGATCAGAAGGGAAGTGAGAATTGGCTATAGGCCAGACGTCTGGTTTTAAGGACGGCCCCGATGCGGCAGCCCATGTTGGGGTTCAAGTCTATATGAGAACACACTCCCCGACCCTGGCCTCCAATCCCACTGCCTGGTTTAGGAGATGAGAGAGGAGAGTGGGTTGGTAAGAAACCAAAAGGCAATTCAAGACAGAGCAGTATGGAACCATTTATAATAACCGGGGTCAGCTTAAAAGGCAACAGGAAGTAAATACAAAAAAAGACCAAAATCCCAGCCTACTTTGGTTTTGCTTTAGTTGTTTTTCAGAACAGAAACACATGAAATTGGTAAGAAAGCAGCAAGCTTTTAAAATTTTTTTCTCTTTCTCTCTCTCATTCCTTTTGACCTTTTTGAAAGCTTAGTGAGAAGGGGCCTGCTTCATAAAAATGCCTCCTCAGGGTTTTCTGTGCAGCCACCAACTAGAGTGAAATCTGCCGTCTGGAAGGGTGAAAACCCAGCTATCTAACCAGGTTCTGCACTTCTGGCTGAGCCCTACAATGGTTCAAAACTGTCCAAGAACTTGATTGCTTCATTCACCACTGTCTCTGCAGGGCCTAGAATGGTGCCTGGTATATGGTGAGACAATGGTATATAAATATCTGCTGAGTTAAGAAAGCCTTAACTTTTCAGAACCCAGACACAGCTAACACTGACATAAATACATTCACAAATGATTATTTTTTCCACACAGGGTCTCGCTCTGTCACCCAGGCTGGAGTATGGTGGCATGACCACGACTCACTGCAGCCACGACCTCCCCAACTCAAGTGATCTTCCCACTGCAGCCTCCCGAATAGCTGGGACTATAGGCATGTGCCACCACACCTGGCTAATTTTTTGTACAGATGGGGATCTCACTATGTTGCCTAGGCTGGTCTTCAACCCCTGGGCTCAAGCAGTTCTCCTGCCTTGGCTTCCCAATCTGCTGGGATTACAGGCGTGACCCATTGCACCTGTTTCACAAATGATTTAAATGGACAGGACAATCCAAAGCGAGGATGTTCCAGGCAACTCCCAAGCCTTGGCCCAGAAAAACTCACACATAAAAAACAACCTTTCCACCCAAAGAACAAGCTATGTTATTAAACTCCTCATCAGATGAGATATTCTGGAGGAACTGGAGAGCGGGAGAAGGATGTATCTAGGACGTTCTTACTTTGGGATCTATTGAGTGGATGGAGTTTTATATTTCACCCCAATGATGTCAACCCTAGCTGAACAGGGCCCCTTTATATCATCTCTGGGTGTTGACTGAATATGAGCTATTGACACTCCCGTTCAGAGAATGGCCTAGACTGACACAGATGTCTCCAAACAGAGTCAGCTGTGATTTTCCTTCAAGTTCTCTTAAGACAGTGCCTACCCTCCCAATGTGCAATCACTGGAGACTTCTTTCTTAAGTGTCAATAAACGATTCTCCTAGCTTCTGCCAAACACTTACTACATGCCACACAAGTATGGATTGCTTCACATGTGCAGTCACTTCTTTCACGATGTTAACAACTCTACCAGGGAGAGTCATTGTTTAGATTCCCCCCTCTTTTTTTCCTTTTTTTGACACAGGGTCTTGCTCTGTCACCCAGGCTAGAGTACAGTGGCACAAACATGACTCACTGCAGCCTCTACCTCCTGGGCTTAATCAGTCCTCCCACTTCAGCCTCCTGAGTATCTGGGACCACAGGCATGTGCCACCATGCCTGGCTAATTTTTTTTTTAATTTTTTTAGAGGTGAGGTCTTGCTATATTGCCCAGGCTGGTCTTGAACTCCTGGACTCAAGCAATTTTCTCATGTTGGCCTCTCAAAGTGCTGGGGTTATGGGCATAAGCCACTCTGTTTAGATTTCATAGATGACCAAACTGAAGTGTACAGAGGTTAAGTGGTGCCTGGTCACACAGTGATGAAGTTGGGTAGAATCTCAGGATCCATCAATCATACCAAAGCAGGGCTCTTGTACACGTCTTGCAGGTTCACTGGCAGTGGACAAGGAGAAAGACAATGAGAGAGGAAGAAAAGCAGGCAGTGTGAAAGAAGCAAATGAGGAAAGAAAAGTGAATGAGGGAAGAGGGGAGGAATGATAAAGAGGAGAATTCAGTTTGCCAAAGCTGAAATTGAGTAATTCAGTAATTTTCCTTAAGAGAAATGCTAAATAATGATAATGATAACAGCCGCTGACTGTGTGCCTGATAACTATCCCAAATACTTTCATTTATTTACAAGGCCTTATGGCTGGGCACAGTGGCTCACACCTGTACTCCCAGCACTTTGGGAGGCTGAGGTGGGCAGATCACCTGAGGTCAGGAATTTGAGACCAGCCTGGCCAATATGGCGAAATCCCTTCTCTATGTCTTTTAAATAAATTCTCATAACAACACTGCAAGGTGGATCCCATTACCAGCTTCATTTTATGAATGAGAAAATTGAGGCTCAGAAAGGTACATGGCTGACACCCTACAAGGTCATAGGGCCAGAAAGAGGCAGAGTAGGATGTAAAAATCCAGGTGTTCTGACTCCAGAATCCATGCTCTCAAGTGATATATTACTCCTGTATAAAGTATTTCCTATCTCATACATCCTACATATTAAATCACATGTAGCTTAGGCACTTAACATATCATCTTAATTGCAAAGCCTAGCACACTGCTCTGAAGAACTTGATCTAGACTTACCAAACTGGAGTTGGCTGGTTCAGGTCATTGTCTAGAGGCAAGGCCAGAAGAGGAGCGAGGTTTTACAATCACCATCCCTTGGCTACTTCTGGCCCCACACTGATGAAATATGGGCAGCTGCTAAAAACGGTGTCTATGTTTGCTATCGACCTTCCTTGGGCAGTCAGGATGGAATTAATCTCCACCTGTTGGCCTGCTTCCATGGCTCTGTCAGGCCTATGTGAACACTCAGAATACAGGATGACATTTGTCAGTTATGTGGCCTCCTGGACCTGACTCCACATTACTCTGGGACTAAGATGTAGCCTAGCACACAGGTAATTAATTCAGCCTGGAAAAGCTCTGGATTATGTGTTCATTCATTCACTCAACCAATATGTGCTGAGCACTTTCTAAGTGCAAAGCACTGTTCTTGGTACTATTATATACCAGCCGATAAGACTGAAAGAGCACTATCTCTGGAGCTTGCCCTACAGTTCTCAACCTCAACACTGCTGGTATTTGCAGACAGGTAACTTATTATCGTGGAGCATAGTCCTGGGCACTATAGGGTGCTAAGCAGCATCCCTGACCTCTACACTAGATGTCAGTAGACTCTACCCCATATGTCTCCACACTTTGCCAAATGTCCCCCGGGGCACAAAATCATCTCTTTAGAGAACTGCTTTAGAGGTGAGGAGAAGTAAAGAAACCGTTAACAATTAAACAAATAAGGTATTTTCAGAAAATAAAGGCTCTGAAGTAGATATACTAGCAATGGAATTGAGTTCTAACTCACTTCTCTTTACCCAGGAAGCACAAGAAATGAGGAAATTGATGGAGATGGCCAGGTGTAGTGGTTCCCTCTTGTAATCCTAATGTTTTGGAAGGCTGAGGTGGGAGGATTGTTTGAGTATAGGAGTTTGAGATCAGCCTGGGTAACAGAGCGAGACCTTGTCTCTGCAAAAATTAGCCAGGCATATACCTGTAGTTCTATCTACTCGAGAGGCTGAGGCAGGAGAATCACTTGAGCCCAGGCATTTCAAGTTGTAGTAAGCCATGACTGTGCCACTGCACTCCAGCTTGGGCAACAGTGAGGCACTGCCTCAAAGAAAAAAAAAAAAAAAGAAAAAGAAAAAAATAGATGGTAAGAACTTATATTGGACCACTGCTCTTGGTCAAGTGGCTCCAAGTGGAGATTGGAGGGCTGATGGTGTTTTCTGAACATTTAACTGCATGCTCCTTTCTGCCTGGCAGAGGTTTGGAGAAAGTAAACAAGAAAGGCTGGTTAGTCAGTGGACAGCCATTGCTGCAACTCCAGTGCCAACCTGGCAGGCAATTCCAGCCAGCTTTGGGCAGACATTCCCCGGAGAGGGCATTCTCATAAATGACAATCCCTTATCAGAGTCTAGCCTGATCTTATAAGTCTGGTAAAAAGAAAAGCCAGGTTTTAAAGGAAGAAAGAAACAAAGCAACTCAAAGCCTGGAGCTGAAGGCCATCAGCAGATACCAGCCTGGTGTCAATGAGATATGTACAGGATTTAGAGTCAGGAGGTTTGAGTTTGTGTCCCAGCTGTGTCATTTATCTAAGAGAACATCATGGTTTCTCTCTAAATCTCAGTTTCTGCCCCTATGAAATGCGAAGGATAAAAATCAGTCTCATTTATCTCTGCCTCTTATATTAAGGGAGGTTGAACTTATTATAAACTATACCTTAGAAGCATAGATGATAATCGTATCATCAGTAATACACTATTCATTGAGTATAGGTTAGGTGTTAGGGTCTGTGCTAAGTGCTTGACATGTATTACCAGTTTACCCTTACCCTAGTGCTGTGAGTACTACTATTAGTGGAAATAATGTCTAAGTTATTGAATACTATCCTGTTCTCCAGAAATGGTTATCTGAAGTTGCTTAAGTGCTTATTTTTCCCAGGAAAAAAAGTTTTCCTAGATCATTATTATTTGAGACAAGGTCTATCTATATTACCCACGCTGGAGTACAGTGGTACGACCATAGCTCACTGTAGCTTCAGCCTCCTGGGCTTAAGCAATCCTCCCACCTCAGCCTCCCAAGCAGATGGAACTACAGGTATACACCATCACACCTGGCTAATTACATTTTTTTTTTTTTTTTTATTTTTATTTTTTTTTGTAGAGACAGGGTCTCACTGTGTTGCCTAGGCTAGTCTTGAACTCTTGGGCTCAAGTGATTCTCCTGCCTCAGCCTCCCAAAGTGCTGGGATTATAGCCATGAGCCATCATGCCCAGCCTCTTCTGCATTATTAAGACATCAAGCAGTCATATTTAAGTTAAAAATCAACCAACAGTTAAACCCTGGAGAGACCCAAAAACTTAATATCTGGGGATTCACTCAATCTGATTTTCCCAGTGATAACAGACTAACTTACAACCAACCATTTTTAGCTGCCCATATGTCCAAAGCTGGGGAAAGAAAGTGGTAAACTCTAACACTTAGCTGATTGTGACCAGATCATGTCTTGGGTCAGGATACCTTTGCTCTCACCTACATGAAATGCAAGTTAATATGTGTTGATGGCTTTGTCTATGTCATGCATGTTTACATACATTTTCTCCATTGAGCTCTCAAACCTACCCTGTGAAGCAGATAGTTTCCACAATATGAGATTCCACGAGGTTGAGAATAACTTGCCTGAGGTCCCACAGTTCATATGGGGCTGGGCCAGCTCAAAAAGATGCTCAACAAACAACATAAGAGGGAAAAATCAGGGCATATATCTACATGGAAGAAACTGCAGTGAAAAGCAAGATTCTCTCTATATTCTGACTGTGCTTCTCCAATTAGAAGCTCATATTAAGCACCAAGAAGAGACTGTTTAGCATTTATTTTCAGAAAAACACGCAGGATATTTCTGCTGTTCCTCTCCAGAAAGAAACAGCCTCTTTGCTTAAAACCACTTGTTAGGCTGTATTTTTAGGCGTCATGGTACAGTATCAATGAGTCAAAAAAAATGGGAGGGCACGGACACTGTAAACAGGAAAAGTCACAAAAATGGAACGAAGAAAAGCTGAGAGCACAGTTTGCGGGTTGGGGGTGGGGGGATTTTCGTTTTCATGTGCAGTTCAGGTTAACCAGAAATGAAAGTTCTCCCGTCGCCTTGTAGAAAATGGAAATTTTGGCTTCAGTGATTATGCAAGTAGCAGACACCCTGTGGTTTGGAAACTTTTTGCTTTGCCAACTGTCAGTTTTCTCCTTTCCCATGAAAAACAACCTGTAGGAAGGAGTGAAAAAGTACTGCGTCTTTCAAAAACTTAAAAGTCTCAAGTGTAACGTGTGTGAAGAGATATTGAAAATGAACTGCAGTACTTGTAATTTAGATATTCTAGATACTGTCTATTCATAGTATAATACATTTAGAAATCTTGGGCTCAGTAGAAACCACCCATAAAGCAAACAAATCACATACATCCTCTGGGAACCTAAGAATTAGCAAAAATTAATTAGAAAATCAGAATCAACTTTACACTAATTATGGAGCACATGCTTACTGTCAGGGTTTTCATGTTTCCATTTTTCATCAACCCTGTTAGAATGTCTCTGATTTATGCTTTTTCAAGTTTCTTTATTCTTTGTGACTCATGTATAGGCAGAGGCTGAAATAAGTCCTCCTTAGGGAGTTTATAATTAAAACAAATGGATTGTATTAGGTCTAGAATCATAGCGTATCTCTGATTTGTTGGTAGAAACATCATATTTGGCTAAGGGTTTTAGAAAGGAAACACCAAATTGTAAAAACAAAAAAATCAAACTCATTTGGGACATATAGAAAAATTCTTAATCTTAACATCCAGGACTTGTTTCACTGTCACAGAAGAAATATTTCCTCTCAACTTAGAGGCTTCTAATATTTAGTCAAGAAAGTTCCTTGTTACCTAATGCAGGCTATGTTTTCAAAGGGGATTTAGGCTCTTTTTGAAGCCAATGTGGGATTCAAAGATTAAAACAAAACAAAAGTGGAAGCCACAGGTCAGGATAACACAGAAATATGAAAAAAGAGTCAAAAATAGATTCCTTGGCAAGCATCAGGCAACACAAGTGAGAGGAAAGAATCCTTTGAGAGAGAAATGGTGGTGGAGAGCTGGCTCTTGGCCCCTCATGAAAGCCCACTGTCCCATTTTCAAGCTGGTCGTAAGGTACAACCAGTTTTGAAGTACATAAACTTACAATGAAATAAATTGCATTAAAAGCAAAGGTAATACAACTCTTCACTTTCCAATTGTTTTACTACATTTACTATGATCTTTGCGCTTGTGGTTATGGAATCTGCATGGAAGTAACACCATTTAATGCTATGCTACTGCTCTTCTTTTCCCAAAACAGTAAGTCAGTCAAGGTGAGAGTATTTACACCACAGAAAATGGCAAGTGCTACAAATCAGTGCCCCTCTTTTCCAGAGGTGGTTGTGTCAGAGGCGTTCGCACTGGAGTGACTCCATCTTGCATGGGACCTGGGTAAAATAAGGCTGAGACCTACTGGGGCACATTCCCAGGAGGTTAGGCATTCTTAGTCACAGGATGAGATAGGAGGGCTGGTATCACAAGACACAGGTATAAAGACCCAGGTGATAAAATAGGATGCAGCAAAGAAGCCAGCCAAAACCCAGCAAAACCAAGATGGTGATGAAAATGACCCCTGGTGGTCCTCACTGCTCATTATACACTAATTATAATGTATTAGCATGCTTTAAGATACTCCCACCAGTGCCATGACAGTTTACAAATGCCACGGCTACATCCAGAAGTTACCCTATATAGCCTAAAAAGGGGAGGAATCCTCAGTTCTGGGAACTGCCTGCCCCTTTCCTAGAAAAGTCATGAATAATCCACCCCTTGTTTGGCATATGATCAAGAAATAATCATAAATAGCCATCTATCAGCCCTCGGCACTGCTCTGCCTATGGAATAGCCATTCTTTTGTTTCTTTACTTCTCTAATAAATTTGCTTTCACTTTCTATGAACTCATCCTAAGTTCTTTCTTCCTAGAGATCTCAGAACCCTTTCTTGGGCTGTGGATCAGGACCACTTTACAATAATAACTGAGAAACACTTACCAGCATACCAGTGGAGAAAGTGATGGTCCGAACACTCAGGATGTGGAGGCCATTGAGAGACCACATGATAAAGATGAGCAAAGAGAGGCTTCACGTTTAGAGAGACTTGTGTTCGAAGCCCAGCTTACTTAACTTTAGTAGAACTTACTATTTTAAATCTCTAAAATAGATTTACTAATACCTACCAGCGTTGTGCACAGAACATGGTGAACAGAGGCCAACATAAAGGTGACTGTTATAATTTATTTATTTTTATTTTTATTTTTTGAGACAGACTCTCTGTTACCCAGGCTGAAGTGCAGTGGCGCAATCTCACCTCACTGCAACCTCTGCCTCCCAGGTTCAAGCAATTCTCATACCTCATCCTCCCAAGTAGCTGGGACTACAGGCATGCACCACCATGCCCAGATAATTTTTGTATTTTTAGTAGAGATGGGGTTTCCCCATATTGGTCAGGCTGGTCTCAAACTCCTGACCTCAGGTGATCTGCCGACCTCGGCCTCCCAAAGTGCTGGGATTTGTTATAATTTATTATTAGGTACTGGGCTTAATACCTGGCTGATGAAATAATCTATACCACAAACCTCTGTGACACGAGTTTCCCTATGTAACAAATCTTCACATGTACCCCCCCGAACTTAAAAGTTAAAAAAAATTATTATTATACTTCAAGGAATCTGCAGCATGTAGCTCACTGATGAAAGTCTCCTGAGCTTGGATGGCAACTCTCATATCAGATCCTCTGTGTCATTTGCCTTTCCAGCTCTTTTGCCACTGGAACGTAAGCTCCACAAATACAGAGATTTGTTTCATTTCCTGGTGTTTTCCTAGCCCCTAAGACAGTGCCTAGCTCATCACAGGGCTCAATAAATATTTGTGGAATGGACAAATGAGTCAATTTTCCTTCATTTTCATCTGCTCTACTTCTGAGTTTTCTTCCCATTTGTACTTTGTAGGTCCCAACGGCAGCTGAGTGACTCCTTTGTCTTTTTTTAAAAAAATATTGTATAAATTCAAGGTATACAACATTATGTTTTCTTTTGCACTTTATTTTTATTTATTTTTATTTTTTGAGATGGAGTCTTGCTCTGCCACCAAGACGAGTACAATGGCGTGATCTCGGCTCACTGCAACCTCCACCTCCCGGGTTCAAGTGATTCTCATGCCTCAGCCTCCTGAGTAGCTGGGATTACAGGTGCACACCACCACACTAGGCTAATTTTTGCATTTTTAGTAGAGATGGGGTTTCACCATGTTGGTCAGACAGGTCTTGAACTCCTGACCTTGTGATCCATTTGCCTTGGCCTCCCAAAGTCCTGGGATTACAGGCATGAGCCACCATGCCCGGCCGCCTCTTTTTATATATATGTATATGTACACACACACACACACACACACACACACACACACACACACACACACACACACACACACATATGGGGAGAGAGAGAGAGAGTGAGTCTCACTATGTTGCCCAGGCTGGTTTTGAATTCCTGGGCTCAAGTGATTTTCCTCCTTCAGCCTCCCAAAGTGCAGGGATTATGGGATTACAGGTGTGAGTCACCATACCCGGCCTCTTTTGGCCCTTATTTGCTAGATGCCTCCCAGTAGTATTGCTGCTATCTTTCTGGAATCTTTTCCCTGCTGAAGGAGGCTGCCATGACCTTAAAGCACTGGTGGAAGACGTTTCTAGCTTTTTCATTCACAAGCAGATTTGAGCACATGTCATTATGCTCTGTCGGCAAGTTTCTCCCACTTCTGTTTCTGCTCTATTCTAATCTCAGTTCCGTTCTGCCTCCATCAGAAGGGACGTGTCTTGTGAGAGGAAATCTCACCCAACACTTGAGGCTGTATCCAGGGAACCAAATATTTTCCCCGGTGTCCCTGTCTCAAAGCTGTTTCTTAGACTTGCTCTTGAACAGTATTTCTGAAGGGTGGGGAAGGTGGAGTGGGGTCATTAAAAAGTGTTGGCGCTTCTGGTAAGAGTGGCCTGAACAGGGGATTATGCAAACTCACTGAAGAGTCATGAAATTCCAGAATTTGAAATTTCAATCACTCTTGCTTTTAGGCAAGGGATAATACTGTTCAGCCCCTTGGTGCAGGGCAGTGGTTGGGAACAGCCCCCAGGGAGTCACACAGGTATGATACTGATCCTGGCCTACCCTCTAACTAGCTGGTGACTTCAGGCAAGCCATGTCTCCTCTCTGAGTAGCTGCTGTAAAATGGAGATAATTTTGCCTAGTGTACCATTAGTATTCCATATTATTACTTTTTTTTTTTTTTGAGATGAAGTCTCACTCTGTCGCCCAGCCTGGAGTGCAGTGGCACGATCTTGGCTCACTGCAAACTCTGCCTCCCAGGTTCAGGCAATTCTCCTGCCTCAGCCTCCTGAGTAGCTGGGATTACAGGCG
Source organism: Sapajus apella (assembly GCF_009761245.1). Taxonomy (NCBI): domain Eukaryota; kingdom Metazoa; phylum Chordata; class Mammalia; order Primates; family Cebidae; genus Sapajus; species Sapajus apella. Next base: position 20,490,286 of record NW_022436963.1, read on the forward strand.
TGTGCCATCAATTTTTGTATTTTTAGTACAGATGAGGTTTCACCATGTTGGTCAGGCTGGTCTCGAACTCCTGACCTTGTGATCCACCTGCCTCAGCCTCCCAAAGTGCTGGGATTACAGGCGTGAGCCACTGCGCCCGGCCATATTACTTTTTAAAGTATGGTGTATTATTTAAGAAGTGTGAGGGTCAAGAGCACAGACTTGGACTTAAACCCCAGCTCTGCTCTGTACTACCTGTGTGGCCTTATACAGGTTACCTCACTTCTCTTGAGCCTTGGTTTTCTTGTCTGAAAACGGGGATACTAACAGCACACTCACTTCCCAGGGCTGGGTGGCATGAGATAAGGTATATAAAATGCTTAGAGCACATACTCCAGAAATGGTATATTAGTAATTATTGATAATGTCATCATACTTTTCACTAATAAAAACCAAGCAATTGATACAGAGTCCTTCATGGTGAATGCTCTCAAATGCCATGTTCAGGTGCTAGGCAGGTGGTGAGCAGGTTGAACTCTGTCCCCGGACCTTGCAGAAGAGAAGGGGGCAGGCAGGTGTGGCCACATACAAACCTGGTCTGAATGTCCCATCACCTCCTTGTCTGTCTGGGTTGTCTTAAATTTTCAAAGTGCTTTCACCTCTAAATTTCCTCTTTTGAACTTTACAAGGGGTCTTGATGTGCCAAAAATGTCATGCCCCCATTTTACAGATGAGATAATTGAGGCCCAAAGAAGTAGCTACTCAGAGAGCGCACATGGCTTGCCTGAAGTCACTGGCTAGTTAGAGGGAGGCCAAGATCAGGTATCATACCTGTCTGACTCCCCAGGGACTTCTTCCTCCCTTGTGGTTACAGAGGGTATATGAGACAAGACTCCTGACGGCAGTTCCTTTCTTTCTTTTCTTGATTTATTTTGAGACAGAGGTCTCACTCCATCACCCAGGCTGGAGGGCGGTGGTGTGATCATGGCTCACTTTAGCCTTGAACTCCTGGGCGCAAATGATCTTCCCACTTCAGCTTCCCAAGTAGCTGGCTGAGTAGCACCACCATGCCTGGCTAACATTGCCCAGGCTGGTCTCAAACACCTGGGCTCCAAAAATCCTCCCACCTTGGCCTCCTAAAGTGCTGGGATTACAGGCATTATCCACTGTGCCCAGCCAGGAGCTCCTTTTTTCTATTGCCTTAAATCAACTCCTGGTCCGCAACAAGAACATTCACCAAAAAGCGGAGTTAAAAAATACCAAACTAAAATACAAGCCAGTTCCCGTATGCAATGCTTCATCTTGTGCCTTTTATAGTTGGAAGGCTTCCACCACATTAAACTAGAACTGTAAATTGAATGCAGCTCTCCCAACCTAGGGATGCTTTTGGGAATTTGCAGTGCTCCATCGTTATGGTCTTGGCTGCCTCGATGGCTCACTCTGCCAGTCCCTGAAGCCTTTTATTAGACTGTAGTCAATGACAAAAATACACACTTTTAAAAAAAGTTGGAGAATTCTGCAACAGTCCTGGAGATAAAAGCTCTGTTTTTTCTGGCTTGTGAATTATTCCCACTATGGTCAGAGTCCTAGAGGCTTTAATGCACTGGAGCAAGCAAGAGTTTCATCAAAGAGAAATGATTTGCTTAAACAAGAAAAGGGAATCCCGTGGTGCAGACAGGGATGGAAGGTGGAGAAAAAAGATATGGATCTGGAAAAGTGAAATGAGCCAGATCATCCCCAGATTTCCACGAATATTTTGGCTGAGGATTAGAAATACTTACAGAACTTTCAGTTTGTTCTATTACAATGTCTTTGTGTTACAGCCAATTTGAGTTCTGCTTAGTTGCTACAGAAATTCATAGGCACCTCTTCTGCACACAGGAGTAAGCTATTAATTAAAGTTACATAGGGGGCAACTGGGTCTGTTTATTCACTATAATTGGCAATTACTCTAGTTTATCATTTCCTTCTTCTGATTACATAATAAAATACCCAATTTCCATCAAATTGTGAACATGGTCCATTTTTGCTGGCTTCATTCATTGTTTTGTTTGCTTTCTAGTGAATGACTTTTTCTTTTTTTTTTTTTTTGAGATGGAGTCTCCTTCTGTCGCCAGTCTGGAGTGCAGTGGTGTGATCTTGGCTCACTGTGACCTCCTCCTCCCAGGTCTAAGTGATTCTCCGGCCTTAGCTTCCCAAGTAGCTGGGATTACAGGCATGCGCCACCACACCCAGCTAATTTTTGTATTTTTAGTAGAGACGGTGTTTCACCATGTTGGCCAGACTGGTCTCAAACTCTTGACTTCGTGATCTGCCTGTCTTGGCCTCCCAAAGTGCTGGGATTAAGGCATGAGCCACCTTGCCAGACCATGAATGACTATTTTTTGAGCACCTACTCTGTGCCAGGCTCTTGAGGATAAAGTAGTGACTACACATTTTTGTTGGGGAGAGGGTGAGGGTGGGTGTCAGATAATTGAACCTTATGCCATAATTGAAATGGCGAGACATTATTTTTCTTTTATTTATAGATCATGAGATAATGTCATTTAAAGTAACCTTCCCACTTTCCCAAGAGAGCAGAGGCAAGGCTAAAAATGGACAATCCCTTGCATCCATTTCTAACAGACCTCTCTACAGTGACAAAAATGTCTAGAGTGTGCTGGCCACTGGATATGGCTAACACTCTTAGGATAATGGAGCTATGATAGGTGTGTCAGCCTCAAGGAGAGGCTCCAGAAGAAGCAAAGCAGGCTGGCTTCACGTCTTTCATTTCTGGCTATGTGGGCTTAGACATTTAATCAGCTTTTTGAGCCCTAGTTTCTTCATTTGTAAAATTGATGATATTACTCATAATCCTTAGCATAAAATCACCAGAGGTCCTCCTCCTTCCCTTATGCCTGGTTGTGATAGCCAGGGTAGAAAATAAAATGGTGGGGAGGCCAGGTGCGGTGACGCCTATAAATCCCAGCACACTTTGGGAGGCTGAGGCAGGCAGATTGCTTGAGCCCAGGAGTTCAAGTCCAGCCTGGGCAACATGGTGAGACCCTATCTCTACCAAAATAAATAAATAAAATAAAAAATAAATAAAACTGTGAGACTGGCATTAAATGATCTGGGGGAATTTAGGAAAAACATTTTGCTTCTTTGCTGTGCCTTTTGGATAACTCAGAGGTTGAGCACTGTCATCTGTAGGCCCAGTTAACGGTGGCAGCATTCTTCTTGCTGGGTACCTTCACTCAATGACCCCTGGGTTTCAGTAGTAGCTAAATAGGGGATTTGAAGTCTGAGCACCTGAGTCCAAATCTTAGCTCCACTGCTTTATCCACTGTGTGATTAACACCCATTCACATGTTCACAAATATTCATCAAGCTCTTACTGTGTTCCAGACTTTATAATAAGCTCTGGGGACTGAACAGTGACAGAAGCCAGAGAGTTAGGTACTCCTCTCTCAAAGACTTCCCAGCGAAGGAGACGGCCAGAAAACAAGCAAATCAAGCAACACACAGGGTGATTTCAGGTCATGTTAAGTACCATGAAAACAAGAATCCAGACTAATGTGATGTGGAAAGTTGTTACCTTTAGACAGAGCAGGCTGGGCCAGTAATCCCGGCACTTTGGGAGGCCAAGGCGGGTGGATCACGAGGTCAAGAGTTCAAGACCAGTATGGCCAACATGGCGAAACACCGTCTCTACTAAGAATACAAAAATTAGCCACGCATGGTAGCACGTGCCTGTAATCCCAGCTACTTGGGAGATTGAGGCAGGAGAATCGCTTGAACCTGGGAGGCTCAGGTTGCAGTAAGCCAAGATCGTGCCACCGCATTTCGGCCTGGGCAATAGAGCAAGACTTTCTCTTGAAAAGAAAAAGAAAAAAAAGAGTACAATAACAAAACAAAAAAAAAGTTATGCAACAATGTCTTCACCCAAGCATGTTCTGCCTCAGGGCCTTTGCACTTGTTGGCGCCTGTCTGGAATATGGTTTTCTCAGATCTGCCGAGGCTGACTCCTCATCATTGCTACCTCCGATTAGATGTTACCTCCTCAAATAGCCCTGCTTACTGTGAGGAGACCAGGATGGAGTAGGTGGGGCAAAAATGGAAAAATGAGAGAGAATCCAAAAGGCTTTTGCACTGGTATTCATCTATAACATGACCAACTTCATGTTACAGAAGTTGTTGTGAGGATCAAATGAGTGAATACCCACAATGGCTTGGCCGGGTGTGGTGGCTCACGCCTGTTATCCCTGCACTTCGGGAGGCCAAGGCAGGTGGATCACCTGAGGTCAGGGGTTTGAGACCAGCCTGGCCAACATGGTGACATCTATTCTCTACTAAAAATGCAAAAAATTAGCTGGGCATGGTGGCACATGTCTATAATCCCTGCTACTTGGGAGGCCGAGGCAGGAGAAATGCTTGAACCCAGGAGGCAGAGGTTGCAGTGAGCCAAAATTGTGCCATTGCACTCAAGCCTGGGCAACAGAGTGAGATTCTGTCTCAAAAAACAAAAACAGTGCTCGCTTTGGCAGCACATATACTAAAATTGGAACAATACAGAGAAGATTAGCATGGCCCCTGCGCAAGGATGACACGCAAATTCGTGAAGCGTTCCATATTTTAAAAAAAAAAAAAACAAAAACAAACAAACACGATGGCAAAGACATGAAATCAGCCTAAATGCCCATGAACGGTAGAATAAAGAAAATGTGGCACATATATGCCATGGAACACTATGCAGCCATAAAAATGTGAGATAATGTCCTTTGCAACAACACAGGTGGAGCTGGAGGTCATTATCATAAGCAAACTAATGAAGGCACAGAAACCCAAACACTGCATGTTCTCATCTATAAGTAGGAGCCAAATATTGAGTACACATGAATACCAAGAAGGGAACAACAGACACCAGGCCATACTTGAGGGTAGAGGGTAGGAGGAGGGTGAGGACTGAAAATCTACCTACTGAGTACTATGCTTATTACCTGGGTAACAAAATAATACGTACACCAAACCCCCAAGACACTCAATTTATTTACAGAACCAACCTGCATATGTACCCCTGAAACTAAAAGTTTAAAAACAACAACAATAAAACACCAATAAAACCAAATTAGTGAATAGCTACACATAACTTAGCATAGTGCTTGGCACATAATAAGCACCCAATACATATTAAAACTATTTTTCTCTGCCCCTTAGTTCTCTCTCCCAGACTTCTTATAGGTTAATACCTAAACACAGATCCCCATGCACCCCTCCCACCGCCATTTGCTTTAGATTCCTCTATTTATGCCAATGTGACTGATTCAGCTGGTCTGTGGGCTGGTAAACCTGTAAGATGTTTGCAAGCCTGCTTCAGGTCATGGTGAAAGTCCATGGTGTTCTATTCAGTTTCCTTTCATTTCCTTTTTTTTTTCTATGTTATTTATTAGCCTAGAAAATGAAACTTAATGTCAAACCCGAGTGTTTTTTTTTTTTTTTTTTTTGGTTTCCCGAAACCTGGAAAAACCTGAGATTTATAATCAGTTCTATCATTAACTTTGGACAGTTTTTGCATCCCTAAAATAAGAAGTTCCACATGTGGGGAGGCGACACGGTGGAGAGTTAAGCATGGACTTTGGAATCAGGCAAACGTGTGTGAGACCTAACTCTAGACACTTGCCGGCAGGACTTTGGGCAAGTCATTTAATTCCTTTAAGTCTGTTTATCTGAAAACTATGGATAATGACAGTATCTGCCCCAGAGAATGGAGGAGGCAACAGGAGAATTCATGGAAAGCACCCAGTGCCTGACACTCAGCACTAGCCATGATGACTATTCATTACCGAATCTGCCACAGGATTGATGTAGCTACGTGAATTAAGGAAAATAAAGGTATCCCAGCACTTAAAGTAAAATAAAAAAGAAAAAGAAAAATATAGTTCTGCAGGCCTCTGAAAAGGTGGAAAACGTTTTGGCTTGGGAGAGACATCCATGGGACAAGTCAGCAAAACAGATGAAACATCCCCAGGCAGGCTGCTCTCCATAACCACAATATTAAATTGATGTGAAATAATCCAGCCAGCTCAGGAGAACACCCTTCAGTGTCTTCATATCACAGGCATGTAAGTCTCCTGAGAGGGGATTTTTGACAAGGCAGTTTAGCTTTAGAGCCAACCAATTAGGTTCTGATTGAACCTAATTCAATCAGAAAAAAGCTCCCATCCCTGAGGCAGCCTACCATGCCCTGCACTGCCTGGTTCCTGCCCACTCTTCTCCTGGTCTTGTGTTAATTTCCTCTTACTCCCTGGGCCCCAGCCACGCCATCTTCCTCTGTAGGATCTCCTTTCCAGCTCAAGGCATGAAGAGGAGGGGAAAGTACCTGACCCAACTCATCTCTAAAAACATAGATTATAAGTCATTTTTTCATTTTTTAAAAAACTTTTAGGCTTAGGAGTACATGTACAGGTTTGTTATACAGGTAAACTCATGTCATGGGGGTTTGGTGTACAGATGATTTCATCACACAGGTACTAAGCATAGTACAGTACCTGATGGTTATTTTTTCTGATCCTCTCCCTCCTCCCATCCTCTACCCTCAGACATGTCTTGGTGTCTGTTGTTTCTCTCTTTATGTCCATGTGTTCTCATTATTTAGCTCCCACTTATAAGTGAGAACATATGATATTTGGTTTTCTGCATTAGCTTGCTAAGGATACTGGCCTCCAGCTCCATCGATATTTTTGCAGAGGATATGATCATGTTCTAAAAGTCATGTTTTCACAGGGGCCATCGTGCAGTGGTTATGGGTGAAGACCCTGCAGTCAGACCACACAGGGATCAAATCATTGCTTAGATGCTTTGCTAGTGTCACCATCATGGGCAGACAACTTATCTCTTTGTTACCTGGTTCCCTGATCTGCATCATGGAGGTAATACTGGTGCTACACTATGAGGTTTAAATGAGCTGATGCACAGAGTGTCTCAAATAGCTTTGGGTTCCATAGCTCTTATTATGAGTGCTATTGTCTTTTAGTTCTCTGTGCTTCTTTGTTGCATCACTTTTCACAATTGTGATTAAATAATGATGTACTTTGTTATTTAATATCTGCCTCCAGGTACTTTCTCTTGCTAACCACTGTACTTCCAGCATATAGCATGCACTTTGCAAAAGATGCTACTCAATAAACACCTGTTGAATAAAAAAAAGGAGTTGTATATTCATTTTATAAAAATTGGGAAGACACCATAGTCCTCTTTTTCATATATGATATTTAAAAGTATCACTGATCAATGGTTTCTTTTAAAAAGAAGGAAAAAAGAATATTGTAAAGCAAGATCCAAGGGTCTCCTTGAACCTCAGTCCTCGTTCTAATGAAGAGGGATGTTTGCACCTCGAGGTGGGTACTTGGAGATGTGCAGTTACCATGAACAGCCTCCTATTCTTCCAACTCAAATGCAGTGGTTACTGAAAAAAAAATCTCTGCAGATTTACAGGTGAATCCCCTGAAGCCGATGACTGTTCTAATGGTGAACAGGGCAATTACTTTCAGGTTCCACTAGAGTGAGCTTACTCTCAATTCAACACAAGGCCAAGTACCAAGAGGGAACCTGCCTCCTCCGCAACTGGTCGTTGCTAAAGGTATGATTCCTGCTCCCAAAGGAACAGTATAAATAGCTGCAGCAGTGGACGTGGCAAGGTTTGCCACCTTCCATAGAGCCTATGTCAATTCTGGGATACCACACTTCTGTCAGGCTCAAATACAATTGGGTGTTAGAGTTTGAGAAAACCTTGTTTCTTGGGCATTGCTATAGTTTGTAGCCGCTCCAAAATTCAGGTGTTGCCAATGTCTGTAGTATTAATAGCAGGGCCTTTAGGAGTTGATTAAGCCTTGAAGGCTGCTCTCTCCTTAATGGGATTAAAGCCCTTACAAAATAGGCTTCATGCAGCATCTGGCAAGCTTGCCTTTTTGCCTTTTGCTATGTGAGGATACAGCAAGATGGCCCTTACCAAATTGAGTGCCAGTCTCTTGATCTTAGATGTCCCAGCCTTACACTGTGAAAAATAAATTTCTGCTCTTTGTAAATTACTGAGTTGCAGTTACTCTGTTGAAGCAGCACAAAATGGACTAAGACAGGCATCATATACAAAGGCCAAGTAGTTTCTCACCATTTCTTTGAAAGACACACACAGCTCACTTAGGACTGTAGTTCTTAAGCTGAGATCTCTTGCAGGTCTACTAATGATGTTAGAGAAGGTTGCAAACCCTTCCCCACGCAAATACAGGCAAAATGTGTTAATGAGAGTCTTTCTAGGAAGACTTTCTATAACTTCCTGGACCCAGATTTGTATTGGGTCCATGTCCCTAAAGTGGTTGAGAAAAAGGTCCCTAAAAAGATGAACACTTGACCTGCAGGACCAAAGACTGCAATGGACATGCTGCAATTACTTATTTGCGAACTTTTGCCCAGTGAAATCCAGACAAAGTGCAGAGTCAAGTGATCTCATGTGTCCAAATGATGGCAGGCTGATGGGATATCCAGACACTGCCAAGATGCAGAGAGATCCAAATGTGGGCTAATGAATAACTGGTTCCTATTTATATTATTGTGAACATTACGGGCTCTGAAAAAAGATTACCCCCATTCATCATTTGTACACTCAATCTTCTGATGGTGTCTAAATATTTCTGTGACACCACTGTCATCATTTGCCATATTTGGGATAGTTGTATAATAGCATTATTAAACTAAAGTGACTGCCACTTATTAGGTACTTCAGTGTCAGATGCTAGCTCTAACCTCCTCAATAACATTAAAATGTAGTTTTATTTCTAAATTGATAATAGTGATGTTTCAGTACATATCATCTATAGTGATTAGATCAAGGTAATTAGTATATTCATCATTTCAAATAGTTATTATTTCTTTGTGTTAGGAACATTCATATCCTCCTATTTGAAACTATATATTATTGCTAACTACAGTCACCCGGTAGTGCTATAGAACACTAGAACTTATTTCACCTGTCTCACAATAATTTTGCATCCTTTAACAAATACTACAGGCTAGGAAGCATGGGGGAAGGAGAGATAGGGAGAGATTTGTTAAAAGGTAGTTTTTATATATTTTATTTTATTTTTAGAGACAGGGTCTTGCTCTGTCACCCAGGCTGGGGTGCAGCAGCACAATCTTGTAGCTCACTGCAGCCTCGAACTCCTGGGCTCGAGTGATCTTCCTGCTTCAACCTCCCAAGTAGCTGGGACTACAGAAGCACACCACCATAACTGCTGAATTTTAAAAATTTTTGTAGAGATAGGATCTTGCTATGTTGCCCAGGCTGGTGGTGACCTCCGGGCCTCAAGTGATCTTCCTGTCTCAACATCCAAAGTGCTGGAATTGAAGGTATGAGCCACTGTGTTAGGTTGAAAGTTAGTTTTAGTTACCCCCATTAAAAGCCCAGAGGGGATCACTCAGTTTGTAAATGACAAAGTAGGATTTACATGCAAAGGTTCATGCTAACACTCCACTCTTGACACTTCCTCTCTTTGTCTGTTTCGTGTGGATAGAGCCTATCAAAAACAGAACCTTTAATAGTGGGCTTCTGAATGCTTTAGGGTCACTGTTTGTCTTAGTTGCCATTATTCAATTCCTCCTGGATATACCTCTGTCAATTTTATCCCTTGACCTAAAAATCATATTAATTAAACTCTACTGCTTACAGCCATTTCGTCTTAATAGTTTCTTTTTCTTTTTTTTTGAGACAGAGTCTCATTCTGATGCCCAGGCTGCAGTGCAGTGGTGCGATCCTGCTTCAACCTCTGCCTGCAAACTGCAACCTCCACTTCCTGGGTTCAAGTGATTCTCTTGCCTCAGCCTCCCAAGTAGCTGGAATTACAGGCATGCACCACCACATCCAGCTAATTTTTGTATTTTTGGTAGAGATGGGGTTTCACCACATTGGCCAGGCTGGTCTTGAACTCCTGGCCTCAAGTGATCCGCCCGCCTTGGCCTCCCAAAGTGCTGTGATTACAGGCGTGAGCCATCATGCCCAGCCTGTCTTAACAGTTTCGATACTCCCCAAGAGTGAACAGCAAATGAACTGAAAGTTCAGCTTGTAAGAGCTACAAAGAGTCACTGGAGAGTTCTATTTATATTCCCAAACCAGTCATGGCCTCATAAATATAGTGGCTGCATCTTATTCACCTCTGCAAGCACAAGCCTGACATATTGCTGGTGCAGTACATACCCAGGGAATAGGTGTTGACTTTTAAAGAATTTGGAATCCAAGGGGGCAGTGTCAAATTCCAATCTAAGAGTTGCATCCATTTCCACAGATCCTGATTTCTTCCTAGACAGCATCTCAATGTCTGACTCCAGTTAACAGCATCAATAATTTCTCCATTTCCAACCTTGCCTTACTCAGTTTGTCCCGATCCAGATACTGTCAGTGGCTGTACAGGCATCTGGGTCATTGTAGTCTGTGCCCTGAATTTCTTTCTATGTGAAAAGGAAAATATCAGTGGAAAGGAAGAAAGATGGGAGAGAGAAAGGAGAGAAGGAAGGAGGAAAGGAAGGAAAAGAGGGAGACAGATGGAGGTAAACAGAATGACAGACAGAGCTGTAATATATCTGGATAATAGGGAAATAACTACCAATAATTAAGAGTGACAGAGCATTTCTAAGCTAAAAAATAGCCTCAGCATTAGTCTAATCCCTTCACTCATCAATGTGGATTCTGAGGAGTGAATAGGAATGACCACACAGCTTGTCAGTAAAGGGCAGAGTTAGACTCGGAGTCCAGTTCTCTCTCTCTTGTCTACTGGGCTTTTCAGCCACACCATACTGTTGTACAGGATAAAGATTCTCCTTTATAGAAGAAAAGCTTCTGGACCACTTTCCCTCCAGACTAGAAAACCTGAATCTAGAAACATCTAATAGACATGATAGTACAAAAGTGTGATCTTGAAAGAATAAGTACCACCTCTGTAGAATTGTTCATTTCAGCTTACAAGGAAAGAAGAAAAGAAAACCAAAGGAGAAAATAAACCAATACAAGACAACAAGAGTGTGCATACAATTACAGCCCCATCTACAAAAGCTTCCTTTAAGGAAAAAAAAAAAAAACAAAACATCTGAAGTAAACAGGGAATATGCCCAATACCTTCCTTTTCTTAGATTGCTGTTACTGGCATTAAAAAATTGTTTGCTCAACCTTGCCAAGTCACATAAACATATATTAATATATAGTTTACTGTACTCAGGTTTACTTTTTCAGTTTAGGAAAAAGTTGCATTTAAAAATTTTTGTAGGTTTCCAACATTAAGCAAGAAAAATATCTTAATAATTGGAACTTCACAGAATCTACCTCAGGGACAAAAGTAATTCTCATACTTGAATTACGATCCTGAGACAGGCCTCGTCTGAGGGCTCACTAGTATTTTCAGATTGCCACAATATTTTTGAAACAAAGAGAAAATGTCTCAGTATGGTTTCACCTAGCACTATAGCTTTTTGTGATAAGAGACAAGACTGGTAGTTCTTTTCCTGGGGTCTTTTTTGTACCTGTGCACAGGCTTCTGCTAGCAGTTAGAAGCCATGCAGAACAGAAAGCAGACTCTCATTTGGATGCAGCTCCACCTTTCTATTCCAAGATGCATGCACCCATGAGAAGAAACTCAGGCTGCATGAAGTGTAGAGATATTGGAAGTTAGGCAGAAACATCCTCTGGCCCCCAAATGGCAAAGGTTGGACAGAGCATAGATTCGGGACTCAGGAGATTGAGAATGCATATTGTGCCCTGCCTCTAATGGGACTGGAAATCTTAGAAAAAGTCTTCCTCTTCTCTGGATTTTAATCTCTCAGTAACAGTATGAGGAGATGGAACAAAGTGACTTACAAGGTTTCTTCTGGTTTAAATGTTCCATGGCATAAATATATCTAACAATTCTGCTCAGCCAATGATATGTGTCCACCACCCATCCCACTGCCTCCTGATAGTCACTAGGCACTCTCTCCATGGGTGACACAGAGTAACTGTCTGTAGGAACCTCCATTCTAGTAGTAACAACTTCCCTGCATACTCCAAATGTGGGACCAAACACAGAGGAACACACAGAATATGCTCTGGAGTGGAACTTGGTATGTCTGGGAATATTTTAGACCCGCTGCTAAGAGCTGTAGTTTCTGACCCTTGAAAGAGCTACATAACAAGACAGTCTTGCTTCTCAGGAGGCTCTATACCCGAATTTTAAGAACAGGATCATTTATAGTGAGACCTTAGATCACCATAATGCCACTCCGTGAATCCAGGTCACAGGACGGCATTTGGATAAAATTATATTCCTTTCCACTCCTTCAGACATTCGATATCTTTAGATAGGACTGATTTACAGACAATGGACTCATTTCTAAGGCTACGCTATTATGTTATTTTATGGCAAAAGGGTACTATTCTAGTTCCTATTGTGATATATTTACTTTGACGTTTCTCTTCTCTACCCAATCCTACCCACTTCCTCTACAGACTTCCTTCTATCCCCAAGAGTTTTTGCAGTCTACTGGATGAGATAATTTCCTTTGTTTTTTACCCAGATTTTCCTCCCCTCCACCATCAACATCTACCTATCAGGGAAGAAAAATGGCCACATAGAGTTGGACTTAATGAGTTTACCATAACCACATTACAAGGCAGGAAAGAAGAAAAGCTTCCCTTTAATAAGGATGTAGGACTTCCTCTGACAAATCATAAAAGTTTTATTAATTGGTAGCTGTCCCCAAAAATGGCATTTCTGAGGTTTCTATCTTGAGCTGCTGAATTGTGATCACATAGAATCCTCACCACAAACTAGACTGGAGGAAAAAAATTCAATTTTCCTTCTTCTGTCTCCAGGCAAAACGGGGACCCGCATCAAAGGATCCTTTCAGAGGGGCTGCTAATGAGCTCAGGACACCACAGGATCTTTGTTGCCAACTGTTTACAAAAATAGGGAAGGCCCCAAACACATCTTGCTGACGAAACGATGAACAATTATAAATCAAAAAGCATTTTTGTGCTGTTTACTGACACGGTTCCTTGCCCTCTCTCTGCCTTTTCTACATCTGTAAGGAAACTCGTCTTTAAAACTAAAAAAAAAAAAAAAAGAAGGAGAAGAAAGGAGAACGAGTGGTGGGAGCAGAGGAAAGGTGATGAGGTGGAATTATGTACTTTGTAATTGCCAAAGTTCTAAAGCAAGATAAGAAATCAGACTTTCATGACCTTCAAGGGGCAAAGATAGCATTAAAACAATGACAGGAAAACCCTCCAGACGATGGGCGTCTTTAAAGACCATCTTCACTTTGGTATCAAACGGAGCACATCCAACTCTGTTTTGGAAAAAGTAATTCCTTCACAAGAGTGAAGATAAACATTTCTTGTAATTTTGTTTTCTGGAAGTTGGGTTCTGCAATATTAGTTCTTCGATTAGTCCACCCCCAGTACAATATTAAAATCTGACCAAGATTTCTCTAAGAAACGCCAGTCAAAGCTGAAGAAGCACCGTTACATAGCCTGCAGCTGGAAGATTATAAAAGAAATCATTCTTACCTCCGAACCCTCATGACCTCGCCTCATTTAAAGGAACTGCAGAGAATGTGTAAGACAAAAGACACACGTATTAAGCGCTTGTGGTGTGTGTGTGTGTGTGCGCGCATGTGTGTGTGTGCGCGCTTCTGTGCGCGCACTTGCGGTTTCTCCAACTACAAGCCAGTGGAAGTAGGAACCTAAAAATCCCCAACGCCTTCCGCTGCCATATAATCTCAAGGAAATGACCATACTGTTTTTTGCTTTGATTAGAAACAAAAGCCTTTCAACATGAGTCACAGGAGCAATGGGAAAATAAAAACAAAACAAAAAAAAGTCTGCTATTTCTTTTGGCTACTCAAAGGCTTTCTTTATTACACATTTAAAACATAAGATGAAAGGTCATCTATTATTTTCTAAACTTCATTGATAATGCACGCTCTGGGTTGGGTAATTATTCAGAGATAGGGGATGCCATGTATGAATCTAAACTTCAATTTTGGCTCTTTCGTTTTGTGCATGTTCTGAATGAGGCTGGGAATTTAATGAATATAAATAAAAATAATATTTAACTCAACTTTGCTACTCACAGCCAGTTGATGTCAACAGCTATTCCACTCAGAAAGAAATCACAAAACAGCCTTAGTAAAATCAATCAGCATCAAAGATGCCAGCCACAACAGAAAATCTTGGCAGAATGATGTGGACTCAGAAAAGACTCATTTCACTATTTGCATTTAATGAAATCATTACTATTGACGTCACTTGGTGAATAGGAAATAATTAAAATATATTATGCTTGGAGGTGAAGCAAAGAGAAAAACAGAACACAGGAAAAATAATAAACTTTTTTTTTTTTAAAAGAATGATTAAGTAAAAGCTTGTGACAGGATATCATGCTTCTCCCACCTGAAAAAAGAACAGTCTGGAATTTTGCTCAAGAGTATGGTATGGTTAAGAACATGAGTTCTAGAGTCAGAGAAACCTGGTATTTTGTAGCTGTATATACCCTTGGGAAAGTTACTTAGTTTTGCTGAGAATTGGTTCTCTCCTTTGTAAAATGGAGATAAAAATCCTGATCTCCTTCAGGAGTGCTGGGGGAATTAAAAGAGATAGTTCATGCAAAGCTTAAATAATCTGCCTGGGAGATACCACAGGTACCTAAACATAGGGTGGGGTACCTTCCTTTCCCCCTACAAAATGCTAATCCCTCAGAAATGAGGGAGAGGCTTTATCTTCAAATTATTCCAAAAACTCTAATTACTATGACCAGCATACACTATCTGGGGAAGACATGGCATCCTGTAACAACTTCAGTCAATGCCAAGTTTGGATGCAAATAGAAGTCACTTGATGATATCAGTAGAAAAGGTGGGAAAAAATTTAATACAGATTTAGTAATTATTTGTGAGCATGTGACCTCCCACTTGGAGGGGTTGGATGTTAGAAAACAAGCTACTTAAACATTATTTCATATAATATATATATATATATACTTATAGGATAAATGGAAAAAGGAAAAAAATGCTGCACAATGATATTCCCAGAAAAGCATCATATATGGAGATTTGAAAAGTTCTATATAGCTTAAACAACTTGGGCAGAAGTGGAGATGCTATGCTGTGACACAAGGATGATTCAAAGAGGACTTCTCTTTCAGTGCCGGCACACAGATGCATGTGAAGAAGTTGAATAAAATTATTCTATCAAGAGGGAAAGCACAAGGAAGAAATAACACCAATTATTAATCTGCATAACAAGTGTTCTGCAATATTAGAAATTTACTCCTAATATTTCCATTTACTTCTAATATTAGGAGTAAATTTTCTAATATTTCATATACATTCTGAAAATTTTATATAGGTTGACCCAAAACATTTGTTCCTAGTCTTCTTGTTGGGAAAGTGGGGAATTATTGTATTATTTTATTTGCGAGAATCTTCTATTTGTTAATATATAAACAGTAAAAACTCAGTATACGGTACCTTTTCTTACTGGGCTGGAGAGTCAACTGAGAGAACTAGGGGGACATTTCTAATTGTACGGTAAAAATGTTTTCACTGTTAAAGGACAATCAGAATTTTGATAGCCAGCTTCAGCAGCAAGGTGGGCTAGATTAGGCAAGGCTTAAACCAGGAGGCCAGGGCAGCTTGCAGGCCAGGTGAAGGCTGACAGACCAAATTCATTGGGGAGGCAGGGCAAGGTCAGGTTATGGCATGAGAACACATAGAGATTGGAGTCTATCAGGAATATTAAAATTAAGAAACGGGATCCCTGCTTTTCTATGATGACACCATTCAAATAACTGGAGGTGGAGGGGGGAAACACATACTCCCATGTAAAGAGGATTAGCATGTGATTCAAGACTGGCCAATAAAATCACTCTACCCCCATGTGATGGTTAATACTGAGTGTCAACTTGATTGGATTGAAGGATGACAAGTATTGATCCTAGGTGTGTCTCTGAGGGTATTGCCAAAGGAGATTAACATTTAAGTCTGTGGGTTGGGAAAGGCAGACCCACTTTTGATCTGGGTGGGCACCATCTAATCAGCTGCCAGCATGGCTAGTATATAAAGCAGGCAGAAAAATGTGAAAAGGCAAGACTGGCCTAACCTCCCAGCCTACATCTTTCTCCTGTGCTGGATGCTTCCTACCCTTGAACATCAGACTCCAAGTTCTTCAGTATTGGGTCTCAGACTGTCTGTCCTTGCTTCTCAGCTTGCAGGTGGCCTGTTGTGGGACCTCGTGATCATGTGCATTATGCTTAATAACTCATACACACACACACACACACACACACACACACACACACACACATACACACACACACGCAACTAAAAAGCTTCTGCAATTTTTTTTTTGCCACTCAAAGGCTTTATTACACATTAAAAAAAAATATATATATATATCCTATTAGCTCTGTCCCTCTAGAGAACCCTTACTAACACACCCCATACCCAATAGTTATAGGGAACAGAGAGGTATCTCTGTTTTCATTTGTTCTGGAGTTACAAAGCTGCTGGCATTAAAGTCTGGGGCTACCAGGAAACTTCATGTCAGACAGAAGAGCTGGAGAGACAGACTCCAATGCCACTGTCTGAATTACTAAATGCCACTGAACCTGAAGTCATTCCCTGGCCTTTTCAGTTACTGAGTCTATAATTTCTATTTCTGCTCAAGGTAGTTCTAATTTTTAAACAAAACTTTACTTGCAAACAAGAAGATCCTCTTTAATATGGCAGTTTGTGTGAGAAAGGATAATTGGAATCTGACACCATTAGCCTACTGACCAACACCGTTCAAGAATGTGGGTGCTTATAAACACAGGATTGGGGAGTTTGGCAGGGCTCTAGGTGTAAAGATGGGAAAAGGGCATAGGTGCCAGATATTCAGTCTTGAGGAAATGGATAATTCCTGCAGTAGTAGGGTATCGGACAGGAGTTTTGTAATCAGTAAATCAGAAGTGGTCCCAGGTAACTGGCATTCGAAGGCCAGAACACGACAGTGGCAAAGCTGGTGCTATATCACTCTGAAGCCGCTGTTCTTCCAAATGCCTTCTGCCGTGCAGCCAGACACAAGGTAGGGTTTAACATAGGATCCAGGAATGTAGACTTGGGGAGCCCTTTTTAGGAGTCCCATTGAAAACCAAACTATATCCTGGAATAGGTCCAAATGAAATATGAGCTTATATGTGAAGCTGTACCTATAAAATACAAATTGTGACACAGTTGGATGATCACCTAACTGGTGAGCTTGTACATATGTATTGGCGACTTTGTGGAGGCTTTTATTGAGTGTGAGAGTAGAACAAGGCAAATATGTCCACCAATTTAAGGAAAAATATGTGGAATCAGGATCCTGATTTTTGAGTCTTTAGGAGAAGCTTTGTGTTTTATCATAAAACTATCATTTTCATCACAGAACATTTCACATACTAAATGAATGCCAGACACACTATAAAATTGCAACACCGGCAATGTATTGCGGTATTCAAAAACTCTGACAGCTGGGCATAGCACTGAACCATTTGTCATAAAGTAAGAGGACAAACTTTAAGACCAGCTCATCTCCTCCTAAATTTAGTGAGGTTTGCATTAGAGAAAAAAATATTTCCTCATATCTCCTCATCCTTCTCTAATTCAGCCTCTAGAAACAATTCGGTTCAGTTCAAATATTTTTTGAGCATCAAATACATGCAGAGGCCTTACAAGGAAGTCAAAGGTGAAAACAGTAACTTTCGACAAATTACAGCCTAGACCTGGCATCTCTCAAAAAAAGAAGAGTATCACTTTGTTTGTCACCGCATAGTCAACTCCACAGGTGAGGAATTACACAATCCTTTCACACACATGCTGGTTTTGGTTCTTAATCTTTTATCAATCTGTATGTCAGAGCTCCTCGGATGCCTGGTGATTTTTCTTAAATTCGCATTCATTGCCGTAATTATTTTTTTGAATGTCTATCAGGTATTGGACATCAGAGCTGGATGTGTGGCCTGTGTAGGCCCACAAGATTCAACCCTCAGAACAGCCTCATGCTTGGTTTAGTATTCTGCTGTCTCACAATTCTTAATCATTTTTGAACAAGGAATCCCACATTTTCATTTTGCATTGTGCTATAGTTTGAATCTCCCCATGAAAACTCATGTTAAAATTTAATTGCCATTTTCACAGTATTAAGAGGTGGGACTGGCCAGATCAAAGTGGCATATGCCTGTAATCCCAGCACTTTGGGAAGCTAACAAGGACAGATAGCTTGAGTTCAGGAGTTCAAGACCAGCCTGGGCAATATGGTAAAACTCCATCTCTATAAAAAACACAAAAATTAGCCACGTGTGGTGGCATGAGCCTACAGTCCCAGCTACTCAGGAGGCTGAGGTAGGAGAATCACTTGAGCCTGGGAGGTTAAGGCTGCAGTGAGTCAAGATTGTGTCACTGCACAACAGCCTGGGTGAAACAGTGAGACCTTGCCTCAGAAACAAACAAACAAATAAAAAAAGAAGTGGACCTTTAAGACATGATAATGAGTTAATTTATTTTCATGGGAGTAGATCAGTTATCATGGAGGTGGGCTTCTAATAAAAGATAAGTTCAGCCGCATTTTTCCTCTTTCTTCCTATGAACCTGTGTGCCCTTCTGCCTTCTACCATAGGATGATCCTGCCAGATTCCAGTGCCATGTTCTTAGACTTCCCAGCCTGCAGAACCATGAGCCAACTAAATCTGTTTTCTTTGTAAATTTCCCAGTCTGTGGTATTTGGTTATAGACACAGAAAAGACATGTACAGTCCTGTAAATTATGTAGCTGGTTCTGCTGGACAGGGTGCTAGATGGTGGGGGCACAGTGGTGAACAGGAGAGGTATTCAGAGGAGAGTATGAAACAAAAAATAATTTAATTCATAAATTAGATAATTTCAGATAAGAGTAAGACTTAAAAGGAAAATAAAGCAGGAAGACATGATAAAGAGGGATGGAGAACGCTGTTTGGGGACAGTGAGTGAGATCCTGGATTAAGACTGGTGGTCAGGAAACAGCCAGCCACGGGAATATTTGGGTTCAGGACCATTTCTGCCTTGTTCAGGGCTATAACACGTGGCACCTGGAAAGTTCTCAACGAATACTTTGAATGAATAGAACTTCTGTTTAAAAAGGAAAAGTACCAAATACAGAAAATTAATTCATAATGTAATACAAACTGGGACTGAACGATAAGGAACATTTAAGTTTATTTAAGGTCTCCTTCAGGATCACATGTTTTAGCAGCTGGATGGGGTGCGCCATGTCCAGGAAAAACAACCCTGTTGGAAAAGTTCATTACTCATGTTCCTCTCTAGGCAGAAAAAGAGGGAAACTTTTGTGCTAGGTGAATTTTCTTGCTTTCTTAACCGTAAATGGAAAAACAGAGATGAAAAGAGGTGGGGAGAGAAGCAGGCATAGTAAGAGTTTCCTTTCTGTCTGTTTCATAGGATGGAGGCCATGACTTTTGACTTGGTTTTACCATAAGGCATGTGCAGTTTTTTAGGCAATCGACATAAACTTTGTAAAATTGAGTCTCATCTCTGTGTTTGGAAAAATGAAAGAGGTCTTCAAAGTTCATTCTTGAAATCCATTTTGGAAATGGGAAACTGAGGCACTGAGATGTCCAGTAGCAAAAGTCTCCCCAGTTGGGGGTAGAATAACAGGATTTGAACCCAGGGCCTATGCTGTTATACATGGCCTTTTCATTTGGCCATTGCAGACAAGGTGGAATGCATCCACGGGTTAACACTCAGGCATTCTGTTACATTTCCTTCCTGTCTTTCTGCAGGACCTGGCATTTTGTGTTGTTTCCCCCTTTCTCTCTCCCTTTGTATTCCCTTAAAACCAAAACAAAAAAAGTTTTTATAATGGAAAAGTTCAAGTACACACAAAACGTCAAAAACCAGTGTAATAACCACCTCCCATGTTTCCACCTAGTTTTAAGTCATTTGTATTCTCACCAACTTTCTGTCCTCCTGTAGGTATTAATTTGAAGCAAAACCAAGACTTAAGTAATTTTATCTGTAAATAATTCAATATAAAAGATAAGAATCCTTTTTAAAATATAACCTTAAATACTTTAAAAAGTTAACAATAATTCCTTTATATCATCAGATATCTATTTAGTCTTCAAATTTCCAGTTATCTGATTAATGTCTTTTTTCCCCAAGTTTGTTTGAATCAAAATGGAAAAAAGGTCTATATTTTGTAATTGGTTCATATCTTCCTTAGGTCTCTGTTAATCTACAGGTCCCTGTTCCATCCATCTCTTTTTCCCTCCTGTCTCTCTCATTGGAATTCATATGTTGGATAAACTAGGCTGTTTATCCTGTAAATTCTCCTACCACCCAGGTTTTCCTGATTGCATTCCCTGGTGTCACTTAAGATGTTCCTCTCTTTACTATGGTTCCTGCAGGTTGGTTAAGTCTCAAGGCTCAATCCGATTTCAGTTAGATCTTTTTTGGCAATACTGTCTCGCAGGTCCCCACTAGTTTTTTTTTTTTTTTTTTTTTTTTTTTTTTTTTTTTTATAACATTAGCAGCTGTTAATGCTCAAAAGCTGTATCATTTAATTAATTAGGGGTTGTGGTACAATGGCTTTCTAATTCTATTATCCCTTACTAGCTAGAATATTTGTATAATGAGAGATTTTTTTTCCTGATCTATTAATCGGTTACCCAGTAGTATAATTCATACAGGAAAGGCAGGGAAAATGTTTGATCCTTTATCTTTATTTGCCAGTTTCCAAAATAATGAGTTGGGTACTTTCATGGAACGTCAAAATGTATTTTGTCATTATGAGCATATGCTCTTAAATATAATTTATGTGTTTTAATGCATTAAAGTTATTTTTTAAATTTTCTTTACTGATATTCAGATTGTCCCATTTTGGTCAGTGGGAGGCTCTTCAAGCCAGTTCCCAAGTCCTTGTGACATTATTTTAGTGGTCTTTGTCAACTTCCTTGCTACCTGTGATAAAAAGATGCTCATCTTGTGCATTTACTACTCAAAACCTGGGCAGCATCGATTACTGCTTTTTGTTTCATTAGAAAATTACACTATAATTTATACATAATAAAAATACATATTTTTCGGTATAAGAGCCACGTCATCCACATCCCCACCAAGATATAAAACATTTCCAGAAAGTTACCTCTGCCAGTCTTTCCTTACCTCCCATAAACAGCCACTATTCAGATTTCCATCACAATTGATTAGTTTTTCCTGTTGTAGAACTTTATACAAACGGAATTATAGAGTATGTATTTTTTAATGCCTGGTTTCTTTTACTGAGCAAAATGTTTTTAATATTCATTCATGGTGTTGCATATATTAGCCATTCATTCATTTTTTAAAAAATCACTGAGTAGTACCATTGCATGAATATAGTATAGTTTATTTATCTCTTCTCTTGTTAATAAAAATCTGAACTGTTTTCAGTTTGGGGGAAGCTATGAATATTCTTTTACAAGCTGTGTGTGTGTATGTGTGTGTGTGTGTGTGTGTACGTGTGTGCGTGTATCTGCACATGCACATGTTTTCATTTCTCTTGAATAAATGCGCATGAGGGGAGCTAATAGATCATAGGATGAATGTATGTTTAATTGCCAAACAATTTCCTAAAAGGTCATACCATTTTACATGCCCAATGATGAGAGGTCCGGTTATCCCACATCTTTGCCAAAATATGGTATTATAGGTCTTCTTAATTTTAGTTATTTTAGTGACTGTGAAGTAGTAGAAGCATCTGTGTTTAAGTAACTTAATTTGCTTTTTTTTTTTTGCACAGGTATAGGTTTAGGTGATAATTGTAGATTAATAATAGCAAGCACTTATATAGTACTTAATATGTGCCATACTCTGTTCCTGTTTATTATAAGTATAAACTCCACAATACCTTTGTAGTGGGGACTATTATTTATTATTTCCATTTTACAGATGAGAAAACTGAGGCACAGAGAGGTTTATTAACTTACATGAAATCACACCCATAAAGTAGTAGATGAAGGCCTACACAGTTTGGCTTCAAAGTATAAAGTAGCAGATGAAGGCCTACACAGTTTGGCTTCAAAGTATAAAGTAGCAGATGAAGGCCTACACAGTTTGGCTTCAAAGTTCAGGCTCTTGACTTGTATGCTTTTCTGCGTCTCATGAGTGTTAATTGGAATCCCTTCCTGTTCCCTAACATTTTGCTGAT
This sequence comes from Sapajus apella, assembly GCF_009761245.1. NCBI lineage: Eukaryota > Metazoa > Chordata > Mammalia > Primates > Cebidae > Sapajus > Sapajus apella. The sequence continues at coordinate 20,512,519 of NW_022436963.1, forward strand.
ACTGGTAAAAATTTCTGTTGAACACAACTATCATATTAATTTAAAAGTCCTATGCTTTTTAATATAAAGAACTCTGAATTTTAAATAATCTCCTACTTTTGCCTATCTTATTCTAAACTTAAATATTTTTCCTTATATCAGTACGTCTCCAATTTTTATTACATTTTTCCTAAAAAGTTTCATATTTTGAATACTTTTGTTGTTATTATTGGATCACTCTTCTATGAGTCCTGAGCTTCAAGTCCTGAGCTTATATTGTATCAGAATGCTTTTTACAGTAAAAAAAATAAACAAAAAGTGAAAATAAATAATATGGATGTATATTCTCAGTATCTCCAGGTAGGGCAGTGCGAAGGTTGGTGAGGTCAGCAGATTAGCAATACCATCTAAGTCCCAGGCTTCTTCCATTTTCCCACCCAGGACATTCCTTCACGGTGGCAATATAGCAGCCATTCTTGAAGCTCTCACATCTCCACACCCAAAAAAGGATCACTCCTTTTTACAATGCTTTTTTTTTTTTAAACAGAGACAGGGTCTTGCCTTGTTGCCTGGGCTGGCCTTGAACTCCTGAGCTCAGGTGATACTCCCATCTTGGCCTCCCAAAGTGCTGGGATCATAGGCATGAGCCTTCGTACCTGGCCTCCATGCCCATTTTTGAGTAGACAGCTTTTTAAGAAGTGGATCCACATTGACCAGAGCCAGGTCCTGTGTTTACCCTAATCCAATTCCTGGCAGAGGAATAAGGTCATCATGACTAGCTTCAACCACAGCTTCAAAACCAGTGTACTGAGGCAACAGGTGTACTGAGCTACTCGTCTTTTCAGCCCTGGAGGCAGCCAGAGACCCTTCGGTGATCACCTCCAGCCTGAGCAGCCTCTTCCATTTCTGAGTGCCACACAAACACTATCATTTTCTGTATATTCTATGACATGAAAGAAAGTAGGGAAGCACTGGCTTAGAGACCAATCAGTATTTCCCCAAGTTATATAGGCAAGGGGGTGATATTGATCCCTGAACCAAAATCAGCCCTCTCAGGATGAAAGAAGCAAAGAATGGCTGTTTTAATCAGGCTTAGAAAATAAACATGAAACAGGAGAACCACAGGGAGCAAAGTGACAATTGATGTCACGCAACTGTCTTGTCTGTGCCACCCACCTCAGTTGCTGCCTTGATGATTCTGACTTCCAAACGTCCTGTCTTTCTAGCTCAAACTCAGAAGACAGAGGACAAGCTGGCCCCTTGGTGGCCACAGCAGGAAGCATGCGCTGGGACCTGCCGTTTTGCCATCTGCCTGGTGGGCACTTCCAGAAGGGAGATTGGGTGCTAACAGTATGCCAGTGGTGAGTGGGCAGCTAAAAAAAATGACAAAAGCCTTCATTGGGAAACTTCCTGCAGTAATTCCAGTTTGTCTCTGAGTCAGGCTGGCTCTGGTTACTCTATAAACAAACAAAATCTGTGGGTTAATCCATCTTCACCCTCAGGGCACTATCTCCAGAACAACCATGGCATTAATGGTATCAGCAGTTTCAATCATCTCCTGAGTAATCAGTTCTGGTGCCTCCCCAAATGAGACAAATGACCGTTTCATGGTCGCTCGTGGCTATGAAATCTCATCAAGACAATTCAACTCTGGTTAAATTATATTTAAGTTAATAAATATGAATTTAGACTGCCAAAGAAACTCAAAAACCCCTAGGCGCCTAAGACAAAAAAGAAAAAAATAAATGGTGCATCATTCTGTTCTCCTGCCCCAAGCTTTCTCACTTGTTTTTTAAAAAAATAAATGAAGGCCTTGGTGATTCCTTCTCAGTTTATCTAAATGAAGTTTAGGCCATTTACAGAAGAGATAAAACAAAATTGCTGAAATTCACTAAACAGTAAAGGAAGAAACCACAGTATGAAACCAAATAGTATAGTGATTATAAAAAGCAATAACTATTCTCAGCCATTTCTAAAGCTTAAGATTTTAGTGCATAACAGAGAAGCCATGTGAACATCTATCTTTATGACACTTGGGTTTTAACCAGCAATGCTCTATATAAACCTATTTTAACTATACAAGGAAATTCCATATCACTCTGAGATGAGAAATAGTCTTGAAAAGACTAAAACTTGCTCTCAAGTCTGGCTCTGAAATTGCTCTCAAACCAATTTATATTGTGACAAAATACAATATATGTTTCACCCAATGTTACAAGGCAAGAACAACTCCAGCGTTCCAAGCATTATGACCCTTAAGAAAGTTATGGAAATTGGACATCTCTACTAATAAATGAAGTAAAATAAAAAGATAGAAAACAGATATCCATTTTGGCCAGCAGACTGGTATAAATCAAAGTTGTTAGCTAGAGTGTGGACAAGAAAAATACTTATTCACTTGGTAGCAGCATAAATTGGTACAACCTTTTTTTTGAGATGGAGTCTTGCTCTGTTGCCCAGCCTGGAGTGCAGTGGAGCAATCTCGACTCACTGCAACCTCTACCTCCCAAGTTCAAGCAATTCCCCTGCCTCAGCTTCCGGAATAGCTGAGATTGCAGGTGCATGCCACTGCGCCTGGCTAATTTTTGTATTTTTAGTAGATACTGAAAATACCAGTCTGGCCATGTTGGCTAGACTGGTCTTGAACTCCTGACTTCAAGTGATTCAGCTGCCTTGACCTCCCAAAGTGCAGTGATGACAGGTATAAGCCACCATGCTCAGCCAGTACAACCCTTATAGAAAACCAAATTCCTTCCAAATTCCAGCAATATCACTTCAAGGTGTTCATTTCACAGAAATTCTCCCACAAATGTTTTATTTATAAGAATGGTTACTGTAGCACTGTCTTAGTAAAGATTGGAAACAGGTCAAGCCTGTAATCCCAGCACTTTGAGAGGCTGATGGGGAGCAGATCGTTTGAAGCCAGGTATTCAAGGTCAGTCTGTCCAACATGGAAAAACCCCATCTCTACTAAAAATGCAAAAAAAAAATTAGCTGGGCATGGTGGCCCAGGCTTGTAATCCCAGCTACTTGGGAGGCTGAGAAATGAGAATTGTTTGAACCCAGGAAGCGGAGGTTGCAGTGAGCCTAGATTGTACCACTGCACTCCAGCCTGGGCAACAGAGCAAGACTTTGTCTAAAAAAAAAAAAAAAAAATTGGGAACAACTTAACGTCCATCAATTGGAGACTGGTGAAATTAATTATAGTTCATTCACACCATTTAATACACAACACTTATGAAAAATAATGACATACATCAGTATGTAAGACATGTAAGTAAATAAATAGATTTCAAAATAAATTATATAGGATGATCTCACCTCTGTAAAAATTTATGTTATAATAATATGATATGTATGTCAAATATATGTTTAGAAAATATCTGGTGAATATATATCACTGTTAATAACCAGTAAAGAACTTTCATGTTCTAAGCTATGCATATCACTAACAATTAAACTTATTGACATATGTTGCGTTAATAAAAACTATAGTTCTTAAAAGAGCGCAAATATGACTTTTTCTTCAATCATACTCACATCAATAATAATTAATAATCTTTTTTTTTTAGATAGTCTCACTCTATTACCCAGGCTGGACTGCAGTGGCATGATCACAGCTCACTGCAGCCTCAACCTCCTGGGCTCAAGAGATCCTCCCACCTCAGCCTCTTCAGTAGCTAGAAATACAGGTATGTGCCATTATGCCTGATTGATTTGTATTTTTTGTAGAGATGAAATTTTGCCATGTTGCCCAGGCTTATGGTGCACTCCTGGACTCAAGTGAACTGCCCATCTCAACCTCCCAAAGTGTTGGGTTTACAGGTATGAGCCACCATGCCTGTGAATATTCATTTTTAAATGGACATACTAGACAAACACTTGGAGACACTACTACCTGCTGGCACTGTGTGAATGGACACAAGACTGAATTAAAAAGATCCGATTCTCCAGAAATGGTTTACACAAGATCCTGGATCGAATGTTTTGAAAAGGACATTTTATAAAATTGTAAAAATATTATAGATATTCTTGCATAAAATATTTGATCTTAGAATAATATAAAGTAAGAGAAGCAGAAACTTCTCCCTCATCCACTTACACTTCCCAGAGGTAAAAATTATTTATGAATAATTTGGGTGATACATGTCCAGCCCCATCCCTCCTTATACCTGAACACATACATATATTGCTTGCATATATCCATAACAATACACATACATACATAGATATATACACATACACATATCCCATATATTCTTCTGTACTTTGTTTTTGTTTTTACCCCAAAAATATATCACTGACAATTATCTGGGCCAATTTCAACTCCATTTTTTCTCTTGATCTCAGAGAATTCCATAGTACTGAGGTACCATCATTTAATTAACTATTCTGTTTATTCTGCTTTGCTATTTCAAATAACGATGCAATGAAAATCCTTGCACATACAACACTACATGAGAATATCCTTTGGAGGATTTTCTGAAATGGAAATTCTTGGTCAAAGAGAACAAATATCTTACATTCTAACTGGTAACACTACACTGTCCTATAAAAAGGTTGTAACAATTTATCAGATCAATTATAATTTAACACTTCTGCTTTAAAATATTCATTTCCTCTCATTCTTATTTTAGATAATTTCACCTATATGACATGTATCAGTAGGTAAAACATGTTATATTACCATTTCTGGGATGCTTTTCCTTATCTCTCTTTTTTTTTTTTCTTTTTGCCTACTTTAGTGGCCAGGGCCTTTTTCTAAACTATAATTTGTTGAGTTCTTGTCATGTTCTAGGAATCAGTTTAAGCAGTCACACAGCACTCTCCCATTTAACTGTGACAACATCATGAGATATCATGTTCCCATTTTATAGATGAGGAAACTGAGGCTCAAAGAGGCTGAGAAACATGCTCTGAGTCACTCAGCCAGTAAGGGACATGGGCCAGCATTGGAACTCATACCACCTGACTCCAATATCCTTAGCTCCCACAGGATATGTGCAAATCACATAAAGGAAACAGATAAAGCTGTTCATCCCATTACAACATCCATTAGAACAGACTGATGCCATTAGACAGCAGTAAATAATGAATGCAGCTGGTGTGGATGACGAAGGCAGTGTGGTTTCCCAGGCCACTTCCTCTGTCTTTTTTCTCACACATCCCTCAATCCTGTGCCTACCCGCCTTGTTCTTCTTGGACAGGCACTTTGCATACTTCTTGGACAAATGCAATCGCCACATTTTGAATATGTCTCACTCTTCTGCCTTCCACTTTATACTCAGTCTTCCCCAGTGAGGTAGCCCATGGCATAATCCCACTGCACAGATGAGCCAGCCAAGCCAATGACACAGGACCTTCAGCACATAACTCCCTGGAGTGCAGTGGTACAATCACGGCTTACTGCAACCTCAACCTTATGGGTTCAAGCAATCTTCCTGCCTCAGCCTCTTGAGTAGCTGGAACTACAGGTCACACACAACCATGCCTGGCTAATTTTTTTGGTATTTTTTGTAGAGATGAAGTTTAACCATGTTGCCCAAGCTGGTCTTGAACTCTTGGGCTCAAGCAATTCTCCCGCCTCAGCCTCCCAAAGTGCTGGGATTACAGGCATGAGCCACTGAGTCCAGGTTGTTTTCTTCTTTTTAATCAAAGGAAACAGATGAATTCGTTTATCAAATTTTCATTTGCTAAACTTCATCAAAATTGATAGTAATTTTCTAAATAATGCACCTATTATGGAGTCTAACCATATTATTTGTACTGATCTGCTATTTCGGAGTCATACTATAACTTTAGAAGCAATGATGAAGGTTGGTGGAAAAAAAGCGAAAGCTATCTTTAGTGAAATGTTGGCTCATGGTTTACTTTCTTGAAAAACTTCAGATACACAGTCCTATATATAATAAATACATACATGTATTTGTATATTTTTCATTGCCATACATACACACATATTTATTTCTTTATATATTTAAGCATGACCTATTTAGCTCAGAGAAAAAAACGCAGAAAAAAATGACCAGTAGAAACAAGGGTAGAAAGAACATAATTAATTTACTTAAAACACAATGTACAGGTAAAGGTGTGGTGATTTTTTGCTATTTTTATAACTTAATTTAGTACACGAGCCTGAAAAAAATTAAATGGATGCAACCCTGCGCTGGATAAAGGAAACTGTTCAGATTCTGGCACTAAAATCTCAAAAAAAAAAAAAGATTTTTGAAACTCAGAGTTGGTTTCTGAAATTTATTGAAGGAAAAACACATTCATTAAAAAAAAAAATCTCATTCCCAAAAAGAATTTGAGGGCAAAATCTTATGAGCTCAGCAGGAACTATATCTGGCATCAATACTTAGAAAGTTTAAAATATAAAAATCCTAAGGAAGAAAGAGCTTCATAAATTTAAGTATGATTTGACAATTAAGATTCTTTATATCCCGACCAAAATTGTTTCTAACTTAAACACTGAATTAATTTAAAAATTGATAGTAGCCTACTTATTAACTGAAAATGTACTTTCTCCTGGGAAACATTTGGGAAATACCTGGTATAACTTTCTTCTTTAGCGATGACGATGGCAGATTCTATCATTATTTGATGGTGCCAATTAGACGAGCTCTTATAACTTAAGAGTCAAATTCTCTCTATATTGTCTGTGCTTGCAGAATTTTGAAAAGCTTGAACACAGCTAAAGGGTTGGGGACAGCACGCTTTTAATTAAACACTAATAAAGGCCAGAAAAAAATTTTGCTTTTATTTTTGATATTTTTGCTCCTAAGACTCCAGGCCAGTCCAATCAGGAGGGCCATTCCTCCTTTAACTCCAATGGATGGGAATGACCTGAGACAGGGTCATAATGATTAAAAAACGTACATAGAAATGCCAAAAAAAGAAAGCAAATGATCTGAAATGTCTGTCAGGAAAAACAGGGGACCTTCCAGAGCCCAACCACAGGGCTGGGTACAGGAAATAGCGATTGCTTGACAGTCAGAGCTGACAAGCACTGCAGAAACTGCCAAGTTCCCTGCCCTGGGCTGGGCATGGGTGGGTGTTTGCAGCTGGCAGTACACACAAGCTGGTGTCCTTGAGGGAGCCCATTGGCATCGGGGAAATAACCGACTGCTATCTAAAGCAATGCTTTTCTAATGAAATGATCATTAGAGAAGCCAAAGGAATGTATTCTCAGTCAGCTTACACTGGCTTGGGGCTAATTTCAATAATGAAAAAGAATGAACCCACACATACAAATGTATTTCAACATGTATGGCTTTTTCCCCACATGAGGTTTCTAAAGCTTCATGGAATGCAAACACTGCCTTTGGGCAGAGTTCTGCTAATGCTGCTTCCTCCTCCTCCAAATGCTTGATGTCTTCCCATACCACATGCTGCCTCTACGCTTGCCCAGGTCCCCATCTTCTAAAGCTGGAGATCTGAAACGGCCTCCTGACTGCTCTTACCCTTTTAAGTCATTCTCCCCAAAGTCACTGGGGCAAGCTTCTTAAAGTGTAAAGCAGATTCATTTATTAATTTAATCAACAAGTATTTCTGAAGCACATATTAGTGCTGGTGCTGTTCCAGGCACTGAGGATTCTAACAGTGAAGTCCCTTGCATGCCTTCAGCTGTTAATAACATTTTGGCAGGGGAGATGAGCATATCAACAAATATATTCGTAAAGTCAGGTGGTGATAAGAGTTACAGTGAAAAATAAAGCAGGCTACGACATGGTTGGGAGTTACCTCCCTGGTTGGGGTAATATTTGAAGAGAGGCCTACAGGGAGTGATGGGGAATGTGTCATGTAGACCCCTCAGGAATGAGATTCCAGGCAGAGAACATTCTGCGGACTATGGCCCTGAGGCTGGAATGTGCTTGGCAGGTTTGAGGGACAGCAAGGAGGTCAGTGTTGCTAGAGAAGAGTTAGGGAGAGAAAGGGTGATGGGAGTTAAGACCAGAGGTTGAGTATGTTTGCTGCAACTGGGGTGGGAGTTGGGAGGAGCCTAGGTAGAAAGAATACCGATCACACAGGCACATAGGGCATTGTAGAGATGGTAATGTCGGTTTGTTTCTCAGAGTTGGGAAGTCATTGAAGGGATCTGAACAGAAAGATGACATGATCTGACTTACTTCGAACAAAATCACTCTGGAGGCTAGGTGAGAACAGACTGTAGGGCCGGGTGGCATTTGCAGAGAGGCCAGTTAGGAAGCTATTGCAACAAAGCAGCTAAGCAATGAGGGTGGCTTGGCCCCAGGGTGATGGTGGTGAAGAAGACAGTAAGTGGATATATAGTTTGAAGGTAGAGCCAGAGGGATTTGCTGATGGGTTACAAGTAAAATGTGAGTGTTGAAAAGCAGCCAAGGTTTTCATTTCAGCACCCAGAAGAGTGGAGTTGCCATTGACTGACAAATAGCCAACTAGAAAGAAGCTCTGAGAGGGCAAATCTTTTTGTTAGCTTATTGCTGTAACCCAATGCCTCAACTAGGCCTAGAATGTAATAGGCCCTCAGTAAATATTTGTTGAAATGAATGCACAAGTTATCCCTACATTTGAAACACCTTCAATAGCTTCCCACCATACTTACAGAAGACTCTAGAACATCAGGGCACCATGTGATCTAATCTCTGCTGCCTCGCCAAATGCACTTCTGATGCCCTTAACATTTCTTTCTTTTTTTTTTTTTAATTTATTTTATTTTATTTTTTTAAAGACGGGGTTTCACCATGTTGGTCAGGCTGGTCTTGAACTCCCGACCTCAGGTGATCCGCCCGCCTTGGCCTCCAAAGTGCTTGGATTACAGGCGTGAGCCACCATGCCCGGCCAACATTTCTTGCAACACTTTGGCCACTCCACTCTGCCCTCCATTCCTGCAACATCCTAAACTCTTTCCTGCCTCAGTGTCTTTGTATCTGCTATTACCTCCACTTGGAATGCTGTTCTCCTTGGTCAGCACATGCCAAGTTCCTTCTCATGCTTTGTGTCTTGACATTAATAAATTCTTTGGAAAGAAGCCTTTTGTCATATTTCTCCCCTTCCTGCTTCATCCCCAATGGACTTTGAGCTTCATAAGGGCAGAGCCTACTGCTGTCTGTTATGCTGTTGTATCCAAAGTGCCCAGAAAAGTGCCTGGAAGGTAATAAATATTGCTCAATCAAAAGTGTTTTAATAAACAATGAGGCCAGGTACGATGGCTCATGCCTGTAGTCCCAGCACTTTGGGAGGCCAAGGCTGGGGGATCACCTGAGGTTAGGAGTTTGAGACCAGGCTGGCCAACATGGAGAAAGCCTACCTCTACTAAAAATACAAAAATTAGCCGGGCATAGTGGCATATGCCTGTAATCTTAGTTACTTGGGAGGTTGAGGCTGGAGAATCGTCAGAACCCAGGATACAGAGACTGCAGTGAGCTGAGATCGTGCCACTGTACTCCAGCCTGGGAGACAGAGCAAGACTTTGTCTCAAAAAAAAAAAAAAAAATAGAGCCGAGCAAGGTGGCTCACGCCTGTAATCCTAGCACTTTGGGAGACTGAGGTGGGCGGATCACAAGATCAAGAGATTGAGACCATCCTGATCAACATGGTGAAACCCCATCTCTACTAAAAATACAAAAAATCAGCTGGGCATGGTGGCAAGCGCCTATAGTCCTAGCTACTTGGGAGGCTGAGGCAGGAGAATCACTTGAACCCGGGAGGTGAAGATTGTAGTGAGCCCAGATCACACCATTGCACTCTGCCTGGTGACAGAGTGAGACTCTGTCTCAAAAATAAATAAATAAATATAAAAATAAAAAATAATGAATAATGATATCTGATAGAATGGTAGTTTAAATGATGGTATCTAGTGCATATCATGTGCCACTCTTTTTAAGCATTATTTATGTGTGTATATGTGTGTACATACCTATGCATATACATACACAAACATTCATTTATTTTTCACAATTACCCTAGGAGGCAGGTATAATATTAATATTTCTATTTTTAAAATGAGGCACAGACATGGAGTATCTTGCCCAAGGTTACACACGTAACGGGTAGCCAAGCTGGGATTCGAATTTAGGCAGTGTGGTTCTAGTGTTTGCACACTTAAACCCCTAAGATTTGCAAGGACTCCCTTGTGCTGATGTGAACTAGGGATAACTGGGGTGAGGGTAGGAGAAAGAACTCTCAGCCAGGTGTTTGTGGATACTTGCATGTTTGCAATTAGAAATTAACAACTTCTCTAAGACTTTGTCTTTTTTTGAAGTGGAAAGGCTACTTAAAGAAATAGACCAGGCAGTCTTATCAACCCTTTTTACTTTTGTTTAGATGAGTTCATCAAATCCAGCTATGGTTACAGAGTTTGATAGAGGGAGAAATTAGAGACTAGGAGAATCTTAGACAGAAATGTAGGTAAACGTAGAAAAGAAAGAGGCTGACTTTAGGTAAGTGGCAAACTAGGTTCATCTCATTCAGTGACTCAAGTGGATGAGATTAGGATTTAGACACATCTGAGCTCCAATCTTTGCTCATGAACAAGTTAATTAACAACTGTGAACAATTTCTGCCTTTGCCAAATAGGTTTAATTATACCTACTTAACATCATTAGAATAATTTTTTAAAAATGGTAAATATTAAGTGCTCAGCACTGTGTCTGACATATAGAGAAATGTTTATCAAATAAAAATAACTAACCAGACATGGTGACTCACGCCTGTAATCCCAGTACTTTGAGAGGTTGAGGTGGGAGGATTGCTTGACAGCAGGAGTTCAAGACCAGCCTGGGCAACAGCAAGATTCTGTCTCCATTAAAAACAAAAATTGCTGGGTGTGGGGGTGCGTGCCTGTAGTCATAGCTACTTTAGAGGCTAAGGTGGGAGGATCACCTGAACCCAGAAGTATAAGACTGCAGTGAGCTAAGATTGCACCAATGCACTCCAGCCTGAGACACAAAACAAGAACCTGTCTCAATCAACCAACCAATCAATCAATCAATCAATAAATGCTTAAGATGAGCCAGGCACCCTAGTGAGAGCTTCATTTACATAATCTTGTTTTGTCCCCTCAACAACCCTGGGAGGTAGGCACTGTTATTTTCCCATCTTATAGAAGATAAAATGAAGCACCAAGAAGTCAAGTAACTTGTCCATGTCACACACCTATTAAGTAGGGTGTTTAGGCTTAAATCCTGGTCAGAGTTTGCACTCTAGCATGATAACTTTTGGTTTAGAATCAAGTTTTTGCAAGGCGTCCAAATTTTTACATTTGAAGAGCTGCTATTTCTCCATCGATGCTGTCTTTAACCTTTATGCAAACTTAAAAAATCTTATCTTTTTGTAGGTAAACAAACAGGCTTAGAAAGGGTAAGGAGCTTGGTTCAAGGTCATATAGCCGATAAGTGATGGAGATTTGATTTTTATCCCAGGTCCAGCTGACTCTAGCCCATTCAATTTCCTTATTTTATCAAGGACTTTTTCTCTCTTAGGTAATAAGCATCTAATCAAATTTTAATAAGACAAACTAATCCCTGTAAAAATATTTGCTGGCTACACTACCCAAGGGTAGCATGATGCTTATAATAACCAGGTGTTCTTAGCAGTTGCAAATCTCAGGGTCAGATCAGAGGACAGCCTACATAGAGGGGAAAGATAGCAGTCATGGGGTCCTAGAGCCATCGTACATAAGGATATAGAGTTCTTACTACTATGGAATGAGGCTCAGAGTTGGGAGGAAGAAAGTTTAATAGCTTCCTGTTAGAGAGACAGAAACAAAGCAACTAAAAGATGTGAACATGTTTGCTTTTCTAGTATAAACCAAACCCAGAGAAGCATTAAGATGTTAGTGCTGCCTGATGAAAACCTGTGCCATAAAACCATGTGTCCACAGTGTCTCTACACAGTGGTCAGTGGTCCCCTTTCCTGGTGGCCATCCAGACTATAATTCTTCATCTTGGGTAGTAAGAGGAATGAGTCAAGGCTTCTGCAAATTTTAGAAGCTTCAAAGGTTATTCAGGTGCATAAGAAATTATGAACAATGCATATATGAAGATAACTTGCTAGGCATCTATCCAACCATTTATCTATCCACTCACTTGCCTATCCACCCACCCACCCATCCAATCATCCATCCATCCATCCAACCAAACATCTATCTATCCTACCTACCATTCATCCATCCAACATCTATCCATCTAACACCCATCTACCTATCCATTCATCCAACCAACCACCCACCTACCTGTCTACACATCCATCCATCCATCCATCCATCCATCCATCCATCCATCCATCCAACCATCCACCCCTTCCATCCATCCATCCATCCAATCATGTATTTAACTAACCATCTGTCTATTGATCTATCCATATAACAGTGTTTTTAGTGCTTTTAAATATTAATACATTTAATTTTTATAACAATTCTAAGAATATAACTCCTTGTTGTAGATACTATAATTGTCCACATTTTACAGACAAAAAAAATGAGCTTTGAAGAGCTCACATAACCAGCAAAAGGTGAGTTTGGATCTGAACTCAGGCAGTCTGAGTTCATAGACTTCATCTTTAAGCAGTAGGCTATGTTTCCACCCAACATTTGTTGAGTGAATGAATAAATGGACAAATGAAAAAAAATGTATCTTTATGTGTCATTTCTCTTAAAATAAAGCAGCAAGTTTGTGGCCAGAGACTGTTAGCATGCTATTCAAATTCCAACACTGTGACTTATTACCTATTATAATAGGAACATAAAATCAATAAAATGAGGTTCATAATAACATGTTGAAATGGATAAAGATAATACACAACATCTAATAAAGTGTGTAAAATCTAGCAACTCTCCTTTTCATTATATACCATACAGAAAGTCTCGCTCTTACGCACAAGGAGACAAGTCCAAAATTTTCACTGTACTGTTATTTGGAAATAACTTATGTCTATCAACAAGAGATTGATATATTCATGCAATGGGATATAGGGTTAAAAATGAGTCCAGAGATAAATCCCCGAAATTTATTGAAAGAAAAATAAAGGTAGCAGAATGATGTATACATATATAAGTTTTACAAACACACAAAGTAATATATATTGTGTATAGATACAAACAGATGTGGCATAATTATAAAAACATGCCTGGGAATAAAAAAACTTCAGGGAAGGATTTTCTAGGGAGAAGGAGGAGGTATAAAGGAGGTTTCAGCTGATTCAATATAATTTTATTATATTACAGAAAAGTATCCAAAACAAACATGGCAGATTATTAATAGGATGCTTTAAACAGTGCTGGGAGCCCAGATTTTTGCCTATATTATCTTTTATATTTCTGTATATTGAAATAAGCCCTAAAAGTTTTTTCTTCTTAAAGATAGTACATGCAAAGTGCCAAGCATAAGGCCTAGCACATAGTAAGGCCTACCATATAGCAGCTACTTAATAACTAGTAGCTGTTAGTCAAGTCAAGATGGCAAGGTTACATAAAAGTATCATTTAGAGGGAAAACAGCTATGTAAGCAAAAAGCTTTACCCAAACAGACACATGAAATTTAAGAGACAAAATAATGACTAAAGAAGACATTAGGGGAAAACCGACTATTTATCATATTTGCTAGTATTTTTCATAGGAAATGTTTATTTCAAGGATGCCAGAATGTCTGTTATGTATATATACATATATACACAATATATGTAATTACATATGGGTGCTAATTTTAATTTTTTTCATGAGATCTTAATTTCTGCCTGCTTTCCATGTTGTAAGTCATATGGTCTTGTTTATAAAATTTAGAACTGCAGATCTGATTCCTCATTTGAGTCATTCAAACTTTTCCACAACAACCAACTGGGACATCAAAAATATAATGTTCAGAATAAACATAAATAGGGGATGAATGAGAAAGTTATTTTTTGCTACAAGCTCCACCAAGAAAAGATGGAATGAGAAAAACAAACATTCATCTCAAGAGTCAGGAGAATCGGTTCTTGATGCTTTTCAAGCTGTACAACAAAGGTTCAAAAATGCTTTTTAAAGAACCTGAGACTAATCTTGTTGCATTTAAGTGACATGGTTCTTTTAGAAATTTGTGTCAGGTGATGGGCTAAAAAATTAAGATATAAAATTGAAAATTAGTTTTTGGGTACCTTGGCATCTTAGTTCTCTGCCATAAAATCTTTGGTTACCAGAAAAAGTAGAAGATGAATTTTCTCAGTGATAAGTAGACTCATTTCCTTTATCACCCAAGTTTTCTCTCCTTTCTGTATGTGTCAACCACTACTATAATGGTAAGTAACTGAGTCCGCTGCTGTCCAATCTCTTGAAAAAAGTGTAAGAAGCAGTCAGGAAACCTCTCTGAAGGCTGGCTGTGTTTTAAAGCTAGATTTTACAACCTCACGTCAATGCAATCTCACTCCCCACTTTCTTCCTGCTGGCCTTCAGTTTAGGCTTTGGTCCTAGCACCTGCTGGGGAGGCATCTGTAGAAGGTGCTTGATGTGTTGCCCAAACTTATTTCCCCAGCTGTTGGGAGTGTTGTGAACCCACAGCGCTCAGGCCCCTCTGGAAATTGCAGTCTCTTAAAGAGGCTGCCTCCTCCAAGATCATCCCATCCCCCTTTCCAAGGGCAGCCCATCTCCAATAATGGATTAATGAGGGTTGGGGGGAAGACCTAGCCCTCTTGTAACAACTTGGGACAACTCTCAGCTTCAGAGCTACCTGGGAGGTCAGCTGCAGTTTTTGTTGAGAATGAATTCTAATTCAACTTTTCCCTTTGCTTAATCCTATTTTTTTTGGAGGCAGAGTTTCACTCTGTTGCCCAGGCTGGAGTGCAATGGCATGATCTCTGCTCACTGCAAACTCTGCCTCCTGGTTCAAGTGATTTTCCTGCCTCAGCCTCCCAAGTACCTGGGACTACAGGTGTGTGCCACCACACTTGGCTAATTTTTTTGTGTTTTCAGTAGAGACAGGCTTTCGCCATGTTGGCCAGCTGGTCTTAAACTCCTGCCCTCAAGTGATCTGCCTGCCTTGGCCCCACAAGATGCTGGGATTACAGGTGTGAGCCACCAAGCCTACTTCTTTTTTATTCCATTCTCCAGGTGTAGGTCCTCAGAGGGCTCTCTAATAAACTTCCTGCTTATTAATCTCTGTTTCAGAGTCTGCTACCTAAGGAACCAAATCTGCATCAGCATTCACACTGTTCTGTGGCAGGCAGACTTGGTTTGCCTGGCCCCTGTGGTTGGGTGGGTATATGACCAGTTCTGCCCATGACTGAGAAGTGACATGAGCCACTTAGAAGCGAACTACTTAACTGCCAGGACCAGACTCTGAAGAGCTCTTCACATTCTATCACAGCACCTGGCAATGTTTAAGAACATTCTGTGGGCCTGAATGACAGTAATCAACCAAGCTTCCAGCCAACTAGTGATTGGATAGGTAGTAGGAGCAAAAGTAGAAAAAATTATTAAGCCGCAAGGATCCTGGGGCTGTTTGTTGCCATGGCTAACCCCATCTACCCTGACTGATACACTGACATCACTACAACAGCATCCAAGCTTGCCTTGCCTTACTGCTTCTCTATGCAACACTTTCCAAATCTATCAGCCTCATGGCTGCCAGTGCTAATTCTAAGTCAACTCCTTCCTTTCCTGCAAAGATCTCCCGTAAACATCAAAATTCTAAAGTACAAGGTCATTCAAGTTCAGACATTATTCTCAATCAAAATCTCTGTGTCTTTGTCTCTCTACTCATCAAGCTTAAAAAAAAAAAAAAAAAGCCCTCTTTATAATCTCCCACAAAAGTCATGTTCCATGCCTGAAATACCCTTCTACCTTCCTCCTACTTGTCCTAAAAAGATCAGCTCAAGCATCACCCCCTTCAGGAAGCTTCCTTGGTCCTTCCCTTTTGCATTATTCCTGTGTGGTTTAGACTCCCTCCACAGATCACCTAAAAAGGCAAAGGCCTTTCATAGACCTTGGTTTCCTTAACTGTCTCCCTTACATGAAAATACATTTTCTAAAGCAGGGCAAAAGTCTATTTTGACTTTGTGTTTCTAACACCTTGACATAGAACCTGGGACTGGGTGAGCACTCAATAATTATTTTAGGTATGAATGAATGAACAAATGAATGAATCAATCTATGTCTCCAATCATATTTTACAGAGAAAGACCTAGTAAAGGTAAACTGAGCACTCATCCTGAACATTTGTTTTTTAATTTCTTAGTAATTAGATTTTTTTTTTTTTTTTTTTTTTTTTGAGACAGGGTCTCACTCTGCTGCCCAGGCTGGAGTGCAGTGGCAAAATCTCAGCTCACTGCAGCCATAGCCTCCTGGGTTCAGGTGTTCCTCCTGCCCCAGCCACCTACGTAGCTGGGACTACAGGCACACACCACCACACCTGGCTAATTTTTGTATTTTTTGTAGAGGTGGGGTTTCACCATGTTGCCCAGGCTGGTCTCGAACTCCTGGGCTCAAGTGGCCTGCCCGCCTTAGCCTCCCAAATGCTGGGATTACAGGCATGAGGTGCCACACCCAGCCATGACTAGGTTTTTGATGAGAACATTTTTCCATATTCCTTTAATTATGGCCTTTTCTTCCTCTAGTATTTTCCACCTTTTTTTCCCCTAGTCCAGGGATTGGCAAACGTTTTCTGTAAAGGGCTGGATAGTAAATATTTTCAGCTTTGTGGGCAATACAGTCTTGTATCAACTACTGAACTTTAAGTAGTCCAGACACAACTGCCCAATCCTGCCATTATAGTGTGAAAGCAGCCACAGACAACGTGTAATGGATGAGCCTGGCTGTGTGCCAATAAAACTTTATTTACAAAAACAAGAGGCAGACCAGACTTTGCCCGCAAGCCATAGTTTACTGACTCCCTTTCTAGTCCAACTAATTCAGAAGACTGTGGAGAGTAAAGGGTGAGGACAAGCAAACTGTATATAGTATGAAGGGCTCAATATGGAATCGCCCTTTGGAAGACTTGGCCTTTGCCAATCAATGCAATGAGATCCAGAGTTCAGGCATTATCAGTTTGTGGATCATTGGAGTCTTGGATTTAGCAAGATTGTCTCTTCAGAGACCCTAGTCGTACATGGCTGTGACCTCCTAGATTTTAACTATGGGCTTGGCTAAAAGAGGATGTGCGCTACTGTGTGGAACACAGTCCAAATACCCAAGGTCCACCCCACACATGCTGCTGTGGGGAATTTCACAGTCTCTCTTACTGAGCATACTCATGAAACACGTAAAAATGGGAATTTAATTTCCAGAGAACTAGTCTCACCTATAAAAGCAATAGTAATGCCCTTGGCTACCAAGTACCTCTACCAAGTACCTTCTCTGAGTTCAGTGTTAAATCCTTTACATAAACAAGAGCTAACCTTTATTGAGCATTTGCTTGTACCAGCAACAGTGCTGTGTGATACATATGTTACCTCATGAATTTCTCACCCTATTTCATAATGTGGCTACTTCTGTTCCCCCAATCTTACCCAGGAGGAAATGAGGCTCAGAGAGGAAAATCAATTTGTCCAAGGTCAAATTTGCTCAACTTGAGCCTATAGACTCTGCTGTGTTCTGTGTTGTATGCTGCCCCCTCAGTGCCAGCTACCTGCCTCAGGGGAACTGCCCCAGCCTCTTATTGGTCACTTAAATATCCCAGAGTCAGTGCAATATGCCTCCTGTTGGAGGCAATCACTCCCTTCAGGATTCGCAAGAATTTCTACCTTTGGGACACTGGAGAGAAAGGAAAACCAAATCCCAAGGAATAAACTGAGGGTTTTGTTAGAACATGTCACACTTAATAAAAAGCAAAGGGTGTTGATTATTTTTTCAACAATATTCTGTCATCATTTTCCACTTAACTTGTTTGTTACACCTAATTAATTGCTGTAACAAAATCCAACCAGGCAAGATATAAGCAGGATAGGGATATGGCTGATGAATCAGCTTTTAGCATTTAGCTTAAAGAGAAGGTGAATGCTAATGTCTGCTACTCTAGCCAAATTCAAGGCTTTACTCATAAAGTAAGTCTTTGTTCAAGGCAGCCTCAATGCAGCCTGAGACTGCTTTTTATTTAGTCTCATTACTACAGAAATGCCTTATAGCTAGTATCTTAATTATTCATGGTTTGTTGGCCAATTAAGTCACTTGCTTCTCCAATATCTAGAAATGGAGGAAGTGTTCAATTCCAAAGAAATTATGCCTTCCTAGCTTTGCTGACCTGACCATAATGTTGTTGGCAAATACCTTATGAATAGGTGGGAGATCTTATTTCACTTATAGTATGTGAATAAAAAGAACACCCCCAGGAGACTGCCAGGTATTTCATGTAATGGATACCTCCCTCCCCACCCTATTTCTCTCTAGAGTGATTAATCTTTGGCTTTCCTTACAGACAAGACTATTCAGACTAGAAGAAGCAAGAAAAATGACACCTTTTTATCAACAAGATCATATAAAATTTGGTTCAGTAAAATATGTAACTCCCCGGTGTGTGTGTCCAGTTCACATGCCTGAAAGCTGTGCAGTGCAGTGGGACAGTCCCCTCTCTGATTTAGAATTTATAATTATGGGATAGGAAAGGGGTATTCTCATGAGAAGCCCCTTAACTCAAATTCCTGTGGCGAAATACAAACAAAGGTATTTAGGTATTTGAGCATTTATCTTTGTACCTATCTAATTTTTTTTTTTTTTGACAGAGCAGTAGATTTGACATTCTAATGATGCAGTGGACATTATTGGTTGCATTTCAGCCAAGCATTTTGCCCCTCCTCCCTGTGGTCTAAGTGGGGCCAACCTCACTCCTAGGTTAAGAAATGGCCCATTCCCCCTCTAGCCTTAGCAAATCAATGCAATCCAGTATTTCTTAGCCTTTTAATTCACTTCTATCTGCTTAAGGAGCCTTTTAGTTTTTTTTTTTTTTTTTTTTTTTGGTTTGTCACCCCTCCTATTTTATTTTAATGTATTTATTTTGAGACAGAGTTTCACTCTGTTGCCCCAGTTGGAGTGCAGTGGTGTGATCTTGGCTCACTGCAACCTCCACCTCCCGAGTTTAAGTGATTCTCATGCCTCAGCCTCCTGAGTAGCTAGGATTACAGGTGTGCGCCACCATTCTGGCTAATTTTTGTATTTTTAGTAGAGATGGGGTTTTGCCATGTTGGCCAGGCTGTCCTCGAACTCTTGAGATCAAGTGATCCACTCGCCTTGGCCTCCCAAAGTGCTGGGATTACAGGCATTAGCTACCGCACCCAGCTACTTTTTGTATTTTAAGTAGAGACGGGGTCTCGCCATATTGGCCACAGTGGTCTCGAACTCCTGACCTCAGGTGATCTGCCCACCTCAGTCTCCCAAAGTGCTGGGATTAGAGTGTGAGCCACTGTGCTCAGCCCAACCCGTTTTATTTTAATGCCACATCTATACTGTATTTCTGTTTATTTATTCCATGTATAGTTGTATTTTATAAATAAAAGTAGTAAATTTTTTTGCCACCCCCTTCTCTAAAATAATTTTTGCCTCTCTTGGGCCATATCGCTCTCACTGAAAACACATGAATTGTCATCCAATACTCTGTGCCAACCAGTGCATGGCATCAGGAGTGGATACAGACCCTAAATTGGAGTTCCAGCACGTAAACTGGGACTTTTAGTTTTTTTGATACTTAGAGGATATGAGAAACTCTTTTTTTTTTTTTTTTTCTGGATGTGTGGATATAAGGCCTCAACCTGCTGTGGTTATCTGCTATTGTGAGGGAAGAAACCAGCTGAAGATAAAGCCAACACATAAGCCAGACCAGGATTGAAAGAATTATGGGGAGTAATTCTTATTTGATCAGCAGAGTACCCTGATCAAACCATAGCTAAAGTTCATTCTATTGCTAGATTTTCAGCTGTGACAAAAGTCATTTAACTCTGTAGGCAAGTTTGAATTGGGTTTCTTACTATAATTTAAAAAAATCCTAACTGATAGAAAAGATAACATTTATTGAATGCTTGCTAAGCTCCAGGCAGGATGTTAAATATCTTACATGTCTATTCTTTTACCAACCTCTGTGATTAGTACTATTAATTTCCCATTTTATAAATGATGAAGCTGAAGTATAATAAGATTAACTTACCCATGGTCACACATAGGCAAAGACTGGATTAACTCCCTTGTCTATTTAACTTGCAGCCTAAGGTATTAATCACTTTATGTTACTGTCTTTTAGTTCTACACAATTAAGTCACTCACTTTTCACTTAATATTTGAAAACCATTAAAAAATGATCCTTCCTTGCAAAAGATGACATTGCACAATTAAGAATATTGTTCTTCAAAGGCTAAAAATATTTTTGAAAATCTTATTTTTGCAAAAGCACAGGAAACTTTAAACTTAGAGATCATTTTCTTCTGATTCTATATTCATAAAAGCCTTTGTTATTTATTTTTATTGATAAATATTAGATGTACATATTTTAGGGGTACATGAGATAATGTGACACATTCATATAATCAAAGCAGGGTAACTGGGATAGCCAAATCTTTAAATATTTTAATCAATTAATTTTTTTAGAGGAGGTCTCCCTCTGTCACTTAGGCTTAAGTGCAATGGATAATTATGGCTCCCTGCAGCCTTGAACTCCTGGGCTCAACTGACCCTCCTGCCTCAGCCTCCTGAGCAGAGATGACTACAGGTGCATGGCACTACACCTGGCTGATTTTAAAATTTTTTTGTAGAGATGAGGTCTCACTATGTTGCTCAGACTGGTCTTGAACTCCTGGGCTCAAGGGATCCTACCACTTTAGGCTCCCAAAATGTTGGGATTACAGGCATGAGCCATGATATCCAGCCATTATCTTTTCTTTATGCTAGAAACATTCAAATGATTCTCTTCTAGTTATTTGGAAATGTACAATTGATTACTGTTAAAAAGAAAGAGCAGAGACTTAACCTTTTTCTTTTTTCTTTTCTTTTTTTTTTTTTTAAGAGATGGGTCTCACTATGTTGCCCTGCTGGCCTCAAACTCCTGGGCTCAAGTGATCTTCCTGCCTCAGCCTTCTGAGTAGCTGGGACTACAGGCGTGCAGTACACAGCCTAAATGTCATCATTATTTTAGATGTTCTTATCAATGATGAGATGGTATTGCCTCAGTTACCATCCATTTTATAGAAAAGAAAAAATACATATATTTTAGTAGCTCAGTCTTTCAAATAGCCACTGTGCTGAAAAATTATCAGTCAACCTTATATAGAGCCCACAATGTCTCAGGTTTCTGGAATCTTTATTTTTGAATTGGTCAGTAACAGTATTAGAGATAAGCCACAAATCCTCTGAATCCTTGGGGAGTGAGGCACAGAGTCTCTCTGGTTGGCTACAATATTTGTGATCCGTTTTTGAAAGTTTCTCAAACATTAAAACGAGAAAACAAAATTACACAAGGGGCACTTATTCTACAGACCAGACTGAACAGGGATTTCCCAAGAGATGGGTGGGGGGAAGGCTTTAAAGACAGACACCTCTCTGGCTCCAAAAAGCCAGGGAGCTATGTAATGTGGCCAGATGGGATATATCTACAATTCCCTAATACTCTCAAGCCCTCACATGCTGCCCTGGTTCCCAACCTGCCTTTCATATTCCATTTCAAAATGCAAATTTTCACAGATATGTTATATAAAGCAGAAGCAGTAAAAGCACAAGTTCAAATATTCCTCATATTTTGACAAGGATGACAAGGGGATGCTGACTCTTTAGACTTCCATAGTCCAACCTTAGGTGCTGGCCTCTTCATTTTGCCTGACTGATGGAAGACTATGGTTTGTCAAAATCAAGTGCTTGATCACGTCTGAGACACAATATAATGCGATATAAATTCTAGACATAAAAGGAATAGGGTCAAGTGGGGGGAATCCAGGAACTGCAACAAAGCTATTCCACCTCACAGGAAAGAAAATATGATATTATGTTTCCACTGTAAACACCAGGTATATTTCTAATTAAACAATGCAGATTTAAAAAAAAATCTCAACTATATTAACTACCAAAGCACAGGACTTTTAAATTCATAAATTACTGTTAAGAAAAAAAAATCCAGGCAAACTGCAGTCCCAGAGAGGATGAATGGTCTCCTAGTTGAGCAAAGTTGCTGCATTTTTTTCCCTGCAGGGTCGGACCAAGCAGAGACATAAAGGGGCTGTGCTGTGTGACAGGGAGTAAATCCTAACATAAGCATTCCAACGTGTAGCCCAGCCACCTCTCTCTTCCCCAGCCTGTCATCCTCCTGCAAAGTGTTCACAATTTGCTGTCTTTCCTTCCAAAAGCCAGTAGACACAGAATCAGCTTTTCCTGGCTGTGCCTTACAAGTTGGGGCAGCCTGATGGAAAACTGAAAATCCAACGGAAGAATGCAAATCCACCAAGCCCCCCTCTGCCAGCAAATTGGTGTGAAACCGTTGCTTCAGAAGCAGCCATCCCCACCCCAATGAAATTAAAAAGAAGCACTCATTTGAATATCTAAGTGGCTTTCTGCAGACCCTCTGCTGCAAAGCAACAGCCTTCCTAGCCAAGCACCAACCAGTACACCATCGCTCTGTAACAGATGTCTGCAAACGCTGGGACTATCTTGCAAGTGCCCCCCATGCCGGATTTGAGAAATTCACGAGCTCTGTCAAGCCGTAGTTACCTAGAGCTGCTGAACGTTTGACCCAAGGGCCAAGCAGTCTGCTAAGAGTTTAACCAGAGCCAGAGGGGGAAAGAATAAAATCATACAGGTGGAACCGCCTTCCCATGAGTGCTGGGCATCCAGCAGGGGCCCTCGGGTGGCGCACGCTCCGGCTCACCTGGTACACGTCCTGCAGCCCGCACCACGTCCGCAGCACCTGGTGGCAAGCCCGCAGCCTCTCCGTGTACCATCTCCGCAGCGTGGACACGGTCAAGTTCCACACGAAGCGGCTGCCGCTGAACAGCAGGTCTTCCACGCCACACATGAACACCGAAGCCATGCCTCCTCCTTCGCTCCGAACCCGAGGGTCCTGGCTTTCGCAGCTGCAGCCCCGATCCCAGCGGCCCGCCCGCTTGGGCTCCCGACGCCGGCTTCTGCTGGCTGCCAGGGGGTCAAGCCTGCCACCAAACTCGTCTTTCACCGTGCGTCCTGGCCAAGCTCCGGCGGCATGCCCTGGGATTGGGCGCCCGCCAGCCAACGGCTGCGACTGGCACACAGAAGCCCAGTGTCCACCCCCGCCCGCTCGCAGCGCCGAGCGAGCTGTGCTAAGCTCCACCAAGCTAGCCCTCGGCGCTCCCAGGGCACGGGAAGCCCTGGCCGGCGAGGACTCCCCCTGGCGCTTCCCCAGGGCGCGCGGCAGGGACAGAAGCGGAGCAACTCTTTGCAGGCAGAGAGGGGAGCCGCATTTCAGCACACTTGGCTTCACGTCTTCCGCGCGCGTACACACACACACACACACACGCGCGCGCACACACACACACACACACACACACACCCGGCCGAAGAGTCCCCTAATCTGCCGTGGGGAACACCTTACTCATCTTGTTCTGTCCACACTGATAAACACCTCTGGCCAGCCACAGATGCAGAAGAGATAAAAAAAAATCCTCCAAAGCATCCCTTTGGACCCTACTCCTGGGGGAATAGCCACGAATGTTTCCTTGGTTCTGCTGGAAGCAGGAGATGAAGGCAGCAGTCTCAAAGCAACAGGCTGCCCTAGAACCTGCCTTTGCTCCTAACTTGAGGGTCTCAGAGAAAATGACAACCTCCTGTGGCTGCCAGCAGGAGGGCAGTTTCCCTCACATCAAGATGCTGCTAATTCCAATGCAGCAGTCAGGGAGAAAAACAGAGTTCTTGATCTCTGTAAATAGCTTGCCATTACTACTGCTGGGAAACAGAAGCCCAGAAGAGAATCAGTGGTTTCGTCCTGGAAAATTCAGCCTCTGGACATGTCTAACCTCACCTGCCAGCACCAACTTGCATGGGTAGTTTATTCTTCACTCAAAACCAAAGGAAACCGTCCCATCACTCATGATGTCACTAGATAATTCATCTTTATTATTATTTTTTAACTTACCCCTCAGGAATTGATACTGATTGTTGGAGGCCTTTGGAAAAAGGAGCTCAAGGAGTCCCACATACCACCAGTCTCTATTTGCCTTTATTTTTGAGACAAGGTCTATTGCCCCGGCTGGAGAGCAGTGACTCAATCATAGCTCACTGCTGCCTTGAACTCCTGGGCTGAAGTGATCCATCTTCCCACCTCAGCCACTTGAGTAGCTGGGACTACAGGCGTGTATCACCAAGCCAGACCAAGTTTATTATCACTATTAGTTGTAGACTTGGGGTCTCACTCTGTTGCCCAGACTGGTTTCAAGCCTGGGCTCAAGCAATCTTCCAGCCTCAGCCTCCCACAGTGCTAGGATTACAGGCATGACTCAGTGTGCCCAGCCTCTATTTTCCCTTAGAATGTATGAAGATTTCTCATAGCAAAAGTGCTATAGCAAATTTCAGGATGGAGTTTTTTCCTGAATCCCTCTGTAGGTCAATTGTCTGTATTTTCTTGGCTGTTTCACACCTGGGTTGTTATCTATGCTATTAAGTGGCACCAAAAGGAAAGTAAGGCACCAAAGCTTTTCTCCTAACCAGCCCAGAAGACTCCAGAACAGATTATCGACAAGTAAATCAGCTTGATTTCAGGTATCAAATGTGCTTTTAGAATCTTAATTCAGGTGAAACTCAATCAGTCAAAAGACGGAGAAGACAAAATCTGTCCTCAAAGTGCCTGTTTTCAAAGTGACCATAATCAGAAAACTTTTAAATGACGTTTCTTTCTTTAATAAAATTGCCTAAGAGTTGTTGCTGAATTAGTTAATAGGACACAAGACTCGATCCAAGATTTGCAAACCTTTCTTCAGAGTAAATCTTTATGTGCTCATCAGTATTGATAGTTTTCTTTTTCAAGATAATGGCAACGATGAATCTGAATATAATAGGTTTTACTGAATCAAAAGAAAATGAACTTAGTTTGAAAAAGAAATGTCATCCTACTGAATGGAAAACTACTGACTTCAAAAATGGCCTATTACTATGAGCAAATAGTGGTGGTACATTTATTATTATTATTTTTAACAATGAAGCTCAACTCTGTTCTCGGAAATGTTGGGCAGCCAAGGGAATACCAGAATAAAACCTGCAACAGGTCAATTACCTCTGTCTCCTGACACCATCCTCTCAGAAGAGAGGCTCTAGAAACACTGGCTGTCAGCTATCTGTGTGTAGGTCTAATGTCAGCAGTCACTTTCAAATTCCATCATGTTCAATTCAAGGTTTCCAGAGTCAATGCAAGTTTTTAGAAGATAGAATGTGGTATAACAGGGGTTGTCAAAGTGTGGTCACTGGGCCAGCAGCTTCGGTATCACCTGAGAAGTTGCTAGAGATGCAAGGTCTCAGGCAACCCCAGAATCAGAAGCTGTGGGTGTGGCGGGGGGGGAGGGGGTGAGATCAGCGATCAGAGCTTTCACTTGGCCTCCAGGGGATAGCAACTCATGCTAAGAATAGAGAACTACAATAGTGATAGTATGGTGATTAGGAGCTAAATCTTGTAAAAGAGACGCACCTGACTTCAGATCTCTGCTCCTCAGGACCTGTGAGACTCCAATAAGCTCCTTAAATCAACAGTCTCAATGTCCTCATGCATACAATGTATTATCAGTATCCACTACAGAAAGTTTGGGGAAAATTAAATATTCTTTATAAGATCTTTAGCATGATGTCTGGTGAAGGGTAAGCATCCAAAGAAAACTAACCACCATCACCTCCTGAATTGAGAATTGTTTCAATTTTTTGTATTCAGATAAAACAGTATAAGTAAGATGTGGGGTTTTAAAAATATAGATTTAGTGGGCATAAATGCAATGTTGTTATATGGATATATTGCATAGTGGCGAAGTCTGGGCTTGAGTATAGTCATCACAAGAATAGTGTGCATCATTGTAGCCACCTACCCCCTGACCCTTCCCAGTTTCCACCACTATCTCCTAGTCTACTCTTTCCCTTTTTTTTCTTTCTTTCTTTTTTTTTTTTTTTTTGAGATGGGAGTCTCCCTCTGTTGCCCAGGCTGGAGTGCGGTGGGGCCATCTCAGCTCACCGCCACCTCTGCCTCCTGGGTTCAAGTGATTCTCCTGCCTCAGCCTCCTGAGTAGCTGGAATTACAGGTGCCCACCACCATGCCAGGCCAATTTTTGTATTTTTAGTAGAGATGGGGTTTTGCCATGTTGGCCAGCTGTTCGAGCTCCTGACCTCAGGTGATCCATCTGCCTCAGCCTCCCAAAGTACTGGGATTACAGGCATGAGCCACAATGCCTGGCTATGGGCACGTGTACATATTATAAAATGTGTTTTTAATTTTCAACTAGTTACCTATACGTGCTTTCCTCTGCCTTTCTGTTTGTTGAAAGTGAAAGTTGGTGGGAATCTGTTTTCAGGGATTCCCTGTTGCTCTTTCAAGTTCCCAAATAGCTTTTTGAATCTTGATCTTCCCCACCAGAGGAAACTTCTCCTGTGGACTCAGAGAAGCTGGGTGCAAGACAGGAGAAGACATCTTATTCCCACTGACATAAACATCTATGATTTTTTTCTTATCCAAATGGCTTTCCTCTCCTGTAGAAGAAGTTCGAAGGTCAAGATTGAGTGATTTTAGAGGGAAGGAAGTGCAACTTCCTCCACTCCAGGGACTGCAGTGGGTGGCAACTGAACCCAGATGTGTAGAAGTGGAGAAAATTGCGACCCAAGTATGGCATCATCCTTAAAATGGACTAGCCACACAGGACTAACCAGATCCCAGACACACGCCCTTGGAGCTGGTCTAAAATTTTCTGTGGAAAAGGAGCTAAATCAAGCTAGCTTCAATATTGTCTTGCTATTTTTCTTCTTCTTCTTTTTTTAATTTAAGAAGAGGATTTTCTTTCCTCCTCAGCACAGAGTTCCCTGCAATACACTGTAATTTCCTGCAGCTCTCTCTGGAGGCTTAAGACGATGCTTTGGGTGACAGCATTGCGCATACACCTGGGAGTCGTGCTGCCATAAAAGAGAAATTGTTATTATGCCTGAGGCTCCTGTAAGTTCTCCTTTGAGCAACTGGCAGGAAGAAGAGCATGAACGCCAAGAAGATAGGACAAATTGCCAACCCATATCTCTAGGAAGAAAGTCCAAGGTAGTGAAATGGTAACTTCCATTGGTAACTTTCCAGTGGTCCCTTCTGTCCGGCAAAAATGCAGAGTCCAACTGATGTCTGTGGACATTTTTCAGCTGTACTCTCTACACACCTGAAAAGCCAGTGTGGGCAAACTGATAGATCATGGATGTCCACCATAGGGCTTGAGGCAAATGAAACAAGGTCTAGTTCAGTGGTTCTCAGCTGGGGGCAATTTTGTACCTCCCTCCCATGCTGGGACATTTGGCATTGTCAGAAGACATTTTTGGTTGTCACAACTGGGAGGTGGTATTGGCATCTAGCAGGTAGAGGCCAGAGATGCCGCTAAACATTAAATAATGCTCTGGAGAGCCCCCACAGCAAAGGACTCTCCTGCCCAAAATGTCCCTGGTGCAGAGCTCAAGGAACTGTGGTCTAATTAAATGCTACACCCTGGCCAGGCACGGTGGCCTGTAATCCCAGCACTTTGGGAAGCTGAGGAGGGTGGATCACTTGAGGTCGGGAGTTTGAGACCAGCCTGGCCAAGATGACAAAACCAATCTCTTCTAAAAATACAAAAATTAGCTAGGAGTAGTGGCATGCGCCTGTAGTCCCGGCTGCTTAGGAGGCTGAGGTGGAGGATTGCTTGAACCTGGAAGGTAGATGCTGCAATGAGCTGAGATGGCACCAGACTACACTTCAGCCTGGGCAACAGAGTGACACTCTGTCTCAAAAATAAATAAAAAATAAAATAAAATAAATGCTACACCCTGTTCTTCCTCTCACATGACTAGTCGTATAAAGACTTTCTCTTCCCTCTTGATATTTTCTTTCTAAAAGGCAGAAGAAATGAAGCAATCGCTGTATAATGGTTTTTTGTTTGTTTGTTTACACAGCCACAATTTCGAGTATAATGAACTCAAAGTCTTTTGAGAAATAACTGGAATGCCGTTTCCTATTATTTTCATTTACGATTTTTGGATACTTATCAACAAAAGGAAGAATAACTATCATAACAACTATTAATACTTTTGTACTTCAGTTTTTTTTTTTATGATTTCATTTGAATCAGAGTTTCTGTAGTAGTAGTAGAAGCTTTTCTTTGGCATGTTTATAGAAAAAATTCCTCCCCACACTAATAGCAAGGCGGAATGCTGATGTCTCCTTTGGAACATGCACTTTTACGAAAGTCTCTGACTGTGCACGTAACAGGATATTGTACCTCTCAGTTCACTTTTGTCTATTAGACTGTCAACTACGTGAGGAACTCCTGCTCTGTGACATGCAGGCAAGGCTGGCTGGGATGGCTCCTCCTTGTGCAGGAGTATGGCATGCACTAGAAAGCGTTTAGTGGCCTTGGGCTCTGCCTGCTAAATGCAGTAGTGCTACAGTCATTAGGATCACAACAACAGAAAGCACTTCCACACATTTCTACATGCTACTAGGTGGGCTGGTAACTGCCCTCATTCAGAAACCACTGGTGTAAACTGAGAAAGGGTCTTATTCATATTTGTTTCCCCGGTTGCTGGCACATAGCAGGCAATCAATAAATGTTTATTGAACCAACAAATAAATGACTGTTTGTCTCAATGGTGAATACAGAAAGTGGTTCATCCATTCCCAAAATACACACTCTTGTTCATTAAAAAATTATGTATTGAGTTTGCACTATGGATCAGGCAGGGAACTAAGCACTCAGAACACTGACAAGACTGAGACAATCTCTGTCTAAGTGAGTCCTATAGTAGAGTGGGGAAGTCAGAGGAGGAATCTGAACAAGGAATGTAAAAGAACAGGCACTGCCACAGGGTCTCTAATAGAGACATGTGAGTGAGGATGGGGGGATTAAGGGATGCCTCTCTGAGCATGTGACTTTCAGCTGAGACTTGAAGGCTGAGTACGGGAGAGCCAGGGTGATGATGAAGGTACATGATAGAAATCCAAGGCACAGGGAGCCTTGAGGACAACGCTTGTGGCAAGAAGGATCCCATATTTGTACAATGTAAGGAAAAAGGGTTGGGGGGACGCTCAAGGGGTAAGGGACCAGGAAAGCCCAGCAGGGAGGCTGCTGCAGCGTTCTAGGTACAAAGAAAGAGCCTGAAGCAGGGGCCGTGGGAATATCTGCGTAACTAAGTGTTCCTTTCCCTCAGTCCCTGCGAACCCTGGGGCCCTCACATGCAGAATGGGGTAAGAGGTTGGTGGGCAACAGTGCCACCCTCAAAGCAAGCTTCTCTTGTGGCCTCTGGGAGGGCTCCCCAGCTATGCAGTGGCAGGCTCCTCACTCAGGGGGTAGGGGTCTGAATGCCTCTCGTCCTTCTGCATACCATTCCAAAAAGGAGGCAGGAGGCCTGAGGGGACAAGTTCTGTTTCAATGCCACTGGAACCAGAGGCTAGGTGACTGGCCTCCTGCTTTCTTTCTCTTTCCCTTTGACTGAGAGAGCAAGGGACATCCTTCCGTCTTGGTCTCAAACAGGAAGAGATGGAAGGAAACTTGTAGAGGTGGTGGGAGCCTGAATTGGAGGAAGTAGCCATTGTCCCCTCATAGCCCAAGGCTGACCAGTGGGCTGGTTAACTTTCTGCAGCTGTCTTCGTGACTATGAATGGCTTTTTGGTATCACAAAGGGCTAAAAACTCTACAAGCTGAATAGTATCCACCACTAAGGCATCTCTTCAGCATCTGTTCTTTGGCTTCAGCAAACTCATTTCACTTCTGGGGGATGGAGTAGGGGAAGAAAACAAAGCAAAACTTTCTCATCTTCCTCAAAAACCTCATTTGTTATTTTATCAAATTAAATTGTCCTTGTTCGAAGAAAAAAGGAGGGATTCTATCTATATTGTGTAAAGAAGTACAAAAAAAGAGCAGCATGGTGTGAGACTTTGTGTTGTACACATTTTTACTAGTCAATCCACTGAGCAGATATTGGAAATTCCTACCAGATCAAATTTTAGAAGTTATTTGTGTAGATATAAAAGCATCCGAATGGGAAGATGGTTCAAAGGAAGCCCAGTGGATCGGAGGGAAAGGGCCGGCCGCCTTTTTAAGGAAGAAATAGTGTCAATCTTGTGACTGATCTCCCACCTCCAGAATTTGTCACCTTTTATTTATACTTAACCTACATGTACTTCAACAATGACAAAAATAAAATAGTCATAAATTGGTCTATATAGCACCATTTTTTTTTCTAAATAAATAGAGGGAGCTTTGCTTATATCATCAGTTGATTCTCACATATATTTTCCCAAGAACAAGTAGGAGAAAGTTATTTTGGTCCCATTTAATGGATAAAGAAACTGAGGCACAGAGAGGCAGGATGATTTGCTAAAGGCCAATGCGAAAAGCATTTATGAAAGCATTTTTTAAATGGTGTAGTTGCTAACTTTTCAGTCCTTTTACTTTAAGTAAGAGACAAGAGAATGAAAATCTTTTGTATTTACAATTTGCTTTGGGCCTCAGACTAAAATTTATAAGTTATTGTCTTAGACAGTTCAGGATGCTATAACAGATGTCCCACAGACTCAGCGGCCTAAACAACAGAAACTTATTTCTCACAGCTCTGGAGACCAGGAAGTACAAAATCAAGGTGCTGGCCAATTACATTTCTGCTAACAGCCCTCTTCCTGGTTTCCAGGTGGCTGCTTTCTCACAAGACAGAGAGAGTTCTGGTCTTTTCAGCCCCTTATAAAGGCACCAATCCTATCATGGCCTCATCCAAGCCCATTTACCTCCCAAAGCTCCATCAAATGCCATCACATTAGAGTATAGTTTCAAACATGGATTTTGGGAGGACAAAAGATTCAGTCCATAGCGGGCATGGATGGTTCTAGGATGTGTTTTAATACTCTAGGAACTTAACATGACAAAAAATCCACCCTTTGGGTTCACCCAATTTAATTAAGAATAAAACAATGATCTAAAAGTTCAGGAAATAACAAGTACTGTCAAGGCTGTGGAAAAATAGGAGTGCTTTTACACTGTTGGTGGGAGTGTAAATTAGTTCAACTACTATGGAAGACAGCCTCGTGATTCCTCAAGGATCTAGAACCAGAAATACCATTTGATCCAGCAATCCCATTGCTGGGTATATACCCAAAGGATTATAAATCATTCTACTATAAAGACACATGCACATGTATGTTTATTGCAGCATGATTTACAATAGCAAAGACTTGGAACCAACCCAAATGCCCATCAATGATAGACTGTATAAAGTAAATGTGGCACATATACACCATGGAATACTGTGCAGCCATAAAAAAGAATGAGTTCATGTCCTTTGCAGGGACATGGATGAACCTGGAAGCCATCATTCTCAGCAAACTAACACAGGAACAGAAAATCAAATACTGCATGTTTTCACTCATAAGAGTTGAACATGAGAACACTCATGGGAGTTGAACAGTGAGAACACAGGGACACAGGGAGGGGAACATCACAAACTGAGGCCTGTCAGGTGGTAGGGGGCAAAAGGAGGGAGAGGATTAGGACAAATATCTAATGCATATGGGGCTTAAAACCTAGATGATGGTTTGATAGGTAGAGGAAACCACCATAGCACATGTATACCTATATAACAAACCTGCAGGCTCTGCATTTATATCCCAGAACTTAAAGGAACTTAAAGTAAAATTTGAAAAAAAGAATGATGAGAAAAAAGAAAAGCTATAATAAACAGTAATTTTTTTAGTGGGAGGTAAGAGCAGTTACTTGAAATTCAATGGCTCTTCACTCCTATACAATAAATGGTAGAAGAAAAACAAAAAGATATATGCAAAATCTTTACTCTCCAAAGATCAACCGTACTACTTAGGTGCAGATAGTAGTAAACTGAGAAACAGAAATTACCACTATCAGTGGCTTGCAAAGTATTACAAACCTCTCAAGGCCAGGTACACTATGACCATCAAATAAATATGAGCAATAGGTTATAAAAATAAACTACTCTCCCATTATCACTAAAAACACAGAATAATTTGGTAGGATTATTGCTAGGAATTTCAACTATTTGGCCCTTAGCAGTAAGAGCAAAAGAACAGAAAGGAAAAGTCTAGCATCCCCCAAAAAGGACATGAAAGTATTTCTTGTATCTGGCTATCCTAAAATAAACTTTTTAGGATAGCAATGTACTGTTCTCAACTACATAATGAATTGTATACAAGAAGAGCAAGCAGCATGCTACAAGCCTTGAGACCTATGGCTATTTTATACGGTGGAGAAAATAGTTATGTGTTCTCCAGACTAAGAGTTCAGGGAGCTTTAGGCAGTATTTGAGAGGAAAGAAGAGAACTGCATAATTTGGTCTTGAGCCAATAACAGAGAAAGAAAAGAAGAGTTTTACTTCTGAAGAAACTAGCACCAGAGAAACTTAAGGTAGACTTCCTCACCCTAAAACAGTTCCATTATTATCTCAGTCTGGTGGGCTTATAGGTAATTTTGGTTTATTCTTTGTATGTTTATATATTTTGGCAGAAAATGTTGGTTGTCTGTTTACCAACTCTTCTCCTCTTTTTCAAATAATCTTATTTTGAGGGTGTTTTCTATGTTGCTTGGATGAACTATTTATCTAAGGGAGGGCACAACACCCAACTCTGACAATAAGATATAAAGTGAAGTTTTCCAAAGGGTTACAGAAAACAGGGGCTAGGTGTGGTGGCTCACACCTGTAATCCCAGCACTCTGGGAAGCCGAGGTGGGTGGATTGCTTGAAGCCAGTAGTTGGAGACCAGCCTGGCCAACATGGCGAAACCCCATCTCCACTAAAAATATAAAATTTAGCTAGGCATGATGGCAAGCATCTGTAATTTCAGCTGCTTGGGAGGCTGAGACAGGAGAATTGTTTGAGCCCAGGAGGTGGAGGTTGCAGTGAGCCAAGATGGCACTACTACATTTTAGCCTGGGTGACACAGCAAGACTCAGTCTTAAAAAAAAAAAAAAAAAGAGTTATAGAAAACGTATCCCTCTTTGAAGAGAAGAAACATAAGAAATTTGTCAGGACATGAAAAGATGCTGAACATTATTAGTTAGTCAATGAAGAAATGCAAATCAAAACCACAATAATGTACTACTTCACACCCACTAGAATGGCTATAATTAGATGGATAATAACAAATGTTCACAAAAATGTGGAGGAATTACCATCTTTATACATTACTAATGGGAACATAAATTGGTACAGCCACTGTGGAAAAGACTGGAGCTCCTGAAAAAGTTAAAAATGGAATTATCATGTGATCCAGCAATTCCATTCCTACATATATGCCCCACAAAAGTGAAAACAGGCATTTTAAAAAACCTGTACACAAGGCCAGGTGTGGTAGCTCATATCTGTAATCCCAGCACTTTGGGAGGCTGAGGCAGGCAGATCACCTGAGATCAGGAGTGCAAGACCAACCTTACCAATATGGTGAAACCCTGTCTCTACTAAAAATATAAAATTAGCCAGGTGTGGTAGCATGCACCTGTAATCCCAGCTACTCAGGAAGCTGAGACATAAGAATCACTTGAACCCAGGAGGGGGAGGTTGCCGTGAGCTGAGATCATGCCATTGTATTCCAGCCTGGGCAACAAGAGCAAAACTCCATCTCAAAAAAAAAAAAAAAAAATCTGTACACAAATGTTCATGGTAGTGTTATTCACAATAGCCAAATGGTGGGAACAATCCATATGTTTATCAGTCAGTGAACAGATTTTTAAAATGTGATATATCCATATAATGGAATATTAGCAATAAAAAGGAGTGAGGTATATACTCAAGAGAATTAAAAACATATATTCACACACACACACAAATTTGAACATGAATGTTCACAAAAGAATTCTTCAAAATAGCTAAAAAGTGGAAACAAGTGTCCATCACCTGGTAAGTGGTTATACAGAATGTGGTATATGTATATGATGGAATACTACTCAGCCATAAAAAGGAATAAAATACTGGTGCATACTACAACATGGATGAATACAGAAAACATTATGTTAAGTGAAAGAAGCCAAACAAAAAACCCACATATCTATAGAGACAGAAAATAAATTAGTGGTTGCCAAGGGGTTGGGGGGTGAGGTGGAGTGAATAGGGAATGACTATTAATGGGTATGAAATTTCTTTTTGGGGTGACAAAAATGATCTGAAATTAGATAGTGGGGATATTGAGCAACTTTGTGATTATGCTAAAAACCAATGAGTTGTGCACTTTAAAAGGGTGAATTTTTATGGTATGTAAATAAAAATCAATTGATTAATAATGAAATAAGCAACTGACAAAAAAATAGCTAACTTTAAAAAAAACAAATGAAATCTATGCTAAGACATGGATGAATCTCAAAAACACCTGTAAGTGAAAGAAGCCAATCACAAAGGACCACATATGATATTGATTCCATCTATATGAAATATCTAGATTAGGCAAACCTATATGTATAGAAATTAAATTAGTAGTTGCCTAGATTTGAGGGAATTAGGGAGAAATGAGAAATAACTGCTAGGGTTTTTTTTGGGACAATGAACATATTCTAAAGTTAGATTACAGTAATTGTTGCACAACTCTGTAAATACATAGCAATCCATTGAATTGTACATTTTACATAGGTGAACTGTATGGTATGTGAATTATATCCCAATAAAGCTGTTACCAAAAAAAAAAAAAAAGGAGAGGTAAAACCATAGAAAACATCTTAACTCGTACCTGTATTTGCTGAATAATCTACAATGAGTGTGTTTTTATTATCAGAAAGGTGTTCAAATTTCTCTTGATTTGGGAAAAAAACGTATTACATAAAACAAGGTAAAAATGAGAGCAGGAAAAGAAAATACTGTACATGAGCTCAGTTGTAAAACTGAGTGCATGCATGTAAGGGAAAAAATCTAGAGGAAAGTATTGTAAATTACGGACAGTACTGATTCTGAGTTGTGATCACTGATTGTTTTAATTGATTGTGGTAGAGGAGTTTTTTCTTTCTGTTTTTTGTATTAGCACATACTACTTCTTTATGCTTTTGTTTTATTTTTTAGTTGACACGCAATAATTATACATATTTATGGGATACATAGTGATGTTTCAATACTTACAATGTGTAGGGATCAGATGAGGGTGATTAGCATACCCATCATGTCAAACATTTATCATTTCTTTGTGCTGGGAACATTCAATATCATCCTTTTAGATGACTGAAACTATATATTATTGTTAATTATAGTCATTCTACAGTGCTACAGAACACCAGAACATATTCCTCTTATCTAGCTGTAATTTTGCTCATACTACTTTTTGATTTCTAATTGGAAATGCACATGCAATCATACAAAAGCTTATTCAGCAATGAAATGCAAGCCTCCCTCACATCCTTGTTCCCTAGCTCCTCATTTCCAGGGCTGCCATGTAAGATTGTTCAAGACGTCAGCTGCACAACGGCACGTGGCTAAGGCAGTGACTGAGGACTGTCATCTAGTCAGGGCTCTGCTGGATCAGCCATAACTCACGGCTTTGAGAAAAAGAGTCCTTTTCATCTCAACCACACGAAAGCATTATGCAACCAAGTGGCCATTCTGTCCTTTTCCCCTGCCCAAAGATACCACTGTTCCTAGTTTCTTGTATATCCATCCTGACATAGTCTATGATATCTAAACATATACTGCATACTATAACATTTATATGAAAAAGCTATTTTAAAAGAGTAAAGAAATGGCAATAAAGTATAATCAGAATTCTAGTATTTCTACAGAGGTCATTCAAGGCACCATGGTAAAATTGGATTTAAAGAAAGAAAAAAAATATTTGGAACAAATAAGTCTTAAGGGAAGAAGCCTAAGTGCAATGATTGTTGAATTGTTTTCCACCTGAGCTGTCCTCAATCCACATGATTGTTTATGTAGCAAATAAAATTGGTTGTATCCACTGTCAAGGGAGTTCCTATTTGGTACTTTGTTCATGGATTTCCTCACAGTTTAGAAGACTGGGGAAGCTTGTTTGTGATCCAGTTTCCACTGCAGAAAGCTTTAGGATTTTAATCTGCTGAGAAACCTGAGAATGGGTGTTCCCAGGTGAAACCTGGTCCTTCCATTTCATTCACTCTTGTGTCCTTCTGAACAAGAACTGCTTCAACAGGCAATCCCAGGCCACTCTCAATTTGTAACCCAACATCTCTATATTCATTGCATCTGGGTTGAAGTCTCAATTTATTCAGAGAAAATGATGGTTAAGTCAGTAAATGTGTCACACTATGAGATCTGATTGTAAGGATTGCTCTGTCACTCTGAATAACTTCTGTCTGTGTTCCTGTTTTATGTTTTGCCTCATTACAGAGGGCCATACTGGTCTTCTTTTGAGTGCTAATGCTTTTGCCTCAGGCTATTTATGTTTGTGGCTCTTTAAGTCCTCAGTATGCTTCTCCACCCTGAGATTGAATCCCATGAACTGCTTTATCTTTCAGGCCTTAGCTTTAATGTTGATCCCTCAAAGCAGGCTCTATCACTGCTGCTTGAACTTCCCTTCTCATCACAAACACCATATTTAAAATTACCTGCTAAGGCTTGATTTTGACACCAGACCATAAGCTCCATGGGTGCAGGGACCATGGCTGTTGTGTGACCCTTACATTGTCATTGCTTCGTATTAAGTTGGTGCAAAAGTAATTGCAATTTTTGCCATTGAAAATAATAAGCTCAGTTGTAAATTATGTTTGTACCAACCTAATACAATACCTGGCTCATATTAGGCACTCAGTGAACCTGTTAATTGAGCAGATGGAAATCTAAAAGCTATTGGTGGCCCTACAAAAGGAAAGTCTCTCCTGGTTTAAAAAAAATTGAGGCTGGGCATGGTGGCTCACACCTGTAATCCCAGCACACTGGGAGGCTGACACGGGAGCATCACTTGAGGCCAGGAGTTTGGGACCAGCATGGGCAACATAGTGAGATGCTGTCTCACACACACACACACACACACACACACACTCACACACACACATATATGTTGGGTATGGTGTCTCATGCCTATAGTCCTAGCTACATGAGAAGCTGGGTTTGAATCCAGAGGTTTGAAATTGCAGTGAGCTATGAGCTATGATCACTTACTACACTCCAGACTGGGCAACAGAGTGAGACCCTGTCTCTTAAAAAAAAAAAAAATGTGTGCCATTTAGGAGAAAATTTAGAATTGATTGAGAGCCAAGAATAATAAAGCTTAGAACCTACTCCTTAGATCTGGAAGCATTTTCCAAGGAAGAAGCCTGGAGGGACCTGAGGCTGGTACTGGGTTAAAACTAACTATTGGAAGAAAAAACAAACACGACAAACACCACTGGAGTGCAATGGTTGAGACCCAGGAAGGCAAGGCGAGGTGGCTTTAGTGTGAGCTATTTCTGTATCTGAGAAAGAAGGTGGTGGGCAAGGTCTCTGGATATGACCTATCTTACTCTTAATTTGCCCTGATTCAAATAAGTCTTGACAGTAGGAGCAAGGATTATCTGAGACATATTTGGTCCTCTTAAGTGGCTTAGTTCTAAAGCCCCTTTCAAGAGTGCTTTGGGGCATTCAAAAACTAACTCTGCTTCTATTACACTGCATTATGCTAGGAGCAGGATAAGACGAATGTGAACTTATTTGCCTTGTGGATTTGTTCCCTGTTTCTATTTCCAAAATAGAATGCTTAAGTCTGCTAACTGATTAACAATAGGAGTACGGAGAATGTCAATACTCACCAGCATTCTTTAGCTCCATGTTGAGTGCCCTTTTCTATACACACTACTATATGGTTTCAGAGAAGATAAATAATTAAAATAAATAATTTAAGATATGCAGCATAGAAATACATAAAATGTAAACATTATGTTTATGTGATAAAGCATAGCTACATAAACAACAGGTTACGTTCAGGCTGAAAGAGAATTTTTAAAATCCACATTCACTGAAATGCGGTTGTGGTGGGAATAGAACATGCAAATTAATTTCCTTCTATAGGAATGGAAAAATATGGAGACAGAGCCTCTTCAACTATTCCATCCAAGTAAACAACGTGGTACAGAAGAGGGATATCAGGGGCCAGGGGGTTGTCCCAAAGCAATTTTAGCAACCAGGAATTGAATTTACCTATTTTATCTTAAAGATTCCTGAAGGTTTTAAAATTCTTCTTTATAATATATCTTTGGTTTTCTTTCTAAAAATTCAATAAGTAAAACTGTTGTTTCAGGAAGATGTGCTATGTTTATTTTGTCTATAATTTCTCGGGACATCTCTCAGGGGAAGAGTGCATTTCTCTTTCTCTCTTTCTTCTCTGAGTCAGGGTCTCACTCTGTCACCTGGGCTGGAGTGCAGTGGTCCTATCACGGCTTATTGCAGCTTTGACTTCCCAGGCCCAAGTGATTCTCCCACCTCACCCTCCTGATTAGCTGGGACTACATGTGTAGACCACCACACCGAGACATTTTTCTATTTTTTGTAGAAAGGGGATTTTGCCACGTTGCCCAAGCTGGTTTCAAACTCCTGGACTCAAACGGTCTGCCCACCTCAGCCTCCCAAAATGCTGAGACTACAAAGCATGAGCCACCATGTCTGGCTGAAAGTACATATATCTCAGGGTAAGAAGCATAGTGGCCAACAAGAGGAGATACAATCACTGTAATCTATACAGATTTCAGAAAAACTTTTATTTTAGTGAAAAAAAAAAGTTTTTCATAATAGTGATTAAATGCAGTAGCCTGTGCATAGGCGATACTTCTGGGATCTTACACAGCCTCCTGTCTCAGCATACATATATTAATATCACAGCTGCAGCGACTTTCCTATTTCTCATGTCTGCCTAACTGTTGTGGTCATGGGTGATTATCCACTATCTGTTCTACCGAAAACGACAGGCCTAGGGTAGGTATGGTAATCCCATCCCCCCTGCCAAGTGATTGGTTTAGGAAAGGGCATATGATCGGTTTTGCCCATTAAGAACAAATGGGATATCTACTGAGGGGGCTTCTGGGAAACCTTGCTTAACTTTGGTTGAGCCATCTTGTTGCCACCATTAGGATGAAGCCAATACAGAGTTGATTTAAACAGGGCAATTAC
Source organism: Sapajus apella (assembly GCF_009761245.1). NCBI lineage: Eukaryota > Metazoa > Chordata > Mammalia > Primates > Cebidae > Sapajus > Sapajus apella. The sequence continues at coordinate 20,551,679 of NW_022436963.1, forward strand.
CAAGATGGAAAAACTGGAGCCTTCAAGTATTGTGTGTGAGCTGCCTTACCTCAGGATACCCTAATGTAATAGATTTCCTTATGACATATGAAATAACATATCTTTCCTTATTACCAGTGCCAATTAATGTGTGGGTTCTCTGTTACTTTAGGAGAGATCTTTAATGATATACTTTACATTAGGCTGAAAGCTGTGTAAAGGGGAGGATGTTTATCTTTGTATCCCCAAACCTAACACAGTATCTCAGATATAGGAGGTGTGCAATTCATATACGTAGGGCTGAATTGAACCAAATATCAAACATAAGATGTACAAAGTGAATTTCCCGTTGCCTCTAGATCTCCTGGATACCAAATAGCTAAATAAGCAACCCAGATTATAGACAGTATGACATGAGGATAGGTGAGAATTATTGGCGTCAGGAGACAGTACTACAATTGACCTCAATACATTAGTCAGATTGCACATGACAGACAGTAAATCAAAAAGAATAACGAATCAATGAGATACACATATGAAAAGCACTGGCTGAAGAGTGACTGAGAAAGGCCCCAGAAGATTATTTTATTTAAAGGAAGCATAGCCATGGAATTTCTGTATTGCGGTACTAATCATTCAAATACAGAATGTAGCAGAGAAGAGAAACAACATTTTCATATCTGGAACATACAGGAGTACATGCCAGCAGTAGCTAGATATCCAGGGGACCCCAAAGATACTGGGTCTGTGTGCACACTAATGAAACACAAAGGCTAGATCAGATCCCCTCCACTTCATTTGTAATAACTGCCTGGACCACAGAAGTGCTTTGAAACTTAGCAAGGATTCAGCGGCCTCTATTTAACACCCAAATATTCCTCAGAAGAGAAAAAAATCATTCCTTCCTGATATTCCTTAGAAAAGAAGCTATGTGCAGGCTTTAACTTAGGGGGTTTCACATTCACCAAGCCATGTTAGTGTCCTCAACAACTCAAAAGTATTCTCACTGTCCCCATTAAAAACTAGCCCAACTGAGCAGTTATTTTCATTAACCAAGGGGTTTAATTAATGGTAGATACAAGGAATGCCATTACCATAGCAGTCTAACAGAGGCCCTATGCTAGCAAAACAACAGGGCTCAGAGATTGGGAAATCTTAATAAGGAAAGAAGGAACCCTGCCCCACGAAATGATTGGAGAAGCTAACCCCATTCCTGCCATTGCTGCTAACCCCTGCGACTATGAAATGTCAGTACTATTCAAACAGTCATAGAAACCTTCACAGAGAAGAGAAATGGGCAGGACAGGTTTTGGAAGTATAGAAAGCTTAAATATACATCCAGTGCAATCAGCTTGAAAATAAAAGAGGTATAAGCACATTTGAATCTTACAAGTTCAAGTGTACTCCACTTATGAAGTATAGTACAGCATTCTCTTACTCTATTCCAAAAGTGTGCATGAGCACACATGCGCACCCCCTACACACACACAGGTCTCTCTTTGCACATTTTATTCTAAGCAGAATCAAAGACAAGTCTATCCCTAAGATTTTATTTTGTTAATTTTCGAGACAGGGTCTTTCTGTCACCTGGGCTCTGGAGTGCAGTGGCGCAATCCTAGCTCACAGCCTTGAACTCCTGGGCTCAAGCGATCTTTCTGCCTCAGTATATAGGCATGCGCCATGACAATTGGCTATTTAAAAAAGTTTTTTTATAGAGACAAGTATTGCTATATTGCCCAGGTTGGCCTTGAGCTCTTGGCTTCAAGTGATCTTCTTGCCTCCCAAAGTGCTGAGATTACAGGCCTGAGCCAACATGCCTGGTCTCCCAAGAATGCTTTCTTTTGGATTTTCTTGAAGAAAAGTGCAAATAGAAAATACGGTGTGAATTTTTGCCCATGAGATTTCTCTCCAATAATAGAATTCTGAAAAATTAAAATTGAATAAATGCATAGGCTTTCTGATCCAGAGGATTCTTTCATGGCATTACTTTCTTGAATATTAAGGAAAGAACATGTAACTCTGGCTTTGAGATGTGATTATTGGAGTTAGAAGCATCAAATAATAACTTCAACTACTTTATGTTGATTTGCTTTCATGAAGCAGCCATTAATCATTTCATTTTCACAACGACCTGTGAAATTTCTATTTCTAGTATGGTAAAGCTGAAACTTAGAGAGATTAAAGGAGTGATGGGTTGGGTTCAGACACTGAAGTATCCAGAGGTCAATAATCCAGGCAGAACTGTGAGTTTCATACTCGGTACTGGGGAGAGTTGGGCAGAAATGAAGTAGGTCAAGAAAAGCAGAAAACAAGTTCATGTGAGCAGCTCAGAATGAGGACACTAATCAAGAAGACATTGAGAAGGGTAACAGTCAGGTGGTTCAGAACCCCAGACTCCATAGGAATAGAAAAAGGATGCATGAGATCTTGTTATACCCAGGCACAGCTACCAAGAGGGCAGGAACTCTGACTGTCTTCCTCACAACTGTGTTTTCAGGGCTTATCCCAGTATCTGAATGTAATAAGCAGGAATGAAAGGAATTAAAAACTTGGTCCAGCAGCCTAGAAGAGAAATGGAGGGTAACAGCTATTTGGAGGCTATAAAGTCTTTGTCAGAGCTCTTTGCTCACAAATGATGGAAACATAATTCTAATTAATTTAAGCAACATGGAATTTATTGGCTCATATGATCAAACAAGGGAATAGGCAGGGTCAAACAGACCTTGCAAATGCCAAGACTGTTTTCTTTCTCCTTGCTCTTGTCATAGCTTCTTTTGCACAGTTCATTCATTTTCTCTGGTGTGTTCCTTTATATGTGTCATTTGTTATGTTGGATGTGCTATCACAAAAGGGTATAAAACCACAACCAAAGGCACCTGCAAGTGTATGTCCCTACAGGCTCCCTTGGTCTGGGAGGGTGAGTACCATGATTGGCAGCCCTATGCAGGAGACGTCGGTCAGATGTGTGAAAAGAACATTTTTCCCAATAAAAGGGAGTTCCTGTTATCAGAAGAAGCGGGCAGAAGGATGTTGGGGAGCAGAAGCAGCCGATGTTCTCTACAAGGGTTCTTACCTTTGAGACAAACATATCCAAGCAACGGGAGGAACCATTGCTAAGCCATGACGATCTAGTTCTGGGACACACCACAACATCTGGCTCACTCTGATACCATGTTTCCCAGTCCTACCCTCATTGGTGCCAGAAATGAGATGATCGATGATGACCTGCTTTCTGGTCTGCAGAAAAAGCCTTCTAGTTCCAACCAAAATTTAAATTTAACTTGGTCTCTTGTAGTGAAACAGTACTGCAGGATAGGCACCATATTAACAGTATCAGCCCTTTTATTAATGTGATTTCAAATAATATTATTTTACATTTCAATGACTTGGTTATGTGGCACCTTGGGTATAATATTTATTATTTTATCTGTTCCGAAGTAAAGGGCAGCATTGCTTTGTTTTTCACCCAAAGAATATCATTAATACCACATTATTAATTTTATTGGGATCCCAAGAATCTAAAAGCTTAAAACTTTATTAAAAAGGCCCTCACCCTTGCACTTCTTATTCCCTTTTCCATAAATCCAACACAAAAATACATGAGGTGCCAACAGCTAAAACCTTTTGCCAAGATTGGCTTAATGCTTTTAAATGGCCAGAGGCACACTCAGACTCTCAGGACCCACCTCTAGAGCTCCATGCTTAATGAACAATGACTCTTGGAAAACCTCATGCTGGATCCCAGCCGATACTCACAGCTCACAACTTTGCTTTCAAGATGCCAACTGTGCAAGGCTCTAACAAGAGTTTCCCAGTGCAGCTGGCTCTTCCCAGTCAATAGCTGCCATCCCACAGGCTCAGCTGGTCCTCAGCAGGTGAGAAGGAACATCCCCCCCACCAACTGACCTCTTTAAATAGGCTTGCCACATTTCCATTGTAAAATATTCACTTTCCTTTCTATTCTCTTCTCCAACTTCTGGGGAAAAAAGTGAGAAACTGCTAAGTGATGCTGCCTCCTTCTTTGGAGCTTTCCTATCACCTCCTCCTCCTCAAAGGAAGCTGGTTCACTCAATTTTGTGGTAGCAAACATGGCCTCAGGGGCAGGTCTCTACAGCCGTCAGTAATGACTATGTTTAGCCACTTTCTTACTGAATGTCATTAATGTCAGGTTTTGTTTTTGGGTTTTTTTAGAGACAAGGTCTTGCTCTGTGGCTCAGGCTAGAGTGCAGTGGCTCAAATACAGCTCACCGTAACCTTGAACTTCTGTGTTTACACTCCTCCTGCCTCAGCCTCCTAAGTAGCTGGGACTACAGGTATATGCCACTACACCCAGCCAACTTTTAATTTTATTTTTTTGTAGAGACAGGGCTCTTGTTGTGTTGTCCAGGTTGACTTCAAACTCCTGACCTCAAGACATCTACCTCAGCCTTTGAAGTGCTGAGATTACAGGTGTGAGTCACCACACCTGGCCTAATGTCAGGTTTTTAAGCAAGTATCAGCACCAGTATTTGAAAATATTCTTAAGTCCCATCTGACACTCACCCTTATTAAGTGGCTCCATAGTCAGAATCATTTATATTACATTATTATGTTCTTTCTCATGCTAATCCTTACTGTTGAATTTACATTCAGCTATACATATATATATATGGTGTTGAATATTCTCAATGGGGCTTAGTTCCTGGATATCTCTCATGGTGTCAGCATTGCACAGAGTAATGACTCTACTATTGAAAGGAAGGCACTTTTCATACAACACGGTCCCTAACCTCAAGACAACTATTTTATCTAGTGCTTAATCTAAGAAACAGAAACAGTGAGTTAAGTTTCAACTCTGGACTTAAGAGGTACAATGTCTGACATGGCAACCCAAACGATGTTCAAGGGTTACTTATTAAACAGGATTTTTGTCTCATGTGATTTTCTGATCTGATGGTGTCCACTGGGCCAGGGATGGAAAGTAGTTTTCCACTTGAATGCCAAGTCCAGTTGATGGTAGTGGCTGCCTGGGCATTGCTTTGAGAAGGATTCTAAGGCTCAGTGGGAAAGAGTGCTATGACTGATCAGCAATGTCTGCCATAGGCCCAGACACAACTGCAGAAGTGTTACCACTTGCTTTCATTGAGAGGGAAATGACGGTTGTATTGTGTTTTTCCTTTCCAAATATTGGGCATTTGATTTTTTTTTTCCCTTGTGGAGCCAGGGCTAGCTGAAGTTTTTATTCTTGGCCATGTGGGGGAGAAAGGAGTTATGGCGTCATGGAGAAGCATCTATGGAGTTTACGGACCTAGGTCAGCGGGGTCAGCATACTTTTTAAAAATACAGTCTCTATTCTAGCCACTTAACCCCGCTATCGCAGCGGAAAAGCAGCCAATACAATACATACTCAAATGGGCACAGCTGTGTGCCAATAAAACTTTATTTGCAAAACAGTCCGTAGCCAACCCCAGTCTAGATTGTGAGAGACATATAGGTAGGAATTAATGCATAGATGAAACGGGAAGGTGAAATCAGGAGAAAATTTCTTTCTAGAAAGGAATTTATGAGCAAACCTGAAAAGCCCCTTTTGAAGTGATGAAGAACCCTGAAGTCCTGGGACCTGAAATGTTCCTTTCAATTAATAGTCAGTGATGCAATCATGGGCTCCTCCACATGCAAGCAAGAGGCTGCTGACTACTAAGTGTGGTTCAAGAGCCAAGTGCCCCCAAAGGCATCATCTTGCTAGTCTGCAAGTTCCGCCAACTGATGCTTTCTCCAGAAAGCCCTCGTTGAAAAGTAAAGCTGTCTCCGAGGAACACTTTATCCAATAACCCACCAGCACTTGGACAATGTATTAGTTAAGAGACAGCAGGACTGTGATGGAGCAGAATGTGGGGCATATAAGTTTTGAGTGGAAAATACTGTAAAATGGGAAAATGAAATTATGAAAAGGAGTCAGGGCTTGTTGCACTGGCTGGACAAGCAGGGCTTGGTAGGGGAGGTGGGGGTGGACAATGAACAGGGGCAGCTCCGCTGAGCTGGAGCCAGGAGCATTTGGAAATAGCTGCACGGAGTCCTGGCAGGGGACCAGAGCCACCTTAGAGCAGGAATGGCGTCAGTGGGAGGAATTTTAAGCAGGGAAGAGTTGAAGTCTGGAAGGCTCACCCCCAAGCTGCATCTGGGGACCACTGCTGAGGGTGTGTTTTTCAGAGAGGCCAGTGAGAAGCTCAGGTGTGAAGTCAGATTTTACCAACCTGGGGTAAAATCGCAGCTCTGAACTTACCCACCTTATAATCTTGGAGGAATTATTTAACCTTTTTAAGTCTCTGGTTTGGCATCTGCAAAATAGAGAGAAAAACGTTTCCATCCTAAGGTTGTTCGTGAGGAGTATATGTACAGTGTCTAAAGGACCAGTTCTGGGCTCACAGTGAGTTTTCAGGAAAGGGAGCCTGCAGTCATTCCCCCACTCAGTCTCAGCAGGAAACTGGCATTGCTTGGTTCAGCACTTCTTTGTGCTGAATGTGTGAATGCAAAAGGGAAGAAGGCATAGGTTACTAGCGGATTCTGGCTTAGTCTTTACCCCGGAGCTAGATGCCTGAACTTCTCTCTTTAAGTTGGAGAGGCAAATCCACTGGGCTGTTGAGACATTTCCAATAAGAATTCATTTAAAATGGAAACTCATACCACCAGGAGATCCCTAGGCATGGCCCCTTTTCTCTGTGTGCACCACAGAAAGCTTATGATGACGCAGTAGAAGTATTAGTCCATCATCGGTCTTCATAAGGCATCAGGAACACAATGAGCTACTTCCTGGTCACCTCTGGACAGCCAAGGGGTTGGTCATTGGCATAGTGGCTAACAGCATTCACTCTCATTCTTCTGACTGAGAAAAATCTCGATTTTTATACATTAACCATCCCTCCCTCACACAATCCAGGTGTTAACCCCCACTTCAGGGGGAAACCTAATTGTCATAAACCAATTGGCAAGTGAGGGGACCTGGGAAGCCAGTCCATCAGAGAGAATGTCAGGCTATTGCTTGGAAGGCTGGGATAAAGGTACCATCTCTTCTCTGTATATAGAAAGCTCAGATGTGAGGACTAAACTGCCGCAGCCATTTTTGCTACTAAAAAGTAAGAAAAAATGACAACAAAGCCCACATGTGGGGAAGACAGAGTAGAGAGAATTCAGGGAACACTGGCAGCCTCTTCAACTGCACCTGAAGTTAGAACCCTTCAGGTTCTCAGTTACATGAGGCAATAAGTAGCTCTTACTGTCTAAGCTGGTCTGAAATGGGGCTTCTCTTGGTCATACGTGTTCTTCCATTTTCAAGATCCCCAGAACCTCCAGCAATGCCAACAAGTACTCCACCCTTTCCTCAAATGGCTCAGATTTCCTGACAATAAAAGCAATTTCCTAGTGCACAGAACAGACCCCTGGCTTGCTGCCCTCAGACTATGCTGCAAAAGGACAAAGGAACAAAGGTTAACTTTCGTTGGCATCTTCCCCTCTGAGCCCATCTCTTGCTCCTGACCATTCCTCTCTATTACGACACTCAGGCCAACTTCAAGGTCCAAAAGCAGGTCCGATATCAGCTCTGAAATTCTGATAAGTTTCCGTATTCTACTGGCACTCCTGTGCCTAAGAGTGAGTGTGTGAGTGCAGGGGCAAACATGTGAATATCTATGTGAGTGTATGGGTTAGTGTAAGTGTAGGGACACGTGTGTGAGTATGAGCATGGGGGTGAGTGTGTTCATGCATGAGCGAGTGTGAATATGTGTGTGAGTACGTGAGTGTATGTGAGTGCACGAATGTGTATCCAGTTTGCAAGACCTGTACAAGCTGTTTCTGGAAAAGTGCTCCACCTAGGGGCGGACTGTCAAACTGATGCTCTCTGATGACACAAGGTAGCAGGCATGGCTCGGGAACGGCCATTGAGAAGAAGGAAGGAAAATAGAATATTTTACCCACGAGGTTTGGCATCTTCTCTTAATAAAAGTAATGCCTGAAAGGTTATGGAATAAGGGAAAAAAGAAAAAAAAATATATACACACACACACACATATATATATACACACATATACATATATATACACACATATATATGTATGTTTGAGACAGGGTTTTGCTTTGTTGCCCAGGCTAGAATCTGGAGGTATGATCACAGCTCACTGCAACCTCTAACTCCTGGACTCAAGGAATCCTCCCATCTCAGCCTCTCACAAACAATATTTTTAATTACAATGGAAAACACTACTTTAAACAAATCAAAGTTTGAAGATTTGTACTTGGCCTATAGAAGAGGGACTGTAAAACCTAAGGGGTCAGCCAGGTGACATCCATGAGTCCCGTGGGCTGTATTCTCCCATGGTAAACTAGAGATGGCATTCCCAAGTGAAGCAGGGACACTGCCATTCAGCCCTGAGTGATGCCAAGTGGCAATGATGGCCTAGTGGTGCCAAAACTGATTTAAAAACAAAACACATCAGAACAAGTTATCCATATTTGTACCTGAACTATCCTAATTTTCTGCATGGTGGCTACTAATTCACATGGCATTCTAATTGTAAGTCACCAATTTCTAACTAATGCTGTACATTCTCTGTTGTTTCTTAAGATTGAAGAAGGTTTAACTTAGGACTCCTTTAAATTCTCATTGTCCTGAGAGTATTTACAAATATGACTCAACTCACATAAATACAATTGGCCACCCACACCTCAGTCTGAAGCAAGGTACACCTGGATGACTGTAAATGCATCTAGGCAATACAATTTAGACCTGGGATAGAGAAGGAGCAGTTGACAGCATTGAATTTCTGAGTTATGTTTTTCATCCTACAGGATATGAATCACCCCAGGCTCCTTCTCTCAGCAGAGTAAATCTCTTTGTCAGAAGCATGAGGAATCAGAAATTCTCTGTCTCCTGACTTCATAAAAATATTTGACTAATGAACAAAGTCTCTAGTTCCAAAGCTGACCCTGATCTCCTGTCTAGGGAAACTTTTAAGAAGTTCATCAAATGAAGTAGTGGGTAATTTATAATATCCTGGATAACTGTCTAGGGATGTGGTTATAAAATAATTCACATTGGGATTCCAGTTAATAATATACTAGCCTTCAATCTAGTTTTACCATGCACTTCTTAAAGTGGAATATTTCTGAGGACCATGCATTTGAACAATTATATATATATCAAATCAGAACAAACTCCTGACTGGGTGATTTTTAAATTTGATTGTTCTGAAGCTCAATTGCAAAAATAAGTGGATGAGTGTCAAGAAATACAGCAGAAATATTACCCACTTGCTGATCTAGCTAGAAATTGCACTTTTCTCTAGATGACAATAAAAACAGCTAACATTTACTGAGTGCTTACTATGTGCCAAGCACTACTTTCAGTAATTTTCACATACACATTTATTAATGTGCTCAAAAACCCTAGGATGTTGGTCCAATTATTATCCCCATTTTTCAGATGAGGCAGAGAGAGATTAAGAAAATTATTCAAAATTATTTTCCATTTGGTAGCTGCAGCTGGTAAATCCAGGTTTGAACACAGGCATTCTGGCTCTACAACCCAAGCTAACTGCTTTATGAGGTGGAGATGCAGATTCAATAGACCTTTTGAATTAGAACAGAAGAAAGATAAACTGAGGACATTTGATGTCATAGGAAAAGGGTACCTAGAGGTCAGAAGTTGTTACTAGAGTCAGACTATGTGGTAAACTGGTCAACTTTCAGAAGGATGATTTTATTTTGCTATTCTTTTGATATCCCTAAAGTTAGTGAGAGCAGAGGGGACTGAAAGTAGGTAGAAGCAGCCTTCTGAAAGTAGGTAGAAGGAGTAAGAGATAAGGGTGGAACATAGGCTGCTCCAAGTACCCATGGGAAGTAAGACAGTCATTTCCTCAAAGTTCTTCCCTGTGGAGGCCCAAGAGAATTTCACTTGGCTGAGTTTCTCTTTAAAACACAAATGGTTGTACTGTAACACAATGCATACTTACAAAGCATTCATTCTTTCCTATCCATTAATTTACTTAGGTTATCTAAGAGATTCAGAACTTGAATGAGTGAAGAGACCAATTTCAAGTTTTACCATTGGAAAGGGTTAACTTGTGTTGATGCTGAAGCTGGGGCCTCTGGATGGATGAAGAGGCAGTCAGAGAGGAGCTAAAAGAATTCCAATGACAAGCTCCACTGTGCTCCCACATGCGTGAAGTTAGGTGGGAAGCTTCACATACACTAGGCACTAAATCAAACCTTCTTTGTGGTTACCTTTTATCACTGATCGGTCTCTGAATTATCATGGTTCCCTCTTTGATCCCACTACTGTAGTCTATTCATATCTCTATTACATTAATTCCATTGTCTATGATAATGGTTCATTGCTAAATTCTTGATACCCAGCACATGTATACTAGGTGCAAGAGTCAGGTTTGTTGAATGACTGGATTAAAGATGCTCAACTAGACCAACACATGAAACTAGTCAATAATAGGGATAAAAGTAATCACTAGTATTTATTGAGCATGAATGAGCTAAGTGCTTAAGTGTACTATAACTTCATTTAATCTCCCAATGACTCTATAATAAATGTTGACATTATCCCGATTATCTCCATTTTACCATTAAAGAAATGAGGCACAGAGAAGTGATTTCTTCAAGGTCATTTAGTTAGTCTGGACTTGACCCCAGGCCGTCTTGATGTTAGAGTCAGATCTTTAAACCTTGAACTGTATCTCTCCCTTTATTTTACTGTCCAGACTGAATGCAATCAGGCATACTATGTGTTCTCCCTAATTCTTCTCAAATACTTTCCCACTGTAGTGCCTCTCTCAGAACCGTACCTGCCCATAGTCACAAATCACTGTAACCCCATTTCATAACCAGGCTCCCTCAAATGTCATCAAATCCTAGCAGTGGCTTTAAGATAGAAATAAATATGCAAGATGCTTGAATTAGCAAGGTTTCCCATTTTCCTCTTTCCCTAGCTTTAGAGTTTGACTTCATTGCCTCATTAATCTCAAGGGAATGTGATGCATTCACCACACGTCCAAAAGATGTGCAGCATTTCACAAAGCAGCAGAATGGAGACAATAAAACCCTGCATTTTCTATGCCAGGAGCTGCAAAGGAATGGACAAGAACAAAATGGTACAGACAGCTCTTACTTGTTTCCCAGAAATATAAGAAAAATGTGGAGAGAAATTTCTATTTGCTTAATTTATTTTGTTTACATTAATGTCATTCCATGCCTTTGGGGATTTGGAACCCTCTGAAATTTCTCGATTCTGGGCTGTTTTGTTGAATTTCGTTTCTTCTTATTAAGGACGATGCTGGCCTGGAGAAGAGACGTGCATATGGTATGTCCCTAAAAAACATGTATGTTCCCATCTCAGAAGGAAACTAGAAAATATACAGCTACGTTTTATTTATACAGAGAGAGTGCTTCTAAAGGAGAAGAGTGGTTGCAGGTAACAGATGCCTGTCTGAATGAAATCATAAGATCTTGCACAAAACACACAATACCTTCTTCAAAAGATCTCAAACAGGAAATAATCAAGGTGCTTCCTTAACAATGAAGAGACACACACTAGGACAAGACTGTCCATCAAGCAGATGAGTATCACAGACGAGACTTGGGGAAGAAAAAACAACACAAAACAGTTCTGTGCTTAAAGTATGCTTCCTCTCACTTTTTACAAATCTATATTATGTAGCTAGAAACCATGCATCGTAGAAGAGTTCTTCTTTTCAGCAAAGGAAAATTATGCTTCCTTTTAATTAGGTGTTCCTTCAATGAACGTGGAGTGGTCCAGAGGCAGAAAGTCAATGGTAATCTTAGATCTCCAAGAGGGCTGAATCAATAGATGCTGCTTACTGCTGCAGGTGAGCAGTGCCATCAGGCTGACATAAAGCACATTTCAAGGGGCTGCATTTCAACAGCCTTACAAGTGCTGCATGAGGTCAAGGGTATGCCCAGAAAGCAGAACCAGCCTGTGCAGGCAGCTGGGTAGGGTGTACCCAGAAGTGCAGGTAGCTGTGTTGTCCTCCAGGGACTCCCATGAGGAACTCTCTAACCTTGGCTTCTCTTAATCTTATGTTGAGACTCACAGCTCAGGAGCTTTTTAAGACATTGACCACTGCCCAGTGAAAAGAAAGAAATAATCAACATCTATACTTGTGAACAGTCAACAATATGAGTGAATTCATCAAATGAAGATAGAGAAAACCCCATACTGACTTCCCAAGGCTGGGCACCCACCTCTAAAAGGATGTAAAGTCACAAGATACTATGGATTGGGGTGCAGATCCATGCCCCCAGTTGTTCTTTCATTTCAACCCTATGCCCCTAACCTTCAAGAATCTTCTGTGTCTGTGGTCAGATGCCATCTATCTCTCCTGGTGCCCCTTGCCTCATGCCCCCTCTTCCCTCTCTGCCCTCTAACACACCACACCATATGGCTGCATGGCCACTGCATACCCTGTCGCCTCCACATGAAACCCTCAGTCTCTTCTACCTTTTCTTGGTTCAGTTCTACTCAGTCTTCAGCTCTCAGCTAAAGAGTCACGTCCAGGAGGAAGCTGTCCCTGATTCCCTCGGTTTACACCAGGTTCTTCTGATAAATAATCTCTTAGAACAGTAAGTCTTTTCTTCAACTTACCTTAGTCTGCAATTATGCATTTATTCATGGGACTACAGCTAGTGCTCGACTTACGACCATGATTGGTGCCGACAGACCAGTCGTAACACGATTTGGTCGTAAGTTGAGTAGGCTATATGCACGCGGAGATGGTAGTGCTGCCGGAAGCTGGTCCGCGCTGTCGTACGCCCAGCTGGGCAACGTTTGCGCTGCCAGATGCGGAGCAGTCGTGGCTAGCGATTGTGGTCGTAGTCGAATAGTCGTAAGTTGCATAGGTCGTAAGTCGATCAATACCTGTATTTCATTTTGACCTTTTCCATAGGGCTGTGGGGTTTTGAGAGCTGGAAGCTTTACCTGATTTTGGTCTCTGTTGTTTCTCCATCCTTCATGGCACATTATGGGGCTCAAGGAATGTTTGTGGAATAAAGAAATACTCGGTGTATTCAGTTAGCATATTAAGGACCAGAAAAAAGACAGTAGTACAGGCTATCATTCATCTTTTATTCCCTATAAAATTAACCATCTATTAAAAATGAAAACTAGACTCCCCTGCTGAATAAAGTACCCTGTCCTCTGAATTAGAAAGACTGTTTTATATAAGGGAACCACTTTTTGCTTTGACCGCCAGGGTGCACCAAGTAGCTCAAAGCTAAATTTTGGGTCTGTCCTTAATAACAGATAATGTTCTGAAGGTGGTTCTGAGTAATGTGTTTCTAAACAAGCATCCCTACAATGCAAAGCAGGTGTTCTTAGCTGCTGAAAGCTTACATAAAGAAAGAAATAGCAGGTATTCCAAGGACCTTGCTGGGAGAAATTGCTTTATTAAACATTTTTTTGTAGACACAGGGTCTCACTCTGTTTCCCAGGCTAGAGTGCAGTGGCTATTCACAGGCGTGATCATAGTACACTGCATCCTTGAATTTCTGGACTCAAGCGATCCTCTCACTTTGGCCTCCAAAGTAGCTGGGGCTACAGGTGTGTGCCATTGCACCCAGCTGAGAAATATTATTTTGTAATTTATATTGCAACCCACTGATATCTGGCCAAATTGTCTTAAGGCTCAAAAACCTTAAATGCAAACCTGATTTTTTTTTATACTTTTAGTTCTGAGATACATGTGTGGAACATGCAGGTTTGTTACACAGGTATACATGTGCCATGGTGATTTGCTGCTCCCATCAGCCCATCATATAGGTTTTTTAAGCCCTGCATGCCTTAGGTATTTCTACTAATGCTATCCCTCCCCTTGTCCCAACCCCCTGACAGGCCCCAGTGTGTGATGTTCCCCTCCCTGTGCCCATATGTTCTCATTGCTCAACTCCCATTTATGAATGAGAACATATGATGTTCGTTTTTCTGCTCCTGTGTTAGTTTGCCAAGAATAACGTTTTCCATCCCCTGCAAAGGACATGAACTCATTCTTTTTTTATAGCTGCACACTATTCCATGGTGTATATGTGCCACATTTTCTTCATCCAGTCTATCATTGATGGGCATTTAGGTTGGTTCCAAGTCTTTGCTATTGTAAACAGTGCTGCAACAAACATATGTGTGCATGTGTCTTTATAGCAGAATGATTCATAATCCTTTAGGTATATACCCAATAATGGGATTGCTGGATCAAATGTTTCTGGTTCTATATTCCTGAGGAATCGCCACACTGTCTCCCACAGTGGCTGAACTAATTTACACTCCCACCAACAGTGTTAAAGTGTTCCTATTTCTCCACATCCTCTCCAGCAACTGTTTCCTGACTTTTGAATGATCACCAATCTAACTGGTGTGAGATGGAATCTCATTGTGGTTTTGATTTGCATTTCTCTAATCACCAGTGATGATCAACTTTTTTTATGTTTGTTGGCTGCATAAATGTCTTTTTTTGAGAAGTGTCTGTTTATATCCTTTGCCCACTTTTTGATGGGGTTCTTTATTTTTTTCCTGTAAATTTGTTTAAGTTCCTTGTAGATTCTGGATATTACACCTTTGTCAGATAGATAGACTGCAAAAATGTTCTCCCATTCCGTAGGTTGCCTGTTCAATCTTATGATAGTTTCTTTTGCAGAAGCTCTTTAGTTTAAGTAGCTCCCATTTGTCAATTTTGGCTTTTGTTTCAATTGTTTTTGGTGTTTTAGTCATGAAGTCTTTGCCCATGCCTATGTCCTGAATGGTATTGCCTAGGGCAAACCTGATTCTATTATAAAGCAGACACTATGGCCATTGTGTTAGTTTCATGAGGCTACTGTGACAAATTACCATATGCTGGTGGCTTAAAATGACCAAAATTGATCATCTCACAGTTCTGGGGTCAGAAATCCAAATCAGTTTCACTGGGCTGAAATCAAGGTGTCAGCAGAGTCATACTCCCTCCAGAGGTTCTAGGGTTGAATCCATTCCTTGCATCTTCTAGCTCTTGGTGGCCGCTAGCATCGCTTTACTTGTGGCCACATCACTCTAATCTCTACTTTCTCTCCTTACATCTCTTTCTCCTCTGTGTCTCTCTCTAACCTCCCTTTGCCTTTATTTCATAGGGGTCCTGTGATGGCATGTAGGGCCCATATAGATAATCTAGAATATGTTTTTTTTCATCTCAAGAAACTTAATCACATCTACAAAGTCTTTGGAATATATATAAAGTAACGTTTACAGATTCTAGGGATTAGGACCTAATATCTTTGGGGCCATTATTTAACCTACTGAGACCATCTTTTTCATCTCTAAAATGTGATGCACAGACATATGCACATACATTATAACTAATAACACATGTTTACTAAGTGTACATAGTACATTTACACAGTGTACATAGAATAATTTTATTAATCCATAAGCATTACTACTCTCAATTGGGCTTAGATCATTTGGTGGGAGGTTGATGTGGTGTAGTAGGCAGAATTCTAACATGGGCCCTATGACCTCCACACCCTGTGTAATCTCCTTCCCTTGGGTGTAGTCAGTGTTTGTATTTGCTTCTAGCCAAAAGAAGATGACAAAGATGATGGAATGTCACTCTGCTGATTAGTTCACATTATATGCCCTAGGTGATGGGTTATCAACCCCATAATGACTCCATTTTAGCAGATTAGAGAGAAATGTTCTCTTGTTGTGTTTGAAGAACAAAATGTCATGTTTTTGGCATGTTGTGGAGGGAGCCACATGTCAGGGAACTGCAGGTGGCTTCCATGAGGTGGGGACCTCAGTCCTACAACTGTAAAGAACTGAATCCTGCCAACATCTAGTGAACCTGGAAGGGGACCTCAGACAAGGTCCCAGCTCTGGCCGACATCTTAATTTCAGCTCGGTAAGAACCTGAGCAGAGGACCCAGTTAAGTTTTGCCTGTACTCCTGACCCATAACAACTATATATATATATTTGTGTGTATATAGTTGCTGTGGGTCAGGAGTATGGGCACACACATATACACATACACACACACATATACATAATTACATATATATATGTTGCTTAAGCTGCTAAATTTGTGATAATTTGTTATACAGCAACAAAAAACTAATACGTGTGGTTTGCAACATGCTTATTATCAAGATAAAAGGTATAGAATGAATAAGCACAGATAATCCAAATGAAGAGAGTCAACTGCACCAAATGGCCAGATAGCAAAGTGCACTGGGAAGAAAATGCACGTTGCATATGTGAGATGGTTCAGAGCCAGCAAATGTATTTACATTAACTAGGAAATCTAAGGGAAATAGATTTGGGGGAAACTTAGAAGTGATAAGAGGTGAGTTTTCAGTAAACTATTTAAGTTACAGGTATAGAAATCCAACTGAAACTTGCCAAAGCAAGTATGAATGAATAAATTCAATGAAAGTGAATATGGAGAGTTTATTGGCTCGCATACCTGAACAGCCCAGAAGTCTCTGGCTTCAGGCACCTATGTTCTGAAATCTGTCTCTCTCTAGCTCAACTCACTGAGCAACTCCTCGTGGAAAGTGAGCTTCTCTTTCCCAATAATTCCAGCAAGAATCCCTCAGTTATAGCTCACTGGCTAGACCTGAGTCATGTGTCTGACCTTGACACCGAAAAGGGGTGCCATAGCAACGCTACCCAAACCCAAAGGAAAACTGGGAATCTCTTACCAGAACGGGGATTGGATACTGGGCAGGCAAAAATCACAGGTGCCCCTCATATACCATGCGTCATAAAGAAGTGCATAGATACCAGCTCCCCATTTGGGAAAAGGATGGAAGAGGCCTTGTAAAGTCAAGAATCAAATAGTCTAGCAATAAATGGAAGTTCCCATGCAGCACACACAGAGAAGAACTTGCAGACTGAGATACAGGAAGAGATGTTTGGGTTTTAAATGGGTCAAGGTGTTTGTTTTTTTGAGACAGAGTTGTGCTCTGTTGCCCAGGCTGGAGTGCAGTGGCACAATCCTGGCTCACTGCAACCTCTGCCTCCTGGGTTCAAGTGATTCTCCTGCCTCAGCCTTCTGAGTAACCAGAATTACAGGCACCCCTCACCACGCCCAGCTAATTTTTTAATTTTTAGCAGAGACAGGCTTTCACCATGTTGACCAGGCTACTCTCAAAATCCTGACCTCAGGTGATCTGCCTGCCTCGGCCTCCCAAAGTGCTGGGATTACAGGTGTGAGCCACTGTGCCTAGCCAGGTCAGGATGTTTGATCTGCTGGGGCTGATAAGTAAACTAATCCCTGGGAAAAATCTCAGAAGGGGTACGGCTTGATTAAACCGGCAGAATTGCTTTCTAGCAACATTCTGTAACTTGTATGAAAAGGGATACTCTAAAAAAAAAAGCTACATTCTTTTCATCTATGGAGCAATCATTGTGTCTAAGGTGCCATGGTTTCCACCTTACCTTCATGATCAGATTTATTTCTCACCAAAGCCCTACAAAGTTTTAACATGTGAAAAAATTCAGGCTCAGGAGGTTAAGTGATTTTCCCCAGGTCACTAACCTAGCAACTGGCAGAACAAGGGCTTAAATTCAGGTGAATGTGTCTCCAGAGTCATGGTGCTAAACTCCCTCTTTGTGAATTGGAGATGTTCGGGTTTCAGATGGGTCAAGATGTTTGATACGCTGGGGTTGGTAAATAAGATAATCCCCGGAAAGGATTTCAGGGACCTGAGTGGGACATAAGAATGGAGAAATGCCCAATAAAATGTAACTCTTTTACTGTGAATGACTATTTCAAAGCTTTCTGTGTGGATTTAAGCAGGTAGTCTACTTTTACTGTAGCCTAAGATTTAATTGGCCAGGATGTCAGAAGCAGCCAAAAGCCCTTTGGAAAAAGAAAGGTGGATCCAAAAGAGCAGAGGAATTGCGTGAAGCAAAGATGCCTGGGAGGATAAACGGCCAACAATGTGTTACCAGATTGCGCCCTCCCTGAGAACACTGGACCTGACAGAGGTAAACAATGAGAGAGGAAGTCAGAGAGGGAAAGGGCCAGGGAAAGTTCAGGCCTCCCTCCCTCCCACGCCCTCACTCCCCATTGTGGCTCTCACCGAGTCAGCCCAGATGGGAAGAAGGCAGAGGCCTCACCCACCCGGTGTCTAATCTACCCATGGCCTGGAAGTAAGGGAGGATGAGACTTGCAAGGGCAGCTCAGATACACCCAGGCACTACTTGGTCCCCCCTTTCCCCCACCGTCACACGGCCCCAGAGATGTCGGTATTCAGGTATCTGAGAGAGACGACACCAGCAAGGCTCTTGGATTCTGGTGCCAGCTCTAGTATTAATTACTGGATGACTTTGCATAAGGCACTTTATGTCTCTGGGCTTTCATTTCCCACATGAAGAGTCATCTGAGGTTGAATTAGATTAGGGACTGTACATGCAAGTGCCAACAGAGGCCAGGGAGGTAATGAAAATGTAGCAGGCTGAGTACAGGATGACAGGGAGCAGTGGGGACTAGAGAGCACATGTCTTATCCAGTGAGGGCATTCCGAGTGTCTCCAGATGCTCCAGTTTCTCATGGGAAGCCACAATTCAGACCTTTATATAAAGTCTTCCACTCTTTAAGTGTTGGCAACAAATCAAGCCTACAGGGCAGTTGGCAATCTGGAGTCTAGGTGTGCCTTGTCTTATAAGTTAGCTGCTAGTCACATGTGACTATTTCATCTTAAATTAATTAAAATCAAACAAAAATTAAAAATTCAGTTCCTCAGTCACACCAGCCACCTTTAAAGTGCTCAATAGCCACATATATCAGTGGCTACTATATTGGACAACAAAGATCATATCCAACTTTGCAAAATATTCTCTTGGAGAGCCCTGGTCTAAGTTATATCTAAGATAATGTTCAGCTATTAAAACAAAAAATAAAGACAAAATGAAACAAATGTTACTTTCTTAATTGATAAGAAACAAAGCTACTGGAATTTCATGGCATAACCTTAACCCAAAAATATTGGTGTGATTGTTTTATTTCACTCTGATGGGTTCCCTTCAGTTGCATTTAAATTGGTTTCTGCAGATCTGTTAATAGAAGCAGCCTGATACTTTCTAATCTGCTTCAACATTCACAGGGATGTGAAATCTAAACTTATATTAAAAGGAGAGGGGCCAAGTACGGTGGCTCACGCCTATAATCCCAGCAGTTTGGGGGGTCAAGGCGGGTGGATCTCAAGGTCAAGAGATTGAGACTATCGTGGCTAACGTGGTGAAACCCTGCCTCTACTAAAAATACAAAAAATTAGCTGGGCGTGTTAGCACATGCCTGTAGTCCCAGCTACTTGGGAGGCTGAGGCCAGAGAATCACTTGAACCAGCGAGGCGGAGGTTGCAGTGAGCCGAGATCACGCCACTGCACTCTTGCCTGGGAGATACAGTGAGAGACCAGCTAAAAAAAAAAGAGAGAGAGAGGGGATGGGCAGAGAAGAGAGAAGCCCTATTTTACTTTTCCTAGAACTTACTCCTCCCTGCTAGGTGAGGTATCACTTCTTTACAGAGTTTTGAGCTGCCTGTGCAAGCGCCTCCAATGTGATAAGCTGCAATATTTTAGGTCAGGAGTCACCAAACTTTTCTATAAAGGACCAGGCAGTAAATATTTTCAGCTCTGTGGGCTCTATGATCACTATGGCAGTTGTTCATTTCTGCTTTATTACATGAAAGCAGCTATCAACAGTATGTAAGCAAATGCGCATGGCTGTGTTCCAATAAAACTTTATACTTTGAATTTTGAATAATTTTCATGTGTCAAATAGTTACTTGATTTCCCCCACAACTATTTAAAAATGAAAAAGAAAAAAAGGCATTCTTAGCTCAGCATGGTAGCAAAATACGCAGTGTGCTGAATTTGGCCCACAGGCAGTAGCTTGCAGAACCCTATGCCCTGAAAGCCCTCTGATCGAGAGGCTGGTGAACTGTAGGGTGGGGAGAGCTGAGCCCTGATTTATGTATATGACTCACTGGGCATTAGTCCAATGTAAGTTGTATAGTTAGCCAATGTTGTCCAGGAATGGAGGGAGGGACCATACAGGTCCTTTTTAGTGAGATAAATTTATTGATATGGTCAGTCCTCATTACTTACAAATTCGAGCTTGCCTACTGGTTAGAATTCATTCATAACTCCAAAATCAATATTCGAGGTACTTTAAATAAAATGGGACAGGCCGGGTGCAGTGGCTCACGCCTGTAATCCCAGCACTTTGGGAGGCCGAGGCGGGCGGATCACGAGGTCAAGAGATCGAGACCATTCTCGCCATGATGAAACCCCGTCTCTACTAAAAATACACAAAAAAAATTAGCCGGGTGTGGTGGCACGCACTTGTAGTCCCAGCTACTCGGGAGGCTGAGGCGGAAGAATCGCTTGAACCCAGGAGGCGGAGGTTGCAGTGAGCCGAGATTGTGCCACTGCACTCCAGCCTGGCAACAGAGCAACACTCCGTCTCAAAAAAAAAAAAAAAAAAGGGAACAGAGTCTCACTCTGTTGCTCAGGTTGCAGTGCAGTGGCACAATCATAGCTCACTGCAGCCTCAAACTCCTGGGCCCAAGTGATCCTCCTGCCTTGGCCTCCCAAAGCGCTGGGCAGGCATGAGCCACCGCACTTGACCTTCACTTGAGCTATTTTTATAATCATTCTCTGACTTCCGGAGAACAGCAAAAAAATTTGAGTCACCCCAATGCTCCTGTTTTCAGCGGAGGTATAACAAAATAAAACATTGCCCTCTTGTTTCAGCTCATGCTATGTACTATTCCTTTCATCTTCTATTTAGCAACGTGTTTTTCACATCTTGGTGCTTTTGGTTGGTGATTTTGCTATTTAAAATGGTCCCCCAGCACAGTGCTGTACTGCTGAATTAGCTGTGGTCTGAATGTTTGTGGATCCCCAAAATTTATAGTTTGAAACCTAATTACCAGTGTAAGAATGACAGGAGATGGGGCCTCTGGGACATGATTAGCTTATGAGGACATAGCTCTCATGAACAGGATTAGTGCCCTCATGCAAGGGACCCCAGAGAGCTGCCTTACCCCTTACACTGAGTAAAGACACAATGAAAAGGTGCCATTTATGAACCAGGAAGTGGTCCCTTATCAGGGTCCACCAAATCAGGTGGACTGTCAAGTGGTATTATCGGGACTCTCATACATTGACCTTGAATGGGCTGGTGTCTTCATGGTGAATTTCCCAGCCTCTAGAACTGTGAAGAATATATTTCTGTTGTTTATAAGCTACCCAGCGTACGGTATGTTATCACAGCAGCCCAAATGGTCAAAGTTCCTAAGTGGAAGACAGCTGTGATATGCTTGCAAAAAAAATAACATGTCTTAGATAAGCTTCATTCAAACATGAATTATAGTACTGTTGGCAAGAGTTCAATGTTAATGAATCAACTACATACATTAAATAAGATGTCTTTAAACAGAAACACACTTAAAACAAGGCTATGTACTGACTGGCTGATGAGAATGTTGTGACAGAGATTTATAGCAGCATAACCTATTTCCCCTTAGGTGTGATGTTTCAGTATTTGCTAATTTGGTGTTCATGGTGACTTTACTGAATATAACTACCTCAAATAATAATTGACTATATACTGACATTAAAAAGAAGTCATTGTGTTATGTTGTATGCTCCTTTGGGCTACCTTATAAATTGCATTTAAGCTTTAGTGAGAAAGGCTGAAACTATTTTAAATCAAGTTTTTGGGTTATTTCATGATTTTAGGTTTCCCTAAGTCCCTGGTTCTGGTCTCCCAGATACCAGGCTGTTGTTTGGTACTGTGTATGGCATAGAAAGCTATTTTAAAAGTCTTCACTTATAGGTCATTTATCTGCCAGCCCACAAACTGTGCTTCAACTAGTGAAACACCTCGAGGCCTAAACTCTCGAGAGGACTCCACTGGAAACTTTGTTGATGAACATTTTGCTGCCCTATATATATTTAACACAGCTTTCTGGACTGTCTGGATGGGACTGTGTATCAACCATAATTAATGACTCAAACATAAGTATTCACTGCATGTGTCACCCGAAGACCTGGCATGTTTATTATGTCCTTGGATGTGACTTTTATTTGCAAACACTGCATAAAATCACTGGCTTTGTCTTTTGGAAACGCATCATGTTGGGTGGTCCAACAGAGGAAATTATTTGGAAACGGAAGAGGATGTTGGGGACTGCATCCATCTGAGAGCTGACGGCTGTGCAGAACCAAAAAATAAGGTGTTTCAAATGCATTTAAAAGCATATTAACAAGTAAGCTGATGTGTCTTTGGGACATACACTCATTTTTAAAAATTAATGCCTAACTTCTCTTGACCAAATATTATTTTTCTGTGATTACTTATGCAGTTACTGATGTTAAGGTCCTCATCACGGCCTCAGTCTCTTCCTCAAGCATTTCTAAATATTAGAGGACATTACGGTGCTTCCTATGTGCAAAGTACTATTCTAAGCACTTCGTATATATAAACCCATTTAATCCCCCCTAAAAAAATCTTATAAGATAGGTATAACTATTATCATCTTCATTTTATAGATGGAGAAAGTGAGGCATAGAGATGTCATGTCACTTGCCCAGGGTCACACAGTAAATTAGTGGCAGAGCCAGAATTTGAACTCAGAGAATTTTCTTTCAGAGTCTTTTCACTTTACTCCTTATTGCTACCTGGACCCTCAATAAAGCACTGAATAATTGTGTAGGAAACCCAACTCCAATCCAAGAAAGACCTTTATATGGTGGTTCTTCCCACTAGCAGCAATATTCAACTTATTGTTCTTTCTTTTATTCTCTTTCCCTTCCTAATTCTTCTCTTTCCTTACTTCTTTTATGAAGTACTCACTTAGATACAGCAAAATTCACCCTTTTTGGCACATAGTTTGTAAGTTTTTGACAAACATGTACAGTCGTGTAACCATCACCACAATTATGATTGAATAGTTTTAGTACCTCAAAAAAGTCCTTCATGTCCCTTTGTATCAACTCTTGTCCCCACTCCAGCCAAGGATGCCCCGCTTTGGGACATCTCTGAGCTCCAAAGGATCCTTGCACAGATTTCAAAAATAGAGCTTGGATTATATGGGCAATTTATAATTTTTTATTATCACTAGTCTCTAACTGGAATTTAGTGTTTCTTCAATTATGAATATAGGTAACAAACTACAGAAATATTAGCAATACTTGTGACTCAGTCACCAATAGAAACCACAGATATTTTGATATCACATCATGGTGGTTGCCTATATTGCAAAATATTGTTTATATTCCTGATAACTTTGATATTACAGTAGTTATTAGATCTATTATTAGAAATTGTTATTTATTGCCTTAATATATAAGTACCTTTGTTTTTCATAACACAAATGTAATATTTTAGAAACTGTTATTTCAAAATAACAAATTCAATTTTAAAACATATTTTTCTAGGCAAGTGTTCATAAGCTTTGCCAACTTATTAAAGAGATCCCTGTTTCTGGAGGATGGACCTAACAGAAACCACATTTTGGCAAAATGAGTCACTCTTAACTTATTCTACCATCCTGGGCAACAAAGGAACAAAACACACAAATAAGCAAAAGACTCACTTTGGCTATTCATCAAGCCAACATGTCCACCAAGTGTAAGATAAAGAAAAAAACCAGACTCAATTACTGCCCAGACTGATGGAGAAATTCTATGTTTTTTTTTTTTTTTTTTTTTTCTTTTTGAGATGATGTCTTGCTTTGTTACCCAAGAGAGAGCACAGTGGTGCAATCTCAGCTTACTGCAACCTCCACCTCGCAGGTTCCAGTGATTCTCCAGCCTCAGCCTCCTGAGTAGCTGGGATTACAGGTACACACAACCACAACCGGCTAATTTTTGTATTTTTAATAGAGACGTTTCACCATGTTGGCCGGGCTGGTCTCGAACTCCTGACCTCAAGTGATCCACCCGCCTTGGCCTCCCAAAGTGCTGGGATTACAGGCAGGAGCCACCATGTTTAGCCAGAATTATGTATCTTTTCTTAAAGCTGATTCTTAAAGCCAAATGATACCACTGCCATCTGCTGAGCAGGACTGTTCAACAAACAGCACCACCTGCCTCCTCCATGGAAATCCTCATGGACTACAAGGACGGTTGCTCTTCTAGCTCTTTGCAACTGGCACACGGCTGACAGGGACCTCACACAGAGGAACCAGCCATCTGTGAGCTCAAGAATGACTCCAAAAGGGAGAATGGGTTGTCAGCCACTCTAAAGACTAGGCAGAAGCTGAACATTTTTGTTCTCACATTATTTGGGATTACTTTTAAATCAGTATTGTATTATTTATATATTTTTCTTTTTTTTTGTTGGCTTGCATAACAAAATAAGTGTTATTTATATTTATATATATTTTTAGAGACAGGGTCTTGCTCTGTCTCCTGGACTGAGCACAAGGTGTGATCACAGCTCACTGCAGCATCGAACTCTTGGACTCAAGCGATCTTCCCACTTTGGCCTCCCAAAGCAATAGGATTACAGGCATAAGCCACAGCCCCAGCCAGGATTGTATTATTAAGGCACATGTGCCTTAGTCTGTAACCTCTGAATTGTTTCCCTCTTAACTTACTAAGAAGCAAATCCACAGAAAAAGAGGCATAGGAATAGGCAATTTTTATGCAAAATATGAACACCCAACAAATACACAAAAGTCCTTCACTGATAATCAGAAATAAATATTAAACAAATAAGATAATCTTTTTCTCCTATTAGATTGTCAGAAACAGAATTACTTTTATAAAACAAAAGAATTGAGGTAAGATATATGTTGACTACTTAAATCCCGATATGGGATTTAAATAAAAAAGCAACTTCTTTAAAAATTCAAAGATGAATTTAAAATTTGCTTGGTGGTGGGGACTGGGTTAATTTCTGAAGCTGATTTCAAGAGGCAAAGCTAAAATAATGAATGTAAGGTTCTAAATAGCAAGTTATGTAGATGCAATATAGAAAAATCATAGGTGCTATTGATCTTATCTTTACCTTTTGGTAATTAGGACTTGAACTCTAACAGCCTTTTATTTCTACCTATCCCCAACTCTCTGCTTTTATGTACTTTACCTCTGCTTACCCCTGTACAGCCAGACAGTGACTTAGGCAAATAGGAACGTAGGTGGTGTGTTATTATTGCTTTAAAAGGCTTTCATCTCTTCCAGAGGTTTTCATAGTGTTATTATCTCTTATCAGTAGTTAATTTAAATAGTAGTTCCATGATGCCTTCTTAACAACATCCAGTGTATTAGCGTCACCTTGTCCTTATATGGTAAATTCATTTCAACACTGCACTGGCCAAAAAGGACATGTAGTAAATGTTAATCAATTCTGCTGCCATAAGAAATGTGCATGGAGTTAAATTTCACAAGAAACAAAAGCTAGAGAAATAACAGCAAAGTTGAACTTGCTGCTCATTAGTTTCTGATCATACTCCCCCAAGGTGAAGAGCGACACCGTCACCTGAAACTGGCGCTAGAAATAGTTACTCTGTTCTCACAGCACACCCTACTGGCCACAGCGGAAGGTTCACTTCCAATGCACAATTGAAAAATTAAATATTCCCCCTGCTGGCCAGGCTACAACTAAATCTCATCTCTAATCGAGCTAAGACACACATATCTTCTTTTGTCCCTACCTTTCATGATGGTTTCAGCTGAAACATAAAAGTTCTTTAAAAGATTAGTGATAATAGTTCCATCTCAGTGCAGGGTGAAGTAAATGCCCAGTTCATTCAGTCCTCACAGTGATGTTTTGCACTTGTACAAAGTAGATGTGCAATAACATTTGTTTTATAAAAGCACTACAGTGAGATAGGTATCATTTTCATCTTTTTAAGAAGACTTAGAAGGATTAAGTAGTGACTCTCTAAATACCCCGAAGCACAATTAAGTGGGGGAGCCAAGTGTTGAACCGCATGTAACTCCAGAGGGTATGCTTAATGACTACACTATATTACCTTCTTATTCTTTACTACTAAAATAAGCTTTCAGCATTAAAAAGAAATTAACTTGTCATATGATAATTTCAAAGTCTACCATGGCAGGTTAGGCCATTTAACACCTGACCCAGCTTTTGCCAAAGATTGATAAAGAATGCAGGTCATTTCCTAAATACCTCACACAAAGACAACTCTAAGCAAGTGCTAATTAAAATAGGGCAGATGACCTGTCATCAATAGGAATCTGAAGTTAAACAACAGAATGGACCAAGTTTGGAGCTTCTGGAATATGCTGGGATGTAACAACCCTTCTCTTTAAATCAGGTGTTGCACCCATATAGTTTGCTAAGGATAAGGTATGAATAAGGACATGCTGGGGCTGTAGTAGATAGGTTTTCATTACTGGAGATTTGAAACAGACTTTTAAAAGCACACACACACGTGTGTGTGTGTGCGTGTGTGTATGTGTTGGGTAGAGAATTATGAAGATTAACATTCAACAGACAGTCAACAGAGAACAATCCAGAAGTGGAAGGATTTTACAATTTAGGCTTAGAGTTTTCTCACATTAACACCAATCTATTGGTAATGCCTGCATGGAGCCCTGTTTCAGGAAGTCTTGTGAGACCTGTTCTGAGTTCTATAAAGAAAGGGTGCTGTGTTGATTAATAATGTCTGTCCTGGCAGGGGAAGGGAGATTAGCATATTTACTGCATATTTGCTTTACTTAGGACTAGAACATTCACAAGAATGCCATATTTGTTCGTTACTACCGAGCTATCTCAGAGCTGCCAACTAGGACTTAGAGGAAAAATCACAGTGCAGACCTAGGATATTTAAATCAGAAAAGAATTTGAACCATGAAAACACAAGGGTCTATGGGATTTATCCTTAGATATAATAAGATAAGCTCACAGATGCGCTTGGGGGCTAGGACGGCAGAAAGGCCACTTGGCTGAGAAACAGGAGGGAAAAAGAGCCAAGCAATATGGCTGAGAATTTGTTCTCCATATTGGTGCAAGAGAGCTTGGTAGATTTGCTGTTTCTTTGGCTCAGCCTCATAGATTTTGGAAATGTTGCTATTTACAGGGATTCTTATTTTTCTTATTTCTTGTTCTCATCCCTTAAAAGTTTTAAGCAATGTCCACTTGAAAAATGTCAGCCTGTCTCAGGTGTGCTGAGAGAAAATTAAGTTTTGGCCAATGGTTAGTCAGAATATAAAAGGAGGGGAAAACACTGACCCCTGGTGGTAGATTTGGAAAATCCTTAATCCAAAGATTTCCAAAAAATGATCCAGGAAGCATTAAACCCTCAACCTTTCCCTGGGAGAAGGGCTCTGAGGTAAAAATAACTCTGGGAAACAATTACATATTATATAAAATATATTGTTATATATTATTTAATATATCTGTTTTTTGGCAACTCATGGTGTTTATCTAAGTCCCTAAGAATTCCTGCAGAAGAGAAACTGTTCATGCCTTTTAATTCAGCATTTCCTAAATTTGTTTGAATACAAACATGAAATATATTTAAAAAAAATTAACCTAATGTCTTGGGAGACATGAGCCTTAGGGAGAAGATAAGATCACATTTTCCCCTTTCAATATGGAAAATTCCTTTCCAGAGCTCTTCTCTGATAAAACCTTAGAATTCTCACTTGTGTTTTCATATGTAGCCTTCCCTTCTTCTCCTCCATGACTGTGTTGAGTAAGAAGCCAGGTAAATGTTTTTGTGTGTTTGTTTGTTTTTTGTCATTCAGGCTGGAGTGCAGTGGCTCCATCTCAGCTCACTGCAACCTCTACCTCCCAGGCTCAAGCAATTCTCCTGCCTCAGCCTTTCAAGTAGCTGGGATTACAGGCATATGCCATGATGCCTGACTAATTTTTATATTTTTAAAAGAGACCAGGTTTCGCCATGTTGGCCAGGCTGGTCTCGAACTCCTGACCTCAAGTGATCTGCCCGCCTTGGCCTCTTGAAGTGCTGGGATTATAGGCGTGAGCCACCATGCACAGCCAAGAAGCTAGGTAAATGTTAAAGAATAATTTCCCAGTCAGGGACAAATCATTTACACATTTCAAGTTAACAAGCATCTACTGAAGAAAAGCTAACAGCTGTATCAAGCTTTTCGGTCATAACTGTGCAGTAGAAACCTTAGAAATGCCAACATAGTTTATAGATGGCTCTTCTAATACAGAAGCTCTTCAGAGCTGGGAGATGGTAAAGCAGAGTGGCTCAGACTTCTTTGTGCTTTGGAGCTATATAATTTTTTGGTTTGATGACAACCAGTTCTGCTTCTCACTAGCTGTGTGACCTGGGGCACATTACATAACCTCTCTGTTCTCACTGATCTCATCTGTGAAATAGAAATCACAATACCTCCTAGTTCTGTTGGGGATTAAATAAGTTAATACTTGTAAAGTTCTTAAAAGAATAAGTGTTAACTCATTTAATCCCTAACGGAACTAGGAGGTACTGTGATTTGGCAGTTGGCTAGTAATTTGTTGTTTCTTAATTTGCACCACTAAAGTTAGGTGTATGAGGCATCATTTAAAAGGAAAATAGATTATTTTCTTTTAAAAATATCATACTTTTGTTTTTAGATCCCGAGACTACTCAGGAATTTTAGCTGATGGTCACTAAAATGTATTATGGTGGTATTTTAAGCTATTAACACCTTTTCTTTGGAGAAACCTGGAAAGTTTTCCTCTTCTTAATATTAAAAAAACTGTGGTAAAATAGGTTTACCAAAAGTTGCTCATTTAACCTATTTTTAAGTATATAGTTCAGTGGTATTAAGTGCATTCATATTCCTGGGCAACCATCACTGTCATCATCCATCTCTAGAACATTTTCATCATCTGTGCCCACTAAACAGTAATTGCCCATTCCCTCTTCCCTACAGCCCTTGGCAACCACAACTCCACTTTCCATCTCTAAGAATGTGACTATACTAGATACCTCACATAAGTAAGATCATACAGTACTCATCCTTTTGTGACTGGCTTATTTCATGTAGCATAATGTCCCAAGGGTCCTCCACGTTGTAGCGTGTGTCAGGATTTCATGATACACAGCATTTTGGCAGTCTGCCCCTGCCTTTTACTTAATAAGTTTGAGAGATCTACCCTGACACTTTTTAAAGGTTACATAGTATTCTATTAGATGGAAGCACCATCATCTGTCTACTACTCTCCTATCAACAGCCATACAAATTGTTCCCATAATTTTGCTATTATAACAATGCTAGAGTGAACACACTTGTGCACGTACCATTTTGTATTTACACCAGTTTATCTGGAAGATAAATCCCTAAAAGTTATCTTATCTGGTTAATAAGAATGTACATTTAGAATTTTGATAAATACTGCCAAGTTAACTTCTAAAAATATTGCCTCTACTGACATGCTCATCAACAGTATAGGAGAGCCTTTTTGTCCGTATCCTTTAAATGAAGAGCATTTAAAATTTTTTAGTCCTTGTCAGTCTCATAGGTGATAAGCATGGTTATTCAAAATAGGTATCCTGACAGAAAGAAAAGATAAATATTCAAGGTGATAGATATCCCGGTTAGCCTGATTTGATCATGATGCATTGCATACATGTATCAGAATATCACATGTATCCCTAAAATATGTACAACTATGACATATAACTACACAATCCACACACATGAAATAAAACAGGTATAAGGGAGGACTTGCTGGTAGGCAATGCGAGCAGAAGGGTGCTCAGGGGTGAAATTAGAGGGCATCAGAGTCCTCTGGCTCCATCTGGATGCCTTTTCTGTTTTCTTTTTTTCAAGGTGGAGTCTCACTTACTCTGCTGCCCAGGCTGGAGTGTAGTGGTGCGATCTCTGCTCACTGCAACTTCTGCTTCCCAGGTTCAAGTGATTATCCTGCCTCAGCCTCCCAAGTAGCTGGAATTATAGGCATGTGCCACCATGTCTGGCTAATTTTTGTATTCTTTGTGGAGACAGGGTTTCACCATGTTGGCCTTGCTAGTCTCAAACTCCTGACCTCAAGTGATCTACCACCTCAGTCTCCCAAAGTACTGGGATTACAGGCGTGAGCCACCGTGCCTAGCCTGGATGACTCTTCTTACTGATCCAAGGCAGAGAACAGTATTCCAGTACAAACAGGACTAGAAAGGATTCAGCTTGGTACTATAATCAGGACTGATATTGAGTAGGAATGCACACATGCAGCTATGCTTGGTTAAGATATTGACAATTCCACCATAGTGGTTGGTAGCTGACCAGCTCCCTGAGCCCCACTCTTGAATTCTCAGCCACCTCCCTGCAATCCAGCACCTCAAGGGTAAAACCTACTACCAAAAGAGGCCCTTTTAGACCCTGCCCAGAACTATGGCCAATGCCTATTCAGGCTGTTCCTTATTTGCGCAGAGAGGCTATTAATGGTTTCAATATTGCTCCTGCCTACCTAGGTCTAACTTTTTGTAAGACTCCCTTCTATTTCTGAGCCTCTAGCACTGTTGTAAACATGCTTAGCACTGTTGTAAACATGCTGTCTATTTCAGTTTCAAGATCCTGTCTTTCTCATTCTTTCACTCTCAAAATGTTTATTGAGTACTTTATATATGGCAATTGCTAAACCAGTATCCCAGAATATTACTATGAAGAGGGCAAATGCTGTCCCAGGCCTCAGGGAACTTATACACCAGGAGAGAAGGCAGGTGAAAGGTAAACGAAGAGACAAATTAAAAAAAAATGATTTCCAGTGGTAATGAGTGCTATAAAGGAGGCTCTGAAGGTGAGTTAATGAATGACTAACTTCAGCCTCCCAAGTAGCTGAGACTACAGGTGCGCACCACTACGTCCAGCTAATTTTTGTATTTTTAGTAGAGACGGGGTTTCACCACATTGGCCAGGCTAGTCTCGAACTCCTGACCTTTTGATCTGCGTGCCTCTGCCTCCCAAAGTGCTAGGATTACAGGCGTGCGCCACTGCGCCCAGCCTGTGCATCTTTTCTTATACGTACTTTAAATACTCAAGTTCAGCACCTATCAGACTGCAATGATAAAACAATTTTGGAATACTCCTTGTTGCAAGGATATAAAAAAATAGGCTCTCATAGTCGTTGCTGATGAGGATGACAGTAGGAGCAATATTTTTGGAAGCTCACTTTTCAGAGGGGGCCCCTTTAGTAGAGAAGCCAGAGAAACCCCAGTCTGAAACGTAAAGGAAAAGGATACAGGAGGAAGGCAGGGAAAGAAGCCAGGCTGCATTGTGCTGTGGGTACAAAAAAATCCAAGTGGAAAGTCACTGCTTGTTTTTTAGAGGGAATCAAAGAAGGCAAGAATGAGGACAGGGAGCTAAGGAGGTGAGGCTGGAGATAATGTCTGGGACCAAGTCAAGTCCAGCCTTACAGATTAGAGCAAAGAGTTTAAGATGGTCTCATTTGTAACTTAAGAAAGTCCTGCATCATTTAAGTCTGTATTCTCCAGTGCTTCTCAAGGTGCTTGAATCAAGGAGAAAATTAACAAGACTTTGTTTGAGAAGTACACTGACCCCCTGTAGCTTTCTTCTATCTCTGCCTGGCACCCATCAGTTCCTGTGACAGCTGCATGAACACTACAAATATGCCCAGAGTTAAAGAAATGATATCTTTCACTTCCCCAACATCTGTTATGCTCTTCCACATCTTTGCCCCCTTTAAAACAAACAACTGAAATTTCCATCCCTGAAGTACACTTTACTCAATGATAAAATCGGCCAATGATTACTGAGCATTTCTATGTGCTCGGAATTCTTCCAAGTGCTTTGCCTATATTGACTCATTTCATCTACTGAGTAACTCTATAAAGTAGGTTTTAATATCACCTACATTTTACAGGTGAGAAAACTGAGGCAAAAAGAGATTAATCATTTTGACCACAATCACACAAGTGGTAAGTGGGAGGGCAGGATCTCCAGAGACGACATCCTTGCCTGCTAACGTGACATTTCTCTCCAGCAAGTGCCAGCATGTGGAATTGCAATCTTACCATTGATTTCACCAAAGGAAGCATTTTGAGACATAAAATGATGTTCCTGTTGCACATTTTACTTATGTGCAGTTCATAATTTTGCATATTTTATTTGATGTCCTTCAAACTGCTTTTGCTTGTCAGATATGAACTTCTGAGCACCTCATGCAGAAGCATTTTGAGACCTCATCTGGTTGTGTTGCCTACCTGCCTGGCAGTTTGGTTTCTACGGCACTGCTATCATTATAAGTGCTGTGCAACTGTTCAAATATTCTGTTCGCCTCTTATTATAAGAAGCAGTAGAAAATGGAAAGTAAAACTCAGGTATTGATACTAAGGATACAAAACACTCCCTTACTTCAATTAAGCTAAAGATGAAAATCATTGCCCATATAAAAAGAATCAACAGTTTGCTTTGCTCAGTTGCCCACTGGACTTAAGCTGGTGAAGCTGTTCAACGATGAATAAAAATAAAATTTTTTATGTTTTATAAATATGTGTATAAAATATTGGAAATATAGGAAATATGTCTGAGGCACAGTACAATTAGTACATTTTACTTTTTTATTTATTTTACTCTGTAGGAAGAGACCTTCTATAAAAATGTAAGCCTATTATTCAACTTTTGGGTGTTGGACTTTCATTTGAAAGTAGGAGAGTAACAGTATTTATTAATTTTCTTCCTCATGTGCTAGTAGTGCAAATATTTTGCTAATATGCCATATCACATATCATATCACATCCTGTCCAAGCCCCGCTTGATAAGTCAATGTGTACTCACACACAAACACATATAAATTCACTTTCCGGTTCTGTCTGACATACCAAAGAGTTCAGAATTTACAGAAACGTCCACTTACCTTGAACTAGTAAGTATTCTCTTGCCTTTCTTCTGTTTTTATTGTAAGAATCCTCAAATTTTGTTTGCTGTGCATAGATGTCATCTTTTTCTTTCACACATTCTTTCTTCTGGATTTCTCATCAAAGCCTGTAATATAGAAGAGAGAAGCTCCTTAATTTCTGTAGGCACAGGGAAAGCAACTATAAATCTCAAGGCAATGACACTTCTAATTTATTCCTAATTTTTCCCTGGCTGACTACAGTTTAATCACAGTTTTAGAAATTCACCTAATTACATGAGATTTAGAATAGAGTTCTCTCAAAATACAGATGAAATTGAGGCTAGTCTCCTTAACAACTAAAGATTTCATACCAATTTGGCTTCTTACAGGATGCATGTCACCGACTATACCGTGTTAGACTTCTACTGTCTCTGTAGGAGGAGATTCTGAAGTGCTCAAACTTATCTACACTCAGCTGCAAAATCAGTGCTGTCAAAGTGGGAGAGAGAACTCAGTAATACATCCCCTAGGAAGCCATGTTTCAGAGTTACTGAAACCAGAATGGCATTCCTGAATCTGGTTTTTAACAGATGTCAGTGTGGTGAGAATGAAACACGTCATGAATACTGATGAAATCTAGCATGCATATCATGCCATAAGATATCCTCATTTATATGTATTTCTCATTCTCCCTACTACAGAAAAGAAAACAGCTTTCCCCCCAGAAGCTCTGCTTCAGCCAATAAGCACGCTTCTCCCTTGTCACTTGTGAGGTCACACTGTTTCACACACACCCGTGTGTAAAAACAGGGCAAGGAGGAAGGCAGAAGTGGCAGATGTGGCATCCCTTGTTCTGCCATGTGGTAAGCGAAACTCTCTGTGGCACCATCTGCATGGTACCTCCCCACACCACCTGCCCCTCCTCTCCCCCTGGATGTGCAGCAAGGCATCTAGGTGCAAAGTGGCACAAGAAGCAGGAAGTCAATGGGATTTCTTCACAAACACCTTTGCCCTCTCTCTCCTTACTGATGCCATAGGACAAAGGCATTTTTCTAGCAGGAACTCAATATTCAAGAAGTTCAACTCAAATAAGGGCACAGGAAGAAGAATAGGTTGAGAGTTTCTTACAGGCAATATTTTTTAGTACCCTTTTAGGAGGAAAACATATTGGGCATGGGGTCATGGTTTGGGTAGTACTAAAATCGGTATGAAGAACTCTCCACCCAGTCATCCTCTTGGCCTTCATGATCTCTCCGTGAAACATTAGGCAAAGAGAAGGTACACTAGAGATGTGTTTTATCTAAGCCGCCACTTTACAGATGAGATAAATGAGGTGTAGAAAGAGAGGGAAAGAGAAAGCAACTTGTAAAATGTTTCACAGGGCAGAGCTGGCATTGGAATGACTCAGTGTATTTTCTGCCTCGTCACATCATCTCTCCACAACTTTCTTGTGTCTGCCTAGTGACAAAAGCTCCTTGAGGGATTAAGCCTTGTAAACAATGATATACTAAGCAGTGACTTATGTCACATGCCAAGAACTAGTTAAATCCCTTACTTATTTAGTGGGTGTTAACAAAAACTATACAGTTGCTGTCAACTTGGATCACAAAGGCAGAAGAAAGAGAAATAAACAGATACCTCCTGATGGCCATCAACAGTTACTGTTTATTAAGTGACCAACATAAGCCATACACTATGCCAGGCATGTAACTGTATTGCTGCTAATGCTTCTAGAAACTCTGAAGATAATACGGATGCTATTATACCAGGAAGATAAATAAACCAAGTCAGGGAAACAAGATACCTTGCCTGAGGTTACACACAAGTAGTTAGTTCTTGGCTTCTATGGCCACATGCACACTGACTTCCTGCCTGCAACAAACAGTATAATTACCAAAGAAATATGCACCTATTGGAAAACCCCAGAACCCAGGAAAAGAAACAAAGTGGACAGTATTTGGAAGGAAACTAAAGGGAGAAAGAAAGGAAAACAGAGATAAGAGCATTGTGGGAATCTATTCTATAACCGTGAACACGCAGGAGGGATATGTCTTAAGATCTATGGATACATCAAATATGCGAATATAACTAAAGCACTTGACTCCACCTATAAACTCTGGTACAAGATACTTGTGATATTGGGTATCTGGGAATGAGCAAAGAAATTTAAGATCTCAATGAGATGGGGTAGATGAGTTACAATCACCCACTGTGTTAGCTTGCTAGGGCTGCCATAACAAAATGCCAAAGACTGTGTGGCTTACACAACAAAAATGTGTGTTCTCACATTTCTGGAGGCTGAAAGTCCAAGATCAAGGTGTCAACAAAGCTGGTGTCCTCTGGGGCCTCTCTTCTTGGCTTGCAGATGGTCACCTCTTTACGTGGTCTTTCCTCTGCACCCAAACACCCCTGGTACCTCTTTTTGTGTCCATATTTCTTCTTATAAAGACACCAGTCACACTGTATTAGGGACCATCCTCAAGGCCTAATTTTAACTTAATCACCTCTTTAGAGATGCTATCTACAAATACAGGCACATTCTGAAGTAGGACGAATTAGGACTTCAATATATCAATCAAGGGGCTGGCAAAAATCAGCCCATAACACTCACCAAGTGACTGGTTCTGGTGCCACAAAGATGAAAATCCAGACACGTGAAAAGTAACAACCTGTCATCAACCTTCAGTGTCATTTATGAAGAGTTGAAGCCCTCTAATGTTTGAACTCAAGTTCAGAAATCTAACTGTCAGTGTCATTTATGAAGAGCTGAAGCCCTTAATATTTGAACTCAAGTTCAGGAATCTAAGGGTTTACTATAGGTTTTGGTTTAAAAAAAAAAAAAAAAGGAGAGGAAGGCCATTCAATAAACTTTGGTCATAATGGTCTAAACCAAGAGTCAGAAAACTATTGCTTGTCAGTTAAATCCAACATGCTGCATGTTTTTCTAAATAAAGTTTTATTGGCACACAGCCACATCCATTCATTTATGTATTGATTGTCTATGGCTGTTAGGGTGCTACAACTCCAGAGTTGAATAGGTGTAACAGAAACTGTCTGGTCCACAGGGCTGAAAATATCCACTATCTGGCCCTTTACAGAGAAAGTTTGCCAACTCCTGGTTTGAACTATGTTAATCAGATTTCTTTACAGTAGGGCTTTTCAAAGTCTTCTCAATCTTCAAGGAGAAGATACGTAGAAAAATTACATCTTACGTAGGAGGTGGTTTCTAAAGTCAGTTCAAAGTGAAAACTGTATAGTCAAAATCAACACTGAAAAATCCCTTAGGGAAAGTGCCAACATAGAGCCCACCATACTACATCATCATGAATATAGCCAGTTTTTCCTTCAAAGTGGCAACAGATCAAAGTTTCTTTGAGCACTACATAAAAGAATTGGCTCTATTTATGAACCATTTGTATAAATAGATGCATATCTTTAAATAACAGAATTACTTTCAGCATAAGAGACTTGAAAAAACTGAGAGCAATCATAGGACAGGAGATTCAGTTACCATCTCCTATTCACTTGTTGAATTTGCAGAAGTTATATATGCACTGGAAATGGCTCTACTGGATGGAGTGTGCTTCCTTTTTCAGCTTACTTAACCAGAGAATTTCTCTTTCTCAATTTCTCTTTCTCATAGAAACCTCTAATATATGCAATCTCTAATAATAAATCTGTATTAATAAAACCTCTAATAATGCAATCAATGTTCTGTGGAGCACATTTTTGGAAATGCTGAAATACTAAAAAAACATAGGTGTTATGGATCAATTAATCGTACAGAAATATATACAGTGCTTTCTTAACACTGATAATAAAAGAAGCATAGGGTAAACCACAATGAGATACCATCTCACACACACTAGGGTAGATATTTGGGGAATGAAAGAGAAATAAGAAGTGTTGGTGAGAATGTGGAAAAACCGGAGCTCTAGTGCATTGATGATGGGATTGTAAAATGGTGCAGACCCTATGAAAAGCTGTTCAGCAGTCTCTCAAAAAGTTAAATACAGAATTACTGTATGATCCAGCAATTCCATCTCTGGGCAGATACCCAAAAGAATTGAAAGCAGGGCCTTGAACAAATATTTGTACACCAGTGTTCATAGGAACATTATTCACAATAACCAAAGGTGGAAACAATCCAAATGTCCATCAACAGATTAATGGATAAATGAAAAATGGCATATACATACAATGGACTATAATTCTGTTCACCTTAAAAAGGAATAAGAGTCTGATATATGAATGAGTCCTGGAAACATGATATTGAATGAAATAGGCCAGACATGAAATGATAAATATTGTATGATTCCACTTACATGGAGTAATTAGTATCTACAATAGTTGAATGGTAATCACTATCTAGAATAGTTGAACTCACAGAGACAGAAAGTAGAGCAGAGGTTACAAGGGGCTGGGGGTACTGGGAAATGGGAAGTTATTGTTTAATGAGCATAGAGTTTCAGTTCAGGATGATGAAAATGTTCTGGAGATGGATGGTGGTAGTGGATGTACAGCATTGTGAATGCAGTTAGACAGGGTCTTACTCTGTCACCCAAGCTGGAGTGCAGTGGCACAATCATGGCTCACTACAGTCTCAACCCCCTAGGCTCAAGCAACCCTCCCAAATCAGCCTCCTGAGCAGCTGGGACCAGAAGCATGCACCATCATGCCCAGCTTTTAAAAAAAAGTTTCTGTAGAGACGAGGTCTCATTATGTTGCCCAGGCTGGTCTGGAACTCCTAGGCTCAAGCAATCCTCCTGCCTCTGCCTTCCAAAGTGCTGGGATCACAGGCATAAACCACCGTGCCTGGGGATTTTTAAATTGTTAAAATGGTAACTTTTGGACTGGGTGCAGTGGCTCACGCCTGAAATCCCAGCACTTTGGGAGGCTGTGGCAGCAGATCAGGAGGTCAAGAGATCAAGACTATCCTGGCCAACATGGTGAAATGGCGAAACCCCGTCTCTACAAAAAATACAAAAATTAGCTGGGCATGGCAGTGCGTGCCTGTAATCCCAGCTACTCTGGAGGCTGAGACAGGAGAATCAATTGAACACAGGAGGTGGAGGTTGCAGTAAGCTGAGGTTGTGTCACTGCACTCCTGTCTGGGTGACAGAGCAAGATTCCATCTCAAAAAAAAAGGTAACTTTTGTTTATGTATGTGTGTGTGTGTGTGTGTGTGTGTGTGTGTATATATATATATATATATTATATATACTAGTATACTATACATACTCATATATAATATATACACTATTATATATGTAGTATCATATAATAAAATAAATATTAATTAAAATAATATATAATATATGCTATATTATATACAATAATATATAGTAGCATATATACTATATAGAGTAGTATATATAGTATTACATTATAATAATATACTACTATACCATTACTATATAGTGTACATTATAAAAGTATATGTAATACTGTTATGTATACTACTATATAATATATAACTGCATATACTACTATATTATAGTATACTACTATACTATAATTATATAATATATATTAACATAGTACATATTAATATATTAATAATTATATAATATAATCATATAGTAATAATATATTAAGAATCATTAACAATAAATTACTATTACATATATTAATATATTATATATATATATATATATACTGTTGAGATAGGGTCTTGTTCTGTCACTCAGGCTGGAGTGCAGTGGTGTGATAGTGGCTCACTGTAGCCTGGAACTCCTTGGCTCGTGTGATCCTCCCACCTCAGCCTCCTGAGTAGTTGGGACTACACAGGCAGCATTACCACATATAGGTAACTTTTAACTTTTTTTGTAGAGACAGGTTCTTGCTTTGTTGCTCAGACTGTTCTCGGACTCTTGGTTTCAAATGATCCTTGGGCCTTGGCAACCCAAAGTGCTAGGATTGCAGACATAAGCCACGGCATCCAGCCTTGTTATGGATGTTTTACCACAACAAAAAAATGTTCAAGGAAAAAAAGGATGTAGAAGCAAAATTGTAGGAATGGGGATGGGGATGTCTAATTATTTAGACATCACTTGATGGTGTCATTCTGCTAAAAAAAACTAGTTGTTGACAAATTCCTGGCTTGCTTAGGTGACAATTTCAAAACTTGGAAGGCAGAGGATACTACAAGGGGGAGTGTTCATCCAGGAAAATCTTTTGGGCAATAGAGAAATGAAGCAAAAAAAGTGGTCACACACTCTTGGAGTTCAAAGCAGTGGAGGGAGGGATGCTGGGGTCCTTGCTTGGCTCCTCTCTGGTTCCAGCACTGCCGTCCACCACCCAATCTCCATCCTCACCCTTCCACTCACCCCCATTCACTGTACATTCAGCAGCCAAAGTGGGTGTAAAATATGGAATATACAGAAGAAATTGCAACAAGCTCGTATCTATGTGCCCATCACTCGAAACTAACAAATGTTTTTCATATTTTTTCACATCCTGTCTTTACTCTTTTAAGTGATAGAACCACACAGAATTTATCTTCTATGTTAATTTCTCCAGTCCAATTTTTTCTTCATCTTGAGAGGCAACCATTATTCTGAATTTGGTAGATATTTAGTTTGCATGTGTGTGTGCATGTGTGTTTAAATATATTCTATGATATTGTAATTTTAAAACTTTTTATAAGGTATATTATGCTATTTATTATATTTTACTCAACATTGTTTTTTGTAAAGTATATTTTTAGAAAGTGCATTATGCTGTTTATTATATTTTACCCAACATCATTTTTTGAGATATAGATTATTAACCATTGCATAGTGCTCTGTGATACGACCGAATCATAGTCTAATCTCCATTTGTGGACTGATGGCTAATGGGTAGCATCTGATTGTTATAACAAAGGATGTGACAGCACACATCCTCCTGGTTCTCCTTTTGTACCCAGGCCTCTCTGTTTAGTTGTGAGAGGTATTTGGGGCACAACCTATGTGTGAGTACCACTGTGTGAGTATATGCAGGAATTGCTCCTGGTAAATCTCACTCAGGGTGGTCCAACCCTTCTAGCTATTATTTGGAAATGTGGGAGAATCTTTTGTGAGATGGGGATGGGATGGGGCGGGAATGCTAAGTTTTCTATAGTGCATGAGAGTCCTGAATAACAAAGACTTGTCCCCCACAAAATACCAACAGCTCCTTCTTTGAGAAACACTGCTGATTTCCGTCCCAAAGTAGAATCTTTGTGTTGTAGAATCTGTGTTGTAGAATTTGTGTTTAGAAGTCTAACAGGGAAACAACAACTTGCTCTCCACAGCGCCACCTGCCACAGCTCAGAGTGCTTTTTACCTCAATTCTTTGCCAAGTTTTACTGTCAGCCTTTTGAATTTCTGCTATTCTGATGGGCATAAAATGCAACTTCATTCTGATTTTTAAATGTGCATTTCCTGCTTTTCACTGTGGAAAATCTTTTCATATTTTTTACAGCTCATTCGTGTCTCCCCCATGTGGAAGTGCCCGTTAATAAGCTGTCTATTTTCCTATTGGGTAGTTTAAATTTCCCTTTTTGATTTGTAGGAGTTAGTTAGAGATTCTGAAAACTTGCTTTTGGTAGTTATTTGGGGTTGCAAATGCCTTCCACCAGTTCGTTGCTTGTCTTCTTATTTTATGGTACCATGTTATGCAGAAATTACACATTTTGATATAGTGAAATTCAATCTTGAGTGTGATTTCTGGGTCTCCAGTTTATAAAATCTACTTTATTCTAAGATCACAAAGATATTCTCTTTTTTCCCCATCTAAAGGTTTTACATTTTTATTTCTTATATTTAAGTTTTTAATCCATCTCACAGTTTATTCTTGTAGAAAGTATGATGTAGGAATCTGATTTTTTTCTCTTATGGGATATCGGTTGTAACGATACCATTTACTTCTGATACTGTGTTTTCCTCTCTAACTTCTAAAGCCTCCTGTACCATATAGAAAGAACTGTATTTGTTTAGTCCATCGTTGGGCTCTCTTTTCTGTCCTATCAATCTATTTTTCAATTATCCTTATAATACTGTCGATGGCTTTATAATAAATTTTGATAGGGGAAGTCCCAATCTTTTATTCTTTCACAAAACTCCCTTACTAAATTCTTAAATGTGGCTGGGTGTGGTGGCTCAGGCCTGTAATCCCAGCACTTTGGGAAGCCAAAGTGGGTGGATCACTTGAGGCCAGGAGCTTGAGATCAGCCTGGCAATGTGGTGAAAACTTATCTCTACTAAAAAAAAAAAAAATACAAAAATTAGCGTGGTGTGGTGATATACACTTGTAATCCAAGCTGCTTGAGAGGCTGAGGCAAGAGAATGCTTGAACCTGGGAGGCAGAGGTTGCACTGAGGCAAGATTGTGTCATTGCACTCCAGTCTGGGCAACAGAGTGACAGGCTCTGTCAAAAAGAAAAAAAAAAAAATTCTTGAATACTTACATTTCCATTCAAATTTCAGAATGCTGTTGGGATTTTGCTTAGAACTACAATGAATTTATAAATACTTACAATGAATTTATAAATACTTATAAATACTCAACATTTCATGATACTTATCTTCCTCTTCTATGTATATGTTATATCTTGTCATTTCTTTAGTTCTTTTAAAAATAATTTACAATAACTTTTTTTTCCTGAAACAGATATATATCTTCTTAAAACTTACTCTAAGTTTCTGAATGGTTTTGAGCTCTGGAATGATTTTTTTAAAAACCCAAATCTGAAGATAGCAAACCATCCCTCCCTGAATGTAACTCCCCTGAGGCTTTCTGTTACATTTAGAAAGAAATTCAAACTCTATACTGGAACATGATTATAGGACGTGGTTTCCTATCTTCCTCCTGGACTTTATATTGTATCTTCTGTTAGTCATTCAGCTTTAGCCACAGTGGTTTTCTTTACTTTTTTTTTTAAGGTTAGAAGTAGTCAAGTGAGGCAGTGAGAGTAGAGTGGTTTTCTTTATGTACCCAAACATACCAAGCTAATTTTATTTTGGGACCACTGTCCTTGCAGCTTCATTTTTTTTTCTGGAATCTTGTTCACCAGATATGCATATGGCTAGTTTCCTCCTGCTGTTTGGACCCTAGTTCAGATGTCTGTTCTCAGAGGAGCTATCCCTGACCACCAGAAAATAGCCCTCCAATCATCCATAATGACATAGCTTCTTTATTTCTTCACAGCACTTGCCAGTATTTGAAATTATCTTCTTTGAACTCTTTATTGGGGTATTATTCCCCAAGATAGACCATAAGCTCCACATGACTGAGTACCTTGCTGTCTTCTTTTCTGTTTCCCCTACAACAGTTCCTGGCACATAGCAGCTGTTCAATGAATGTGAGCTGAATGGATAAGAGAGTGGAAAAAAATAACCTCGTGTGGATCTCCCCTAATGCCCCTGGTTGCTCCTTCTGTGTCCTCTCACATCAACAAAGGGGTATTTCCTTTCTCCAGCTGGCCACACATATATTAGTGGTAAATAATGATGTAAGACATTTCCAGTGTCTTGAAGAAATAGTTTAAATGCAGAAATACTTATAAAAGGGATTCCAAACACCTTTAAGTTCTGCACACAGGTTTCCAAATGGCTTAGAACAGTGAAAGCACTACTCTCTATTCGGCCCATTTCTACTCCTAAGACATAGCTATTAAGCTTATTTGTGTAAATCCAGAAACTTTTTATCCATTTACAAATCTCTAGCTATCTAATCTGTCTCAGATTATACAACTTGAATGATCAACAAAAAAGTTTTTTTTTTTTTTTTAAGATAGGGTCTCACACTGTCACTCAGGCTGTGATGCAATCATAGCTTACAGACTTGAACTCCTGGACTCAAGGAATCCTCCTGCCTCAGCCTCCTAAGTAGCTGGAATTACAAGCGCATACTATCATACTCAGTTAATTTTTTAATTTTTTTATAGAGATGAGGTCTCACTATGTTGTCCAGGCTGGTCTTAAACTCCCGGCTGCAAGTGAACCTCCTGCCTCAGCCTCCCAAAGTGCTGGGATTATAGGCATGAGCCACTATGCCCTGCCAAGAAGTTTTATTCTTATTGAAAAATTGTTATTTTTAAGTGAATCTGAGTTTGTTAGGAAGGCAGATTCTCAATCCCACGTCTAGAGGTTCTGATTCCACAAACCAGGGGTGGGGCCTTCATTTTCAATAAGCACCCTAGATCATTCTAACATGGGTAGCCCCAAAACCATTTATGAGAAATACCTAGGTCAAGGCAATTCAATGCCATCTTTATTTAAGATGATGCAGCCTCCCAAACACTAGGGGGCAGATGGAGCCACACTTGTGCTATGTCATGTCCTCTTTGGCCAAGAAGAGGGCATAACGGATCCACGTGCCTCCACTGAGGCTCTGAGAACCAGACCTGCTTGTGAAGCCTCATAAACAATCAAGGACACAGCTCAAAACTGGCAGTGAGGAGATGGGTTCTAGACTCTGAGCGGCTTTGGGCCAGTTTCTTCATGTGCAAAATGAGAGTGATGTTGTGATGGACTAAGAAATCTGTATTTGTTCTTCCCCAGTTCCTGGCACAGAGCTTCTGAAACTCTTGCAACTTTCTGAGTGATTGGGGTGAGAGGAGCATCTTTTGTTACTCATAATAAGCCCCTTTCAACCACATCTGAGTTTATGTTAATGAGATGTCTAGAGGATTCCAGCCCTAGACAACTTCAGGGTGGGGGCTGGTTGCCAGAGGAACCAACCATGTGATTATAGGGTTGGAACTTTCGGTCCCACCCCCTGACCTCCAGGGAAGGGAGAGGGCTGGAGGTTGAGTTTGATCACCAGTGGCCACAATTTGCTCAATCATGCCTAATGGAACCTCCATAAAACCCTGAGCAATGGGGTTTGGAGAACTTCTGGTTGGTGAATGCATTCACTTTTTGGGAGGGCAGCACACCCCAAACTCCACCGGCACAGAAACTCCTGCTGTTTGGACCCCTCTGGACTTTACCCTATATATATTTTCATCTGACTGTTTGTTTGCATCCTTTATCTTTTATAATGAGCCAGTAAGTGGTGTTTTTCTGAATTCTATGAGCCATTATAGCTAATTATCAAACCTGAGCAGGAGGTTATAGGAACCCCTAATTTGTAATTAAGTTGGTCTAAAGTACAGGGGCACAGGACTTGCAATTGGCATGTGAAATGGGGGTAGTCTTACAGGACTGAGCCCTTAACCTGTGAGGTTAAAACCACCTTTGCAAAATTATGACAGTAAGAGAAATCTGACATAGCTAACTCCATCTTGCTTCCAGCAACACACACTG
This sequence comes from Sapajus apella, assembly GCF_009761245.1. NCBI lineage: Eukaryota > Metazoa > Chordata > Mammalia > Primates > Cebidae > Sapajus > Sapajus apella. The sequence continues at coordinate 20,595,753 of NW_022436963.1, forward strand.
GCTGTTCTCACTCATTCCTGGGTGTAGGTGAAGCTAATTTTTGGAGGAAATTTGGTTTATACTTTAACCTTAAAGCAAGAATGATAATAACCCATCTGCAAACTAAGCTGCCTTTGTAAAACTAATGAAAGACAACAAGGTTAGGATTATGAGAGGGGCCTGAATTCTGCTAAGATGTAGGCCCAGTTAAGACAATAACCAGCCATTATTCTGGAGATCACAACATCTGTAACTTCCCCATTACTCCTGTAGCTACATTGCTGTTGAAGAACCCAAAACTTGTCTTTTGAGATGTTTTTCAGACTTTTGCATTTTGATGGCTGACTTCAACCATTCCAGGGACTCATGATTCAGCTGGACCTGTGACGCCACCCAGATGCTGACAGTGCAGGAGGACCGTTTTCCACACCCCTGTGATTTCATCTCCCAGCCAATCAACGTTTCCTATTCCCTAGCCCTGCTGCCCACCAAACTATCCTTGAAAAACACTAGCCTCTTTGGGGAGACTGATCTGAGTAATAGCTCCAATCCTGCTTGGCAAGGCTTGCATTAATTAAACTCTTTCTTTACTGCGGTAATGCTGTCTCAGTGAATTGGGTTTATCTGTGCAGCGGGCAAGAAGAACCTATTGGGTGATTACCATGTTTGATGCTAACTCCAGGTAGATTTTTTGAAATCAAAATTGAACTGAATTGAATTAAGAACATCCAGGTGATGTATGAAGAGTTGGAGAACTGATTGCTTCATGTGGAAAACTCACCCATTTGGTGTCAGAAGTGTTGTGATTATTGAAATAAAGTTCTCTTTCTCTTTCAACCACGTAGTTGTAAAAGCGCATTCCAGCCCTATCATTTTATGGGAGACTTCAACGTCTCAGGGATTTCTGTGTGATTAAGTTATGCCTGACTTTCACCCCATTCCTTCCAAATTTTCTAGAAGGATCTTATGTTTATAAAGGAAAAGAAAAAAACCAAAACTTTTTAAAAGATAACATTCCCATTATTACTCAAACAGGATTTTCACAAGCTAAAATGATTGCTTCTGTTTCAATGCTAAGTTCACTACTCATCTCCATGAACATAAAGAAACAATAAAATCTCTACACACACTTATCCACCAAATTGTTTTAAACAATTTTCAAACTCGCTTCAATAAGCAAAACTGGCTCTGTGATGCTAAACTGGTGTAAATAGCTGAAGGATCCAATTTCAGCCAAAATCTCATATCACATGGAGAAATTAAGCAATTTTTAAATATTTAATAACACCCTGTAATTTTTTAGACTCCTGGGCTACACAATTTCTGACAAAGTATGCCAAAATTAACAAAAATAGGCAACCTTCCAAAAAGTCTCACAAAGCAAAAGTAAACTACTCTGAACTCCCACTGCGGTGAGAGTGATGTATTCAAGTGATATACCCACCACAAATGACAGCAGCCAGAAAGGGTTTTGGAGCTTGCCCTGAACTGGTGTCTGCTGAAAAGGCTCATGAAAAGAAGGTTGTGATTAGAAGATCATGACACTTCCAGCACCCACTTATTAGCATGTCTGGAGAATCACAGAAGGGGGATGATGCAGTCTTTACAAGCAGAGTTCATATCACAGAATATTTACAAATACTGCTATTCCAGTATTCAGAGCAATTCGGTCTCTGCTCTAACAGCAGACAAAGGATGTGGACACCGTAGCCAATCACTCCAGGTGGCCTCCTAAGAAAGATTACTGTCACCTCTTGGTTGCTCAGGCCAACACCTGTATATTCTTCCTCCCCATCATCTCACTTGTCATTCATCAACCCCCCTGCTTAAAACTCCTCAGTGACTTCTGGCTTTACATAGTCTAAAACTTAAACTCCAGCTCCTGTGAGGATTCCTAGCTACCTCTGAAATCTCATTCATGCCAGTCTCTCCTTCACTCTCAATATACCCCACACACTGGCCTCCTTTCCCACCTTACTGGGTCAAGCCCATTCTCACTGCAGGGACTTGGCATTTGCTGTGTCACTGCCTGGATCATTATTTCTCTAGATCTTCACATAGCTGGTTTCATCTTGTAATTCCAATTCAATTCACAAGACCTTCCCAGATCACTATATCCTAAATATTATTAAGCTACATTTGTGTTATTCTCTACTCCTGTTTATTTTCTGTCTGGTTCTGAAATTACACTGTTTGTTTGCTTGCTGGTTTTCTTGTCCCGCCAGAATTTCACCTCCAAGAGGAGGGAGATATTGCTTTATCCTGTTCACTGTTATATCCCCATAGCCTGGGACAATGCACATAGTAGATACTCAGTAACTGTTCGTCAAATGAATGCATGTGTTGTTTTATTTAAAAAAATGTATATATTTTTGAGATGGAGTCTCACTCTGTCGCCCAGGCTGGAGTGCAGTGGCATGATCTCGGCGCACTGCAACCTCTGCCTCCTGGGTTCAAGCGATTCTCCTACCTCAGCCTCGTGAGTAGTTGGGATTACAGGCACGCAAGCCACAACCCCCAGCTAATTTTTGTATTTAGGTAGAGAAGGGGTTTCACCATGTTGGTCAGGCTGGTCTTGAACTCCTGACCTCATGATCCACCCGTCTTGGCCTCCCAAAGTGCTGGGATTACAGGCGTGAGCCACCAAACCTGGCCTAAAAAGTTCTTTTTTCTTGAGACAGAATCTCAATCTGTCGCCCAGGCTGGAGTGCAGTGGCATGATCTCAGCTCACTGCAACCTCTGCCCCCCTGGTTCAAGCCATTCTCCTGCCTCAGCCTCTCTAGTAGCTGGGAATAGAGGCACACACCATCACACCTGGCTAATTTTTGTATTTTTAGTAGAGATGGGGTTTGGTCATGTTGGCCAGGCCAGTCTCAAACTCACCTCAGGTGATCGGCCCGCCTTGGCCTCCCAAAGTGCTGAGATTACAGGCATGAGTCACCTGCACCAGATCATATGTTATTTTAGATTAAATCAGAACCTAACTTTTCCATATTCTCTCTCTACTCCGAGTTAAAACTCAATTTGTTGCTTGGAAGACAAGTTAATTTGCAGAAGACACATATCTCACTCTCTATGAATATCCTCATTGTCATCCCACAACTAGTTTAGAATCTCTAACATGGAGCTCGCTCCTCTGCAAACATAAGACCCTTTGGAGACATCAGTCAAATGAAATTTAAGCTTCATTGACAAGCTAAGATGACTCTTACAGTGCTTCTTGAGGGAATAACTGTGTAGGTAGTGACTGCTGGAAGTGAAGGGCTCAGAGTCTGAGTGGGTTGATCCACATGTCACATGGAGTGATGTAGGTGGAGTTTTTTTTAATGCTAGGGAAATTTGTTGCGATAACTCTATGTTCTAGCCAGGCATTCAATATAGGGGTTGTTCATCTGGGACTCAAATAAGAGGATCAACTAACTAAAGTTTTAAATGGGTCTCAAATGAAGGTAATTCCATTCTGATTTGCACAATGAACTACAGAGTGGTAGTGACAGCCAATGTTCTACACAGCATCATAATTTATAATCTCTCTTGCATACTCATCATCTCTTTTGTTTCTTAGGGAAATACTGCGAGGTTGGCCAAATGTAGTTATTGTACCTATTTCATATATGTGAAGATAAGACTCAAGATTTCATAATGAGTAAATAACCAAAACCTTGATTTGGAATCAAGATCTTATAAAATCGGCTCCTAGAGATAATACTGAACCAATATGAGAGATACTGCAGAAAGCATTTTAAAAATCAACTTTATTGAGGTATAACATATATACAAAATAAGATATTCTCATTTTAAGTGTGGAGTTAAACAGATTTTGACAGATACGTACACTTCTTACCAACCACCATAATCAAGATATAGAACATTTCTCTTTTTTTGAACAAATTTAGGGGATACATGGGAAATTTTGTTACATGTATACAATGTGTAGTGATCAAGTCAGAGTATTCAGAAGATAACAAAACATTTCTCTCCCTTAAGAAGCTCCGTTATATCCCTTGTGCTCATTTCTCCCTCTTACTTCCTGCTCCTCCCTCAGGAAACCACTGATCTGCTCTCTGACACTACGTATTTGCGTACTTTTTCTAGAATTTCACACCAATGGAACTTTTTTGTGTGTCTGGCTACTTTTGGTTTGCATGATATTTTTGAGATTCATCCATGTTATGGCACATATTAGTAATTTGTTCTTTTTTACTGTTTCATTTTATAGTATTCTATTGTATAGCTATATCACAATTTGTTTATCCATTCACCTGCTGATAGACATTTGGATTCTTTCCTGTTTGGGTTATCATGAATGTAGCTCCCATGAACATTCTAATAAAAATCTTTTTTTTTTTTTTTGAGACAGAGTCTCACTCTATTGTCCATGCTGAAGTGCAGTGTTATGACCTTAGATCACTGCAAACTCCGACTCCTGGGTTCAAGGGATTCTCGTCGCTCAGCCTCCCAAGTAGGTGGGATTACAGGTGCGCACTGCCACACCCAGTTAATTTTTGTATTTTTAGTAGAGACAAGGTCTCTTTAAATACATAAAGATTTATTTATTCCCAAAATAAATCTTTTATGGGAATATATTTTCATTGATTTTCAGTAAATACTTTGGAGTGGAATTGTGAGATTCTATGATCAGGATATTTTTAATTTTATAAAAAACTGAGATCTATGGTCTAAAGTGGTTTTACCATTTTATTTATTTACTTATTTATTTTTATTATACTTTAAGTTCTGGGGTACATGTGCAGATCATGCAGGTTTGTTACATAGGTATACACATGCCATGGTGGTTTGCTGCATCCACTCCCCCGTCATCTACATTAGGTATTTCTCCTAATGTTATCCCTTCCATATCCCCCCAACCCCTGCTATCCCTCTCCTAGCCCATTTTACATTTACATCAGCAATGTATGGGAGTTCCAGTTGCTCCACATCCTCACTGATACTTGGCATTGTTAGTCTTTAAATTTCAGCTATTATAACACCTATGAAGCAGTTGGCATCTCACTGTGATTTGAGTTTGCATTTCCTAGATGACTAATAATGTTGAGGATCATTTTTGGGGGCTTATCACTCATTTGTATAACTTCAGCAAAGGGCAATTTGAGAGACAAGAGATCAAATAATTTTGTGTCTTATGTGTAAGAACCTGCTTTATTTTAGAAACAATTTCAAAAAATGCAACCTGGAAAAAATTATAAAATATTCAGACTATATAGAATAAAGTAAACTAAGATATTGTTAAAATGTCCACATTTTAATTTTTTCTTTAGTATATATTCCTTGAATTCTTTAGTATACATTCATGTAATGCTCTAACAAACTGGGGAGGCCAAGTTTGCAGGTAGGAGCTAGCAAAGAAGGAAAAGGCTTTTTCTCTTTATTTCCAATTACTCTCTCTTCCCCCGACTTCATTTTATAGACCACGGACTCAATTATTCACAGCATCTTTTTATATCTAGCCTCGTAAAACTGTAAGGTGAATCATTACAAAATTAATATTCAACAGGCTTTATATAACTGCTTAATTCAATGCATAACTCAGATTTTTATCACCCCAAGGCCTCTCAAGATCTATAAATGCAACCAACTTAATAAGATACTGTGTATTTTAACTCTAACATTACCTCAATGACTTCCACACCACACAACCACTAAATTTAGACTAGACAACCAAATAGACATCTATGACAGAAATGGACTGTATTAAAAAGGTCAAGTTCTACATGAAAGCTTGCATGATGACAATGAAAATTATATTCTAACACATTTGTTTTGAGAAGCTTACAGTTTTTATTTTAAAAAGAAGCTGATTTTGCTTCCAGAGCACTAAGCTACCAGTGTTTTATACCATGTAACCTAAAAGAGTTGACTCTTAAATAATCATCACTCTCCAGGAGGTGAAAAAGCATATCAACTCATCTACATATTGCCTCTGAGACCTCATTCAAATAAATGTGGATAACTTCTATCCTAAAAGGAATCTTACAAATCATCCAGTCCTATGACCACATTTTCTGGATAAGGGAACCAAGGCCCACACAAGTGAAATTATCAGCCTGAGGTCAGAGAACCAGCTAAAAAGAGTTGAGGGTGGAATCCAGGCCTTCTGGCTCAGATTCTGAATTCTTACTCTTGTGATTTTTCTTTTTTCTAAGGCTTTTCTTGTTTTGTTTTCAATAGTTACACAGATTCAATGCAGAAATTTTGGAAAACCCAGAAAAGTACAAAGAGAAACTGTTAGATCAATTTTTAACAATTTAAAACTGTTAAATTATTAATCCCAATACTTTAAGATAACCACTCTCAAACTTTTAATAGGGCACTATGATATAGAAACCAAGAGGGCTTCTTCCGGAGTCATACATTTGGCTTCTTATCCTGACCCCTTACACCTGACAAGCTTGCATGCATGGGAGTTACTTTACCTTCCTCAGCCTCAGTTTCCCTGCCAGTAAAATGGAGAGAACAAGGTCATTGCTTTCTCAAGTTTGTGAGAATAAAGTGAGATGAAATTTGCAAAGCATCTCATACAATGCCCGCAGACAATAAGCATTAGCCATCATGATTATATACTTTTAGACATTTATTTATATTCATGTTTTTACGCTTTAAAAAAGTAAACCAGTTCAGGCCAAATTTGGTGGCTCATGCCAGTAATTCCAGCACTTTGGGAGGCTGAGGCAGGAGGATCACTTGAACTCAGGAGTTTGAGATCAGCCTGAAAAGAATTAGCCAGGCATGATGGCATGAGCCTGCAGTCCTAGCTACTTGGGAGGCTAAGTTGGCAGGATCGTTTGAGCCCAGGTTCATTCTAGCCTGGGTGACAGAATGAGACCCTGCTTCAAAAAAACAAAAGAGGCTGGGCACAGTGGCTCACACCTGTAATCTCAGCACTTTGGGAGGGCAAGGTGGGAAGATCACCTGAGGTCAGGAGTTCAAGACCAGCCTGTCCAACATGGGGAAACTCCGTCCCTACTGAGAATACAAATAACTAGCTGGGCATGGTGGTACACACCTGTAATTCCAGCTACTCGGGAGGCTGAGGCAGGAGAATTGCTTGAACCTGGGAGGCGGAGGTTGCAGTGAGCCAATATGGCGTCATTGCACTCCAGCCTGGGCAACAAGAGAGAAACTCTGCCTCCAACAACAACAATAACAGCCCCAAAAACATAATCCAGTTCTTTGGCCTTTTGACATCTGATGGTACATTTGCCATGAAAAGTCATTTTCTGATGGCCTTCCCACTAAATCAAACTTTCCCAGGAAGACAAAATTTAAACAGTGATCTGAAGAGCCACACACTGGGGTACTCATGAATAAGAAGAAATTCTAATATCTCAGTTTTAGGTTATGTACACGGCTGCAGCCACATCCTAATGATGACTTATAGCAGAGCTTCAGAAAGAATGTGGCTCCCTCCCTCTACTCAGAACTCTGCCTCCTCAGTGCTTCCAGGAACCAGCAGGGCCCCAGGGACCTTCATATCAAGATCATCTCACAAGATCATCTCATAGCCAGGGTGGCGATTTCCAAATAAAGTAGGGATGGTTTTTTAGAATAAAAATTGCACTGCTGTGATCTCTTCTCTTTCTATCCTACACCAAAACCAACAAACAATAGACCACTACCTACATTTGTGAGACTCCAGAAAGAACTGTTGGCCTGGCAATGATCAGTGACTGATGGGTGATAGCTGTAGGAAGTGCTGTGACAAGGTTTATGAAGCCATAGCCTGGATCAATGGAAGAGTATATTGTGATTGATCAACAATGCCTGCAATGAAAGATGGCAACAGCAGGATGGTACCCAGGCCATGGTGCTGTCCTCCCTGGTCTATTTTAATGTCTGCTCTTCATACGTATGAAAACTAAGGTTTACGGCAATGAGGAATCATGGCTTACCCATTCACGAATACAAAGACAGAACAAGGCAAAGCTGAGACTAGCAACCACTCCTTATAGTTTGTAGCTCAGCAGCCCTCTTTCCATGCCAGGCTACTTTTCTTCTCTTGTGAGTGGGATGGTTTCCTTCTTATAACCACTAGGTGGTCCTGGCATGTTACAACCTATTCAGATCACTTCCATAATGAATAAATTATGCCAAGATAATTAAAAAAAAGAACCACCAGTCCCAGCTTTGTACTAAGGTCCTGGCAACAGCCAGCACACAGCTGTTACCAGGATGCATATTCTCTTTTGACAAAAGACAGGTGGCTGCTTGTGTCACGTTGGTCTGCGATAGCATAATGAGCAGAAAGAGAGACAAGCAGGGAAGGAGAGATTTCTTTCCCAGGCTCTCACATAAAAGGATTTCTTCATTGCATAATGGAGCTCTAAATAAATAAAATACAAAACAAATGTTTACAATATTGTTGAGATAATGAGTTGTTGAGAGATGGCTGTAGAGTTTTATTCTAATTTATATCCTCTCCAGGAAAATGGAATTCAACACAAACTTTATAATGGTAGGAGGAAGAAGGCATCATCATTTATTCCTTCATATGTTTACCAGATATTTACTAAGTGCCAGGCATGTGCAAAGCACTAAGGATGCAACAGTGATCGGAAGAGAAATAGTTTCTGTCCTCACATGAAGTCTACTGGGAAAGGCGGACTGTTAACAAGCATTGTAATAAGTGTGTATATACAAAGAAGAAGACAGCATTGAGGGGGCAACTGGGTGGAGGTGAAGGACCAACAGGATTGGCATGCTTAAGTAGAAGGGGCATGTGATTTGGAGCTGGACAATAGTGTCGAAATCGTTTCTTGGCACTTACCAAGTAGGTGACCTTGAGCAAGTCATTTAGATTTTCTACCCCAATTTCCTTATCTATGAAACAAAGCTAATAATTTCCACCCTGTCAGGATTATGCTAGGTATTGAGTTAAAGTTTATTAAATTCCCAGGGAATCCTGGCAGAGAGTATGAGTTCAACACATATTTATCAAGTGAATGAAAGAATCATTATCAAATACACATTGGATCTCTAATAGAAAAAGGGGCACTTGGACAGAGACTGATGAAACAGAGAAAAACTAGACATTAGTCTTGTCTTATACCTAGGTAGTGACTGAGAATATATAGCAAATAGAAAATTCATAAAGAAGCACATTTCATGTGGCTAGGTCAGGGAGTGCTCTACAACAGAACAGAAACATAACGTGGGTCACAAATGAGAGGCATGTGTAATTTTCAGATTTCTGCAGCCACATTAATAAAAGTAAAAAAGAAAAATAAGTTTAGCAATATATTTAACTTAATATAGCCAAAATATTATTTTTTTACATATAGCCAGTGTAAGTTTACTGATACAATATTTTGCATTCTATTTTTTTGTATTAAGCTTTCAAAACCCAGTGTGTGCTTTATATTTACACTATATCTCAATTTGGCCTTGCCATATTTCAGATGCTCAGTTGCCATGTGTGGCTAATGGCTTCCATACCGGACAACACAATTTTGGAAGTGTGGGGATGAAAGAGTTTGTTGAAGACACACGCAGTAAGGTGGGCTTAGGGAAGAGATGAAGAGATGGACTTGAGTAGACGGGCATTAAAATACCTGATTTGGTGTTTTTAAAAGCTGTATCTATGTACAGTGTCCTGTGTTGCAGCACCTTACAGAAGCCACCTTCATTTGGCTGGCTCTGTGTCAGAGACCCTCTGAATCTACTCCTCCTGGTCATGGGTCATACTGTTGCATTTGGTCCTTACTCTCTGATAGCATCTTCAGGCCCTCAGATTGTCCTTTGCTTCCTGGTACCCTCTGACTTGAGACTGTGCATAAAGCCTGGCACCAGTGAAGCACATGTATATAAAAGCAGATTCCTTGACTGTATAATACGGCTCTAAATAAGTAAAATACAAAGTGACACCTGGAGCTACCCAAATCTGGCTCTCAAAGCCGCTAGGAGTGTTAGAGTTGTCCTCTAGCCTATAGACACACAGAGTTCCAAGTTTAAAAAATCCCAGAAATATTCCCAGCAGAAGATCAGTCTCAGCATGGGTTCCCAGTGGGGGAGATATGGGCACATGGCCTGGCTGGGGGGCGTGGCATTTGGAAGAAAGGAGCTGGAAAATGGAGGAGATTACCCTTTGAGAGCAAATCTTGGCCAAGTGCATTCTCTAAGGTAAAATGGAGTAAGGAAACCCACGTGGACAAGAAAAGGACAATGATGTGTACCAGAACGAAATTGAGATGATGGATAAAGGACGAGTGAGAAAAACAGGTGTGAAAGGAGAGGGGCAGAAACTAGAAAACAAGAGTCCCCGCAAGAGCTTAGTATCCCCTCACCTAAGCAAGCATTGATGTGTCCCCCGCACTAGGATCCCAGCTGGATTGCAGTGGTGAGCTGGACTCACATCTGCCTCCTCCTCAGGCCTATACCATCCCTCAGGCCTATACCATCCCACAGCCCAGGGCAACCAAATAAATAAGAGAAGTAGAACAGATGAGGAGGCAGAACACATTCTCCTGCTGTATCCAGAGCCATAACAGTAACCACGAAGAAGGAGGAATTTCTGAGTTCAGCAGTATCACCACAGAAACTCCTGTCCCATGTGTAGAAGGAGACACTCCCTGACTCTACTCAACTACCAGCAGGTAGGAACGTGACCCTAAGTGTGGCTAGGTATTTTAATTTTTCCAAAGTTTTAACTATGGATTTTATGTGACACTTTTCAATTTTTTAATGTTTTTAACAATGTCAATAAATTTTTAAACATTGTGCTGGCTCCCACTATGTGAGCCAAAGAAAAGAGACCACAGAGCTTGCAGCTTGAGACTTCTATTCTAGGTTCCGGATCCTGTTCCACAATCATCTGGCCATTTGTAGCTTCTCAGTTCCATTTGGTTCTGAGGCTTAAATCAGAACCATTTGACATCAGTTCCATTTTGCTGTGAGGCTTAATTCAGATTATACACATGAAGGGCTTAGCTTAGTTTCTGACACATGGTAAAGGCAGTTAGTAACTGGTGCCGAGTTGCTTCAAAGAACTTCCGAGATGTATTTCCAACTATTATATAGTGGTTGAATCACAGGATGCCTCCAGAGACAAAACATCTGAAACAGGGTTCCTCTCCCTCATATGATAGGATTCCCTACCGCTTCATTTCTGTTTCACAGCTTAGATTTATGGCACTTTCATTTCACTTTGTCGATTCATGACGCTCAATGTGGTTGCACAAAGGAAGTAAGAAGAAAAGGCCAACCAAGGAAGACGTGTAAGTTGATGTAAGTTTTCTAGAAAGCAGCTTGACCATGCTTAGCGAAAGACTGAAAAACCTTTGTATGCCTTTTGACTCGGCTATTCTATTTGAAGGAATTTAGCCTATGGAAAAAATGATGGTTTTTCATAAAGGCTTAGTCCCAAAAATGTTTATGACAGTGTAGTCTATAATAGAAACAATTAAGGAAATTAAATGCCCGTAAAGAAGAGATTGGTTGCAAAAGTTACGGTACACTAGAAAGCTGATTTTTCCCCATCACAGCCCTCTCAATACTCTCAGAGCACTTATCAATTGTGTCTCCTGCAGTAAACTCCAGGAATGCAGGGTCCTTGTCTGCCTTCTTCACCACTGTATACACCACTATCTATGAGCTGGCATACAACAGACACAAATGAATATTCAAATACATATAAGACCGTTTATGTCGTATGATTCCATTTTTGTAAAAAAAAAAAAAAGTGTATGTCTGTAAGTATTAGTGCTTTCCCCTAGATGGGGTCAGTAAACTAGTCCCTGGACTGGCTAAATAAAGTTTTATTGGAACACAAGACACGTTATTTCTACCACATGTTGTCTATGGCTGCTTTTATACTAAAATGGCACAGCTGAGTAGCTGCAACACAGTCCATATTGCCCACAAAACTAAAAATATTCACTATCTGGCCCTGTAAGATGAAAAGTGCTGACTCCTGCCTTAAATGGTAGAAGTTCCTTTTGTGCAGTCTAACTCACATACATACATGCACGTGTGTGTGTGTGTGTGTGTGTGTGTGTGTTTAACAATGAACATGCATTACTTTTGTAACCAGGAAAAGTTAAAGTTATTTTTGCACAAGAAAGCCAGGAAGGGAGGAACAAAGAAAAAAAGGAAAGAAGGAAGGTATTTATTCATGTTTATTATAGAAAAGCATCCACAGTAAGCAAAATTTTTAAGTATGGTATAAATAGGATGGTTATATTTTTCTAATGTCTGGATAAAGAACTGAAAGGAAAAAAAGGTTAGCATGGCTGTATCTGGTGAAGAGAACTACAAATGGCTTTTATTTCCTTCTTTGTTCTTAGTTGCATTTTCCCCATTTTTCAGAATAAATATGTTTTCCTTTTGTAATAAGAAAAAGAGAAAATAAGTGATATTGAAGTTAGAGAAAACAAAATAGTATACATAAAAAGCAGCAATATTTCTACCAGTCCTTGGACATGTCCTGGGGGTCCGGGGAGGGTGTCCCTTTGGGCACCCTGCTTGTCATCACTGCACTCCACTAAAATGGTAACGTGGCCAAAGTTGAAGTGTTAAAATCTTGTGCCACGTTTTTTCCCCTAAACTGTTTATGTTGGCCTACAAAGAGAATGGATGTTTTTTCTTTATAGTTAATCTTTTTAAAATGTCCACTGAATTCCTTCTGAAGCGCAGCTTAGCATTTCTATCTAGATTAGAAAATGTATTTAGGTAAGAAGTTTTCTGACTTGGTAGCCGACCCTTGTAATGTCCTTGTAATGTCCTCACAATCACATTTCCTTAATTTCAGCCTTAGCTGAGGTTGACAGTTCTAGCAATAGAGACAGTTCCCACCTCATTCTTCTACCATTTGCCTTTCTGCTTTTAGGAGGAAATAACACCCCCAGGGGCAGCCCTCAATAATTGAAAGCAGTGGATAAATGCCTCAGCCTCTGGGCTGCAGAGGTGGCAGAAAGGAGGCCCTGTTGCCCATAGAAGCCATCTTTCTTGGCTTTTCTCTCTCTCTTGTTCACTCTCTCTACTTCTTTCTCATGCTTCCTGGGAATCTCCTCCCAAACTAGCTTCCTGCACCCAAGATACTGTTTTAGGTTCTGCTTTGGAGGAATTCAAACCAAAAGAGTTTGTAAGCAAATGGGAAATTTATAACAAAAATTGCACCACGCACCCCAAAAAGCTCTTACAGGTGGGGTCAAATAGAACTCATTGTAGCTTCTAGGATACATGGACTTATTATATGACTATTGATTAGATTTCTGCATTGGGCCATGTGGGCTGGGTATACAATGGTTAACTTGATAGACACAGTCTATGCTCACGGAGCATGAAGCATTAAACAATGATTATGCAAATTATACTAACAGAAAGTACAGGAAAGATGGGAAAATAAACGAAAAACTAGTCTAGTCTGAGATTCAGCATGGGTTTCTGAGGAGACAACATTTAAACTGGGCCTTAAAGTCGGGGTTAGCCTAAAAGCAGGGAAGAGTTACAATGTGTCCTTGACATACAAAGACTGAACAGGTAAGGCGGCTATTTGATGGGCTAATTAACCACGTTACAGAATTTGAAGATTTCAAAACATATAGAGTCAGCCGAATTCTCCCCTTTCATCTGACATGGGTTAAATATCCCCATAAGTGGAACAAGTGCTTGGATACCTTCAGGGTATTACTTACTGAGAGGACCAAAGTTGGCCACTAAGATACAAACAAGACTTGGAAAAACACTCTTGTAATCAGAGGCAGTGTACTTGGTAGATTCTACTTTTATCACCTGGGGAGAATGTGGGTCTTTCATGAGGTGACAAAAAAACAGTCTAACCTTGAAGCTGATGGGCTGATTTTTTTAAAAAAGGATCTGGTAGCATTAAAAAAAAAAAAGGGTCTATTTTGCTGCAAAGACCCATAGTTTCTGACTCACAAAGATGTCACTTAAAATTGGTTTGAAGAATATCCGTCTGCTGATTCACCCTGATGTTGGGAATCAACTCAGAAGAATCTGATCCTTACAAACCTCTAGGGCACACACGCTTCCTGAGACTCTGAATTTGCTTAACTTCCTCCCAAACACACAGTGCTTTATGTGCTAACAAAACGCAATAAATACACCATTGGTGCTTCTGTGTTTATGATCCACTACCTTTTTTCTTGCAGCAATCTTGTAAGAATTTCACTTCATATTTTTATTATTCTCACTGCATACTAATACTTCAAACATTTCAGTAAATTATGGTTCTCTGGTTTCTACTTCAGAATCATTTAACTGATTTAATGAGCTCTGTCTAATTATTGCATTTCACCTTTCTTATTAAAGTGCAGCAGTGTTTTGGCTGAAATAGCTGGTAATAGCTCAAATACTTGGAAAGGAAAAAAATGAGGCTGGGTAATGCAGGGCTTACTACAGTTCATTTATGCTAGATATAATTTTTAAGAATATATAGATACATATATACCTTAATTAATCCACCCATACATTCATTACATATTTATAAAATGCCTGTATGTGCTATGCATTTGTGAAAGATACCAGAACAGCTTTAATGGTGCTTTCTTAGACTGGCAACCTTCTACTGGGGACACAAAACACACTGACTAAAAACTCTTGAGCCAGACTGCATATATTGAAGTCTTGGGTTCACCATTAGCCATGTGACCTTGGGAAAAACAATGAACCAATCTGTGCCTCAGTTTTCCCATGTGTAAAATGGGAGTTAAAGTATTAATAGTATCTACCTCTATAGGACTATTGTGGCATTGAATTAGTCAGTACCTACCTAACATGTAAAAGACTACCAGGGGTATAACAGGCACTTGCTAATTGTTACCTCTTTTGTGAGTCTATTGAATTGTGTTTGTCTATAACAAACTCACAGCAACTGCAGGTGTCTCTATCTACTTTTCTATTTAATTAGTTATCCATTATTTATTGTTTACCTCCAACAAGTTATAGAATACATGAAGACAGAGACTAAATGCCCAGTGTCCAGCATTGCGCTTGGTTTATAGTAAGGCACCAATAAATGTTTGTTGAATGAATGAACCAAGGAATAAACGATTGTGTGTCAGCACGCATCAACCCTCTCATTCCCCGCAGCCTTTCACTTCAGAGATTTCCATCACACATGTCTATCAAATCCCATTTGTTGGAAATTCCACATGATTTTATACCCAGATGGTGCCCGTGACAAAGGAAAGGCGTTCTGGCATGCGTGAAAGTTACGATGCCAGATGACAAGCCAATTCACTGTATTATTCATCATCAAATGTTGTTGGCCAGACAACCGCCTGCTGTCTGCTGAGTTCCACAATGGTCAAATGAAGAGGCTGATTTTTAACAGAAGGTGGTAGCCTCTTTAGAGAGACAGGGTGATGTGGCAGGAAGATGAGGTTTAAAAAGTAAGATGTTCCTCAGTCTCGCCTCAGGTTAGCAAGGTTGGGTAAGTCGCTTCACTCTTTGGGCCTCTCGGATTACAGTACTGTTTTTGTAAATGGAGGATGCATATTGTCATCAGTAATTCCCAGAGCTGGTTGCACACCAGAATCTTCTGGAAAGCTTTTTAAAATACAGTTTTAGGCTAGCAGGAGGCAAAATTTTAATATAAAGAGGCAGACATTCCAGGTTTTGCAGGCTATATGATCTCTGTCACAACGACTCAGACTTGACTCTGCCATTATGTAACCAAAGCAACCATGGACAATGTGGAAACAAATGAGTGTGTCTGGGTTTGACCAGCTTGCCCACAGGACACAGCTTCCTGAGCCCTCCCCTCTACGCCATCTGTGGCCGCCCAGCATAAGGGCCGGTCCTCTGCATATTTACAAAAGCTTCTCTAAGTAACCTCAGCAGCAGAGATGTTTGTGGCTCCCTCCAGCTCTAATTGGAGCTGAGAGCATACACTTCTTATTTCCACCACGAGAAATGGCTATTCTTGGTCAACACTATCTAGACAGTAATTCTCATATTCTTTCAAATGCATCACATTTGAATATTAGCTTTCTACATGTGAAGATTTTGGTCTCTCAAAATTCAATTTGCTACTCTATCAGAAGTTTAAATAGTTCTTTTCATTGTGTCTAGATCTAAAGCACTTCTCTCTGTGTGTGATATACCCTGTCAGTTCTTTTAAAGTGACATTTTCATTGTTAAATTCCAAATTAGAGGTTTAATATTATCTCTTTTAGGCAATAAAGTAGCACAGTACACACCTCCACTTTGAGAAACAATAATACATAAAAATATGAAATTGGTGAGGCACGGTGGTTCATGCCTATAATCCCAGCATTTTGGGAGGTTGAGGCGGGAGGATTGCTTGAAGCCAAGAGTTCAAGACCATCCTGGGAAACATAGTGAGCCCACATCTCTAAAATAAATAAATAAATAAATAAATAAATAAATAAATAAATAAATAAAAATAACCAGCCTGGGCAACATAGTGAGGCCTCCATCTCTAAAGTAAAGCGAAATTATGAAAGAGTTAATGGTATTTACAATGTTTGGGCTAGGATTTCCTTTGTATAGAGAACTCCTTTTCTACTGAAATCATGACTGTCACATGACAATACATCCTGGATTTTTCCAGGACAATCCAAGTTTTACCTGTTGTCTCTGAGAAATTAACAGAGTGCCACCCTTCCCTCTCAAAAGTGTCTTGTTTGGATGATAAATCACATGGCATCCTTGCTGTAGGTGAAGTAGCCAAAATGAGTGCTCCATTTATTTTATTCTTGGTAAGAGGCAGCCTGCTCTGGAGGCCTTCTCTGTATTATCCCAATGAATCCTCACAATATTTTGCTGATGGGTGATGTCCTGAGGTTGGATTTCTCTAAAAGCAGATCTTGAGACAAGGAGTGAGGGACAAGGATTTTTTCCTGGGAAATATTTCCAGGAAGCATAGGTAGGGAAGTGAGGAATGGAGTCAGAGAAGGGAAGGAAGCCAAACCATGGTGCCTTCATGAACAGTAACCAGAGTGCAAGTAAACAGAGCTCAGTCTCGCCGGAAACTGTCTTGAGAGACTGTGTGAGCACGCCTCAGAATGTTTCCATGGAGGGGCTAGGAAGCTGCAGTTCTATCCTGCAGTTTTACTCCTCATTGGTTGAGGATCACTCCTTGAGATGTTCCCTCCCGTTCTCCCATGTCAGGCCTGTCCCATAGTGAGAAGCAGCTCACTCCTACTGCTAGAGAAAACCCTTAGGTAAAAGACACAAACAGCCGTGTCAGTGTGCATGAGAACCGTCTGAAGACATTCTGGGGTACGCCCAGGGCCACTAACAGCACAGCTACAGAAAGACTGAAGCTTAGCAAGGTTAAGTCACTTGTCCAAAGCTACATAATTGGTGAGCGGTGGAGACAGAATCTTGACTCATGCATTCTGGCTCTGCAGAGCTTACCCTTAACCATGCATAGACCTCCCTGTGCCTACTCCTGAGTCACTCATGCAGCACCCAATATCTGTGTGCTGGCCTTGTTTCTGGCCCGAGAGGCCCTGGCAATAGCTTGCTGTACAGCCAGGTAGCCAAGGCTTCTGCCACAGCTGCTGACTGAGGTACTTGTGGCAGGTGATTTCTCCTGGCCTCTCAGGGAAATGACTGACCGAACTCTTCTTCCTTTTCCCCCTGCATTTCTCAGAAGCATAATAATTTCATATGGCTTCTCCCAAGACACCCTTGGGAGACTGTTCAGTCAGCTTGTCACAAAGTCAGCTTTCTCATCTATGATACACTTCCTTGTATTCGCCTCCTCACCCTCCGTGCCCACTCTTCCTATTCACACTCAGACCTGCTTCCCTAGAGCCGCACTCCTCAATAAAGTGCTAGTACCCAAGCTTTTACTTCGTAATGGAACATAATCTATATGCAGTAAGTTTTGAAAAATGCCTACACCTATGTGACCCACCCCTGCATCCAGATCTAGAGCACTATCAGTCCAGGAAGTTTCCTTAGGCCCCTAGGCAGTCAATCCATTCTTCTCACATTTCTAGGCAACCACTGTTCTGGTTTATTTCACCATCAAGCTTTACCTGACCTAGAATGTTACATAAATGGAATTGTAGAATCTAACACATACACTTTTTCCTGGGAGATCTGTTTTCCAGGGAATCTGGGTGAAGACGTACCTCTAACTTGGTATGTTTTGAGTTTTTCCTCATAATTCTGGTCCATTGAAGTACATATACCACCTCCAGGGTAGACCAAAAGAATTATAAATGTTGGCATTTAAAGTTCATGATCAAAATATTTTCATTTAGTGAGTGATATTCAAAGCAATGACATAAGTGCATTATAGATCCTAATTGTTTATCTTTGTAAGTCTTTGGGATAACTATTATTTTTGGCTTATAGATTAGCAAACTAAGGCTCTAGTTGGGCTGAATAGCAACCTGAGATGGCATAATGTAATACAGGCAGGGTTGGGATTTTAGCCAGACTGCATCTGACTCCAAGTCCTATGCTCTTTCATAAAATACTCTACTTATAAGTTATCTGAACAGAAACCCCCCAACTATTAATAACCATGTCTCTAAGGAAGTCCATAAGCAAACTTTGGCTCAGGATGCATGAAGCTAAAGGGACAAGGAAAGTTGCAAAAGGAGGGCTCTCTCGGCACAAAGAAATTACTGCCTCATCTCCTGAGTAGAGCTTTAAAGGCGCTACTCAGATCTATTAGATATCCACCCCATAGAAAGATTATTGGGTATCACAGAAGATGATCGACCACTTATTCCCACAGCAGGCAGGCTGCTGAAACACTACCCTGGAAGCAAGAGGGAGAAAGCAGTGAATAGGTGAAGTCTCACCTTGATACATTTGGAAAAGTACACTATGCCCTTTAGTTAACTCATGCACCCATTCAAATGTATTTATGGGGCAACTACTATGTGCAGACTCTGTTGCTCTCAATTCTGAGGTTATCACAGCAAACAAGCCTGACTTTCTGAATAAATGATCGATTGATTTGTATTAAACTTTTGCTTACAGTAATTTAAAATACAGGCTTGTCACTTTTTTTTTTTGCCTATTAATACCTATTCTGCCAGAAATGGGCAGGATATGTTGGGCAGGAGGTCTTCTGGTAACAGGACAGAGGTATTTTTTGACCATTTAGACAGCACCTTGAAAATATGCTAGCTTGGCAAGTCAGTGCAGTAGGATAACAAAACATCAGCACCCTTACCCGTAGACTATGTGGAGGTCAGAAAGTAAACTGCAACCTATATATGATTACTAAGGCTGATAAAACCTGGAAATGGTGTTTTTTTTTTTTTTTTCTCTAAAACATGAAACTGGGACTACAGATTAAGTAAAGACCATGCAATACTCAGTATGTAATGGTTTGCAAATGTTTTAAATGTAGAGAACCCTTTCCTATAGAAGTAGTCCTTCCAGGACAGGAAGAAAAAAATGACAGAATTAGAATATCACTATTTTGCAGCCCTTAATGAATTAATGGATCCATCACTGATTGCCAGTATCCCAGACTGACCACCTGATGCAATGGGGCTCCTGAGGGAACAACACACTATCAGTAGATCAGTCTTGAGAAAACAAAATTGAACCTGAATCTTATCAACTATCTCGATCCAATTACCAATGAGCATCACACAGAACACTGAATTACAACATGGCAATGAAATTAGCAAAATCCAGGCTGTGAGAAATTCTGCAGGTTAAATAACCAATTTTCTTCAATGTCTAAACTGCAAAAGGAAACAACAAAAGAGATGGAGGGGAAACTTACAGATTAAAAGAGGCTTTACAGGCATATCAACCAAACCCCAAAAGTTGATGTTATTTGGACCTTAATTCAAAAACAATCTGCAGAAAATACAGAATTCCATGAGACATTTAGGTTAGCATTGACAGGATTATTCTTAAATGTTAAAGGTGTAAGATTCTCTTTCTGAAAAATAGTCCTTATCTGTTTAGGATACACACGGAAACATTTTCAGAAGAAATGTTATGATATCTGAGATGTGCTTCAAAATAATAAGCGTGGAAAAATGGGGTACTGATATAGCACAGTTGGCCATCAGTGGATAATTGTTGAAACTGTGTTCTGGATACAGGAATGATTATCCTTTGTTTATGTTTGTAGTTTCTCATAACACAAAGTTAAAACTAACAAACAGAAAAGAAAAAACTTTTTTTTTGAGATAGAGTCACTCTGTTACCCAGGCTGGAGTACAGTGGCTCAATCATGGCTCACTACAGCCTTGACCTCCTGGGTTCAACTGGTCCTCCCATCTCAGCCTCCTGAGTAGCCAGGACTATAGGCATGCACAACCACACCCAGGTAATTTTTTAAAATTTTTTTATAGTCAGGGTCTTGCCATGTTGCTCAGGCTGATCTTGAACTCCTGGGCTCAAGCCATCAAACTACCTTCACTTACCAAAGTGCTGGGGTTATAGATGTGAGCCACACATGCCTGGCTAGAATTCTTTTAAAAAATAAAACCTTAAGTAGAATCCTAGTCTTCTGGGCAAAGTGAAAGTTAGAAAGCCAGAACATGCTTATTTGTCCCCATCTCCCTAAGAGATCCTAAGGCACTGGTAAGATGTATAGAACATGGGCTTTGGATGGGACCTAATCAAACTCCACAGCTTCTGCATGGCAAAAGAAGCAGTCATTAGAGTGAATCGGCAACCAACAGAATGGGAAAAATTTTTGCAGTTTACCCATCTGACAAAGGGCTGATACCCAGAATTTACAAAGAGCTAAAACTGGTTCACAAGAAAAAAACAAACAAGCCCATTCAAAAGTGGGCAAAGGATATGAACAGACACTTTACAAAAGAAGACATACATGAGGCCAACAAACATATGAAAAAATGCTCATCATCACTGGTCATTAGAGAAATGCAAATCAAAACTACATTGAGATACTATCTCATGCCAATTAGAATGGCGATCATTAAAAAATCTGGAGACAACAGATGCTGGAGAGGATGCGGAGAAATAGGAAGACTTTTACACTGTTGGTGGGAGTGTAAATTAGTTCAACCATTGTGGAAGACAGTGTGGTGATTCCTCAAAGACCTAGAAATAGAAATTCCATTTGACCCAGCAATCCCATTACTGTGTATATATCCAAAGGATTATAAATCATTCTACTATAAGAACACATGCACATGAATGTTCATTGCAGCACAGTTTACAATAGCAAAGATCTGGAACCAACCCAAATACCCATCGATGGTATACTGGACAGGGAAAATGTGGCACATATACACCATGGAATATTATGCAGTCATCAAAAAAGATGAGTTCGTGTCCTTTGTAGGGACATGGATGAATCTGGAAACCATCATTCTCAGCAAACTGACACAAGAGCAGAAAATCAGACACTACATGTTCTCACTCATAGGTGGGTGTTGAACAATTGAGAACACATGGACACAGGGAGGCGAGCACTACACAATGGGGTTTGTTGGGGGAAAATAGGGGAGGGACAGCAGGGGGGTGGGGAGTTGGGGAGAGATAGCATGGGAAGAAATGCCAGATATAAGTGATGGGGAGGAAGGCAGCAAGTCACACTGCCACATGTGTACCTATGCAACAATCTTGCATGTTCTTCACATGTACCCCCAAACCTAAAATGCAATAAAAAAAAATTTTAAAAAATGGCAAAATATATTTTAAAAAATTAAATAAATAAATTCAGAGAATTAAAAAAAAAAAAAAGAACATGGGCTTTGGAGCCAACGAGAAGTGGAGGTACCCCTGGGTCTGCAATTTAACGCATCATTTTGGTTCTCTGACCTCAACTTTCCCATCTCTGGAAAGAAGCTAATAAAGCTAAGAAATGCTTCACCAAGAAGCACTTGTGACTTTGTAGGAGAGCTAGCATCTGAGTGGTAAGTAGTGTGATTCGGACCCAAATCCATCTGCCTCTTTAAATCCGTGCTCACAACCACCACACCAGACAGTCTTCTATAGTGGCACCCCACTGTTTGTGAGCTGGCTATGGAGATTCATAGCCAGTAGTGGCCTAGGTTCAAAAAAAGTTCTTTCACTCACTGTAGGCAGTAAAATCTGTGGTCCCCCAAATCAAACTTCCCGTGTTTCAATCCAAGCTCTCCCATTACCAGCTATATGACTGTGAGCAAATCACCTGACCTTGTCAAGCCTTCATTTTTTAATCTATAACATAGGTAAATAAAAGAATGTACCTAGAGTTTTTTGTGAGAAATAAGTGACACAATCACAACACAGTGTCTTAGCTCTTCTCAATCCCCATATATACCTCCCACCTCCAGAAGAAGAATATGACTGGTCTGTCCAAGCACCACACTCTTCTGATCATGACGAGTTTAGACATGGGTACAGAATCCACACTACGTACATGGGATCCTAGCAGGGGACTTTCTGCTGCAAATACTAAAAAAGAGAGCGCCCTTTCCTTTTGGAGATTGAAGAATTAGGAGTCAACTAGGAACTGTCAGGCACTGACCAAGGTGGAAAAAAGCAAAACCAAGAGATGCACTCACCTGGGCCTGAAGCTACCCCAGGAAGTTTTAGTCACACCTGCAATAAATTCTCCTGTTGGTCTAAGCCATTTGGAACTGATTAACAGAGTTTTTGACAAAGAGCAAATGTGTAATAAATGTTAGCTATCCCTTGAAACATACAAACAGATCAAATTTTTCCTGCTACCTTTTACTCTGTTGCTTTGCTTGGGTTATTCCTTTTTATTTAAAGGTTTTTTTTTTTTTTTTTTTTTTTAATTACAGGTCATTTCAGATATATGCAAAAGCAGGGAAAAAAGCATATGAACCCTCATGAACTCCAACAATTATCAATTCATGAATAGTCTTGTTTGGACTATGTCCTTCCCACTTATTTCCCTTTTCATTTATATTTTTCAGATCCTTTTATAGTGTTTTCTTGTGTCGTAGACACTGTTGGTGGTCTACGCATCACCCCCAATTATTCCACCCAGTGATGTTTATTTCTTAACCTCTCCCATGCAGCCAGAGATACAGACCTGTTTGTATTTACATCCCAGAGATGGACCTGTTTGGTCTAGGGGTAATTGCATTCTCCTTATCAGTAACAGGGTCAGGAATGCAATAAATATTGGGTGTTGAAACATGAAAGGGACACTACTGGAGAAGGGAGATACCTATGGACAATTTTCTGCTCTCCTAAGGAAGAGCTACAAAAAAACGTTCTCTCTTTTTCCTATGAATGCTATCCTGTCTCGGTGTGATGCTCAGAACTAGAGCAGCTATATTTGCTAGATGAAGCTATTTCCAAAGATGACAGAGGACAGGAGGAAGGAAACTGACATCTTAATAATATTATTCAGTGACTGAATTAAGCAAGCCAAAGGTCTGTTCCACCTCTGGACTTGCTGTTCTGAGAGTTAAAAATCTGCTTCATTGTATAAGTCTGTTTGAGTCCAGCTATCTGCTATTTGATGTTGAAAATATCCAACTTTGCCGTCAGTACAGACCTATGACCTGTATAGTCTGAGTTTCAAAAGCTGAGTAAGGAATCATACTGGGATGATGTAGCAAAGACACCCTAAAATACAGTGACTTCGACCATATGGAAGTTGATTTCTTTCTCATGTTAAGAGTTTGCAGAGGTGTTCCAGGACAGGTTAAGGCAGCTCTGCCATCATCAGGGCAGAGTTTCGTCTACCATCCTTAGCATCCAGCTTCCCTCTTCTCGTCTCAGTCAGCTGTTCTGACTTCTACCAGCACATACACATTCTGGCCACTGGGAAGAAGAAAGAGACATGCAGGCACCCAATCCCCTTAAAAATAAAACACATAGATTAATCTCGCACATCTCACTTAGTGACATGGCTGCAACCAACTGCAAGAGAGGCTTGGGGATGTAGTTGTTATTCTAGGTGGCCATTTGCTGGATCTATTGCTACAAGGAAAAGGTAGAAATAAATATTGGAACACAGCTACAATGGTCATAAAGAGTCAACAGAATGCAGTATAGGAAGTCTCAGCTACAGAAGAACCAGAGAGGGTTAATTTGATTTGGTTCAACTGACTCTTTAATTAAAACGACTCAGAAATGAAAGCAAAATGTAAAAGAAATGTTCTTAAGTGCCCCCACAACATGATTTAGCAGAACCTATTTGCTTAGATGTAGGTAAAACTACACACCCCTTTCATCTCTTCTTTTTAGGTAAATCCCAGAAGGATCTCAACAATCAGCAATACCTCGTTGGCCCAGTTTATTACCTTGTATATGTGAAGTAACTGAACTTCACTGATTTTCCTTGATTTCAAATCTCTTTTCCTCAGTTAAACTTCATGATAGTGTTTTAATTATATTCTGCTCACTGGCCACCAGTATCCCATAGCAAGCTCCTGCTCTACAAGATTATTATTAATCACAGTAATTCAATTTATGGAAAAGTAAAGACAGACAAATAGAGAAAAATGACAGCGCTAAGAGCACAGTATTCTACAGCCCAGCTGAAATGCCTGTTGATAAAGGCTTTGTATAGTTAAGGCACAAGTGAGACTTTGATTTAGCAGCAGCAGGTTTTAAATGATGCATGAGAAGCCACCAGAGCAAATCCCTTTCTCTATGGTCCCCTCAGGGTCAAGTACCTTGTTTCAATTATGATTTCACCAAATTGCTGTGTTGCAGCAAATGTTTCAGATTAATAGCAGTATAGCACAGTTTTCTGTGGGACAGAATCAGAAAATCTAGTTCAGAGGTTTGTTGAAATATACCCCAAGACACCCAGCTGCAAAACACATTAGAGACTCCAAGATGATGGGAATATTTCTGATCAGTATTCTCCAAAGAGATTACTTTTGCAGAAAATAAGTTTATTATTTATGGTGGTAAATAATATTTCTCAGCGCAGCCAAAGAAGTTTCTTGCAATTACATTGAGAAGGCGCCACAGTGCAGTCCATTATGGAAATTATATTTACATTAATAGGGAAAGCTTTTGTTTTGCCAAGATGTGTATTTCCTTCTAAAGCATACTCATTATGAGTTTGCAAGGAGATACTAAAACGTTTGGCTTGTCTTCTCATTCCAAATGACTCTATTCCTTGGGGAAGCATTCTGTATGGAAAACACCATTTTGCAAGTTCTACTTCAAATTACCAGTCCAGTATTTTTTTTTAATTTAACGTTTTATTTGAGAAGAAATAACTTCAATTCTAGGTGGTCTTTGGTATGTCCAAAGAACAAAGAGAAGGTTGAGGGTTTTATTTAAAACGAAGAATGTTACTTGTGATCTTAAGAGAAAGTTCACTGGTATTAGTAAAGCTCTAGGAAGCTGGTAAGCGTCAATCTATGAGCAATGGCCACAGGTGAAATTAGTCCTAGAGTTGCAACAAGTTATCTCAGTAGATGTAGACAAAACTGGTCTCAGGCTACAGCAGGCAGTTTCTGTAGCCAGGCTCACAAAGAACTACATTCTTGGGGCAATGTTATACGACCCTGTAATTTTCCCCCCTAGCTTCTTGACTCTGTTTTAGTTGGACATGACAAGAACAACCCAATTCATATGATCAATTTGCACAATTATAACAAGAGAATCAACATTTTATGTAAGCACTTAGGCTAAATAATTAGTAGTGAAACCAACCCACATGGCCAGCAGGCTTGAAACAATAGAATTTAGTTAAGTAATGATTACCTGCATCAGAAATACTGTCCATCTAAGTAGTTTCCCAAGTGATTTTTGACAGCACTCTAATTCTACATGGAGTAAACCAAACTGTAAATGTTAAGAAATTGCTCATGGCAGAATAGCCATCTTCCAAACTTCTCATATGTTAAGGCTACTTCTTTTTCTAATAATTTGGAGTTACAGAGAAAGTAAGAGTCTTTCAAGGTTTGGTGAGGTTTTTTCAAAGTTTTATTCCTTAGATATATCTTTGTAATCAAATAGACTGGCTAAGCCCCAGCCTCATTCCTTGTCAACTGGGTAATGTCAGAAAAGTGTTTCAACTTCTCCAAATGCTAGTTTCTTCAGCTACAGCATGAAGATAGTTAACGATGACCATGAAGAGTGGTCATAAGGATCACTGAGATAAGGTGTGTAAAGCTAGGCTCATTCATAGCAATGGCCACTGCTCAGAAAGAGAATGCAGCCCTTATCACTATATTGCTGAGATTTCATTAACAAACCTTTTGCCCTATTAATTTCATGCCCCCTTTTTAAAATAGGTAAGTGTCAGAAGAAGATCCTGTAATGTCAGTGTGTATCCTATAAAGGTTAATTAGGACTCTGAGGTTATCTCAAACTTAATTGTTTATATGACCATTTAATGATTCTCTTCTATTTACTACCCCCCCCCCCCACTGCCCGGTTTTGTTTCCAAAATAAATGTCTCTTTTCTAAGCTCTAAGTGAAGAGCATGTGACCATTCCTCAATGAACTCCTTTACATGTTTTGGGTTGTTTGGCTGAGAACCAGCTTGAGTACTTTTTAGACAAATTGTGGTGATTTCACCATCCACCGTCTTCTGACTCAGAATATGGAATTTGTTCAGTGTGCTTTCAAAAAATCCACATTTCTGTTTCAGATGAAGTAAAACATCTGCGTTGAGAACAGGTGTTTCTCCACTTCTAGCAGTCTCAGGTACTAAGGTCCTGACTGACTCCAAAGAGTTATTGCTTCTCTGTAGATTCCTTTGGGGGATCTATTTATTCTACTTTCTCCCCTCACTGGTAAAATTTCCGTCTTTTTTTTTTCTAAAAGAGAACTTGCTTTTACTCACAACGATTCGTTGAGCCTCTCCGACAGCTGGAAATGATCCTTCCATGGAGTCTTCCACTAGCTTCCAAAGGACTGAAGCTTAAAGTTGGGATTTTCTTTTTCAGGTTCATCACCAGAATTTCTAGAGTAACTTCACTCCCAAAAACAGAACAATCAAGGACAGCATTTACAGAACTGAAGACCTTGTCACTAAAATGAGAGACTATGAGTTTAGCATGTCAGGCCTTCCTTGCTAGCTGGTGTTTCTTTTGTCTGATGACATTCTCTGCAACTTTTTTTTTTCTTTGTGTATTACATATGCAACTCCCTTGGTTTCTGTTGGATATATCATATCTTCAACATCTCCACCCTCATTCTTAATATCTTGGAAGTGCCTTTTCACTAATATGGCCAATAATATGGCCTCTTCATTAAAAAGGCCAACAAAAAGACCAGCAACTACAACTGTTCCTTCAAAGCTTTGGATTCCTTGGCATTCAAAACCGATGCCCTTCTGATGTTTCCATTCCTGGCCAATGCACCAAAATGTTACAGTTTTGCCAATGCACCACAATGTAGCAGTCTCTCATAGCCTGTAGCCTGAGATATCATCCTAAGTTATTTGTCTCACTACCAAGAAAGTTAAGGAGCGTGGACACCATGGGTAAGCTTGGAGCGAAAGTTTAACAAGTGAAAGAAGAAAGCTCCCTGCTACAGAGAGGGGACCTGGAATAGCTTTGCCACCAGTCCAGTTTTAAGAGGACATCCCATGGGGACTTGCCATGGGTCAAATGTTCATGTATTACCATAGTGGGCATATTGGGAGTAGAGAGCTCCAAAGTACCAGAAGCTTGATCCATACTGATGGCTGTAGTAGCATGTCCAAGACTTGAAGTGAGTCTTTTTTTTTGGCAAGGGATGGAGGGGTGGAATCTTATTTTTGACTAATTCCTCTGTGCATTATTTCTAAAGAAGTAAGAGAAATTTGGGATCTAACTTCCATACAGTGGGGGTTATGCTTATTCATCCCACTCCTTATGATTCTAAATTGAAGAGAAAGGATGTTCCCCAAAGGAATGAAGGTTAGAGGAACATCTTTAGCCCTTTTCTCCAGGAATAATTTATCTGACAAGGATGGCAGAAGACCAATTATTGGCCTCTGCTTTCTTTGGCCTTCTCTCTTCCTATACTGCATACCTCCAGCAGGCATGCATGCATTCTTGGGCTTGACAAGGGTGAGGTCAGGTGCAGTCTTCTAACCAACTGGTGACTCTGTCCACTCTACTAAGTCAATTCTTCCCAAGCTTAGGCTCCAAAGTCCAGTTTCAGAGTTAAAATATAATAAAGTCCATTTGACTTCCAGTCTAAACTACATTCTACAATACGGCTTCATTGGCAATAATGGCCATCTTACATCTGACCCTAATTTGCCTCTCCAGCCATATCAATCTCTCTTTTAATCATCAAAGTATATATACCTTTATTTTCCCAACATCCTTAGGTTTTTGTGTCCACTGAAGATTCAACTGGTGGCTTATAACCCATCCATGTGGGCATTCCGAGTGTTTTTTAATAATGAGTTTAATATAACTAATGTAATTTGTAAAAATCTGTCATTGCTGAATATGACATAAAAATTTAGGTGAAAAGCAAAGTAGCTTTGGGCAAGGGGTTGAAGAAGTGACCCTATGCAAGGTTTAGTCAATAAGGAAAATATCCAGTAAATTCAGCAAGACAAGGCTGCTTCTACTAGTCCCACCTCTAGCAAGTGTTATTGATCTTTCAAGGGTTCTCTCTTAGGCTGCCCAGATTTCTCCCACCACTGCTATGTAGCTTTTTTTCTCCCTCTTTTCCAACCTTCCCTACACAATTCAAAAGTTAGAGATGCCCTACAGTCATCCAACTTCTCTTCTAAACTGCAAATGCGCAAGGGATGGTAAAGCCCAAAAGTGATTTATACAATGGTCTGAATTACTTGCTCTCCTTTGTTTTCTCATCTTCAGTCTGGTCTTAGCTCAGGTATTGCTATAGAGTCTTGAGTACATGAGACAGAAACCTGTTCTAGCAAACTAAAGTTAATCAGAAAGAAAGAAAGAAATGTATTGGAAAGGCTTTAGGTAGCTCCTAGAATTAAAGGTAGAGTGAACAGTACAATTCCGGTAGGGCAGGAACCAGGATATGTCTGGGGAAATTCAGTAGCATGAAGTCACAAATGGTCATTCCAAAACTACCATCTGATCACCTTGAGTCAAGTTCCTGAGTATTGCTGCTCATTCCTGCAGTGGGACTCATTGTTTTAGTGTGTGTTCAATGGGGAATTGGGGATCATTCTGTGACTGACAGTTTAGTAAAATCTCCAGCCCAAAGAAAGGAAAACTAGAGGAACAGTGGATTTCTTGGTACTTCATTTCTATGAGCATTTCTGTCCTCAAAGCTACAAGTCTAACTGCTGCATAATATGATTACAACAGCAAATGTTCAACACTGCAAAAACCAAAGAATTACAATTAAAAGATATGTTCCAACACCTTGATTGCTTTAAACACTGGAACACTGCTGCCAATCTCGTGTGCAATTATTCGTCCATTCAGTCACCATTTAGATATATTAAGCACATGTCACATGAGGGGCAAGAGTGAACAAGATAGACAGTGTTCCTGCCTTAACAGAGACTGCTATCTGGTGTGAAGAGGGACTGTTTAACAAGTGCTTAAACCAGGGATAAAATTCTATGAAAGGGGAAAAGGAGGATGGCAAGAGAGCCTATAGACAGAGTAAGTCACGTAGTCCAGGAATTCTAAAGGCTTTGGGAAGAAGTGGCTTTTAAGCTTAGACCAAAAGAATGTGTTTGAGGGAAAAAGAAAATGTCTTGGTGTTGGTTCCTAAGTCACACAATACATAGCAATGTGACCTCAGGTGTGTGCCCTTACCTCTTAGGGCCACAGTTCTTAATGTATAAAACAGAGCCAGGTTATTACTTACCTCATTAGTGCCGTTGTGAGGATCAGAGTCTGAGGTATCAAAAGCTAATTTCCTGACCTGTGGCTATATTTTTTCTTTGCTCGTAATAGTGTTGGTTACTGAACAAGACTCAATTATGTAATGATCATTTGTTACCTATCAGGACTCTTTTGGTTATAGATGAATGAATCCAAGTATGACAATCCCTTAGCAAAAAAGGAAAATTTAGATAGACCATTTTGATATTTTATGTAACAGTTAGGCAGTAAGAATGGCAGGGAGGAAGAGGGGTGTTGGAAAGGGTGTAGTCAGGGGCTCAAATGCAGCCAAGATGATTAACCCTTTCTACATGTCAACTCTAATTTCTTCCTCACTGACTTTTCCTATAAGGAGGAAAACTTGGCCCCAGCAACTCTCAAACTTCACCTTTCACAACCTCAGTCGCTGAAGAAAGAAACTCTCAACGTTTAGGATCCCACATTCAAGAATCTGATCCCAGAGAAGGGCTTCAGTTGACCTTGTTGGAATCAGGTACTCGCCTCTGGATAAGCTAGCAGTCAGTAGAAAACAGGGTACTACAGTATAAAACAGTGAGTCCTACAGCAATCAGGGAAACAGGGCTTACCAGAGCCATTCTCAAAAGAAGGAGACACAGGTCAGCCTAGCAGAAAATCCCACAAATGTAGACTAGATTTTTTTTTAATGCAAATTTCTCCTCTAAAATGATGCTAAAGCTGCAACTAATTGAACAAACAAAGCACGCAAATTCTCTTAAAAGCTAAAATTCTGTTTGGGGACAAAAATCTTCACCTGGGTTTTAGAAATCACTGAGCACACATTCATTAGTTTTGCTCATGCAAAAGTTTTCCTGCAGACCTATAGTTAAATGCCCAAAGTGAATGAATTCCTTAGACTCTAGCTTGCTTTAAGGGGGAGGGGGAACTGTGGGGTAAATGCTGTAGTGAGACACAATATTTAAAAAACAACCCTCAACAGGCATTGTTGCTGAGAGCTTCTCTGTGGCCCTTACTAAGAATATCACAGAACTTGGTAAGCTAAGTTAGGAATTACAGGCCATGCCCGGGAGACTTCTGAAGTGTGTCTGCTCCCATACTTACTGATCAGAACCACACTCACACAGGTGACTGTTTTGTGAAGATGGCTAACAAGGAGTGAGAAGGAGGGGAAAGAGGGAGAGGAGGAAGAAGAGAGAGAGGGAGGTTGGGGGAAAAATGAAGGAGAGAGACAAAAAAACGACAGCAGTCTGACCTGGACAATGCTGTAACATCTTCCTTAAAAGAGCATGTTTAATGTGAACATTTCAACCAGTGGAGATTTTTCTAGAAGCTTACCAATGCCAATTTCCTTTTAACTGAAGAATCAAATATTTCACCAACAGTTCCTAAAATATATTAGAGGGAGCAGGAAGTACATCCTTCATCCAGGGATTGTTGAAGTGTGGAGCTTGTGCCACTGCCTGAGATGACCTCGGGTGATTCCCCACAGGGGTGCCTAAATAACACTGCATACCAGGGTAAACGGTTACTCCTTTTTGGTTCGCTTCTAATCCCTCCGAATTAATATGTGATAGTGTTTGGCACCTTTACATATTCAGTACTTCTCTAACGCCAATTCTATCCCCGGTTGTACAGAAAGAGCAGACACTCGGCTAGGGATGAGGACCCAGATAGAACTGAGTAACAGTGGTGTGTTTCATTGCATTGAATATCCTGATAATGTTTAATTTTAGGTTAGGAATATCAGTCTTCCTTTGAGAGTAGCCATGTAAAGTTGCTTCGTAAAATTTTTTTTGTAGTTCAAAAAAGGCAGTAAATTAAAAGAAAAATATCGACAGTGGTGGTACCAGATGTTCCAAAAGTACTGTCTCAGTCACTAAGTATGCATGTTTCTAGGTCCACAGGTCAAACGGAAGACTCCACGTTCCCAACCCATGTCCGTGTGAGAATAACAGTCAAATATTTTAGTTGAGGAGAGTGCCTGTGGCTTCTCCTGGGTTTTAAAATAAATCTTAAGAGCTGCTTCTTTCCTTCAGTCCAAGATTGAGTTTTCCCTTATGAAGTGCTTACACGGATGATAATAAAGATTATAATGATTTAGAATCCCATAGAGGTTTCCCCTGAAAATCTTTAGTATTAGAAGGTATTTTGGAGTCTGTGAGAGAAAGAAAGTATGCCAAGGTTCAGGATTTGACTAACGGAAAGCTTAAAATGGACTGTAGATTTGCCTCACCTCATATTAATGATGAAACACTGGAAAATATGGGACCATATTAGGAAATGGTCACCAAAGGAACATTTCCCTACAGTTCATGCTGGGAAACTTCATGAGGAGAAGACACGGAAAACCTGGAAACTGCTGGTGGAAAAATAGTTATAGACCTCTTTGCCAACTTCTAAAAATAAAAAGCAATAAATGTTAAACAACTGTGGACCCTTATAGTTATTTTTAAAATCAACAGAAATAAAATGGAAGACTTAATTTCCATTACGATGACCTTATCAGAAGCCCAAAATTATTTTATTTGAAAGAAAATGCCACTTAAAAATAAAAACCAGTTACATTCAACAAATAAATAATGAAACCAGAACCCTGCTCAGTGAGGCTTTTGTTGGTTCAGCTTACAGACTTGGTTCTCCTTGAAATAAAATACATCTTAGCTTCCTCTTCCCTTAAACAAAAACTCACGACAACTGTGTTTATTACATTCTCCTGTGTCTTTGGTCTTGCTTATTTAAGAAATCTCTCTTCTTTTTTATGGTACAGGTCTTTTAAAAAAATTACCTCAAAATCTTTTGAGCAAAGGGTAGGATGTTTTGAGCAAAGGATGGGAGGTTAAAATAATCTTAGTGCATTTATTTAGCAGCTTACAAATACAAGGACTGAAGAGCAATGGAAGAATGATTTAACAGTTCAAGACAAAGAAGAAGTGTTCATAAACCTCTGTGAGATTAACTGCCCAGTCAGATTCTCACAGGGGCTGGATAGGGGAAGTGGAGGCCTGCCTATAAGACATAATGCATTCTAGAATTATACCAGGTGCTATTATATATTTGTATCAGGTGCTATTATTATGAGATCTTTGGGGTGTTGATTTTCTGGCTGGAAACCTCTGTGGCCAATGGTACCTCTGCCTGAGTTCTTGTCCTGTGTCCAGAAAGACTGAGGTACATAGACCAGAGGAGGGTAAACAAGACGAATAGGAGCTTTAAGTGTTAGAACAGCTCAGAGAAGACCTGCAGTGTCATTAGCTCCTATGTGTAGGCAAGTCACCCCATCAAGTGCTCAGCTCTCAGCAGAGATGAGGCTCTGGGGAGGGCTGCTTCTTTCTACAACTGATATTCCTGACTCTCTGCAGGACCCTGAAGCTCTTAGCAGAAAAGATAGCTCCTCTCTGCTGCTGGTTGTCCTGATGTCTCCAGCTATCAGCAGAGAGGATAACTCCTCTCTGCAGCGGGTTGTCTCATCATCTTTCCATCCTCTCTGTCCTCTGCCCTGCTCTGGCTGAACCTGAGGCTTTTATGGGCCACAGAGGAGGGGAAGTATGTGCTGATTGGTCCATGGGCAGCCATAGGCCGGCCCAGGAAATGGCACTATAAGTTCCCCCTCCAGTAGGCAGGGCTGGCAGCTTGGCCCTCAGGCTTCAGGTCTGCCCCTGCCTGAAGGTGGGGCTTCTCTGGGGGCTTGCCCCTTTCTTCCCAGGAGCCTGTCTGCCTCCCATGACCATCCATGGCATCAAGCTGCTGTCACCAAGGGGCACCTACAGGCCAATACCCAGCTGTCCTCAGCCCCTCTCAGCTTCCCCTCCCATGCACCTTGATGCCCAAAGTCCTGACATGAACAGGGCGCAGGGAGCTGGCATATCAGCACTGCCCTGAGGGTGCACACACCTGGTTGGGCTCTGACAGTGCCTGGGCTTGGTCCCAACTCCACTCAGAGACTGAAGTGGGAGCTGGGAGTGGGGAGAGGCCAGGCAGACAGAGCAGGAACCTCAGAGCCTGCAAGGGCAAAGGGGGCCTTCTAGGCCCCCTAGGAGTGCAGGGATGCCTGGGTCTATAGCCCCAGTTTGGACAGCTGTAACTACACCAGGGAGGGAGGGGCTTCTGCCTGCTCTACGGAGCAGGAGGCCCAGATCTACAGCCAGGACGTGGGCAGCTGCAGTCCCACCAGAACAGGGCTCCTGCCTACTCCCAGCTCCCAGAAGCACAGGAGTGCTTCGGTTGCAGCCACAGCTTAGGCAGCTGCAGTTGCATCTTGGGAGCTCCCACCCCACCAACTTGGAAGGGGCAGGGCTCTCGCTTTCCCTGATTCCTGCTGGCTCCATGGAGTACCTGGCCTAGCCCCCTCACAGCCTGGGGTTGGAGCTCCAGGTCCTTTCTGGGTCTGGGCCAGTATTGCGGGCAGGAACGATGCTGCCACTAGCTCCCTGTGTGGCCTTGGTGCTCAGGGGTGACGCAGAGCTCCCCCTCACCTGGTACAACCCAGCCCAGCCTCACTGTGGTGGCCCCCAGGAGAGCGGGCTGCAAGTAGGGGGCTTTCCACCTCCTCCCTGTGCCCTCCCTGCAGGGTGGTGTGATGGCAGCAGCCACACCAGACAGCCCACTGCTGCCATCACTATTACGTATTTAGCATTTCTTTAACACCAATACATGCAGAGTATATTCAAGAATATAATAATTACAGATGATTCTAGATTGAGATGCAATGCATTCTACAATACGATGCCTAGTGGTGGTACACATACACAAACATTGGCTACATGGGGCAGTTCAATAGAGCAACTGCATGTCGTTGCCATGTTGGGTATATAGATTCCTGCTTTGAATTTTTCCCAAGTTGGCTGGAAATATGGTTGTTTTTAATATAAAACATCATGTTTCTAACGGTTGCCAACTAATTAAAAATTTTTTTATTATTTCTGTAAGTTATTAGGATACAGGTGGTATTTGGTTACATAAGTAGGTTCTTTAGTGGTGATTTGTGAGATTTTGTTTTACCCATCACTGAGCAGTGTACCATATTTGTAGTCTTTTATCCCTCACCCCTATCCCATTCTTCTCCTCAAGTTCTCAAAGTCTACTGTATCATTCTCATGCCTTTGTGTCCTTATACTTTAGCTCCCCCAGACATTTTTTTAAACACTATATTGACAAAAGAAAACATATCTAAAAGCTAGATTCAGCCTGTGCTGGTTTGCAATCTCTGCCAGGTAACTGGGCCATTAAGTCTTGGGAATTGAACTCATAACTTCACTCTGGAGTGAGCAGAAGAAGATTTACATTGAATCTTGAAAAAAAAGCAGGGGGAAATGTACATAAGGAGAAGAGAGAGGCAGTGGCAGACATACTACATGGACTGGA
The DNA here is from genome assembly GCF_009761245.1 of Sapajus apella. Classification (NCBI taxonomy): domain Eukaryota; kingdom Metazoa; phylum Chordata; class Mammalia; order Primates; family Cebidae; genus Sapajus; species Sapajus apella. Next base: position 20,630,736 of record NW_022436963.1, read on the forward strand.
AAGCCTAAAAGAAGCCCCAACGCAGGAAGGCTCAAGGCATTTGAACAAACATTGAAGATATTAGTTTGGTTAGAAGAGAAAACCCATATACTGAGGTGAGGCAAAGTAGCAAACGTTAAGAAGTGATGCTTGCTCATTTCCACTTGCCAGAATAATTTCACAAAACCCCTGTGAATACATGCAACTCTCCAGAAAGATGCTTTGAAAAGACAAAACAGGAGAGACAAAAGACAAAACATGCCCCCACACCCAACATCTCTTGCTTGAGTCACTGTATTCCTTAAGAGATAAATGACCCTAGACCTTGCCTTTCTCTGCACTTAAGATAATGTGTGACAGGGTTAGTGATTATGCCTCTGTAATCTATAACAGATGTACTCTTATGCCCAAACCTTGATGTGATTCTGCTTTAATGTATCTGACGTGATTTTGCAGGTACTGAATCTCCACCACCTGTACATGAGCACTGGGCTGAAACAATGTGCTGGAACAGCCTCATGGAGCCTCTTTAAAGCTTGGATCCCAGGCTATAGGTCCGAGTCTATAGTCCTCAGTAAGACTTCTCAATAAAACTAACTTTAAGCTTTTTTTTTTTTTCTTTAGATGAGAAAGTTAGAGATAAGGCATGTAAAACAAATGAAGGATCATATAGATAAGGATCTTAAATATTAAGCTAAGAAATTTGGATTTTATTTCATAGGCAAGGAAGGCTTGGGGGTCTAGAGATTGGATTTTCCAACAAAACTTACCCAGCCTATTTGGAAGAGAAAGAGACTGCAGGAGAAGAGACTGGTCAGGAGACTCCACTATCTCAGGAGAACTGGTGGAGGCAAGAAGAATGGAAAGCTAGTGAATGAGACAGATCCATGGCAATGATAAATCCACAGGACTCATAATCTGCTTCCTCTTAGAAGATGTCAAAGGTCACTCTTCTGTTTGGGGCCTTTGGTATTTGCAGGCATCCTAGTGTAAGTATTCAGGAGGACATTTGGAACCTGAGTTTAGGAGGCTGTCCAGAGATGCTGAGACAGTTGGAGTGCTAGCCACATGAGGATAGCCCACAGACAAACAGCCCAAGGGAGTGGATTTAGAGAGAGAGGAAGAATAAACCTGGGAAGACGAATACCCAATATCTATGTTTCTTATAGCTTACTTCAAAAACCTTGCTAAATTGAGAAATCACTACCCTTGAATTTGTGATTAAGTGATCTCAAAAAAGTATTCTATTTTATTTGTATTATTGTATGTATTGCCTAATTTAAATGTGCTCATTGTAAACTTTAATCTCCTCAACCAGATTAGGTTTTAACAGGAAGAATAAGAAAAGAAAAGAAAAGAAAGGAAGAAAGGAAGGAAGGAAGGAAGGAAGGAAGGAAGGAAGGAAGGAAGGAAAGAAAGAAAGAAAGAAAGAAAGGAAGAAGAAAGAAAGAAAAGAAAGAAAGAAAGAAAAGAAAGAAAGGAAGGAAGGAAGGAAGGAAAGAAAGAAAAGGAAAGACAGACAGACAGAAAGAAAAAGAACGGAAGAAAGAAAGAAAGAGAAAGAAAAGAAAGAAAGAAGAAAGAGAGGGAGAGAAAGAAAGAAAAAGAAAGAGGGAGAGAGGGAGGGAGGGAGGGGAAGGAAGGAAGGACAGAAGGAAGGAAGGAAGGAAGGAAGGAAGGAAGGAAGGTAGGGGAAGGAAGGAAGGGAGGGAGGGAGAGAGGGAGGGAGAGAGGGAGGGAGAAAGAAAGAGAAAGAAAGAGAGAGAAAAGAACTTTGGAGTAGATATTGCCTTGTCAAGAGTAGTTAAAATGGAGCCCTGTTAAGGGTCTGCTAATTACCTGTAAGCTCTTTCCAGTCCCATAAGTAAATAATACCAGAGCTTTTGTCCAAAAATCCATTTTATAGCCAGCGAAACTGAAGGCCCCCCAATTCAGAATTCACTTGACAGCTATCAGCTGCTTTACCATGCAACCAGAGCTTGGTTCTCTGACAGCTTCATACCGTGTTATAAAGATGCCACCAATTAAAAATGCACCCACCTCAGGGTACAGAAATAAACTCTTAACTTCTATGGTCACCTGATTTTCTTCAAAGGTGGCAAGCCAATTCAATAGGGAAAGCATAGTCTTTTCAACAAATCATTCTGAGACAACTGGATAGCCATATGAAAAAATAATAAAATTGGACCCCTACTTCATACCATATAGAAAAAAACAACTAAAAGTGTATCATAGACCCAGCTATGAAAGTTTAAGGTATAGGCTGAACAAGGCGGTTCACTCTTGTAATCCCAGCACTTTGAAAGGCCAAGGTGGGTGGATCACGAGGTCAGGAATTCGAGATCAGCCTGGCCAACACAGTGAAACCCCGACTCTACTAAAAATACAAAAATTAGCTGGGTATGGTGGCAGGTGCCTGCAATCCCAGCTACTTGGGAGGCTAAGGCAGGAGAATCACTAGAACCTGGGAGGTGGAGGTTGCAGTAAGCCGAGATCACGCCACTGCACCCCAGCCTGGGAAAAAAAAGATACACCAAAAAAAAAAAAAAAAAAAAAAAAAAAAGCTTAAGGTAAAAAACTCTTCAAAGAAAAGACAGTAGTAAATCTTTGTGGCCTTAGGTTAGGCAACAATTCCTTAGATATGACACCCAGCACAGGCAGTAAAAAAGAAGGTTAATAAATTAAACATCACCAAAATTTAAAAAAATTTTCTGCTTCAGAGGACACTATCAAGAATGTGAAAAGACAAATCACTGTCTGAGAGAAATATTTGCAAATCACATCTCTAATAAGAAACTTATATCCAGAATATATAAATAATTCTTATAAATTAATACAATGACAACCCAATCTAAAAATTGACAAAAGATTTGAATAGACATTTCTCCAAAGAAAATATATGAGTAATATATATATGTGTGTGTGTGTGTGTGTGTGTGTGTGTATATATATATATATATATATATATATATATATATAGAGAGAGAGAGAGAGAGAGAGAGAGAGAGAATATATAAATATATAAATAAGCTAATCTAAAAATGGGTGAACAATTTGAAAAGACATTTCTCCAAAGAAAATATATAAATGAGTAATAGCTGCATGAAAGATGCTCAGTCCCATTATTCATTAGGGAAATGCAAATCAAAACCACAATAAGTTGCCACTTTATAACCACTAGAATGGCTATAAAAAGACAGACATATGTGAGGCCAACAAACATATGAAAAAATGATCATCCTCACTGATTATTAGAGAAATGCAAATCAAAACCACATTGCGATACCACCTCATGCCAGTTAGAATGGCAATCATTAAAAAATCTGGGGACAACAGATGCTGGAGAGGATGTGGAGAAATAGGAACACTTTTACACTGTTGGTGGGAGTGTAAACTAGTCCAACCATTGTGGAAGACAGTGTGGCGATTCCTTAAAGACCTAGAAATAGAAATTCCATTTGACCCAGCAATCCCAGTACTGGGTATACATCCAAAGGATTATAAACTGTTCTATTGTAAAGACACATGAACATGTATGTTCATAGCGGCACTGTTTACAATAGCAAAGACCTGGAACCAACCCAAATGCCCACTGACAATAGACTGGACAGGGAAAATGTGGCACATATACACCATGGAATACTATGCAGTATTTGATGAGTTTGTGTCCTTTGTAGGGACATGGATGAATCTGGAAACCATCATTCTCAGCAAACTGACACAAGAACAGAAAATCAAATACCACATGTTCTCACTCATGGGTGGGTATTGAACAATGAGAACACATGGACATGGAGGGCAGCGTCACACACTGGGTTCTGTTGGAGGGGGCAAGGGAGGGGCAGCAGGGGAGTGGGGAGGTCAGGGAGGGAAAACATGGGAAGAAATGACAGATGTAGGTGACGGAGGGAATGGAGGCAGCAAACCACATTGCCATGTATGTACCTATGCAACAATCCTGCATGATCTGCACATGTACCCTAGAACCTAAAGTACAAGAAAAAAAAAAGACAGATAATAAATGTTGGCAAAGATGTGGAGAGAAACAAGAACCTCCACACATTGCTGGTATCTATGTTAAATGGTGCAGCCACTTTGGAAAAGTCTGGTAGTTCCTCAAAAATTAAACATAGTGTTGCCATATAGCCCAGAATCCTATTCCTAGGTATCCACTGGAGAGAAATAAAAACATATATCCATGTAAAGATTTGTACACAGATGTTCACAGAAGCATTTTTCACAAGAGCCAAAAGATGAAAACAGGCCCAGTGTCCTTCAGCTGATGAATGAGTAAATAACATGTGATCTATCCACACAATAGAATACTATTCAGCAATGAAAAGGAATCAAGTACCGATAGAGCTACAACATGGTTGAACCTCAAACACATTATTATGAGCCTGTCAGAAAAACTACAAATCTGATGATCCCACGCATATAAAATGCCCAGAATAGGCAATCCAGGGAGATAGAAGGTAGATGAACGGCTGTCCAGGGCTGGGAGAGTTGGGAGGACAGGAAGTAACTGCTAGAGGGTATGGGGTTTCTTTTTGAGATGATGAAAATATTCCAAAGTAAGATTATGGTGCTGATTGCCTTAATATGATTACACTAGAAGCCACTGAATTATATATTTTAAACATGAACAAACATTTTAAATGGGATGATGGCTTATAAATTATATCCCAATGAAAGCTTAAATACCTTCATCTACCATGCACCGCATGAAGTTTCCAGCACTTGCCAGACAGGGTCTCTTATTCTTGTTAGTCTCTTTTCTTTAAGATCTTTGCATCAGTTCTTCTTTTTGTCATGAATGCCTTGATTCTTTCTACCACAAACTGGCTTCTCTTATCTTCCAGAACAGCTTCAAGTTCCTGCCTCTCAAACATGCCATGCTTGTTCCTATTTCATGTGTTTGCAATGGTGCTTCCTTCTACTTGGAAAGCTCTCACCCCTGCCTCTGCAGGACTGCTGCCTTCTCACCACTGAGGTTCCACTCAAAAGAGAGGTCTTGGACTTCCATAGCTCCAGCAGCCCACAATCACCACCTACCTCTCATGTACTTGTGTCACGGCAAGTACCTAACAGTAGGTTCTGTCTTGCTTTCCATATTCCCATTTGTATTTGTTTGCTTGCTTGCTAAAGGATTTACTGTGTATCTTCCTCACTAGATCATATATTCCTTGAGAACTGGAGCTCTGTCATAGCTGTTCCCACCACATCAGGCCTGTAATAAGAGATGTTGGCTGATGGCTTTAGGATGAATGAAGTACAAGATAAGGTGGCTTGCCTCTGCCCTAGTAATAGGATGAAAAGGAATGAACCGTTTTACCTCTCCAAAACTCCACCCTCATTCACCCCCACTCCCTCCAAGAAGGAGCCAGAATTTCCTTAACAACAATTTTCTGATGCCAAAAACCTCTCCCCAAGAGACTGATTTCAGGAAAATACATTCCTCTTCACCTAAAGGTGCAGCACCAGCTCAGTGAAAATTGTTTCAGTAAAACTAGTCTCAAGCAAGATCAATGGGAGAAAGAGAAAAAAGCAAAGGACAAAGGCCAGCGTGCACTTCTAATGAAAGGAAAATCAAAGCAGAGTATGTCCCAGGGGAGCTGAATAGAAACAATAGGTGTCAGGAAGCCAAGCAGCGATTACCAGACAGAATGAAGCTCACTCCAGGAAAATGAAGGGGAGAATGAAGCATAGCTTACGTGGAGTTTGTCCTCAAATTTATAGCTGACTTTGTGAGATGAGTTGCAAAGCATCTAGCTCTTCAACACTGAAAGAAGGAAGAGAAAGAAAAAAAGAAAGAAAAAGAAAAGATGAGAAAAAATGTTTTAAAATAAAAAAGCGAAAGTATTTCCTCACCTAATCATCTTCTGAATAAAAGAGCTAGTGAGAGAATCAAAAGAAAGAAAATGACCCCTATTGGCAATTAAAGAAAACTTTATGAAAAAGCACATATCTTATTCCACTTCCTGAACTTCTCTTCTGCAAAAAGAACAAAAAGAGAGAAAAAGAAGAAAAGAGACAAGGTCAAAGTCACAAATATAAAACCAATCAAATGATGCTGGCTTCCTTTTCAACCTAAGCACAACAGTCAATTAATAAAATGTCAAAAGGCTTTTGCAATTTACCTGTTACACCATGAGAGACATCACATCCAAATAACTTGCTGATATGCAAACATCCAGCTAGATTCACAAGAGGAATGAAGACCAAGTTCAGATACAGGAAAGCAACTCACACCACTGCAACCGTGTCTCCAGGTATGAACATTCGAAGACCAGTAGCATATCACAAAGACCACTAAATTATTTAGAACCGTCATTCAGGAAATGTTCTCATGTTTAAACAAGCGGAGATCAGAGATTATACCTAAGCCCCTTCTTCCCCCTCCTCCGCTCTACCCCTACAAGTCCCAAGACAGTCTGCCAAGAACAAGTTTAGTATCAGCTTATCATAGGCTCTAGTCTTAGCCCTGCAATTACATCCTGCCCTGGCAGGAAGCTGAACCTGGCAATCAAGATTCCCTCTCATCTCTGTTTTCTATATCTCACATGCTTGGGGAGGCGGCAGAGCATGTGGTATGACGGCATGCAGAGTGAGAGTTTGCAAGACCTGCATTTGAATCCTGATTTTGGCACTTCTCCTGTGTGAGCTTGGCAGCTCACTTCACCTCTGAGGGCCTGTTTCTCACTGGCGATCAAGGGCCAGCAAATCCCTCTTTAAAGGGTTATGAGCATCTAATAATTCTTGGCAGCAAGTAGCTTGCTCAATAAGTGTCAGTCCCTTTTACACAGCAAAATTATTAGTTAAACAGAAAACCAGTATTCTAACCTGAGCAGGTCTCTGATTTGTGAAAAAGTACATGCTTTAGTTTACATCATCTGATTATATTTTGTGGATCACTATAGACAGTTTGTAAATCCTTCTGGAAGAAGGCATGAAATACAGCTGATGCAAATATACATTCTTGAAGGAACTGAGGAACCTTGCTATGTGCATAGATTCATAGCCTGCCCTTCTGCGACCCTGGACGAAACCATTTTGTCAGGGAACCACTCATCTCTAATTTACCTGATTTGTAATTTCAGGGTTTTATAAAGTAAAGGCACAACTGTAATTACTCTGAGTGCTCCATTTAGGCGGTCATAATTTTTGACAAACTCTGATGCTTGGCAACCTAACCTTCTAGCATGTCTGGAACGTCTTGTATGTCTGCTTAATTATTTGCAAGCTTTCTAAATAGACCTCTACCACTTCATGACTGGTGAACGTTTCCAGTTATATTTTAGTCTTCTTGGTCTTCTAAACATGACATATATTCTATGTTTTATGTACAAGGATTTCAAAGATGAGGAATAATTCTTAGCAACCACCTCTGTATCTTCAGTCTCAGGTGCTCCATGAGGATTCTTAAGTAACTGGATGAAGTTATTATCAAAGCAAGAGCTGTTACTTGAAGAACTGGCAAGCTTAAACATTATCTTACAAGCAGCCAACAATGCACAATCAAAAGCACACACTCGCACTCACATGCATGACTTTTAGCTTAATTTCCAGTATAATGTTTAGAAAAAGGGATTGGCCAAATAAACTTGTTAATTTATCTAACTATGAGGGGAGAGTAGAGTACAGTACAGGGAGATCTAATCTTACTGCCTCAAGTATTTGAAAGGTTGAGTCAAGAGTTACAAACTCAAAATGCTGCTAAGAGCCAATGAAGCAGATAACATAAATGTATAATCAAAGCCACATGGGAGCAACACGGAGTGGTGGGGCTTGGGGCAAATTGGAGAAACATCCCCCACCTTAATCATTAAAAAACATATTTTGCTAACCAAAAAAAAAAAAAAAAAAAAAAAAAAGGTAAAAACCACATTGTGAGCTGCATTTAGACCAGGTCTGGCTGCTATTTGAATATTCCTAGTTGCTGGAATGGAAGGCTATGTACAAAGTAAGGAAACATTTTGAGGTCCTAGAAGTTTGACCACTGTATCCAAGTAGACCTCTCCAGTTCTCTACACCAGCAGTCCCTTTATTCACCCTCCTAGCATTTACAGTCACTGTAATGAGTTTCCCTTTTTATTTGTTTACGTGTTTAGAATTCTATCCTTCTCTCTCATTCTCTCTGTCTCAACTATAAGCTTCACGAAGGCAGGGGCTGTGTTTACATTGCTCACGGTTATCATCAGCACTAGCCAGGGTGAGGCACATAATTGGTTCTCATAAAAACTGCTGAATGAATCAAGCAAGGAGTATGATACATCTTGTGTCCTATGATATATCTTGTTCATCTTGGTACCCTAAGCACATAGGGTACTATAGTAATGAGATGATAAGTACTGGGGTACAGTACTGGGGTACAATCATAGCTTGCTATAGCCTCAAACTCTTGTCCTCAAGCAATCATCACACCTCAGTCTCTGGAGTACCTGGGACTACATGTGTAAGCCACTGTACTGAGATAGTTTTTTAAAAGAAATCTGTAGACACAGGGTCTTGATATGCTGCCCAGGCTGGTCTTGAACTCTTGGTCTCAGTGGTTCTCCCCTTGGCCTTCCAAAGCACTGATTATAGGCATGAGCCACAACACCCAACCATGATAGCATTTCTTGAATGCAATTATTGGTGATCATGTTCTACCACAAATGGTTAACCACAGGGAGGTGGTTTATGTTGGGTGGGGCCAGGGTCTAGAAATAGATGTGGTCACTTGGCTGAGGAGATGATTGGGTACAAGATCCAGCTCTGCAAGGAAGTTCAGTAAGACAGAAAATATCAAGTTGTATGAATACTAATAAAGCATGACTAGTAATCTAAGCAAGTTGCTGACATCAGGGATGTCTGCTGATGGCTAAAGATGGAGAACCCAGAAAGGATCAGTGTTCCCAGATAAAGGTATGTGGTCTGCCTCAAGTAAGCAACTGATAATAGAACTACAACCATGAGAGCTGAAGGCTGAGTTCACATGTGTGGCAAGGGGGGTGGTCATCAGAGAAGGTTACAACAGAGGATAGGTGGCTAAGAAACAATCAGCTGGGCAGGGTGGCTCATGCCTGTAATCCCAGCCCTTTGGGAGGCTGAGACTGGCAGATCACCTGAGGTCAGGGGTTCAAGACCAGCCTGACCAACATGGTGAAACCCTGTCTCTACTAAAAATACATAATTAGCTGGGCATGGTGGCGGGTGCCTGTGATCCCAGCTACTTGGGAGGTTGAGGCAGGAGAATCGCTTTAACCTGGGAGGTGGAGGCTGCAATGAGATGAGATCATGCCATTGCACTCGAGCCTGGGCAACAAGAGCAAAACTCCATCTAAAAAAAAAAAAAAAAAAAAGGAAGAATCTAGGCATTCAAAATGGCTTTAGCATTCTAAAATTCCAGAAGTGGTTGCAAGATATAGACTTGGTCTCAGCATCAAGGCTGAAGCTCACATCAGGCCCATAGTGTTGGTTGGTGTTGAGTTCCCTAATAAATTCCAACCTCACTAAGGACACACTGAGTGCCAATTCCTGAGGGGGTAAGATCACTTCTCTTGACTATAGGTACAAGAAGTTCCAATCCTGGCTTTTGTCTTGAGTGACTGTGATCCTAGAATGTTTCATTTCTAGAACATGGGAACCTGTGTGAGTTAATGCTACTATTTACATTAGCAATCAGGACTCCCTGGTTTTACAAAGAACAGAAAGATAATCCAAATTCCCTTTAGAGAGAAAGAGGGATCTGCAGGCTGCATAAACACACCAGGGGAAGGCAGGAGGAGAGCCGGTCTTGGAGCTTATGCTCTCTCTCCACCCCTGGGCTGTGTCACTCTCTGTGGTTGGCTTCACTTTCTTCTGAAAGAGATGAGCTTTTCCTATGCAGAATCAACGTAGCTTGGTGGACGAGAGCATGAATTTGGGCCATCCGACAGGCTGGGTTTGAATCCCACCTCTGCCCCTTGAGCTTAGTTGAATTATTCATCTGCAATATGGGCACAATTAACAGTACCTCACTGTTAGGTTATTGTAAGGATTAAATGAGAAAATATATGTAAAGTACTTAGCATGGTGCATGGAACATGGAAAGTACTCTGTCGTTATTGGTAACAAGTAGCTCTAGCTCATAACCCAACCATTCTGATAGCAGAGGGAAAAGAGAGGAATTCACTTTGCCAGTCCTACTTAAAGACATCTATAGGAAGGACACTTACTAGCTCAGTCTGCAATGGTGGCACCAAATATGTGAGGTATAGAATCCTGTATCAAAAGGGGAAATGTTGACAGATGGGGCAGAGATTACTCTGTCCACTAAAATCTGTGCTCCCCTTCCATACAGAGTTGTCACTCATCAGGGACTGTATTCTGTAGCATTCCTTTCCTCTTTGCATGGGGCAAAGGGCATGTATACGGCTAATGCTTGTTCAGTTCATGGGCAGAGTGGAAGTGACGTACGATTATTTTAAGCCAAGGCTTTTTGTGTTTTCTCCATCCTCTTTTTCTGGATGGAGAAAACGATGAAGACAATGGTTCTCAATCCTTACTACACAATGAAATCAACTGGCAATCTTAACCAAACTAATTCCAGGCTTGATATTAAATAAGTGGCTCTCAAGAAGGTGGTATTTTTGCTCTGTGGGGGCATGTGGCAAAGTCAAAAACATCTGTGGTTGTCACAACATGAATCAAGGAGCCACTAGTATCTCTTAAGTAGATGCCAGGAACATGACTATGATCATATGCTAACATCGTGTGACATATAGGACAGCCCTCCACGACAGAGAATTATCTGGCCCCAAATGTGCCAAGGTTAAAAAATCCTGGAAGAGGTCTGGATGCCTGAATCACTGCACAGAGGGAAGCAGCCTGTCAACCTTGAAAACCCACCTTGAAGACTTATCTGAATGAAGAATAAACCTCTATTATGTTTAACCATCGAAATTTGGGCCTGTTTGTTACAGCAGCTAGTGTTACTGTCAGTAACACAAGAAGAAAGACATGCTAAAGGGATTGTGATGATTTCACCTAAGAAATGGACATACAGTATATTTTATTGCTGTCTGACTAGGTCAAAATATATATTTAAATTTAGAGCCATCATTTTACTTAAAATTTACTAGTAATCAACTACACAGATTTCCCTAATTAAAACCATCCAAACCAGTATTCAGTGATTTTATGGCACAAGAATAGATTATGAGTATGTGGTTTGCATCCTGGCTACAAATCTTTTTGGGTCTGACCTGAATAAGTAGATTAGTTTATATTTCAAATATTTTTATTTATACTATTTCCTCTGTTTTACTCAGTAAATGTTAAGTTAATCTTCCATATCATCTTAGTAACTATTGTTTATAATGAAGACAAATTAGATTTGTAAAATAGGAGTAGAAAAATTGTTACAGATGGTAGCTTTAGTAAGTATTGTAAAAATGCCAGACGCTCAAAATCTGTTTGATTATTTATGCAAGTTATTGTGAATGCTTTGAAATTCGTTAATACTGAACTCTTTAGAGGTTTTTTTTATTTCAGGAATTTCAGAGAAAGAGTAAATACTCTTAGTGTTTGGGTTCATGAGGACCCACTTTCTACTCCAGGAATGACCCAGGACTGGCCAATCAAAACACTGAACCCTCTGGCTATATTGATTGATTTAGAGATGACGAGTGACCCAAGCTCATCCAATTAAGGTCAGTCTTGGAACTTGTACAGAATCTGTCAGCAGACACATGCTCTTTTTTGCTGGTTTAGAGGTACAAGACTATAAGCCATAAGCTGTGGCTTTCTTCATTATTAAGAAAGCTTAAGAATCAAGCCAACATAAAAAAGAGTACAGGTGAAAGATGAGAGAGAGAGAGAGAGAGAGAGACAGACAGAGAGAGAAGTGGGGGGGGCAGGTCCTGATGACATCATGAGTGTCTAGGCTAAGTCATACATAAAGCTTCATTAACTCAACCCAATAAAGTCTACCTTTTTGCTTAAGTCGCTATAGGTTATTTGTTACTTATAGCTACTTTCAATTAATATAGGTGAGATATGTTGATTATATCTGTCCCCCGAGAGTTTACATCTCTATTTGTTATGGTAGGTTATATTTTTATTACCAATTACTTGCTCTTCTCCCAGTAACATCTTGCTTCTCCATCCATTGCTATGTGACTGGCATTGTCTACCCTGAGAAGAAGAATACCTTTCTAACTCACTGATGTCAACTCTGACCATGTGATTTGTTTTGGTCAATAGGCTGACATATGTTGTATCTAAACAGACACTTTAGGGGCTATCGCAAGATCCTGTCATATTTCTTTTTTTGTTCTCTGCCAAGTAGCTATCCCATCTTAGAATGAATCCCAGAATGAAGAAAACATTTGGAGCAGAGCCTCAGCTGGCCTACAGCTAATGAGTACCTTGAACAAGAAATAAATTTATTTTGTTGTAAACTACTGATATTTGAGGGTAGTTGTTACTGAAGCATAGCCTAGCAAAAGCTGACTAATATACTTGCTATCTTTGTAATGCTTGTCAAAGTTTATAACTGAATATAAATCTAGAGCACCTATAATATTTTATAATTTATATCCTGCAAGTTACCACAAAGGAATTTGGGATGACTGGTTGCTTTTCATTGTTTTAGTGTTCATGGCCCTGTTATATGCAGTGGTGGTCAAGAATATGGGCTCTGTCTTTGTGGTTTAATGACTGGTAGTTACTGAACTTATGAGTCTCAATGTCCTCCTTATAATAATAATGTCTTCCTCATGGGATTTTTGTATATACAGAGTGAAACACAGTGTAGGGGGCATGGTAAAACACTCAGGAAACCGCAACTATAATTTTTACCATTATTGAAGAAAGTACCCTAACGGAACTTTTTTTTAAGAGATGGAGTCTTGCTACAATGCCCAGGTTGGAGTGCAATGGTTCTTCACAGGTACAATCAGTGCATTGCAGTCTCAAACTCCTGGGCTCAAGTGATCCTCCCACCTCAGCCTCCTGAGTAGCTGGGACTACAGGCACATGCCATCACATCTGCCTGAACTCTTTTTGATGTTTCCAGAAACAACCCTGCCATGGGTGGTGGAGTCCAAGGTCACCCTAGCTAACATTGAGCACCATTCCCTAAGAAGTCACATTCTGGGGATACTCCTAAGACATTACTTTTTAAATTGCATCTATACCATCCAAAGAAGAGTAACTGGGAAGAATCCTGCCAAGAAAGCTGGATGGGAGCTGAGGGAATATATTGAGAAGTAGGATAGCCACTTATCCTCTGAATTTCTTTGTATTCTGAATCTCAGTGAAGAGAATGATGCCTCCAGAGTTGGACCTCAAGTGAGAACGGAGGAGGACACCAGAATCAAGCTGGTGCTGTTGAATATTCTTCATTTATGAGTAGCATTTTGGACAATTTGTTTTGCTAATGGGCAAAAGTTACATTGATTGAACTTATCACTTAATATTCTTCGAAAAGGTGATAAGGGGATTTTATGACAAGAGTATTTCTTGGGACAATTATCTCCTGAATAGCAAAGAGCATGCCTTTTGAATGAGTCAAACAGATTGAAGACGGCATGCGTGTGAGAGAGAGACAGAGAGAGACAGACAGAGAGATCCGAAAGGATCAGAATATGAGAATAGTTGTGCAAATACAGCATGCTCTTCAAGGTGTTGAGCTTAGAAGTATTTTCTGGGAAATGTTGATAGTTCCAGTTTTCCTCTTTTCAACAAAGATTCATCTCTCTCTGTTCAGGTACTGTGCTATATGAGTATACTCATGTAAGTTTCACAGCTTAGAACTCTACAACATATAACTGTTAAGAGTTACAAGAGTAAATAAACACTTAGCAGACACTTATTAGTATCTCTTACAGGGGAGAAAACCGAAGCTTATAAGTATTCACTGATTTGCAGACAGGCTCTTAGGTACTCATTATTCAAAGCTTACATTTATACCCAGGACTTATTCCTTCGATGAATATTTATCGAGTATCTGCATACACCAGGAGTATTTCCAACTTAATAATATCTTCTAATAAATTTCCTGCTCTCATGAAGCTTATGTTCTATTTGGGAAGATAACTAAGCAAAAATTATGTAATTTAATATCATGAAAAATAAAACAGAACAATGTGATATAAGGTAATAGTGGCATATTAGAAAGGATACTTGTTCATAAAAGTCCTTTGTAAAGCAAAGAGACTTGAGCTGAGACAGAACTGATGGGAAGGAATTCTGGCTGTGAAAGGCATTCCAGATGGGGGAACAGCAAGTGCAAAGGTCCTGAGGCAGGAACAGGAACCAGCTTGGTAGATTTTACAACAGGAGACAGAACACTGGTGTGGTGAGAGTGCCCTGAACCCGGGGGAAAGGGGTATAATTGGGGTCCAAGAGATTATAGATTCTTTGGGGTTGAGGCCATAGCAAAAAGTCTGAATCTTATTCTAAGTTCAGTGGGAAGCCATGGATTTGAGTAGTATTTAAGAAGTTCCTGCTAGGTCCTGTGCAGACAGTGTATTAGGTAGAAACACAGAGTGCATGAAAACATCAGCTGAGGAGAAGGGCTGTTGGTTTGGACCATGGTTGTAGGAGAAGAGACACAGAGAAATAGGTGAATTTGAGATATCTTTTGGATGGGAGCTGACAGGAGTTTGCTGTTGGACTAGATATGAAGGAGAATGATAAAATAGAAACAAGGACAGCTTCTAGGTTTATGACCAAAGTAATTAAATCGTGACACTTTATACTGATTATTCAATCCACATCTTTATAACTCTCCAGCAATCTCTAATTGTGTGTTCTGGGAGGAATTCTCCCTACTGAAGTGTTATCTTATTATTCTATCTGAAGGGAGCAGGAAGAAAAAGAGAAAGAGAGAGAGAGAGAGAGAGAGAGACAGAGAGAGACAGAGACAGAGACTGATTCAAAGAGATTGTATTTGAATTCAGACTCATCTGCTCCAAGCCTTCTGATGTTAATAGCTGTGACCCACTTATGGACATTGGGTCGGCCAATGATAGTGTGTGCCTTAGTGTCCAGTCCCTTAGATCTGGCTTCATGGCTTGGCCAAGAAGGCTCTGTGTACATACACTGACAGCATGTGATGACAGACTGTGTTCCAGAAGGGAATCTGGAACATGGTCAAGGACATCTGAATGTCCCCAGAGGCCAGAAGATGACAGCCTGGCCCCTTTGGCACCCTGCCTTTACAGGCAGAGTAGGCCAAGCCCCAGGTCCCAGAGCTGTGGCTGAGCTGGGTCACCACCGTGGCTTGGACAGAGAGCAGGGTGGAGTGCCCTGTCCCCAGGCTGCTCTGGAGTTGGCTTCAGACAAGAGATTAAGGTCAGGCATGTGGTCAAAATCACACGTGTTCCCGGCAGAACTCTTATCAGAACTCATGAAAACAGATTTTATAACGTCAGCTGCACTTGGCAATGATCATTTCTTGGTGGAAGATGTGGGGAGTATCCGTAGGATATATATTCTTGATGATGACGGAAATGTGAACTCATTGTACTGAGTGGGTCATCCTTACTCCTTGACATTTTGTAAAGTCTCTTGTTTGGGCACAGAGGAGAGTTTCAGTGAGTTGGGATCCTCAGGATCCTGGCTGATGGTTCAAGAGAAGAGAATTAACGAAGAAACTACTTGCAGAGGTGCATGCTGGGAGGACACTAACAAGGAATGAGAGTCACTCAAAAGGCTAGTAACAAGGGCAAGCAGTTACTACTCAAGGGGATAAAGGCAGGGCATGTGGTTGCCTGAACCCAAGAACTGGAACCGCAGGGAAGGTGTACCCTTGGCCAGGGCTGGAATCACACAGAGGGAGGCAGTGACTGCCACAGAAGTGGCCCAGAAGTGAGAGAGAGAAAGGAAGAAACACCCATGCCTTCTTTCCTGTAATTTCTCATAGGGGAGGGAGGAGGTAGAAAAGGGAAGAGGATGAATCAGGAAGTGTAAATGAAGAATCCCCAGGAGAGGTGGGAAAGTCATGCTCTCCACATCACAGCATTAGCATTGTCTCTAAACACACCTATGCACACGCATGGACACGCCCCTCTCCTACCAAAAGAGGCCAACTTTGTATTTTTAAAATATTATCCTGGAAGCAGTATGGCGTATGTTTAAAACACAATTCTATGTTTGGTGATATATTGTATCAGTAAAAAAAAAATTAAAAATCAGGCAATCCCAAATTTGCATATTTATTAATATATGAATTGTTTATGGCAAACTTGTCCAACCCGTGGCCCAGGATGGCTTTGAATGCAGTCCAACACAAATGTGTAAACCTTCCTGAAACATTATGAGATTTATGCATGGACTTTTTTTTTTTTTAAGCCCATTAGCTATTGTTAGTGTTAGTGTATTTTATGTGTGGCCTAAGATAATTCTTCTTCCAGTGTGGCTCAGGGCAGCCAAAGATTGGACGCCCCTCGTATATGGCATATATGTATTACCATATTAATATACTGTGTACAGTATAGCACACTAAGTAAGAACATGGATTCTGTAGCTCAGCTTCTTCATAGGGTTGTTGTAAGAATTAAATGAATATCTGCAGAGGCCTTAGGACAGTGCCTGATATCAGGCAAGCAGAATATGTGGTACATTATAGCATAAAACACACCCCAACACAGAAGTTTTATAAGGCTGAGGTCAAAATATAGACACAGACATTGGATATCTTTCTCCATGTCCCATCGTGCATGATTCCATCAAGGTATATATTTCTTCCTTTGGAGATCACCAGCTAAAGAGCTAGTATTTGCTACCGGGCAGACCACCTCACTGTGCTATGTTAAGTAAATCCACCGATTGCAGCCTCACTGTCCTCATCTGTAAAACCGTAACAGTTACTAGTGTCCTGGTTGTTGGAGGACTAAGTGTACTACATCCAGTCAAACACTTAGCCCAGCCCATCAGCGCTCAATACAATGTTAGATGTAATTACTGTTATAAAAGGAACAGTCATTGTGTTAAAATCAGCAAAGAGAAAAAAAAAATTGTCCATACTTCTACAAGATCATGTATGATCACTGTAGAATAATATTGGCATATGCTTTTTTGAGACCTTCTTCTAAAGCTTATATATACACATACATATTTTGCACAATTGGATCATACTGCATATTCTATTGTGGATCTCTTTTTTAAGGCTGAGAAGCATAACATTTTACAGGCTCAGAGTAATTTATGTGCCCAACCCCATTGCTGGTCATTTATGTTTTTTCCAAAATTTTTTCATCTTAAGTAATCCCGGAATGAATAATTTTTTTTAACAGCTTCATTGGGATATAGTTTGCACCTCATAAAATTCACCCACTTGAAGTGTACAATTCAATGGTTTTTAGTGTATTCAGAGTTGTGCAACCACCATAATCGAAGTTTGGAACATTTTTGTCATTCCCAAAAGAAACCTATACCCAGTGTAGTCATCCCCAAACCACCCCTCCCAGACCCAGGCGAACTCCAATGTACATAATGTTTCTGTAGATTTGCCTATTCTGGGCATTTCATATAAATGAGATCACAAAATACGTGGTCTTTTGTGTCTGGCCTCTTTCACTTAATGTTTGAGAGATTCATCCATGTTATAGGTCTACCAATACTTTATTCATTTTTATTGCTGAATATTCTATGGAATGGATATACCATATTTTATTTATCCATTCATCAGTAATGGATATTTGAGTTGTTTCCAAGATGAATAATCTTATAGGTTAATCTTTGCACACATCTTAGTTCATTCCTTTGAATGCATTCCTAGACATGAAAATGCTAGGTCAAAGATGATACATATAATTTCTAGAATTCTGAATATCAGATACTTTTAATTCAATCTTTATTTCTCACTTGAGCACATTACTTCCTTTCTCATTTGAAGGGTCACTGCTCTTCATCCTATCAACTACAAAACTTTTCCACTCTGTTCTTTGTGATACCTGGAGATATTTGCAATTTCTAATCTTCTGAAGCAACATCCCCCAGGGATTCTACCCTCTTTTGGATATCAGAGACTCTGATGGACAGTGACACTCCTAAAGGAAATAAATAGTGGCCAGCACAGTGCCTTACGCCTATAATCCCAGCATTTGGGAGGCTGGGACCAGAGGATTGCTTGAGGCCCGGAGTTAGAGACCAGGCTGGGAAAGATAGTAAGACTGTATCTCTACAAAAATTTAAAAATAGAAAAATAAGTTGGGCTTGGTAGTGCATGCCTGTAGTCCCAACTACTCAGGAGGCTGAGGTGGGAGGATCACTTGAGTTCAGGAGTTCGAGATTACAGTGAGCTATGATCGCACCACTGCACTCCAGTCTGGGTGACAGAGTGAGACCCTATCTCAAAAAAAAAAAAAAAAAAGTAAATAAACAGTATTTACTTGTATAATTCTTTACCATTTTCAACTGGAAACCCCTTGGAGTGTGACATTAATAAAAATCAACAGAGACTTGTAAGTGGCAGACAGTCTCTTTAAAGCATCTCGCTTTGTCCTTGTAAGTACGTGTTTCTACTATCAATCCCTTGAAAGTGGTTAACATCCAGAAAAATACTTTTTCAGTAAAATTTTGACCCAAGATTTCACAGCACCTAAGAAGCCAAGTATTATTAGGCTCATAATCTTGTTTATTTAAAACATGTTACAGATAAACTGATTTTCTCCTCAAGAATTTGAAGGAAGTGAAAATTTGTTTTCTACATGCTGTGGATTTCAATCCAACATAGCTGTTAAACTCTTGGGGGCGGCCTCCTGGGTGAAATCTACTCACAGTTTTTCTTTATTATATGAAAGGATCCTGCAGGGAAGGCAGTTGGTGGGTAAACACCAGGCTTAAGCCTTAGTCAGTGTGAATCCTGGATAATGTTTACAAATAGAATGGTCTCTGCAGCAACCAACAAACAGTAGATAAGAGAGCTGCCTAATTTACAGCTGCATTTAATCTTTCCAAAGCCTGAAAAACATTCGTTGAATGCTGGTGAATAGGATGCCTTGTCGTGCCCTCACCTTCACCCCCGGACATGCTTCCTCCAACGACCCTTCTGTTCACAAGCAACAAAGGTGGTTAAAAATACTCCATTCTTTGTACAAAGGTCATCCACTGCACCCCCCAGGCCCTAATGTTATCATCCATGGTGCTGATGGACTGGCCCTGATCTTCACTCCACTTCCTCTTGGAACAACATGCATTTATGTGGAGAATACAGTCTGGCAGGGACTCATAAGTGTTGGAATTCTCTTACATGTTAATTAGGGGAGACTTTTTACATAGGATATCCAATTTCAACCTAACAACCACCCACAAAGTAGGTGCTGTTGTGCCCGTTCTAAGGATGAGAAGGTTGAGACATAGTTGTGCTGTGCATCCTGGAAGCCAAGTGTAAAAATAAAATCTTATTAAATGCAGACTTCTTATGAATGTACTTAAGAAGTATATTAATTCCTAAGAGTAAATAAAAGTAACTCTACTGCTAAATTTTTTTTTTTTTTTTTTTTTAGACAAGATCTCGTTTTGTCACCCAGGCTGGAGTGCGCTGGCCCCATCATTGCTCACTACAGCCTCGACTTCCTTGGCTCAAGCACTCCTCCTGCCTCAGCTTCCCAAGTATCTGGGATTATACGTGGGAGCCACCATGTTCAGCTACAGCTAATTTTTTGGGGGGGTGTAGAGATGGGGTCTCACTATATTGCCCAGGCTGGTCTTGAACTCCTGGACTCAAGCAATTCTCCTGCCTTGGCCTCCTAAGGTGCTGAGATTACAGGTGTGAACCACAGCACCCGGCATCCTACTGTTAAATACTTGCCTCATAAATGCCGCAGTACTGTAATTTCCAAGCTGATGATTTAAGAGAAAATATCCCACCAAAAATGGGGTGGGTTGTATGATCAATACATTTTGTTAAATTATACAGGATTTCTGACTATGGACCTTCATAGAGACTCTAATATAGGGATGTGTATTGTGAAGCCCCAAGATGGGTAAGGCGTCAATACTATTTTTGTGGAAAACCAATTAGTCTTTTACAGAGCTGTTTTTTTGTGACACACACAAGCATAATGAACTTCCTAATGGCCATTCATTTTTGGTTTGATTTTTAAACAGGCAGTATATACAGACGGTAAATTTTGAATATCCAGAGTTATTCAATGAAAAGTCCATCTCCCTTTTACCTTTGCCTCTAAAATTCTCTCTTAAGAAACAACCATTGATTTCAAGTTCTAAGATATTCTAGGCATATGAAACCATGCATGCATGTGTATATGTGCATATATGTGTAAGTTTACGTGTGTGTGTGTTTCAATTTTGAGTCACACTACACATATTGTTCTGTACCTTGTATATTACTTAATAAATGTTAGAAATCACTCCATATCAGTATATATCGGCTGTGTCATTTGTTTTAATACCTACATAGTATTTAATGGTGTAGATGTGTTAAATATGTTTAACCAGTACCATATTGATAGATATTTAGACATTTCTAATCTTTTACTGCTACAAACAGTGCTGTAGTGAGTACCCTTGTACACTTTTCTTTGCACCATGGTGTTTCTTGTATCAGCTTTTGATTTTAAAAAAGGGGCATCATAATATAACATGATTCTGTGAAGTCAAAAATGGCCCAAGATTACAGCCTTCTGATAGTCTGGCTTGATCCAGAGATAGAAGAATTTAGCATTTACAGACCTAAGTCCTTAAAAAAAAAATCATCAGAGCTTGTTTAAAATGGAGGGAAAAATAGTTTTTTTTCCAGAAGAAAAACAAATTAGGGGTTTTAAAAAAAAAATTTTTTTTTTTAAATGTTCCTATGCATGGCCATATGGAACTTAAGGCATGAAATCTCTTAAGAACAGTGATTTCCCACATGGGTAACCTCTGATTCTTAACTGAAAAAGTAACTGCTTTATTCACCCTGGTTCAGAAGCAATAGTTTTGCCTCCTCACTATCTTGTACTGAATTTCATCTCTGCCAAATAGCATTTCAAGGACTCTAAAACTTTCAAAGTTGTTCTTTCTCCTGAACATATTTCTCCTTCTTTTTTGTTTCTTGAAAGGAAAAAAAATAACATAATAAAGGGTAACCTTTTATGTAAGAAAACACTTTTATTAAAAGATGTTAATGCCTAGTTTGAATTCAACAACAGAACTTGATAGAAAGAAGTACTTCCATATTTTGTTCAACAACTTTACTGATGATGTCTTTCATTTTTTAAAAAATCAATTTTATCAACAGGGTTCAATCACAGAGCAGACTGAGAAAATTTCCTTGAGGACAAACTACTGTTGGGACAAATTACATGGCTTCCAACGTGGCTGCTCCAGATACTACTTCCTCATTTCCTAGTCAATGAGAATAGGGGAAGGGAGAAAGAAAGCATCCTACTAGCCCAAACTTAGATATATGAACAATGCTGACTGTAAAGTAAGCTAGGGAAAGTAGCCTCCAATTGGGCATTCACTTGCCCAGATAAAATGTGGAGGAATATTCTACCATTAAAAGGATAAATGGTAAGTAACCAATGGATCGAAAAAAAATCACAAGGGAAATTTTAAAATATCAGATGATTTAAGAATATTTCACGTTATTGCTTGGGACAATGCAGAGCAATGCATTATAGCCACCATTCATTATAAAGTGCCATCACCCTGGGTCAGGCACAACAATCTATAAGGTAGATCCTCACAACAACCTATAAGGTAGGTACTGCTGTTATCTCCATTTTGTAGACAAAGAATCTAGGGCACAGGACAACCTCAAGACCACACAGCTAGGATACTGTAGAGCTAGAATTTGAACCCACTGTTTTAAAACCTTTGCACACCCCGGAATGTCATATTCTCTAGACCAGATCTTGAATTCTTTTAAGCCCAAATAAATGTAATCAACTGTAGAGAGCAGAAGTTTTGTCTCTGCTCCCATCTAGCTATGTCAAATGATGCATGGATGATCTCCATTATTCACAGGCTTCTGCAGAAGTGGGGTTTGTTCTACATCTGAGCAGCCCTACTCCAGAATGACACACCTCCCCAGGCCAGAGGATGAAGCAAACTGTATGACACAGGTGATGGTTTCAAGGAAGGAGAGATTCTGATCCTTTTATCACCTCCCCTAAGAAGCGATCACCTGTAGTGCCATCGAACTCTATGTCTTCACTTGAGGCCCAGTGAATGAGCAAGTCCCTTGCCGAATTTCAATAGAAACATTCACCGGAATTTTCCCTTAGAAATTTTTGCAAACACTAGCTGTTCCCTCCCACCATGTTGCAATATGTTAGGGGTATACAGAATCAAGTATGACAAGTAATCAACTTCCCCCTTTTCAAGGGGCTGGAAGTGAATCATTAGGTAAATCTTGACTATTAAGGTGTCTTCAGGCCTCTAAAATATTTGATGAAAGAGTTCTCAGAAATGTGAGTCTAAATTTGATTCTAGTCCTGAGATCAACTGGTCAATTGTATTTGTCTTCTGCCGGTATATAAATTCATCTGCTGAAAAATCTCAGAAATCTTATAGAGCCATATGTCATTTTATTGCACTTCATAGATATTAATTTTTTGTTTTATTTTGTTTTTTTTTACAAACTGAAGGTTTATGGCAACCCTACGTCAAGCAAGTCTCTCGGTGCCATTCTTCCAATAGCATGTACTCACTTTATGTCTCTGTGTCACATTTTACTAAAATGTGACTAAATTAGTAACTAATTTTACTAAAATTTTAGTAAAATTTGATACTAAAGTGAGTATCAAATGTTGCAATCAACCAAGTCACATGATTTTTTTCATTTCCCAGTGCATATAAAAGTTCTATTTAACAGAGTATAGTGTATGCAGTATGCTATACTATATAATTAACCAAGTCACTTGATTTTTTGATTTCCCAGTGCACATAAAAGTTCTGTGTAACAGAGTATAGTGTGTACACTATACGATACTATATGGATTATACACTATAGAGTATAAACGGAGCTTCTATATGTACTGGGAAATTAAAAAATCATGTGACATGTTTGATAGCAATATTTGATACTCACTTTATTGAGGTGGTCTGGAATGGAATCTGTGCCTCCCAAGGTCTCTGTTTCCTCCTGGCTCTTTGTCCAGAACAGTTTTTTTCTACCTTAAAAGAGGGTTCTGGAATTAAATTACACAATCCCTATAGAATACTTAGTGCAAACTGATAGTAATAATAGCTAATTTTTGTTATTAAATCAGACTCCTCAAAAAATTAGAGATGACAATATTGTAACATAAAACAATAGTGTCAGAAGCAGTGGCCAAATAAAGATGAGAAACGAAGCCAGTCCAGAGGTCCATATAAAAGCTAAGCAATTTATCTCATGGTAATGATTCATAGATGTTTTATTCTTCTCTTTGACAATGAATTGCCTTTGTATTACTTTTATTATCAGACAAAACAATACAGCAGTTTCTGCTTGGGGAGAAAGAACTTAGATGAAATTTGGGCATTTCTGAAATTAGCAATCAAGAGTAAAACTCATTCAACTTTCAAATTCTCAGTTGGAGAATCCAAGGAAAGGAGCCCAGCTCGTGTGTGTACTTATAGATCAAAATTTACACATTTAGGGCTACAGAGCTCAAAGAGGCCAGGCAAAAAGCAAGCCAAAGGTGTTGATGACCACAGCAGGCAGGCTCACACTTACTAATGCTAGTTGCAGCCCTAAACTCCCACACACTACTCTATAATTTCCAGACCACCCACGTTTATACTAACAAGTCCACAAACAGAGTACAATAAGCATTCTCACGCAGTTCTGTCATCGTGCCCAGTCTTCACGCCTGCCCTGTTCTTATACTTCAGAACATTCTGACACTTTCTCTCTGCCTAACTTCAAAGCAGTGAGAATGGGAGAATAATTTACATTCTTATAGTTGACCAATAAATCTAAACATTTTTTCCTTGCAGACCAATAGAGCATTTTATTTGCATGTGGGTTCATTTATAAATAGAGTACTTTATTAAGCTCATAAAGGTATCTCAGAACAAATACCATTTTCCAAGTACAATTAATCTTGGGCTTAAGATTTTATTGAGATTAGATATTTTGACCTGATCAACTGCCATAAGGACATTTGTTACATTAAATGTTCTCTAATACAGATCTTCAGGTTCATGCCACCAGTAGCTGTATAAACATCACCGCAGAATCTATTTATTTTGCATTTCATTTTTTCCCTAGGACAAATCCTCTTTAAAACCAGGTTGGATAAACTTTTAGAAAATCTTTTAAACTGAAAAAGAATTTATATATATATTTTAATGTTCAGGTTGTCTTTGTTTAAAATGTGCCAGACACTGTGCTAGGCCCTGAGGATACCAGGCACAACACACATAGTCCCTGCCTACATGGAGCTCAGAGTACAGAGGGGGAGCAACAAGAAGCATATGGTGCCTATATAATCACACATGCCTGTATAATTAGAAACACAGGATACACTGGGCACATGAGGTGGCCATGGAAATACCACTCTCCAACTGCAGTGAGCATAGCTAACTGACAGCCCCAGCTGCTGCTCCTCTAGATCCTTCAGGCCACCCCCAGCCAATGGCTCCCATTCCTACCAGAGGGAGAACTTGTCTAATGAGTATCTTGGGCTAAGAACACCCCACTGGCATCACTGAAGTGTTCCTAGAGCTAAGCAGAATCTGAGACTCTTCCTGTTCACTCCTCCTTCCTTTCCCTTCTCCTTTCTCAAGGATCAGATGTGCATTTGTGGTCTGAAGGCTCCCCCTGCCTATTATTACCTCTCTTTCCCCTGCACTGTATCTTGTGCATATGTTTTCCCTCATAAATCCCTTGGACATCTCATCCACTTTTGGCATCTGCTTCTTAGGGAACCTGGACTATACACAACACAGAAAAGAGTACAGCCTAATCTGAGCATCAGTGAAGACATCTTGGAGGAGGTAATAAATGAATTGAGATGAGTACAAGTAGAAAGCAATGATGCTGGGCTGGGTGTGATGGCCCACGCCTGTAATCCCAGTGCTTTGGGAGGCTGAGGCGGGTGGATCCATGAGGTCAGGAGTTTGAGACCAGTCTGGCCAACATAGTGAAACCTTGTCTCTACTCAAAATACAAAAAAATAGCCAGGTGTGGTGGTGTGTGCCTGTAATCCCAGCTACTCAGGACTGAGGCAGAAGAATCATGTGAACCCAGGAGGCAGAGGTTGCAGTGAGCCGAGATTGTGCCATTGCACTCCAGCCCAGGTTACACTGCAAGACTCTCTCAAAAAAAAACAAAAACAAAAACAAAACAAAATAAAAAAAAAAAAAAAACAAAAAGAAAGCAAGCAATGATGCTAAGAGGAGGCAATAAATGAACATTCCACATACAGAAATTAGCATGTCAAATACCCTCTGTCACAGGACAAAGAAATAAAGCAGAGAGCTTTATGTTCTTTGTCTAGAATAGAAAACAAGAGAGAGAAGAAGCTACAGAGATAAGCAAGGACCAGATAAAAAGAAAAAGAACAAGAAAAGCAACTATTCTGGCTCACCATAGTGAGGCAATGCGTGGTGCTGGAGTTAAGAGGAAAAACCCTACATATATAGACTTGGTCCCTATTTAATGTTTGCATAACAATTTATTTACTTATTTAGTTTTAATATCTTAATAAGGAAGACCAAAAAAGAAGGCCAACACTGCATAATTTCTTGGGTCAATGCAGTACCTTTGGTAAAGCTGAGGTATTCATATAGTACAGGCTAAGCTACTATAACAAAGAGATCTTCAATCACAGTGGTTTGATTGAGATAAATCTGTATATATTTTTTTCACGTAATGGTCTAAAGAGAAGCAGAGAATCTAGAGCAGGTGGATAGTTCTGCTGTATAGAGTCACCCAGGGATCCATGATGATGGGTGAGCTCTGCCATCTTTCAAACATGGTTTCCCTCATGGTTGCTCCAGATATTATCATTTCCTCATTTTCTAGTCAATGAGAATAGGGGAAAGGAGAAAGAGTATATTGTGGCCCAAACTTAGACATATGAACACAGCTGACTGCAAAGAAAGCTAGGGAAAGTAGTCTTTAACTGGGCGTCCACCTGCCCAAATACAACTTGGAGGAACATTCTATCATTAAAAGGATAAAAGGTAATTAACCAATGGCTCAAAGAAGAAATCACAAGGGAAATTAAAAAATATATTGAGACAAGTGAAAATGAAAATACTACATACCAAAATTTATGACATGCAGGGAAAGCCGTCACAAGAGGAGAGTTTGTGGCTGTAAATGCATATATTAAAAAAAAGAATGATCTCATATCAACAACCTACCTTTATACCTCGAAGAACTAGGAAAATAAGAACAAAGTAAATGCAAAGCTAACAAAAGGAAGGAAATAATAAAGACTAGAGCAGAGATAAACAAAATAGAGAGTAGAAAATTTATAGAAAAAAAGTCAAATAAACTGAGTTAACATTTTGAAAAAAAAAATCAACAAATTTGATAAGCTCTTAGATTAAGAAAAAAGATAAGACTCAAAAAATTAGAAATGAAAGAGATGTTACAAGCAATGTCATAGAAATAAAAGGGATTATAAGAGAATACAATGAACAATTGTATACAACAGGTTTGATAATGGAGAAGAAACATAGGAATTCCTAGAAACACACAACCTACCAAGACCAAATCATGAAGAAATAGAAAATCTGAACAGACCTGTAAATAATAAGCAGATTGAATCAGTAATCAAAAACCTCCCAACAAAGAAAAGCCCAGGACCAGATGGCCTCACAGGAGAATTCTGCCAAACATTTAAAAAAGAATAACACCGATCCTCCCCAAAAAACTGAAGATCAGTAAACACATCCAAACTTATTTTATGAGGCTAGCATTACCTTAATACCAAAGCCAAAGATGCTAAAAGAAAACAAAAAATAATGATGTAAAAACTTCAATAAAATCCTAGCAAACAGAACTCAACAGCATATTAAAAGGATTATATATTGCAACCAAGTGAGGTTTATTTCTGGAATACAAAGATAGTTCAACATTCAAAAATCAATCAATGTAAATATACTACATTACCAGAATAAAGGACAAGAATCACAGAATCAACTCAATCAATGCAGAAAATGTATATGAAAAGATTATACACCCTTTTATAATAAAAAAATATTTAAGAAATTAGAAATAAAAGGAAACTACTTCAACATAATTAAGGCCATATATGGAAAATCCACAGCTAACATCATACTCAATGGTGGAAAGCAAAGCATTTCCTCTAAGATCAGGAATAAAACAAGGATCCTAGCTTTTGAAATTGTTTTCAACGTAGTATTGAAAGTCCAAGCCAGAGCAATTAGGCAAGAAAGAGAAATAAAAGGCATCCAATTTGGAAAGGAAGAAGTAAAATGGTCTCTGATCACAGATGACAAATCTTATATGTAGATTAACCTAACGATTACACCAAAGAATCTATTAGAATTAATGAACAATTTCAGCAAGACTGCAGGATACAAAATCAATACAAGAAATTGGTTGCATTTCTATACACTTATAACGAACAATTTGAAAAGGAAATTAGGGAAACAATTCAATTTACCATGGCATCAAAAAGAACAAAATATTTAAGAATAAGCTAACCAAAGAGGTGAAAGAGTTGTACACTGAGAACTACACAACACTGCTGGAAAAAAATTAAAGAAATAGGCCAGGTACGGTGGCTCGCACCTGTAACCCCAACACTTTGGGAGTCCGAGGTGGGCAGATCACTTGAGATCAGGCGTTTGAGACCAGCCTGGTCAACATGGTGAAACTCTGTCTCTATTAAAAATACAAAAATTAGACAGGTGTGGTGGTGGGCACCTGTTGTCCCAGCTACTCAGGAGGCTGAGGCAGGAGAATTGCTTAAAACAGAGACAGAGATCATGCCATTGCATTCCAGCTTGGATGACAGAGCAAGACTCCATCTCAAATAAATAAATAAATGGAAAGATATTCTGTGTTCATGATTTGAAAAACTTAATACTGTTAGGAAGTCCATGTTACCCAAAATGATCTACAGATTTAAAACAATCCTGATCAAAATCCCAAAGGCATTTTTTGAAGAAACAGAAATATCAATTTTAAAATTCCTATGGATTCTCAAGGGACCCTGAATAGTCAAAACGCTTTTGAAAAAGATGAACAAAGTCGGAAGATTCATACTTCCTGATTTCAAAACATACTACAAAACTGTAAGAATCAAATCTATGTGGTACTGACATAAAGATGTACAAATAGACCAGTGGAATAGAGTAGAGATCCTAGAAACAAATCTTCACATATACGGTCAAAAGATCTTCAGCAAGGAGCCTACTAGATCACTCAATGGGGAAAGGCATCTTACATGGCAGGAACAGGAGCAAGAAGAGAGTGGGGTATGGAGGGGACCATGCAACACACTTTTAAACAGGTAGATCTCCCAAGAACTCACTATCACGAGAACAGGACCAAGGGGGTGGTGCTAAGCCATTCATGAGACATCCACCCCCATGATCAGTCACCTTCCACCAGGTCCCACCTCCCACATTGGGGATTACAATTCTACATGAAATTTGGGTGGGGACACAAATTCAAACCATATCACCAAACTAAAGGAATGAGAAGTCATGCTCCACCTTCTTGAGACTGCAGTATCCTCAATTATTCTGAAGCCTTTTGCATGGGAAATCTGTCTATTCTCCCCAATTTATTTACATACTTGGTCTTTTACTTGTATCAGTATGGGCTTATGGGTATTTTATCCTTTGGGTTATAATCCAATACTTTTAAAATTTATTTTCTTGCCTAAATTGTTGCAGCTTTGGTTATTGAGATCGCTTTTATTAGGCTTCTGTGTTCCTTTGATGTAGTCCCATCATTGTGGTCAAACATA
This sequence comes from Sapajus apella, assembly GCF_009761245.1. NCBI lineage: Eukaryota > Metazoa > Chordata > Mammalia > Primates > Cebidae > Sapajus > Sapajus apella. Next base: position 20,659,583 of record NW_022436963.1, read on the forward strand.
ATTTTCAAAATATTAAAAACATAATGACTATACAAATAGATAGAGAGCATATATCTAAAGATTTATTTAATGAGGAAACTGGAAGGATGATAGAGCTCAAAGGAAAACATAAGAAACATATATAGCTTCTAAGTGGAAAAAATATAATGCTGAAATAAGATTGTGAAATTAGACACAATGCTGGTTAATATCATACACTGCATTAAACCTGTAACTTTGGGGATTAACATCTCTCATGAACAAAATCATTTGCATCTTTGGGTAAGCAGAATAACTGTCCCCAAAAGACGGCCATGTCTTGGCCTGATGCAGTGGCTCATGCTTGTGCTTTGTAAGACTGAGGCAGGAGGATCATTTGAGGCCAGGAGTTCAAGAGCAGCCTGGGCAACAAAGAGAGACCCCCATGTCTACAAAAAATAAAAAAATTAGTCAGGTGTGGTGGTGCACACCTGTAGTCCCAGTTACTCAGGAGACTGAGGCAGGAGGATTGCTTCAACCCAGAGGTTTGAGTCTGTGGTGAGCAAGGATGGCATCACTGCACTCTAGTGTAGGTAACAGAGCAAGACCCTATCTCTAAAATAATAATAATAATAACAATAATAAGAATTCCTATGCCCTTATTCTGGAACCTGTGGATACATCATTTACATGACAAAAGAGGTTTCCTTGCAGATGTGATGAAGTTAAGGATCTTCAGATGGGGATATTACCTAGGTGAGTCCAATGTAATAAGAAGAATCCTAATAAGAGAGGAAGGCAAGAGGGTTAAAGTCAAAAAGAGATTAGAAGATGTTATACTGCAACTTTGAAAATGGAGAAAGGAGCCCAAAGCCAAGGAACATAGGCAGCTTCTAGAAGGTAGAAAACACAAAGGAACAGGTTTTCCCCCTGAAACTTCCGTAAGGAGCGCAGCCCTGCCAACATCTTGATTTTAGCCCAGTGAAACCCGGCAAGGACTTCTGAGCTACAGAGCTGTAATGCAATACATTTGTGCTTGTATCAAACCATTAAACGTTCGATAATTTGTCATGGCAGCAACAGGAAACTAATACAATCCCTATCAGAGAGAACTCATTAGATCTTATGAGTTTTCATGAGTTATCACTTAATTTTATAGAATCTGGTCTCCAAGCAATAATCAATTATTAGTCAAACAAAGTTATTCCTTAGAGAGCTAGAAAACTGCTGGGTGGGCTTGATGGAACAGAGCTCTAATCATATGTTGAACAATCATCTTTTTGCTGTATTTTCAAATTTGGGATAACCTTTCTTAGTATCTCTTGGCTGTGCCCATATTTCCCTCAGAAGCATTCACATACTTCCATACCTCACCTCCCTTTGGAGGGTACCATTGTTACCGCACATTAACCCATTATGTGAGGGCCTTTGATAGCTTTGGACTGCTTACACATAAGGCCTTTGAAAGGGCAATATCTTAAGGATGAGATTTAATGGTCAGGCAATTTTCCTTGCCTTTGGAAGGATTCAGGTCATATCTCTGATACCAGTTAAACATTTTTTAAAAAGATCCATTGATATCCAAGTTTATACATTAACTGACACTGTTCCTGAAGCCAGAATCTGTAAATGCATACTTCTTGTTTTTTCAATAATATGCAATATGTACAATATATTCCCTTCATTCCCCTTTTTCCTCTGTGTTGCCTTGCCCAAATACCACCCTATGTCACATTGATTTGTTCAAACCGAAAATCTTGTGAAAAAAAGAGCACCAGTCACATAAATAGACATCATAAAGATTAAGAAAGAATTGAACAGAGAGAAAAAAATTTTAACTGAAAGTTGTGTTAGGATCAGAGATAAAACCCACATCCTTCCAAAGGGAAGGAAAATTGCCTGACCATGAAATCTCATCCTTAAGATATTGACCTTTCAAAGGCCTTGTGTATAAGGGGTCCACAACTATCAAAGGTCCCCAATAATGGATCAATGCACAGTGACAATGCTAAACTTCAGGGAGGCTATGAAAAGAACTGGGCTTCCTGACTCCAGTCTTCTGCTTTCAAATCCATCCTACATGCCCCACCCAGCCTCTTCTACAGAAAATACTTTACCAGCTCACAACATCCTTGAGCCTCCTTACTGCCTTTAACTCAAGTGTGAAACCTCAAATCCCTCTGTTATCCGTCTGGCTCCATTCTCACTGCACGTGTTTTAAGAAACCCCTGCTGGCCTAGTGCAGTGGTTTTATACTTAGGTGTCCATAAACGTCACTCAGGGAGCTTGCAAAAACAGCTTGCTGGGCTTTGCCATAGCGTTTCTGATTCTGTAGAGAGTAAAACTCAAGAATTTGCATTTCTAACAAGTCCCCAAGAGATGCTGCTGCTGCTGGTTTAGACACCATACTTTGAGAACCACAGAAATCTAAGCTCTGGGCTATTCCTTTTTAAAGCAAACTTAGAAGAATTAAAAAGTGACCCCTAGCAAATAAGAGACTTTTGGGGTGATAAAGATGTTTTACACATTGATTGGTGCAGAGATTGCAATGTGTATGCCTTTGGCAGTTTCATCAAACTGTACACTGTATATGAATAATGCTTTAGTAAAACTGATCTTACATTTTTTTAAAAATATAGAATGTATTTTTATACATTGGACATATCTGATCAATCATTCAGTGATGACTTATTGAGTCCCTTCTTCCCTTAGTATCAAGCACTCTGGCAAGTTCTGGGAATATAAAGGTGGCTAAGATGCTAAGCTTGTCTGGAAATGTCTCCCATTCTGATGGTGAATACTGAGAAGTATACTGCCAATTACAATATTGCATAGTAAATGTTAGAATAGGGAAAAGGCAAGACCATATAGGATTTGGCACTAGAAATGACAGTGTTCTATTTCTACTATCCTTTTCATAAAGAACCTTGTGGTCCACATCATAGCAGAGAATATGACACCTAATATTATCTACCCTTCCACCTCCTGGGCCACAGCTGGCTGGAGCAAGGATTGCCCCTGACCTAGCTAGACCAACCCAACATGTTTTGAACAAGGATTTTGAAGGTAGGCCAGTTAGAGTTAGCTGTGGGGAGCCACAGTGTTTAGGACTGAGCCCTGTGTAGGCCAAGGAAGGTAGGCTGAAGAGACTAGCAGGAAAACAAGACCAGTCCCCTGCAGATCAAGGGCAATTCCTGATAAGGTTCTGATTCCTCTGAGACGTGGATGGACTCTTTGCAAAGAGTGCTGGGAGATTCTTCTGGAGTTCTCAAATACACATGTGCAGAAGTAACATCCAGGCAGCTTGTTTCTGTGTTGACACCTCAGACTCCCCTCTGAAGAATCTGTTGAGAAGATGTGGGGCATGGCACAGGGCACAGTGATGCTGATGGAAAAAGTCTGTGTGTTATATTCTGAGAAACACTATCCTCCATTTGTTTGTTTGTTTTTAACTTCAGTCTCTTCGAGTGGGTGTCTGGTTCTTAGAATCAAAAAGTACTAATTAAGGCAGTGTATATTACCAAGGTTTGGGAAGTGAAGGCAAGCCATCAGACAAAGCGATATGTGGGTCCTCAAAAATGAGTGAGAATTAGCCAAATGGAGTGCGAATGTGTGTATGGCTGGGGAGGGCAGGGGAAAGGTAGGTTGTGCAAAGGACCTCAGTCAAGAGGGAGTCAGGTATCTCTAAGGATCCAAAATTCAACATGAATACAGCAGCAGCACTTGTGTGTGTGGTGGGGGCTGGTAGGTGGGCAGAGAGAGAACACTGATCAACAATCAGGAATTCCCCTGTTGGGAAGCAGTCATCTTCTTACTTTTTCCAATGGGCAATACTCTAGTCCTCCTCATGCCTCAGGGATCCTCCTGGCTTTGTGGCTTCTGTCTTCTGTTTTCTCTATCTAGACCCTTTCCCTCTCTGGCTAGCTTCCCTAACATATATAAAATCAAAACCCCAGTTTTTCTTTTACTTAATTTTTTATTTCCATAGGTTTTTGAGGAATAGTTGGTATGTGGTTACATGAGTAAGTTCTTTAGTGGTATTTGTGGGATTTTGGCGCAGCCATCACCCGAGCAGTGTACACTTAAACCAATTTGTAGTCTTTTATCTCTCATCCCCTCCCACCCTTCCCCCGAGTCCCCAAAGTCCACTGTGCCATTCTTATGCCTTTGCACCATCACAGCTTAGCTCCCACTTATGAGTGAGAACATATATGATGTTTGGTTTTCCATTCCTGAATTACTTCACTTAGAATAATAGTCTCCAGTTTTATCCAGGTTGCTGACAATGCCAATAATTCATTCCTTTTGTTTGGCTGAGTAGTATTCCATCATAATAAAGAAATTGTGAGTATAATAAATAATATTCCTGAGTAGCATTCCATCTACTCATTGATTTACGGGCATTTGGGCTGGTTCCATATTTTTGCAATTGTAAGTTGAAAACCCCCAAATCTTTAAAGAGTACTTCATGCTAAGCCCTACTGGAAAAGAGATTTGGGATGTTTACCAGATACCACTTCGGCTGTACGTTGCAACCTCTCTTCTGGGCTGCGCCCTGCCTCAGTTATACCACAGGTCTCTTTTTTTTCCTGTCCTGGGGATTGGCATGAGATGGCTGCTGGGAGCCACTCAGTGTGAGGGAGTTAACACCCAAGAAGAAACCCTTGGCCAAAAGGGGACAAAAGGCCATAGAAAAATATTCTTTTTTTTCCTCCTGGTGGGTAGAAAATTCTAAGGTGCATTTTACGTAGCCTCTCAGAGCATCCTCAGTGGGACTGAGGCTGGATCCTTGCTCCTGCTCCTTGAGATCGCTGCCCAGAATAAACCACAGGCACCCAAGCTCTCAGAGAAGCTGACAGCAATAATGACCAAAGGGAAGGATTAAGGTCATCAGAATATTAGAAAGGCTTATATATCTACTCTGGTCTACCTGAAAATGCATATGGGCTTGTTCAGGTCTTTAGTACTCTCAGTTTTTCACTTTGATCTAGATATTCCCACGAGAATAACCTTAGTTCTGTTTGGAGTGAGTTTGGATTTTATTCTGGGAATTAGCACTTCCAATCCTATCTGGATCTTATGGGGGGTTTCTCTGCATGTAGCTTGATGGAGTTGCTGGCTTTCTGTGCCTCTTACCTACTCCTCTCAGGGACAGTGAGAGGGGACCCCAGATGGTTCCCCACCCTACATCAGGGATGTTTTCCCTCCCACACAGCAGATATACACCCCCTATTAGGGTCTGGCCAGGCCCTATGACTGAGGAAGGCAATTGACTTCTGCCTCTGAGGAAAACTTCAGTTAGTCTCACAACAAAATTAACTTCTTGGCAGTCTCTTCTATTGGTCTTTGTGTTGGTTTCTCTGGTCCTTAGAAGTCCTGACCTCTCTCCTCAGTCTGTATCTCTCTTTCTTAATTGGTTTTCCTCAAGCATGTTTTTCCTAGACCACCATCATCACTTGACTGAAGCATGGCTGTAGCTTCCTAGCTAACTTACTGATTGCATTCACCATTTCCCAACCTAGTAAATATTCCATGTGACTTGTATTTTAAAGTGTGAATCAGATCATGTCCTCTCTCTGATTAAGAAACTCCATTCTCTTCCCAGCCCAAACACTTAACCATGGTCTTCAAGGTCATCTTTGATTTAATATTGCCTCACCACTCCCTCCCCTACTCACTGTATTCTAGTCACACAGGCCCATTCTCTATTCTTAAAACCTACCAAGCATATTCCTACCTCTGAGCCTTTGTATTCACCATATCTTCTTCCTAGAAATGCCCATCCCCTAGACATTCCCATGGTGGGGTCCTTTTCAGCTTTCTGGCTCAGCTGAAATGTCACTCCAAGACAGACTTTCCTCAGTAGATAATCCAAAGTAACACTTCCTCTTCAAGTTGCACCCTCTCTTTCAGTCACCTGTTCTTTATGGTCCTCGTGGTTCCACACAATTCATGTTACATAGTAGACACTCAATGTTTCCTGAATGAATAAATCAATGAATGAACCCTTTAGCAAGTTGTGAAGCTCACCCATGCTTATGGGTGCTTTAACTGCTTCACTTTTTATTCTAAGATGTGTTCTGACTTGTTTTTATTCTTTGGTTACAATAAGGCCTTAGGGTCAAAGACTGCCATTTTAGACACCTGTCCCTGTATTACTCGGTAAGTTATGCTAATGTCCACAAAATCACCTCCCATAACTCAATGGGCTAGCACATCAAAGGTCGTTTTCACATCATTTCCAGATCTGATGCAGGTCAGCTTGAGGGAGGAGAGGAATTCTGATTCATAAAGTTTTTTCTAGTGAGTCAGCCAAGCCCTGGGGTCTTAGAATCAGGCCCTAGATCTTCTCTATCCAGAATGCAAATGAGGGCAAAAAAAAAAAAAAAGCCAGGAAAGTAGTGAAGGAGGTTATTATGGGTAAGGCATAAGCAAAACATGTAACACTTCTATCCACATTCCATTGGTCAGAACGCAGCCTCCTCCTCCCCCATACTACAGCAAGGGAGGCTGAGCAATGTAATCTGTGTGCCACCGGGAAGCACAGAAGCAGAATTTAGGGAGTACTGGTCCATGTGATAGCCTATTCCACCAGCCTTCAGATGACATTGCTTGTTATCTGAAATGGGTCCATCTTGCCAGTCAAGTGTGCATTTCCAAGCTAAAGCACCACTGGAGGCTGCTGCTGTTGGAAGGATGTAAACATGCAATAGATGCAAAAATAGTCCCTTCTCAAGACTTCCTGCATCCCCATCTCCAGCCAACACCTCCCATGACAGAACCTAATCAGAAGCCTGTCACATGTAGCTTACAGACTTCGACCCTGGGTCACAGTCCAGCACAAAGCAAGGTGGGCCCGGGGAGGAGAATCAACAGCTAAATAACCAGCAGAGTGTCATGTTTATTAATTCAACAGAAATAATCAAGAGAATGCAAACCCTAGGATACTCCACAGATTATTTTTCTAAGGCCTTTTCTAAAGATTCCTCTTCTGAGGAAATAATTTTCAGGAATCCATTCACATATTCAGAAAAGCAAAATACTAGAAGTGTTAATGCATTTAAAAGAAAACTTTCTGACCACCTTTAGAGGCCATATAAGAACAAGTGAAAAAAAAAATAGAGAAAAGCACCAAAAGATTCAGTGCTATGTGCAATGGATAGAATGATCATATTGTATAATTATTCTGCTGGTACACTGGACTCCAGGCATTTGCAAAAGGATGAAGAAATTAATCCAGCCTCATAAGAGGATAACAGAAGTAACTAAGTAGTCCTTTAGCACAGGGCTTTAAGCCTTGAAAGCTACTGGAAATTTCAGTGTAAAATAAGGTTAAGGCCCATTCACACGCATAAAGCTGAAAAGGCGGGGAAGGCTGGTGGTAGGGGAGGAGCTTAGGGCAGCACTCAAGTACAGGCGTGGGGTAACATTTCCAGTGGAAGCAAGCCCCTCTCTCTTCTATTCTGACATCTTGAGCCCATGCCATCTGGTTTCAAAGGAGCAAAATGATTGCTGAAGCTCCAGTCATGGTATCTGTGTTCTAGACAGCAGAAAGAGGAAATGGAAAGGCAAAAGACTATGCCTCCCATCTGAGGCAGCTCCCAACTATAGCCCTTCCTGGAAGTGCCTCAGAACCATACTTAATAGTGTGAAAAAATGGGAAGTATGTTTTTAAGCAGAGCACACTACCACCCCAACTAAGATTGGGGTTCTGTTACCAAGCATGAGAGAAATGGATGTCAGGCATGTAACTAGCAGTTGGCCACAAATGCTAAGGACATGGCTTCCCAGGTGAGCCAGGGGAAAGTGCTGACAATGAAGACATTCAGCTCTCTCCTGAGTGGTTGGTTCTCTCACCTTCACTTGCCACCTGGAGAGCAGCCACCCTACCCAGGAAGTGCCTCTGTGAGGGGTCAGAAAGCACCACCCAACAGAGACTGTCCACTTGACCATCAGACATATCCTTTTGCCAAGCTAACTGGATTGCATCCTTTACCTAAGATAAGCAAATGCTCACTACCGTCATGGTTATGTATAGGAAGGAACATATGCTCCTTTACATAGATGACCCCACCCTTCCAGAATATAGCAAAACCAAGTCTAGGTCTCAGATATAATAAATGTAAGGTTTCTAATGCTGCCTGACTTGGTCAGCAACAGCTCAGCATTATGAATAATTAACAATGATACAAACAACAGTAACAGTCATCTCTCATTGATTGTTGACTATGTGCCAATCACTGTGCTAAGCATCTTATCCTAGCAGCCCACCTAGGAGTATAAAAAGTGGAAATATATCAGTCTCAGAAGGGTTTAGATTTGTTTCTTACTCAATGTCACCCAGTTATTAAGTCATAGAGTTAGGATTAAATCCAAGTTTTCCTGACTCCAACCTCCAATGATCTTTCAGTTAACTCCAAATTAACGGAGGCTATCATGTGTTGAACCTTTATATCAGTTAGAATGTAGTGCTTGGTTTTAATAAAGATGAAGGGAGAGTGGTTTAGATTAGTTCTGATTCAAGTCCAAGTCCAAGTAGAAAACAGTCTGGCAGCAGTTGGAGGTTGGTAGTACAGCTCTGCTTTACACAAAGGTAGGGAAACCCATACCTCTTCCATATTGATGCTCTGCCATCCTATGATTGAAGATGGCTCTCCACACCTCCCTGTTCCAGCTCAAAGGAAGGAGGGAAGAACAAGTAGAATATGTTTCCTTTAAATGGAAATAACTCAGAAGTGGCACACACTTCCTCTCACAGTCCTTTAGGCAGAGCTTGGTCACATGGCAACACCAGTGACAAAAAAGGCTAAGAAATGTAACCCCAGAGACAGATCCAAGATGGCCGATTAGGAGCAGCTCAGGATTACAGCTCCCAGTGAAAATGCGGATGGTGAGTGGACGCCGCATTTCCAGATGGATTTTTATTGCCCACAGACCAGGAGATTCCCAGGCAGAGGACCCCCACAGGTCACCAGTGCAGCTGTTTTGGCCAGCATGGCTGTTTTGCCTGGCACAGCTCTTTATGCCAGTGAGGCTGTTTTGCCCCAGCGCGGCAGTTCTCCACACAAAATACACAAGTCCGGGTGCCATTTTAGCTGGCGGTTGGGGCTCCTGGGATACAGAGTCACCCATTCAACTGATAAAAAAAAGGGGGACTGAAATAGGGAGCCAGGCCAGGAGATTCCCAGGCAAAAAAGCGCCACGAATCTCAGCGCCGCTGTTTCAGCCGGCACAGTGGGTTGCTGCACAGGAAATCATACAGATCCCGGCACCTTTTCAACAGGCGACTGGAACACCTTGAAGACAGAGTCACCCATTCAACTCAAAAAAAAAAAAAAGGGGGCTCTGAGACAGGGAGCCAGGTGATCAGGCTTGGCTGGTCCCACACCCACAAAAAAAAAAAACAGCAATCTGAAATGCTCTGGATTGAGAGTTTCACAGCAAGCTGAACCTGGAATGGTCCAGCTCTGTGAGGGGAGGGGCGCCCGCCATTACCGAGGAAGTCCACCACTATGGAGGTAGTCTGCCACTGCTGAGGCAGCCCACCATTGCTGAGGCAGCCCACCATTACAGACAGAGTCCGCCATTATAGAGGTAGGCTGCCATTGCTGAGGCAGTTCTAACTATACCCATATAAACAGGACTGCAGAGAAGTTCACATGGCAGCTGGGCAGAGCCCAGAGCTGCTCAGCAAAGCCTCTGCAGGCAGACAATGACTAGGCTGCTTCCTGGCTGGGGAGGGCAGCCCTGAAAAAAGGCAGCAGCACAACAGAAACTCATAAAGCCCTAAATCCCCAGTACAGAGCACCTGGGAAAAAAAAAAGGGGGGGGGTGAGTTATGAGTTATATTGCAGCAGACTTAAACATACCTGCCCAGCAGCTCTGAATGAACAATGGAGCTCACAGCTCAGCATGTGATCTTTTATAAAGACAGACTGTCTCCTCAAGCAGCTCCCTGACCCCCGTATATCCAAAGAGTCACCTCATAAAGGAGAGCTCAGACGGACATCTGGCAGGTATCCTTCTGGGACAAAGATAGCAGAAGAAGAAACTGGCAGCAACCCTTACTGTTCTGCAGCTGCTGCAGGTGATCCCCAGGCAAGCAGGGCCTGGAGTGGACCTCAGAGTCCTACAGCAGAGGGGCCTGAATGTTAGAAGGAAAACTAAGAAGCAGAAATAAATAACTTCATCATCAACAAACTGGACGTCCACTCAGAGACCCAATCTGAAAGTCAGTAACTACAAAGACAACAGGTGGATAAATCCATAAAGATGGGAAGAAACCAGTGCAAAAAGGATGAACACACCCGAAACCAGAATGTCTCTCCTCCTACAAGGGATCACAACTCCTGACCAGCAAGGGAACAAGGCTGGATGGAGAATCAGTGTGATGAATTGACAGAATCAGGCTTCAGAAGGTGGGTAATAAGAAACTTCTGTGAGCTAAAAGACCATGTTCTAACCCAATGCAAAGAAACTGAGAACCTTGAAAAAAGATTTGATGAAATGATAACGAGAATAAACAACTTAGAGAGGAATATAAGTGAATTGATGGAGCTGAAAAACACAATACGAAAACTTCATGAAGCATACACAAGTTTCAACAGCCAAATTGACTAAGCAAAAGAAAGGATATCAGAGGCCAAAGATCAACTCAATGAAATAAAATGAGAAGGCAAGATTAGAGAAAAAAGGGTAACAAGGAATGAATAAAGTCTTCAAGAAATATGGCACTATGTGAAAAGACCTAATCTACATTTGATAGGTGTACCTGAATGTGACGGAGAGAATGAATCCAAGCTGGAAAATACTCTTCAGGATATTATCCAGGAAAACTTCCCCAACCTAGGAAGGCAGGCAAATATTCAAGTCCAGGAAATACAGAGAACACCACAAAGATATTCATCAAGAAGAGCAATCCCAAGGCACATAATCGTCAGATTCACCAGGGTTGAAATGAAGGAGAAAATACTAAGGGCAGCCAGAGAGAAAGGTTGGGTTACTCACAAAGGGACGCCCATCAGACTCACAGCAGATCTCTCAGCAGAATCCCTACAAGCCAGAATAGAGTGGGGGTCAATATTCAGCATCCTTAAAGAAAAGAACTTTCAACCCAGAATTTCATATCCAGCCAAACTAAGCTTCATAAGTGAAGGAAAAATAAAATCCTTTGCGAACAAGCAAGTACTCAGAGATTTCATCACCACCAGGCCTGCTTTACAAGAGCTCCGGAAAGAGGCACTAAACATAGAAAGGAACAACGAGTACCAGCCACTCCAAAAACATACCAAATGGTAAAGAGCATAGACACAATGAAGAAACTGCATCAACTAACAGGCAAAACAGCCAGCTAGCATCAAAATGGCAGGATCAAATTCACACATAACAATATTAACCCTAAATGTAAATGGGCTAAATGCCCCAATCAAAAGACACAGACTGGCAAACTGGATAAAAAGCCAAAATCCGTCTGTGTTCTGTATCCAGGACATGCATCTCACATGCAAGAATGCACCTAGGCTCAAAATAAAGGGATGAAGGAAGATTTACCAAGCAAATGGAGAGCAAAAAAAAGCAGGAGTTGCAAGTCTCATCTCTGATAAAATAGACTTCAAACCAACAAAGATCAAAAGAGACAAAGAAGGACACTACATAATGGTAAAAGGATCAATGGAAGAAGAAGAGCTAACGATCCTAAATATATATGCACCCAATACAGGGGTACCCAGATACATAAAGCAAGTTCTTAATGACTTACAAAGAGACTTAGCTTCCCACACAATAATAGTGGGAGACTTTAACATCCCATTGTCAATATTAGATCAATGATACAGAAAATTAACAAGGATATCCAGGACTTGAATTCAGACCTGGACCAAGCAAACCTAATAGACATTTACAGAGCTCTCCACCCCAAATCCACAGAATGTACATTCTTCTCAGCACCACATTGCACCTACTCTAAAATTGACCACATAATTGGAAGTAAATCACTCCTCAGCAAATGCAAAAGAACGAATATCATAACAAACAACAGTCTCTCGGACCACAGTGCAATCAAGTTAGAACTCAGAATTCAGAAACTAACTCAGAACCACACAGCTTCATGGAAACTGAACAACTGGCTCTTGAATGTTGACTGGATAAATGACGAAATAAAGGCAAGAAATAAAGATGTTCTTCGAAACAAACAAGAACAAAGACACAATGTACCAGAATCTCTGGGACACATTTAAAACAGTGTCTAGAGGAAAATATATAGCAGTAAATGCCCACATGAGAAGCAAGGAAAGATCTAAAATCAACACCCTGTCATCAAAACTGAAAGAGCTCGAGAAGCAAGATCAGAAAAACCCAAAACCTAGCAGAAGACAAGAAATAACTAAGATCAGAGCAGAACTGAAGCAGGTAGAGACACAAAAAACCCTTCAAAAATAATCAATAAATCCAGGAGCTGGTTTTTCGAAAAGATCAACAAAATAGACAGATCACTAGCCAGATTAATAAAAAATAAAAGTGAGAATAATCAAATATATGCAATAAAAAACGATAAAGGGGCTATCACCATAGACTCCACAGAAATACGAACCATCATCAGAGAGCATTACAAACAACTCTATGCACATAAACTAGTAAACCTGGAAGAAATGGAAAAATTCCTGGACACTTGCACCCTCCCAAGCCTAAACCAGGAAGAAGTTGAAACGCTGAATAGACCAATAACAAGGTCTGAAGTTGAGGCGGCAATTAAAAGCCTACCACCCAAAAAAAGCTGAGGTCCAGATGGGTTCACAGCTGAATTACTAGACATGCAAAGAGGAGCTGGTACCATTCCCTCTGAAACTATTCCAAACAATCCAAAAAGAGGGAATCCTTCCCAAATCATTTTATGAGACCAACATCATCCGGGCACCAAAATCTGGCAGAGAGTCAGAAGAAAAGAAAACATCAGGCCAATATCCATGATGAACATAGATGCAAAAATCTTCAATAAAATACTGGCAAACTGATTGCAACAGCACATCAAAAAGCTTATCCACCATGATCAAGTAGGCTTCATCCTGGGGATGCAAGGCTGGTTCAAGATACACATGTCTATAAACGTAATTCACCACATAAACAGAAACAAAGGCAAAAACCACATGATTATCTCAATAGATGCAGAGAAGGCCTTTGACAAAATTCAACAGCACTTTATGCTGTTTATTCCATCAATAAACTAGGTATTGATGGAACGTATCTCAAAATAATAAAAGCTATTTAGGACAAACCAATAGTTGATATCATACTGAATGGGCAAAAACTGGAAGCATTCCCTTTGAAATCTGGCACTAGACAATGTTGCCCTCTCTCACCACTCCTATTCAGTATAATATTGGAAGTTCTAGCCAGGGCAATCAGGCAAGAAAAAGAAATAAAGGGTATTCAAATAGGAAAGGAGGAAGTCAAATTGTCTCTATTTGCAGATGACATGATTGTATATTTACAAGACCCCATTGTCTCAGCCCCAAATCTCCTGAAACTGATAAGCAACTTCAGCAAAGTCTCAGGATAAAAAATCAGTGTGCAAAAATCACAAGCTTTCCTATACACCAATAACAGACTTAAAGAGAGCCAAATAAATAATGAACTGCCATTCACAATTACTACAAAGAGAATAAAATACCTAGGAATATAACTAACAAGGAACATAAAGGACCTCTTCACGGGGAACTACTAACCACCACTCAACGAAATAAGAGAGGACACAAACAGTGGAAAATCATTCCATGTTCATGGTTAGGAAGAATCAATATCATGAAAATGGCCATATTGCCCAAAGTGATTTACAGATTCAACGCTATCCCCATCAAGCTACCAAAGACCTTCTTCACAGAACTGGAAAAAAACATCTTAACCTTCATATGGAACCAAAAGAGAGCCCACATAGCCAAGCTCATTCTAAGCACAAAGAACAAAGCAGGAGGCATCATGCTACCAGACTTCAAACTATACTACAAGGCTACAGTAATCAAAACAGCATGGTACTGGTACCAAAACAGAGATATAGACCAATGGAACAGAACAGAGGCCTCAGAGGCAACACCACACATCTACAACCACCTTATCTTTGACTAGCCTGACAAAAACAAGCAATGGGAAAAGGATTCCCTGTTTAATAAATGGTGTTGGGAAAACTGGCTAGCCATGTGCAGAAAGCAGAAGCTGGACCCCTTCCTGACACCTTACACTAAAATTAACTCCAGATGGATTAAAGACTTAAACATAAGACCTAACACCATAAAAACCCTAAAAGAAAACCTAGGCAAAACCATTCTGGACATAGGTGTAGGCAAAGACTTCATGACCAAAACACCAAAAGCATTGGCAACAAAAGCCAAAATAGACAAATGGGACCTAATCAAACTCCACAGCTTCTGCACAGCAAAAGAATCAGTCATTAGGGTGAATCGGCAATCAACAGAATGGGAAAAATTTTTTGCAATCTACCCATCTGACAAAGGGCTAATATCCAGAATCTACAAAGAACTAAAACAGATTTACAAGAAAAAAACAAGCCCATTCAAAAGTGGGCAAAGGATATGAACAGACACTTACAAAAGAAGACATATGTGAGGCCAACAAACATATGAAAAAATGCTCATCATCACTGGTCATTAGAGAAATGCAAATCAAAACTACATTGAGATACCATCTCACGCCAGTTAGAATGGTGATCATTAAAAAATCCGGAGACAACAAATGCTGGAGAGGATGTGGAGAAACAGGAACACTTTTACACTGTTAGTGGGAGTGTAAACTAGTTCAGCCATTGTGGAAGACAGTGTGGCAATTCCTTAAGGACCTAGAAATAGAAATTCCATTTGACCCAGCAATCCCATTACTGGGTATATATCCAAAGGATTATAAATCATTCTATTATAAGGACACATGCACACAAATGTTCATTGCAGCACTGTTTACAATAGCAAAGACCTGGAACCAGCCCAAATGCCCATCAATGATAGACTGGATAGGGAAAATATGGCACATATACATCATGGAATACTATGCAGCCATAAAAAACGATGAATTCGTGTCCTTTGTAGGGACATGGATGAACCTGGAAACCATAATTCTCAGCAAACTGACACAAGAACAGAAAATTAAACACTGCATGTTCTCACTCATAGGTGAGTGTTGAACAATGAGAACACATGGACACAGGGAGGGGAGTATCACACACTGGGGTCTGTTGGAGGAAAATAGAGGAGGGACAGTGGGGGTGGGGGGAGTTGAGGAGAGATAGCATGGGGAGAAATGCCAGATATAGGTGATGGGGAGGAAGGCAGCAAATCACACTGCCATGTGTGTACCTATGCAACAATCTTGCATGTTCTTCACATGTACCCCCAAACCTAAAATGCAATAAAATATAAACAAATAAAATAAAAAGTGTCTGTTCATTAAAAAAAAAAAAAGAAATGTAGCCCCTATCTTTGACCAGATAAAACTAAATGGTGGGAGCTATTCCTAAAAGGAGGAAGGGAAATGGATTTGGGGGACAAAAAGCAGTCTCTGCCACACTTGAGGATTGCATCAGAGGAAGAGAGACTGGACTCTGGTCCAGGGTAAGAGCTGGGCACTGTCCAACCAAGACCACAAAAAATGGGGAACTCCACTAATGGAGACGGGGCAGGGTGGAAGTGGGAAAGCCCAAAACTGCAACTGGGGCAGTGCTTGGTGATTATATACCAGAAGAAAAAGTGAGCATAAGAGCTGAAGGAAAACAAGCTGTTATAGTCGTAAGAAAAATAAAACAAAAGTTCTTGCTACTCATGCCCCTAAGTTAAACATTTATCTTCCTGGCTCTTGGCCATGATGGAGCTCACGGTCTTTTTCAAACTCCCCTTTCTCAGAGCACACAGGGTGGGCAGACATTGGGCTTTTGGACAGGGGGAGGAGGTGGCTGGCTCTCTGTGCTGAAAATACCCACTTTGGCTCCTCCCTCTGGACGCAGATCCCAAGGTGGTAGATGTCTTGATGGTACCTGAGAAGGATGGAACCATTCTTGAAAAGTACCGCAGGAAACAGGCTAAAGTGGAGGGCTGGGAAGGCCTGGCATTGTCAGAAGTTCATAATCAACACATGCAGATCGACTTTATGTAGGCGTTGAGGGTTCACAAAGGTCCAGGCTAAGCCCTCAAAAGTCTTCTTGCTGTTATTTGCACATCCCTAGTAGATCCTTTATAAATGGTAGCCTGAAGCCTGCCACTGTACATGTTGTCTTTAATCCTTTTTTCCTTTTGAGACAAGGTCTCATTCTTTCACTCAGGCTAGAGTGCAGTGGCATAATCATGGCTCACTGCAGCCTCAAAATCCCCGAGCTCTGGTAATCCTCCCACTTCAGTCTCCTGAGTAGCTGGGACTACAGATATGTGCCACCACACCTGGCTAAGTTTTGTATTTTTTCTTTTTTTGTAGAAATGGGGTTTTGCCATGTTGCCCAGGATGGTGTCAAACTTCTGGACTCAGGCGATCTGCCTGCCTTGGCTTCTCAAAGTGCTGGAATTACAGGTGCAAGCCACCCTGCCCGGCCTGTCTCTAATTCTTAAAACCACCATAGCGGGTGCTTTTGGCACCCCTCCCACTCCCTTGTCCTTACCATTTTAGAGCACAGTGTCTTGCTTCCAACTGCCAGCACCTGAATTTCTCTGCTGAGGACTTTCTTGTGCTGCTAGAGTCCTACTTTGCCAAGCTCAGGATACAACATATGCACCTATGAATTATTATAACACTTCACCTCCCAGAAGTAGCCCTCAGTTAACTACTCTCAGGAATTGGTATATAAATACCCCAGCTCCCTCAGATTTTCCCTCAGATGGGAAAATTTGTGGGCATATGCACTCTGCTGGTTCCCAGAACCTCCCCAGTGGGCTCAAGCCCACTGTGGTAGTTGAATAACACGCTTTTTCAGGGGCTGCCTTCCCTTCCCTGCCTCATTTCCTGACTGCCCAATTGATGTTTCCCGGGCTTCCTAAATAAACTACTTGTGGTCTATCTCAGGATCTGCTTCCGGGCGAGCTTAAATAAGACACCACTGTGAAGTAAGTTACGATCCCTTCAGGGGTAACAGGCTGGTAAAAGGGTGCACTGGATCTGGAGTTACAATGACCCAGATTTGAATTATGGCCTTGTCACCTACCAACTGCATGCAGCTGAGAAAATTGTTAGGCTCTGGTGCCTCCATTTTCTGGTCTGTTAAAGGAGGCCAATTATACCCATCTTGCAGGACAGGACAGCTTTAAATAAAATGATTCCTCTGATGCCCCCAGCACTGTCCCTAGAACCTAACAGACACCCAATAAGAGTTAGCTTTCTTCCCTCCTGTCTCCAATTTACAATTAAGGAAACTGAAACTCAGGAAGATTTCCTGACTTGCACAAGGTTAAAAAGGTGATTAAGTGACAGATCTTGGATTCAAACACAAATATCTTTCTGGTTCCAAATCTACTTATAACTTTTCCACTGTGCCTTCCATATCCATTTCAGGGCCTAAATTTCCTGACTTGATATAAGAAATCATTTTAAACTTCAAATTCCCAAATCTTCCTTTCCCATTGTCCTCTGCAGATACCACATCTGCCTTCTGATCCTCAGATATCTCCGAATTCTGGTGTCATTCACACCCTTTGCTATTTATGCCCTCCATCCTGGGGCATGGCTCTCTCTCCCCACCCCCCTCATTCAGCTGTGACACACACTTTTAATTTGGGGAAAAAGATTTTCACAAGTTCATCTCTGGGTAAAAAACATCACTAAAAGTAGATGAAAATGTAGGAAAAAAGGGATTACAGGAAACTCAGGGACAAATGAATGTACATTTGAACATTTTACTCTTAGACACAGGTGAGGAGTCCTTTCCTGGTTCCCCTTTGAAGGGAGCGTGCAGAGCCCTTCCAGGGTAGAGCACAAACCTGCCAACACCTGCTGCCTCTTGGTGAGTGAGTGGAGGTCCTGAAAAGGAAGAAATACCCAATGTTTGCAAATTAACTCCCTCAACAAATAGTGCTGTGTTACCCAATAGTCCAGCCAAAAGCAAAGCAGAGGCAAAGACAAAAAGGAAAACCAAAGTCACTCTGTTCAACTCTCTCAGAGTTTTGTAATCAGAAATCTAGAAAAAAAACTATTTTTATTTCCACCTTTACATTTGGGCTATTTTTAAAAATACAATACTATTTTGAAATATGTTTATGTTGCAGGAGCATAATCTTTCAGGGGTTGAACTTTGAAAGGTCCTATGTGTGACCTTACCTACAGTACAGTGACCAACCTGTCCTGGGTTTAGTGCTAAAAGTCCCTTGTCCCAGAAAATTTCTTTGTCCTGGGCAAACTGAAATGATTGGTCACCCAATTAAAACACAAATTTGATTCTCAAGTCTTATCCTTTAAAATGTAAATCTCCTTAGGTAGGTCAAAATAATTCACCCGTGGTAATTTAGGGTTCTGCTAGCTTCTCACAAAATACCTCACAAGAATGGTCCCCACTTTAAGAATCCATGAGGATCTCCTAATAAAGGAATCATAAATACAGACACTGATAGAAGGAAGATTTCAAAGATCAGATGCTTGCGGTTGTGTGGCATTCCTTCTGAGGCCTCTGTTCTGTTCCATTGGCCTATATCTCTGTTTTGGTACCAGTACCATGCTGTTTTGATTATAGTAGCTTGTAATATAGTTTGAAGTCAGGTAGTGTGATGCCTCCAGCGTTTTTGTTTTTTTTTTTCTTTTTCTTTTTTTTTCCTTAGGATTATCTTGGCTATGCGGGAATTCTTTTGGTTCCATATGAAGTTCAAGGTGATTTTTTTCCAGTTCTGTGAAGGAAGACATTGTAGCTTGATGGGGATAGCATTAAATCTATAAATTACTTTGGGCAGCATGGCCATTTTCATGATATTGATTTTCCTACCCATGAGCATGGTATGTTTTTCCATCTGTTTGTGTCCTCTCTTATTTCCTTGAGCAGTGGCTTGTAGTTCTCCTTGAAGGGATCCTTCACATCCCTTGTTAGTTGTATTCCTAGGTATTTTATTCTCTTTGTAGCAATTGAGAATGAAGTTCACTCATAATTTGGCTCTCCGTTTGTCTATTATTGGTGTATAGGAATGCTTGCGATTTTTGCATGCTGATTTTATATCCTGAGACTTTGCTGAAGTTGCCTATCAGCTTAAGGAGATTTAGGGCTGAGACAATATGGTTTTCTAAATATACAATCATGTCATCTGCAAAAAGGGACAATTTGACGTCCTCTCTTCCTATTTGAATATGCTTTATTTCATTCTCTTGCCTGATGGCCCTAGCCAGAACTTCCAATACTATGTTGAATAGGAGTGGTGAGAGAGGGCATCCTTGTCTTGTGCCAGTTTTCAAAGGGGATGCTTCCAGCTTTTGCCCATTAAGTGTGATATTGGCTGTGGGTTTGTCATAAATAGCTTTTATTATTTTGAGATACGATCTATCGATACCTAGTTTATTGAGAGTTTTTGGCATAAAGCACTGTTTAATTTTGTCAAAGGCCTTCTCTGCATCTATTGAGATAACCATGTGGTTTTTGTCTTTGGTTCTGTTTATGTGGTGGATTACGCTTACTTATTTGCATATGTTGAACCAGCCTTGCATCCCTGGGATGAAGCCAACTTGATTGTGATGGATAAGCTTTTTGATGTGCTGCTGGATTCGGTTTGCCAGTATTTTACTGAAGATTTTTGCATCAATGTTCATCATGGATAGTGGCCTGAAATTTTCTATTTTAGTTGTATCTCTGCCAGGTTTTGGTATCAGGATGATGTTGGTTTCATAAAATGAGTTAGGGAAGATTCCCTCTTTTTGTATTGTTTGGAATAGTTTCAGAAGGAATGGCACCAGCTCCTCTTTGTATGTCTGGTAGAATTTGGCTGTGAACCCATCTGGTTCTGAACTTTTTTTGGTTGGTAGGCTATTAATTGCTGCCTCAACTTTAGACATTGTTATTGGTCTATTCAGGAATTCAACTTCTTCCTGGTATAGTCTTGGGATGGTGTAAGTGTCCAGATATTAACCATCTGATCTTTGACAAGCCTGACTAAAACAAGCAACGGGGAAAGGATTCCCTATTTAATAAATAGTGTTGGGAAAAATGGCTAGCCATATACAGAAAGCTGAAACTGGATCCCTTCCTTACACCTTATACAAAAATTAACTCTAAACGGATTAAAGATTTAAACATGAGGTCTAACACCATAAAAACTCTAGAAGAAAACCTAAGCAATATCAACCAGGACATAGGCCTGGGCAAGGACTTCATGACTAAAACACCAAAAGCAATGGCAAAAAAAGCAAAAATAGACAAGTGGGATCTAATTAAACTTAAGAGCTTCTGCACAGCAAAAGAAATTATTGGTAGAGTGAACCAACAACCAACAGAATGGGAAAAAATTTTTGCAGTCTACCCATGAGACAAAGGGCTAATATCCAGAATCCACAAAGAACTAAAACATATATACAAGAAAAAAACAACTCCATCAAAAATTGGGCAAAGGATATGAACAGATACTTTTCAAGACATTTATGAGGCCAAGAAACACATAAAAAAATGCTTATCATCACTGGTCATTAGAGAAATGCAAATCGAAACCACACTGAGAGATCATCTCATGCCAGTTAGAACGGCGATCATTAAAAAATCAGGAGACAACAGATGCTGGAGAGGATGTGGAGAAATATGAATGCTTTTACACTGTTGGTGGGAGTGTAAATTAATTCAACCATTGTGGAAGACAGTGTGGTAATTCCCTAAGGATCTAGAAATACCATTTGACCCAGCAATCCCATTACTGGATATATACCCAAAGGGTTATAAATCATTCTATTATAAAGACCCATGTACACATATGTTTATTGCAGAACTATTCACAATAGCAAAGATGTGGGAACAACCCAAATGCCTATCAATCATAGACTGGATAAAGAAAATGTGGCATATATACACCATGGAATACTCTGCAGCCATAAAAAGGGTCAGTTCATGAGCTTTGCAGGGACATGGATGAAACTGGAAACCATCATTCTCAGCAAACTGACCCAAGAACAGAAAAGCAAACACTGGATGTTCTCACTCATAAGTGGGTGTTGAACAGTGAGAACACATGGACACAGGGAGGAGAACATCACATACTGGGTCCTGGGGGGTGAGGGGCTAGGGGAGGAATAGCAGGGGTGGGGGGATTGGGGATGGAGAGCATTTGGAGAAATACCTAATGTAGATGATGGGGCGATGGATGCAGCAAACCACTACCAGTCACATGTATATCTATGTAACAAACCTGCATGATCTGCACATGTACCCCAGAACTTAAAGTATAATAAATAAATAAATGAGAAGCAGGATTTTGATAAATGAAGAAAACAATTTGCATAAAATCTTCCAGTCTACTTTTCACTTATACAAGGAAATAGACTCTCATTCTTCCAGAAACTTGCAGGCCATTTAGTCCATTACCTTCCTTCCTTGATACATATGGGATGGACAAATAACTGTTTACCCAAGAAAAACTGCTCAAGTGTGATATTAAAAAAAGGGCAATTCTCATGAGGACTCGATTCTCATTGGGACCTCATAGTCCAATGGTAAAGACTATGATTTTCCCTGCCCTGCCCTACCCTGCCCTGCCTTCCCATCCCTGCTCTTGCCCTCCCTTCCCTTCCCTCCCCCCAATTCCCTCCCCCCAATTCCCTCCCGTCCCCTCCTTCCTCTCTCTTTTTTCTCTCTCTTTTCTTTCCTGCTCCTTTCTCTCTCTCACTTACTTTTTTTTTTTTTTCATTTTTTGAGACTCGGTCTCATTTTGTCACCCAGGCTGGAGTGTGGTGGGGCAATCCTGGCTTACTGCAGCCTTGACTTTGCAGGCTTTTGTGATCTTCCCACCTCAGCCTCCTGAGTAACTGGGACTAAAGGCACCTGCCATCGTGCCTGGTTAATTTTTTATATTTTTAGTAGAGATGGGGTTTTGTCATGTTGCCCAGACTGCATTAAATTCTTGGGTTCAAGTGATCCACCTGCTTTGGCTTACCAAAGTGCTGGGATTGGAGGCATGAGCCATCACACCTGGCCTGGATTCTTAGTCTGGATTCCTCCAGAAGTCAAACTCGGAGAAGGATTCAAGTGTAAGGTATTTATCTGAGAGATCATCCCAGGAAACAGTAGGACAGTGTGCGAGACAAGAAAGATAAGGCCACCAAAAAAAAGAAAAAAGAAGAAAGGACTAGCCTATTAAGTCACCTACCACTGTGAGTGATTGGAGCTTAACCCCATGAGGAAACTCTGGGGAAAGGTATATAACATACACTTTGGTTTTACTAGAAGAGCAAGGGAGCTGGGGTATCCTTAGGCCAAACCTTGTTCATCATTGGAAGGAGTAAATGTTAATTCCCCTGCATTTCCAGCCTACCATTTCCAGAGTCAGAGAAAATCTTCAGACAAAGCAACGCAGGTGCTGGCAGCAGGAAGTGAAGCTGGCATGCATAACCATGGCCAGGGCAAAGATGTGGTGTTGGCCACTAGCAACACCAGCAGCATCTGCTACAGCAATGAACGCAGAACCCATGAGCCACCATAGCTCAGTGCTAGTCAGTTGCTGCCATGTGGGAACACAGCCAGTGTTGCTAGAGCTTCTGAATTTTTAAAAGAAACCAGGGATCCAGATTGTTTTGTGGAATTCCCTGATTCATAATTGCTGTATATTGATTTAAATATTTTAAAAACAGTCTAGGGAATAACCAAGCATGTCTATAGGCAGAATGTAGCCTGTGGGCAATCAGTTTGCATCCACTACTCTAGTTTAACCTCCTTATTTTATAGATAAGGAGACCAAGGCCCTAGAGGATGTGACTTGACTCAGGGAATGCTGCAAATTAACACTTGTCTGGGATTCTGCAACCAGTTCCCTTAACTCCCAGGCCGGGTCTCTCCCTAACCCAATGTGTTGCCCACCCTCTCTTCTCCACACCCATCCTCAAAGGGCAGGAGCCTTATCCCTGCTCTCCATGGCACTCACAGCAAAAAAAGTTTCCCTTCCTTCCATTAAAGAACTAAATATTTGTCTCACTATAAATGGATTCCTTACTATTCTTAATTTCACAGAAGTTACATAGTGCTTATTTTGTCCTGGGCACCCTTCTATGTGCTTTACAAATAATTACTTTCATTCTCAAAGTGACCCTATGAAGTAAGGATTATTATTTTCCCAGTCTTAAAGATGGACAACTGAAGTGCAGAGAGGTTAAGATACTTGCCTGAATTGAAGTAGTGGTGGAATTAGGAGACAAATTTTGGTAGCTGTCTCCAGAGCCACTGATTGACAACTACTACTCAACACTGCCTCTCAACTACCTACCTATTTAGACTTTTAGAATACCCTAATTGGTTCTTTTTTCCATGATAACAGGAATGGGCAAAATAGGGGCTCACAAGCCAATATCTACCCACTGCTTGCTTTTGTAATAAAAAGTATACCAGAATACAGTCACACACATTAATTTATGTATTGCCTGTAGCTGTTCTTGCCCTAAAAGAGTTGAGTAGATGCAATATAGGCCATAGGGCCCACAAAACCTATTTTATTTAGTGCTATAGCTTGGATAAGTGTTGTTTGTCTCCACCAAATCTTAAGTTGAAATTTAATCCCCAATGTTGGAGGTGGGTCCTAATGGGTAGTGTTTGTGTCACTGGGATGGATCCCTCACGAATAGATTAATGCCTTCACTCAAAGGTGAATGAGTTCTCACTCTACTAGTTTTCACAACAGCTAGCTGTTAAAAATAGTTTGGCACGCCCCAACCCTCACCTCTTCCCTCTTCTCTCATCATGTTATCTCTGCACACACCAGCTCCCGTTTCCTTCCACCACGAGTGGAAGCAGCCTGTGGCCCTGACCAGATGCAGATGGCCAATCTTGGGCTTTACAGCCATCAGAATCATGGGTCAAATAAAACTTCTTTTTTAAAAAAAATAAATAAATTACCCAGCCTCAGGTATACCTTTATAGCAACACAAAACGAACTAAGACATTTAGTATCTGGCCCTCCACAGGAAAGATCCGCCAACTCTTGCATTACAGAATTGTCAAGATTTCCTCTGACTGCAAGTTACTTGATTATGCTGCTTAGTCATAATACAGAAAATGGGACCTAATCAAACTCCACAGCTTCTGCACAGCAAAAGAAACAATCATTAGAGTGAATCGGCAACCAACAGATTGGGAAAAAATTTTTGCAGTTTACCCATCTGACAAAGGACTGATATCCAAAATTTACAAAGAACTAAAACAGATTTACAAGAAAAAAACTAACAAGCCCATTCAAAAGTGGGCAAAGGATATGAACAGACACTTTACAAAAGAAGACATACGTGAGGCCAACAAACATATGAAAAAATGCTCATCATCACTGGTCATCAGAGAAATGCAAATCAAAACTACATTGAGATACCATCTCACGCCAGTTAGAATGGCGATCATTAAAAAATCTGGAGACAACAGATGCTGGAAAGGATGTGGAGAAATAGGAACACTTTTACACTGTTGGTGGGAGTGTAAATTAGTTCAACCATTGTGGAAGACAGTGTGGAGATTCCTCAAGGACATAGAAATAGAAATTCCATTTGACCCAGCAATCTCATTACTGGGTATATATCCAAAGGATTACAAATCGTTCTACTATAAGGACACGTGCACACGAATGTTCATTGCAGCACTGTTTACAATAGCAAAGACCTGGAACCAACCCAAATGCCCATCGACGATAGACTGGATAGGGAAAATGTGGCACATATACACCATGGAATATTATGCAGCCATCAAAAACGATGAGTTAGGGTCCTTTGTAGGGACATGGATGAACCTGGAAACCATCATTCTCAGCAAACTGACAGAAGAGCAGAAGATCAAACACCGCATGTTCTCACTCATAGGCAGGTGTTGAACAATGAGAACACATGGACACAGGGAGGGGAGCATTACACACGGGTCAGTTGGGGGGAAATAGGGGAGGGAGGGTGGGGGGTGGGAAGCTGGGGAGAGATAGCAAGGGGAGAAATGCCAGATGTAGGTGATGGGGAGGAAGGCAGCAAATCACACTGCCACGTGTGTTCCTATGCAACAATTTTGCATGTTCTTCACATGTACCCCAAAACCTAAAATGCAATAAAATAAACAAATGGGAAAAAAAAATGTGTTTCACATTAAAACACTCAATAAATAAATAAATAAATAAAAGAAAATCCTATAATCTCCCCCAAAGCCTTAGCATACACAGTGATGAATTCACAGGTTAGACTTCTAGAAACTGCAACCATGCAGATGTCTGGGAAACCAGAAATCAGCAAAAATACCCTCAGAACTCCGCTTAAGGAAAAATATACCAAAAAGTTCTAGGAAATAGGCACAGACCTAATCCTGGGCCCTTACCTGGGCAAAGGCTTTTAAAACAACAGGACTGACAGAAACATTCAAAGAGAGGCAGAGAGGAGAAATAGAAGTCACTTTTACAATAACCAGCAATAGGCATCTTGCAGTTAGAGAGACATGGGTTCAAATCTCAACTCTACCACTTACTACTTATCTCTTAAACTTCAATTTTTACCTGTAAAGTAGGGGGAATAATAATAATCATTTCTTGGAGGGGTGGACAGTTTAGCCAAAATTATAATGTATATGAATTCTTAGCATCCTGCCTGGGATTTGCTAACTATTCAGAGGAGCTCTATTGCTAGTAATAATGATAACTATAAAAGAATACGGATCTGTGATTACTTATATAGAGGCTCTCAATCCCACACAATTCAGCTGTCAAATAATAACAGGATTATGGCACAGAAAAAAAAGCAATTTTTATCATGATAAGCCCAAGTCAAGAAAAGATGTAGCCACATTTATATGTACTAAAAAAAAAGCAAAGTAGCATGTGCCATGTTTTCATCAAAGAAAGTTTAAGTAAAAAATAATGTATGTACAAAGAGGTAAGCTCCAATCACCTGGAAAAATCACTTAAGTGAAACAAATTACTTATTCCTTGACAACACTATATAAATGAAACTGTACATGGGGTGGAAAAAATGTTTGCATCATAGGCTCCGCAAGAAGACAAAGTTACATTTCTCATCATTTAGTGAAAGCATCTATTGAATCGCATGAACCCTTGCTGACAAACTGCCAATTTTTAAATACCCTTCATCAGTATCATTTTCGTAGCTTTTCTCTGAGATCTAGAAAAGACCCAATGATCGGTTTCCAGTATGCTTTTCCAAGTGTAACCAAGCTCAGTGCTAGAAAGTACAATGAGAACCACTCATGATCTGAACTGTTTAAAGCAGCTGAATCATTGCAAAAACAATTTCTTCTTAACGTGTTTGAATCAAACTTTTGAACTCTATTAAACTGGATGCCCCATTCTTTCAGGCAGTCAAAGATCAACTATACAAGGAACCTGGAGGTATATAAAACAGTACACTACTTTTTTCCTCTCTTAAAAATACAAATTGAATCAATTTAACACAGTTGGAGCAAATGATCATGGTATGGCCTCAATTTAAGTCTTACAGCCCCATTGGGATAGGGTTCCGTGGTCCCAATCAAGGGACACATGTTTTTCATTAGTGTGTCAGGATTCTGCTTTTCAGTTTGAGCATTTAAATGGATGCAATTAGTTCACTTGTGAGGGCCCCCAAAACCCTTATCTTTTCTGATTTATTGAAGAAGCCACACTCTCTCAGTGTTTTGAGATTTGTCTAAATACTAAAATGTTATTTGATATGACAAGTTACAACAAATACCACTTTTACTACATGGCACATAATTATGCTGAAACTTTCCAGTGATATACTATTGCTTAGGAAGCCTTTTAAGTGCATCTATCTGAGATTTAAAAAAATTAAAGTGAAACCAGTACAGCCGACACAGATAAAATGCAGCACACACACTTCTGTTTGTTCATAGCATAAAGGTTTAGAGGTGGAAGGATCTCAAGTGTCAACACCCATTTGACAAATCCAGAGAGCTAATGAGCATGTTTCTGGTCAGTCTGCTGCCAAGGTGGGATCAGAACCTGGCCTTCCTGGTTCTTGATCCAGTGCCAATTCCAGCTCCCCTCTCTCCCCAGCCCCTCCTCTATCTGGCAAAACTGGACTTGAGTATTAAACTTGGATGAAGCAGTGCCAAAGCTGGCCATGCAAGCTTTGTGCCTGTCCTGCATTCTGGTCACATATAAGCCTTCTGCTCTTTTGCAAAGACTGAATTGATGGGATGGGCTCAGTCAGGTGCAGCAAGGAAAGCCCAACAACAATCCTCAGCCATATCCATTGTCGGGTCCCCCATGGATGCTGTCTGCTGTTATAAGCACCAGCTGGAAGATGAATGCTGGTATTTCCAGAAAGACCTTTTGAATCACGAGGGGCTCTGACGAGCCCATGCTGTGGCAAGAGCATAATTATTTCCAATAACTGTCTGTCTAGGCTACTTAGTGATTTCCAAAGCCAAGCTCCTCCTCACTGCAACAACACCTTCAGTGTTTATTTGGGGGGCAGTTTTGCACTTATTTCTTATGGAAGATCACCATGCCGAAAATTTCATTCTATTAATAGTTTGGTCGGCAAGGCAGAAAGAAATAATAACTTTATAAATAATGATTAAGGACAAGCTATTTGATAACTTTGGATGCTTGTTCAGGATCTCTTGTAGGGGGCAAGAGTCTCATTTGGAACAAGACGAACCATTAGAATCTCCTGTGAGGCACACTCTTGGGAGAGAAAGGCAAGATTTTATGCTGTGACTGTTAGGGACAACAGAAAGCAGGGATTCTTGCAGTATGGTGACAAAGGGCACAAAGTCCATTCTGAGGGAATTGCCTTACATATCCTCTGCAGCACTCAATACATGCCCAAGAATCTTCTAGGTTCCTGGATCCTTAGTTACACAAAGTGTGGTCCAGAGACCAGCACCATTGGCATCACCTGGAGCTTGTTAGAAATGCAGTCTCAGGCCCCGGCCCAGATCTCCTGAATCAGAATCTGATCCCCAAGTGATTCATGTGCACCAAGTTCAGGAAACACCTCTCTAGTCCAGTATTTCCCAGACTTCAGTCATTCACATCTTCACTTCATAGATTTTGCCATTTTTCAATACTATCTACACTATGTTTTACCTAATACATATTTTTACACTGACACTACTTCTTTCTCAGACACATTCTAAGCAATACAATTCAGTCTGAATAGTTTGTTCAGCAAGGCAGAAAGGAATATAATCCCTTACAAAACATAAAGGTCTAGGTGAATTATTTTCTGGTACACATTAAAAATAAATAGCCAATAAGGTAAAATGTTTCTCTATCACCTAAAATTAACTCATGTACCACCAGGGATATACTTACCCACTTCAGTAAACAGTTCTAGACTTTTTGTAGCTGGATTAGAAGACATTTAAGTCCAGCGCTCCTGAACTGTGTCTGTGCCCACTTAGTATGGCTACCCTATGGGGTGAATGCATTTGTCTTCAAGACAGAGATGATCGTGGGAGGCTGAAAGCCTAGGTTCTCACCCTGCACCATCCCTTAATGACTTGCCAACAACTCACGCCCTCTCTTTGGGGATCATTTTTATGTGTTCGCTTATCTCAAGGCTCCCTTCCAAGTCAAAAAAAAAATGACATTATAATTATGAGAACAAAGTCTCTGTTGTTAGAGTGACCTGGAGTTGAAATAAAAGCTCCATTACTTTTTAATTTCATTGAATCTCTGTTTTCCTCATCTGTAAAATGGACAATAAGTGGACATAACACCCATCTCAGAGGATTTGTAAGAAGAAAGAAAACAACTGAAAAATGCCTAGCTTAAAATGTGGCACATAGTTTGTGTTCAACAAATAATATGAATTATTATGTTTTCTTAGCCTTTACAAAGCACAAATAATAAATTTTTTAGTATTTACTCCACAGCAGGCACTACATGAAATACTTCTTTATATTTTATCATCTAATCCTCAAAATAACTGATGAGGTAGGAATTCGTAAAATCTCCACTTTATAATAAAAGAAACAGAGGCAAAATAAAAGGTTAAGTCACTTGGTCCAAGCACACGTTTAGTAAGCAGCAAAGACAGATCTGAGTGTAGATCCTCTGAAGCTAGAACCAGTATTCACAACAATGACTTGTCCTGTCTTCTTATAAAACACTAGTCAACATGCAGACTTTGCCAACTCAACCAACATGATATGATTTTGGCCAAGTGGCAACCTCACAACCAGTTTCCTTGGCTGTATAATGAGGGGCGTTAGGAGACCCCACTTCATAGGGTGTGGTGAGCCTTGAATGAGGCCACAACTTCATGGACATCACAGAGCAATTCCCAGCACAGGTGAGCACTTGTTAGCCATGTGCTGCTACTGTTTTCATTAGTTCTACTATTATTTGTTGAGCCTTTACATCTGCACAAGATTTGTGTGTGTGTGTGTGTGTGTGTGTGTGTGTGTGTGCGCGCGTGCATGGAAAAAGAAACGAAAGTCTTTACTGGTAAACAGCTTACGATGAAATAAATAGAGCAGCGGTTTGTTGAAGAATAAAAACTAGAGCAGAGGCTTGGTCTCTCTTCACCCCTGCCTCCTGCCCTAGGATTCAGCCCTCTGGCTAGACACTTTGGATGAGGAGACCTTAATGGGCAGTCCCGCCTTTCCCGGACCCTTGGGGTGTCTCTGTCTTCTTGGACAGGTGTGCGGGCACCACCTAGACCCACTGCCCTTAGTAAGAGAAGCAGCCTTGGCATTTGGCCCCTGCCCAGCCCCCTGGGCAGCTGCCCCTTTAGGGGCTTGGCCGTGGCCACCACCTTTTTGGTTGGGAAAGCAGCACCATTCTTGATCTTGCTGACTGTGTGTTCTGAACTCTTACTCCCAGCTTTTGTTTTCTGGTGGGCCTCAGCATCTCCTTGGCTGCTCCTGCTGCCTTTGGCCTTTGCCTTCCTGCTGAGCCCACTGGCACTGGAAGGGGCCTGTGTGGCCTTGTCTGGCTTGGGGGGTGCCTTCCTAGCCTTCTCCAGCTGTGTCCTGGTGTCCTTGGCTGTGCCACCTTGCTTGCAAGCAGGCCTTCTCTGTGGCTGCGCCTGGCTTGGGAGGAGACTTTTGCACCTCTGCTGGCCTCTTGGCTGCCTTCTTCACCTTGCCCGCATTGCGAGGGTCCTCCTTTGTCTCCCTTGCTTTCTTGGGGCCCTTCTCTTGGCCTCTCCCGCTCTCCTGGGGTCTGTCAGGGGGCTATCATCCTGGACTGGATTTTACTCTTGTGCTTGGGAACTAATTTGAAGTTGCCAGTGGCCTCCCTGGCTTTGGAGTTGAGGGGCTTGATGAGGAGGCTGTGGCACATGGCAGTGGCCAACACCTGCTTCAGCATGTACTTGAAGTGGAGGACGTCCACTATTGAGTACTTGTGCAGGATGTAGAGCTTGATGGCCTCCATCAACTTGCCCCAGTGCTGCTCCCCTACCTGTAGCACCTCTAGCACTAGAGGGAAGCGTGGGGAGGTGCCCACCAGGAAGCTGCTCCGGCTAGGGCCTGGATTTCAAATTCAGGGGGCCTGGATGATCATGCTATGGAAGTCGAGGAAGGCGAGATGTCGCTGGTGACTCTCCCAGGAGGGGAGGCATCAGGAGTTTTATCCTTCAGTTATGGTAAGGACTTCCTCAGCTTTAATTTATTTTTTTATTTTTTTAATTTTTTGAGACAGAGTCTTGCTCTGTTGCCCAGGTTGGAGTGCAGTGACACTATCGTGGCTCACTGCAGCCTCAACCTCCTGGGCTCAAGTGATCCTTCCACCTCACCCTTTTGAGTAGCTGGGATTACAGAAGTGTGCCACCACACCCAGCTAATTTTTTAAATTTTAAGTAGGGATGAGGTCTTGCTAGGTTGCCTAGGCTGGTCTTGAACTCCTGGGTTCAAGCAATCCTCCTACCCCAGCCTCCCAAAGTGCTGGGATTATAGGCATGAGCCACTGCACCCCACCAGGAATTCTTTATCAGATAATTTAATCTATTAAATAGATGCCTGGTCATGGCACCCTAAAATAGTAGCCTTTATACATGGGGTGACCATATAATTTATCATCCAAACTGGAGGCACAGACATTAACCAGGATTGACCCAGGCAAGCCAGCATGATCACTCTACTTCTGGGGCCTCTCTGCTGTGAGTGAACATTATCCTCACAGCTGTACATACTAGGGTCCCCTTTCCCACTGGATAACTGCATAAAGTGACAGAGGACAATTATAAGCAGCACATCTCTAAGGACAAAGTAACACAGACCCAAATAAATACCCCAAAGCTGAAGAACTGCAGAATAGAGCATTCATTTGCCCTGGGCTTTAAGGAGGTGTATTCTTCAAATATTCTTTGCTCTAAGACACTACTTAAATAACTGCTTTCATTAGCACAGTAAATTGATTCAAATAAATGTCTTCCAAGATTTGCACATAAATGAAAACAGGATCATGATCACCCCTTGTAAGAGGTTTTGGAACTGCTGTGGGTTTTTAATCAATATGTCTGCCTTTATCTTCTTAGTGTCATTGGAAAATAAAGTAAATACTATCAATTTAACTTGTTCTGCATCTTGATCTCATAAATCCTGAAACTGACCATGTTAAAAGTAACAGCTAAGTTTTTCCTTGCATAGATAAAAAATCATATCGATAACCTATTTGCCTGAATACAATTCAGCTCATTTTCCATTATTCGGGGCATCAAAAAAGAAGAGCAATTAGCATATGTGCATTAGGGACTTGTGCTCCATGGTGAACATTTATTCCTTTCTTAGCTTTAATTTCCCCTTTTTTTCCGCACCTGTATTCATGTAGCAGTCCAGCTTTCTGATGTCCTCCATCTACATGGTCTAGGTAGGACTCCACCGCTGGGGCAAAACCTTCAACCTCTGCAGAAGCCACTTAGCACAGAGATTTCCTCCAGCTGTGCCCGCTGGGTGAATCAGAGCTCATTTTGAAGCTTTTTGTTCAACAACTGGGGAAGGGAATGCTTTTTGTTGCTGAACTTGAACTTGAAACTGTGTAAACCAGCAAGTGCTATACAGTCTTCTTGTCACCCAAGAAGGATCCCAATACACAGAAGAAAGAAGAGACAGGCAGGCCTGAGGAATGAAAATAAATCAGAGCCTGTCACTGTTTAGCCCTAAGCAAGATGCTCTTGAAGTCAGTCCTGTCCATATACCTTTTAGTAACATGAACCAATATGTAGGAAAAAAATATATATTGTATATATGCATATATATAATATCCTAATTCCATTTAAAATTGGGTTTGTAACTTATTATCAAAATAGCACTAACAGATACATGCATCCTGTGGCAGTGCCTTTCAAATTTTTCGACAGCTAAGAATTACATTTGATACTACAACCCAGAATGCGCACAAGAGTGACTCAAAATTTCATGAAATTGCACAACTCTTGTAACATATGATGATGCTGCCACTTGCTGTCTTGTTATACTTAAAAAAAATACTGGTAGTAACTCATGAAATGGATTTTATGACCTTCATATTGAAAAAACGCTGCCTTATGAGTTTAGGTTAAAAATTGATTTCACCAGGAAGAATGAGATAAGAAATGACATAATAATTTCAGTAAATCTGGTTATTGGGGAGAATAAGAGATTTGGCCCCTAAGTTACGTAGACAGTTTATCAAGCATCTAGCAACAGAAAATTGTCATCTTACCACTTCTCTCTGACTGCCCATAACAGACATTTGGCAGAAGAGAAAAAAAATCTTACTGACTTAGAAATAAATGAATTACCAAAAAAAACTTTCCTCTAAAACAAAATACCAACTACCTCTAAAAAGGGAGAGATATGTAAGTAAAGTAAGACCTGCTGATGAGCTGAGTGCATTATTTATTTGTAGGCTGATGATAGTCACTTCAGTGAGCCTCGGCAGTCCTGAACATGCAAAATAGTGCATTCATGATAAGATCAGATCTCTGGGGCTGATTTAAAGGGAGGGATAGAGAGAGAGATCACTTGCAGTATAAGTCTCAAACCTTCATTTACGTGTGTAAGATTAAGTATGAAGATTTCCTGCTAGAAAATTGCTGCAGGCTGGATAAGGCAGCGTATTTTTAACTGTTTTCCATGTACCCTATTTGTATTGTCAGTTAGCCAAAACTTTCTTTTTGTCTGCTCAAAGCATGCAGAGTCTTGATGAAATCTGTGGAATCAAAAGAACTAAGATTCTCAGGCTTGCTGAAATTAGAGGCCAGTGACAATAAACATTACTGGGAAAACTTCAGCTGATTTGACACTTGAGAGTGGCTGTGAAGGTAACTCCTCCTACACTTTCCTAGATTAGGCTCAAATGCAACCGTCTGCCTCTTTGAGAAGCCCATTCACTTTTCTGCCACTAAGATGGAAATGTATTAATTTTAAAACAGTGAAGTTTAATACAGGAAAACAGGATCATGATTCCCATGATCACTGGTGGGGGAAAGATCTTCTGAGAACTTTCCCATGGATAATGAAAATTAAGCCTCAAAATGTTGTAGGTAATTTCTTCATGTTCCATCACCATGTTGTTTAAATGCATTCCACCTGCATTTCTGAATTTAAGCAAATAAAAGCTTGATTAATATTACTTGCAGATGTCACAAAGAGGTGATTAAACCTATACCATTCAATAAGTCCTTGGAGTTGTCTACATTTTTCTCATCCTTTTAGGAAATGTAATCACTGTTCAAAAGGGGTGTGTGTGTGTGTCTTTTTATTACAACATTTTCAGATTACAAAAAGGAAGAATTGGCTGGGTGTGGTGGCTCACACCTGTAACCCCAGCATTTTGGCAGGCTGAGGCAGGTGGATCTTTTGAAGTCAGGAGTTCAAGACCAGCCTGACCAACATGGTGACACTCATCTCTACTAAAAATACAAAAATTAGCCAGGTGGCAGTGGTGCGTGCCTGTAATCCCAGCTACTCGGTAGGCTGAGGAAAGAGAATCACTTAAACCTGGGAGGCGTGGTTGCGGTGAGCCTAGATGGCGCCAATGCACTCCAGCCAGAGCGAGACTCGATCTCAAAAAAAAAAAAAAAAAAAAAAAAAAAAAATTAAGAACTGTAGAAATACCAATACATCCACCACCTATCTTGTGACACGTAATTTAGAGACAAAAATATATACAACTTGCTTACTGTGTGTCAGTCTCTCTTAAACATCATCTTGTATAAATTTATTAAAAATATATGGGCCGGGCGCGGTGGCTCACGCCAGTAATCTCAGCACTTTGGTAGGCCAAGGCGGGCAGATCATGAGGTCAGGTGATCGAAACCATCCTGGCTAACATGGTGAAATCCCGTCACTACTAAAAATACACATATATACATGGCAGGGCATGGTGGCTGGCGCCTGTAATCCCAGCTACTCAGGAAGCTGAGGCAGGAGACTCGCTAGAACCTGGGAGGCAGAGGTTGCAGTGAGCTGAGATCATGCCACTGAACTCCAGCCTGGGCAACGAGAGCCTCTCTCTCTCTATATATACATATATATAGTAGTTATTGTTGTTATTGTTAATATTTTCTTCATCCTTATTAACAACATCATTGCAGCACATCCCTTTCAGAGGCACTGTCTTGTTAAGAGCCTGGCATCTGAAATTACATCTTATATAAACCACAGATTGCTGGTGCGACTTACGGTAAGTTACTTAAGCTCTCTGTAGGGCTAGGTTTACCACTTCATGGATTATGGATGATGCCCCAAAAGTGCCTACCAGGATGCCGCCACACAGTCAGATCTCTTAACCACCATTCTTCACAGCATGTGTAGGTTAATTAAGGCGAAGCTGCTTTTCTTCCCCTCCAGACATTTGATTTGTAAACCCTGCAGATCCATTCCCTTTAGGACAGGAAACAGCACGTCGAGGATTGTGCTATAATCTTGTACACATCTTCTGACTTGGCCAGTAAGTTTCTGGGGTCGACACCACCTAATCTTGAAGGATCAACCAGCTTTCCGGAAAGACTGCTGCTGTCAGCACCCCAAGGTCTTTCTTCCCGAAAGGCCCAGTCTCTAGTCGCAGCCGTCTGGGCACCAGCAAACACACCAAATCAGTTCGCGAAGTTCAGAGGAGTTGGCTCTGGTATGTTTACAAGTCCTAGCAGATCGCAGGAATGTTCAGGATAATTATTACCCCACCCAGGAGCGCCCAGCCCAACCCTCTCACATCTGGAAGGAAGCGGCCACACAAAGGAGAGCGAAAGAGAGACCTCCTCCTGCGGCTGCTTTCTCAGGCCAGAGAAGGTTTAATACACGTCTCACCCCTTTTGTGAACAAGAGCAGGCACTGTTCAGTATGTTTAAAAGCACAGGACATCCAATGCAAGGGAAGAGTTTGTCCTCCATTCCAAACGAAATGGTACTTCTCAAAGTAGGAGCTAAAAATTATCTTTATTTTTTCCTCCCCAGATGAAGATGAAAAGTGAAAAATACTCCACAAAATAGAGAGCGATTCACAGGCACACTGCCTCACCAAGAGAGGAGCGGCTACGATCTGACACACCTATTTGAAAAGGGCAGCCAAACCAAACCCTTACTGTCTGACCTCTGCTAACTCCAGGGATTTCCCCCCACTCTTTTCGTTGCCTTTTCGAAGTATCTCTGGGGGCCGGATCTGGGATTCATCAGCTCTCCTCCCGACCTCCCACGAACGCGCTGCAACCAAAGCACTCGGTCCCCGGCGGCGCGTTTGCAAACCCCATCAACGCCAACGCCTCGAAACCGCCAAACTTCCTGTCTCCACACCACCAAAGCAACCAAAGAGCGGTGCCAAGTGCCCCAGGGACTCCAGCTAAGGCTGCAGCCAGACCCCGAGCCCCAGGGCGGGGTTTCCTGCTCGCCGGAGTACCGGGGACCCGCACCTCCGCTGGGGGTCTCCAAACGTGCGCTCTGCGCCCGGGGCGCACCAGGCGCGCCTGTGGCCGTGTCTTGCGGCCGCGCCCTAGCAGCGCGCTCGGGGAGCCCGGGGCGGTCGCCCACCTACCTGCTCCGCCGCCTCCTCCCTGCGGCGAGCCGGGGCCGTCGACCGCTACTTTATTGTCTCCGCCGCGCACCGCGCCGGACCTGGGGACCCGGCTCTGCGCCAGTCCTGCAAGTCCGCTCTGCGCTGTGCCTTCTACTGGGGCGGCTGCCTTCCTCTTCTTCCTCTTCCTCTCTGTCCAAGCTCCAGCTCTGCACGTGAGCCACGCAGCCCGACTCCCCGGCTCGCTGGGCAGCCAGCGCCTGCCGCATCCCCCAGCCCGGGGCTGCCGGTCGCCCCCGCCGCCGCCGCCGCTCGCCGCGCGTTCTCGCTTTGATCCACACTTACAGCTGTGCCCCGGGCCGCCTTTCTCGCTTCCTTCCGTCCTGCCTGCCTCCTCTTGCTGTCAGCCGGGGCTTTCGGCTCCCTCTCTCCCCAGCTGCCCCCGCCCGCCGCCTCTCCGGGGGCTGGGGCGGCCGCTGCCAATGAGGCTCGGCTGATGCGCTGTTCCGGCCCAGTCATTGTATCGGGAGGGGAGGAAGAGGAGGGGGAGCGGGAGGAAGGGAGGGGGCGCCCTTGGCCCCCGCCGCACGCGGCTGCGGGCTGGGCTAGCCTTCCCCGACAGAGAAAGGGCGCCGGTGCCAGGAGGCGCGAGCGGCTCCTGCCAGGAGTAGGGGAAAGAGGGCATCACCCGCCGGCGCCTCTCCATCGCTCCCTCGGACTCCTACAATCGCTGGGCGGGACTTGATTCCGCCTCCCAGGCTGCAGGCATCCCAGGACCTGAGTGCCCTTAGAATAAAGGGAAGTAGGCACTGGCGACTGCGGGAGGTGCAGAATGCACCCAGCCACCCGAGAGGGGCTGGCGAAATGACTTCTGAGATCCCTTCAAATCTAATGCCTCTGCACTTGAAAGAAAAATAAAAAGGAAGGCGAGCCTATCCCACACCAGGCGTTTATCCTCCAGAGCATTTTGTTGTTGTTGTTTTATTATGAGTTCTTCTCATGAAACTCGGGAGGCTCAGAGAGGTTAGCTCAAAATAGCTGATGAGTGACACGGCAGAGATTCCAGCTTGATCTGGTGCTGAGTGTAACGTAGCAAAATGGGAGAGGAAGGAGAGGAAGGGAGGATTCTTCATGAACGACTTCTTGAGAGTTTTCATACTCTCTTCAAGTGAGTTGACAAGGAGAGTACCAGAGGTGCTCTGACAGGGCTGGGAGAAAATGTTTCCCAAACAGCCTTAAATGTATGTCCCGTGACAAGACCTCATTTCTCTACACACCATGAATTAATTTTTCTCTACACATTATGAATTATTTTATTTTAAAAAGCAAATCCATTTTTAAAAATAATTGTGTCACAACTGCACAATCACATAGCTTTGGATTTTATTGAAAGTTGAATTGATTTATCCAATGTCGATATTTTAAATACTCCACAGTTTCTGTGACCCTGGTTTGGCCTTTCTTCCTCCTCCTCCTCTGTCTTCCCCTCCTCCTCCTTCCCCTTCCTCTACCCCTCCTTCTTCTCCTTCTTCCCTTCTTTTTTGAAAGGTCACCAGTCTCGAAAAAGAATGGGGGCACGGGGAATCTTGATTTCACAGGCCCTGGCGTACCTGCTACCGACTTGCAGGAGCATGTGTAGCAAGTAAGATCCGAAGTGGTAAAGGCTCAAGGTGGCATGATGTGGAATATTGTATGTGTGCAGTATGAGGTTTAATTATATTTTCTTCAGGCATTGAATGGATTGTTTGCTTTTAATTAAATAGAATATATTGAATGAATAGCTAACATTTATTGAGTGGTAGTTACATGTCCCCCCCTCCCCCACCCGCCGCCCCGGGCCTGATCTAAATAAGCGCTTCACTTGGCATCACCTCATTGCGTTCTCCTGGGAGAATGGGAGTGGACTGAAAGCCCCCTGAGGCCAGGGTCTACGTTTGTCTTTTTCAGCATCAGGCACATAGCAGGGGCTATTCAGTGTCAGTTGAATGAAGGCACCCCTGTTTTACTGAGAAGGGACCTGAGGCTCTGAGAGTTTAGTTGACCTGCCTGATAGTATGAAACTAAAAAGTGACAGTGCCTATCTATAAATTCAGTAACTCCCTACCTGTTGCACAATACAGTCTATTCAACAGGTACCAGAGCATAAGGACCCTGGGTAGGGGAGTGGTACAGCGAATAATGGTTTGCTCAGTACTCACAAATGCCACAATTTCTCCAGAGAGAAAATAAATTTTAGAGAACAGAGTCATTAGAGAACAGAGTATAGGGCAAAATGAAGCAATGCAGGTAAAATGTACAGCACAAGGCTGGGCATCTAAGTGTTTGGTATTTATTTTGTTTGGGCAAAAACCTGGATACAGACTATTACATAAAAATGTAATGTAAAAGACATCAGAAAGGTTAATCTGTATCAGCGAGAGTAATCCAGAAGAATTTCCTTGAGGATATGGGGTATTTACTGGATTTTCTTGGAGCAAAGAGACTCTGGCTTAAAAATGGGGGCTCCAGGGTTGTTCTACCTGGGTTTGAAGCCCAGCTTTTCAAAATACTCAACCTCTCTAGGTCTCATTTGCTTTTTCTGTTAAATAGGGTTAATAATAATGCATCACTTATAGGGTTATTATAAGCATTAAATTATTTAATATATGGAAAGCATTTGAAATAGTGCTTCATGCATGATAAATGCTTAATAAATACCAGCTATTATTATTAAAGGAGGGAAGCTGTTTTTAACGTCAATCTTCTGAAAAATAAATATTTATGGATACCAAAACAGCAAAATAAAAACCACAGCACAATTGAACCTACAAAACTTTTTTCCTTTATTCTATCCTAATATAGAATTATTGACCTGGCTGCATATTAGAGTTCTGGGGGACTTTTTTTTTTTCAATAGTGGAAACAATTATATTAGAATCTCCGGGGGTGGAGTTTGGGCATCAGGATTTTCTTAAAGCTTTGTAGGTGAAATCATAGAGTAAGGATTGGAACCACTGAAATGTTCATAGGATGTCCATAGCAACTACCTGAAATCTACTCATGGACTACCTATTTGGATTCTGTATTACAGACTTGGCTGGCTGGAGGAACTGAGTCCAAAAGGAAAACAACACATCCTTTACTTTTTGTGCAACTAGTGAATACCTAACTCTAGGATAGGTATACAGAAAAATAAACGAACAAACTGCCAAAAATGAGATAAAAAAATTTATCTTTCTTTTATTCAGAAGTCTTGCTATTCAGAAGATCATAATTTAGTTGTTGTGATGAGGCAAATATATATGGACAAAATGACAGCAAGGAGCACAAAGAGGAAACAATTCTGTCTTGAAATATAGAATTTCCAGGTGAAAACTCAGGGCCTATCAACTGCTGTATATATAATAAAATGGTTTTGATGCAAGAGGGTGTTAGAAATTCCCCAGACACCCATTTCAAGCCCTCAGTCTTATACAACATGAAGGAATGTGACATGAGATTCAACTACTGAATTAATAAGAACATGTATCATACTTTATTTTCTAAATTTAAAGTTATTTTATATTTATTTATTTATATATCTGTACTAAATGTAGTATATGCTCATTGGAGAAGGGTTTTTTGTTTTGTTTTGTTTTGAGATGCGGTCTTGCTCTGTCACCCAGGCAGGAGTGCGGTGGCACCATCTCAGCACACTGCAACCTTTGCTTCCCAGGTTCAAGCAATTCTCTCACCTCAGCCTCCTGAGTAGCTGGAATTACAGGGGTGCACCAACTCATCCGGCTAATTTTTGCGTTTTTAATATAGATGGGGTTTCACCATGTTGGCCAGGCTGGTCTCAAACTCCTGATCTCAGGTGATCCACCCGTGTTGGCCTCCCGAAGTGTTGGGATTACAGGTGTGAGCCACCTTGCCTGGCCGAGAAGTTTTTGACAATATAAAAATATGTAAAATAGAAATGAAAAATTACTTGCAAGTTCACTACCCTGAAGGAGCACCTTTGACGTACATAGTCTAGACTTTAAAAAATGTACGTGCAAACACAAAACGTACAAATCAGCTATTATACTGATATGCCATAATTTATTTACCCAAGCCAATTAGTTCTCTCTAATTTTTGTTTTTCTTTCATGTACAATTTTAAAACCAGGGTTAAAAGGAGGTCATATCATCCCTACAGCACTATCATTTTCTTCAGAGTGTTTCTGCTTTTCAAAGATTTCCTGCTGATTATTCAAATTTGGGATAAGAGCATATATACTTCTTGCATATTTTATAGCTAAAAGCCTGTGAGTGGGCAAACGTTCATTAATTTGTAATGAGACCCAATGTTCATGTTCATTAAGTGTTTTGCACATGTGGTCTCATTTGATTAGTGACTGTGAAGTAATCACCCTTGTTCGCTGCATTCTACACACGAGAAAATAATCCCAGACAGGTGAAATCAGTTATAGGACTCATGGTCCTATAACTAGCAAGTCAGTAGCTACAATTTCAGCCCAGATCCATTTGACTCAGTAGGAATGAAGGCCTAGCCCACCATTCCAGGAGACGCATGGTACTTTCATTCGGAATATATTGACTTGGGTGGATCTCAGTGATTTCTGGATTTTCAATAGACTAAAAAAAATCGAATCACAATAACACTGGACATGTAAAAACACCATAGTTGTTGCGACTCAGTGTCAATTGTTGTTTTCTTTCTAAAACACTCTAGATAACTAAGAAATGCTAATGAGAATAACAGCCATTTATTGATATACTTCAAGAGATTTTGCTCCTTCTTAAAGAGTACCATTGCAGCATATATTTCTGTGTAAGCCCTAGATATATTCTGCACCTTGAAGACACTTACACACTGTAATCAACAAAAAGGAGACCTGTTACTTCATGCCTCTGTGGGATGTTCATCATCACTGATGTCTCATCTTTCTATTTAACCCCAGAGCCTGGAGATGAAATTAAAGCTTTCCTTTCACTAACCTAACCAAGGCTGATGTGTTTTATCTCAAATGTAGCACAAAGTTATTAGGTCATTATCTCCAATCTTTGAACATATAAATAAACATAAAATAAGTGCTTTGTTTTAAGTATACTAATTATGATGCCCTGAAATTAAAACAAAATAACAAAAATAATTATGTTTAAACATAGACAGATAGATGGTTGGCTAAACCACAGGAAATTGTCTTTCTGTGGATTAAAGGTCAAATATTGGCAATTTCATGGGGTTCAACCTGACATGAAGCTGTTGCTGATTTAGCTGTGACTATGAATGTGTGTCATGAGGCTGTGTTTGCACTTGCTTCCAGATTGTGGAAGTAATATAATTGAATGAGAACCTTGTGATCATGCATATATAACTGTCTTTCGAGAGCACACCACTAAGCACTTATTACATGTGAGATGCTTTTTAATAATGTTCTTTGGCACTTAACTGGCTAAAATGCCTTGGCGAGAGGCCAGTGCCACAGTCTAGCCCCGTCGTTCCATGGTGGACAGCCTGAGGGCTGGCAGCTCAGTGGAATCTTAAATCATAGTATTCAGGGAGTATCAGCTTTCCTTCCAAAAAGCAAGGACACTCCATGGGAAATAAAACAGATGTCCTTTATTTTGTAGCTATGGTACCTAATCACAAGGATCCCAAACTGGTTAGAGTAAATAATTTGGTAACTATATTGAGAAAGACTCCTTTTCACTAGAAAGGTTGCAAACTAGCATGGGTTGTGGTTTGTATAGTGTCTTTTAAGTTGCTAGTGGTTAAAAATTAGAGATTTCAACATAAACATCTGGATTTCTGTGTGGGTGTGCCTGAGTGTATTTAGAGGAAAGATTCAAAATCCAACCTACACCATTTGATGCTATTCCGTTACTTCTAAAAGTAGATTTTAAAAAGGTCACTCTAGATGTGCCAATTTTCTGTAAACATAACTCCCTTTAAAAATTAGACCCCCCTTTTCATAATTCTAAAATTTCATCAAAAATTCATTATTTTCTTTTAAAATGAATAAAACAGGGAAACAAAAATCCCACGAGCTCATCAGAGTTTTCCTTGCAATACCAGACTTGAATAGAAGAGCTTTTCCAGTTTGATTGTGGCCTTCACACAGTTTTCTTATGCCTGTTTCAGTTTAGGTATTCTATTGACTTTCTGTAACACCTTTTTCTCTTGGTATCAAGAAATTATAAAACTTGAAGGAATTTAGAGAACTTTTGGTCTGAGGGTTACAAGTTCAAATGCTTAGAGAGGTCAGGCAACGATTCATGTGCAGTGGGTCAGATGTATGTCAACAGGGAATAGTGGGGACTGTGGCAAATTGGAGAGCATGTGCCCTGTCTACAGCCCCACTCCCCGCTCAGTAACAACCTATTGCTGAAACAACAGTATTGCCAGAATTGTTTCTCAAGAGAAGCCAGAAATGTGGATTTTTATGAAAATCTCTTGATTATAAAACGTTGACAACTAATTTGAAGCCATTTTGCAATACTTAGCGAAACAAAGCTATATCAACAGGCCCCATAGGACTTAAGAGCCTCCAGTTTCTGACTGCTGATCGATTCCAACATCTTCATCGTGCAGATCAGGAAACTGAGGCCCAGAGAGTGAATGTGATTTGCCTAAGAGTAAAAAGTAATAGCATGGGAAGTAGAACTTTGTCTCCTTGGCTTCTATTCTAGGGCTTTTCCAATACAAACAGCTGCTTCTATTTTCCTACTAAGATTTAAATGATGTTCCTAATTACATGATTTTGAACATTGTACATTGTTAAAAAAATAACAATATTCCTTGGCTTTGGAGCACATAATTTGCAATAAATGGCTTTTCAGCCACATGATCATATAATCTAAATTGCTTCTAACATTTATAAGGCCAATATAATTCTACTTCCATTCATATACTAAGAAAACTTTCTTCATCTCTACTTCCCTACACTTCTTCTCCCTTCAACTGGTTACCAAATCTGGCTAAATTTGGAGAGAAAGTAAAATATTTAAGAAGGACCAGGTTGACTACTCTACCATGAATAAGAACTAGGTGGGGAGAAAAAGAAAAATACACTTGTGAACCAGTGACTGTAAAAACTAAGCCATGCATATAAAATGTCTCAGGGAAGTTTGCTTATTTTGCCAAAGCAAACAAAATACACAGTAAACTTGTAAGAACCTCAGCACACTTCAGTGAAGGAGTGGAGATAATTTTTCTAAGAGTTTCAGTAACTGAAAACCTCCATAATATGTCTGAGGTTGTTTTAATTTTTTTCTTTTTCAGAAAATTTTAAAAACAGAAGAGTTCAGAATATATGATAACAAACTTTCCTACAGTTACTACTCAGGATTGTCCATTGTTCTTTGTTTTTCATAAGACAAAACAAAAAACTTTACAGAAAAGTTGAAGTTCTCTTTGTTCCTTATTACCAACTTTATTCTTATTTCCAACTCCCCAAAAGTAACCATTATCATGAATTTTGTATCAATCCTTCCAAATTTGTGCATGGACATACACACCCATGAAAATGATATACTTTTGTTATTTACATTTTTTAATTTACACACATATCATACTATATATAAGGTACCAGAGCCTGTGTGTTTCATCTAATAACAACTTTTTAAAAATCTATCCATCTGACCTAAATCAGATCAAGTAAAAAATAAATAGGCTAGGCATGGTGGCTCATGCCTGTAATCCCAGCACTTTGGGAGGCTGAGGCGGGCGGATCACGAGCTCAGGAGTTTGAGATCAGCCTGGCCAACATAGTGAAACCCCATCTCTACTAAAAATGCAAAAATTAGTCGGACGTGGCAGTACACACCTGTAGTTCCAGCTACTCGGGAGGCTGACGTGGGAGAATCGCTTGAACCCAGGAGGCAGAGGTTGCAGTGAACCGATATTATGCCATTGCACTCCAGCCTGGGTGACAGAGTGAGACTCCATCTCAAAAAATAAATATAAATTAATAAATTTTAAAAATCTATCCAAGTTGGCGAATATGGACCTAGTTTAATTTCTTTTAACCACTTTATGATATTTTATATTTCATTTATTCATGTCATTAGATGGCTACTAGGCCATTTTCAATATGAGTCATTTTATTTTAAAATATTTAAAGTAGGAACTAATTTCCCAGAAAAGATTGACAATCAGTATTAAGCCAATAGTTTAGTACACTATCCAAAGGGTAAAGAGAAAGATATTCTACACTTTCTTCTAGACCCAGGACTTCTGGCCTTCTAGTATGTCAGGTAGTTCATTGGCCCCATTGTATGGAAAATTTGTTATGAATGACATTTTTCTGAAGGGATAGTCAATAGTTCTTATGAGATTCAAAGCTATCTATGCCACCCCCCAAAATAAAGAATAGCTATTTTTAAATGTCTTCCACTCACCATGGGAAGTAATCATAGTGATTACTTCTGCAGTTCTTTTTTTTTCACCGTTTTTGAATGAGTTGCCAGCTTTTATTGTGGCTTACAATTAATTAAATTCAACAGTTAGGCAATGAAAATGCACTGAATATCACTAGCTGGGACAAGTGCCAGTAGCAGGGACACGAA
This sequence comes from Sapajus apella, assembly GCF_009761245.1. Lineage (NCBI taxonomy): Eukaryota > Metazoa > Chordata > Mammalia > Primates > Cebidae > Sapajus > Sapajus apella. The sequence goes on from NW_022436963.1 coordinate 20,704,137, forward strand.
CAAGTCAAGAAAAGCCCTGTTTTTCACTAACACAAAAGTCTTGTGAGGAATGTAATGCCAAAGACAATGTAGAGCTTCTCAAAGGGTGGTTCTACTGATACTTTTACTGGATAATGTTTTTTGCTGGGGGGGCTGTCCTATGCATGATGGGATGTTTCACAGCATCCCTGGCCTCCAACTGCTAGATGGCAGTAGCCTCTACTTATAAGTCGGGACAACCAAAAGTGTCTGCAACTTCTCTCAAATGAGTCTCAGGAGGCAAATCTACCCAGCTGAGAACCACTAACTTAATGTGATGACCAACGCCAAAGAGAAGTATGGATTTCAGTCTGTAAGATGCTTCCTTGAATGAGCAATCTGTGCAAAACAGAGCCTGAGTTCATGCAGAGGAAGAAACACTGACTGGAATACTCACAGAAGGATGTTCCTGTCTTGGCAGTGCCAGAAATTATTTTATGACCTTGGACAAGTTATTCGATCTCTGTACAACAGGATGGTTTGACATCTAGCTCTAAAATTCTACAGCATCCTTGACATCTGAGTCCTTGGTGAATTATCAGAATGGGTGTGAGGGACAGGTATTCGGAAGCTGCCTCTATTTTGGGAAAAATAAACACAGAAAAGTGGTCTGCTGTGTCATCCAAAGCAACCTTTTTATTAGAAAACATAGCTTCTGGATACGTTTGCCACATTGCTTCTTTTTAAGTGATCTTGCCAATTGCTTTCCTCATTATAAAGCAATCTTGTAGACTATTAACAGGAATTGTGGGCTGTTTATCTCTCTTGTAAATTTGGTACATAGGGAAGGGGGCCAGATTTATAGTCAACGATATTTTAAGAGTTATTTCTCTTAGCCACAGAACACATATGACCAATGAAAGCTTCTCAGACAACTCAACCGATGTGATCTTGGGTGAATTGTCCTGAAAAATACAGTAAAGCCAGTTCCACTAACAATATATCTTTGATTTCTGCTGTCAATGGTGATATGAGCACTAGTTCATTTGTGCCTAAATTCATACCAGAAACAAAAATCATTAAAGCAAGTGCTTAATAGCTCTGGCCTTTAGTTCTTAATCTTATCATGATTCCAAGTGGACAGAAATGAGATTTGACACTGGAAATTCTCAAACTCTCCCCTGTGTAACTTACATATATGCTGCCATGCTATCCCTGCCTGAAAGTCGTTTCCCTCAGGTCTTTGCTTAGCTGGCTCTTTCTCTTCATTTAGGAACCAGCAAAAAGATCACCTCTTCAGAGAGCATTGCCCTGCCCATCCTAAAGAAAGTAATCCTCCACATTCTCTACCTTAATCATTTAGCTTTTTATCGACTGTCTTCCTTTACCATAAGATAGGCTTTATACGCATCAGGGGCTTTTCTGACTCCTGTTTATTGCTGTATCATCAGCACCTGGAACATAATTGGCTCCCAGTAGAAATCCACTAAGTACATCTTGAATGAAGGAATTAAATGCTGCCCCTTCACTCTTTGCTTAGCTCACTCGTATTAATCACTGGGACCTCAGCTCAGGTAGCATAGCCTCAGGAAAACCTCTCCTGGTGATCCAAGGCTTGTCGAATCACCCAATTACACACTCTGGACAATAGCATAAATCTCTTTCTTCTCTTGACACTTTCTTGGTTCTCATTCAAGGATGACGTTGTCCCCCAGGGAACATTTGACAATATCTGGAGAAAGTTTGGTGGTCACAATTGGAGAGAAGGAGTACAGTGGCTGCTACTGTCACCCAGTGGGTAGAGGCCAGAGATGCTGTCGCACATATGTTAAGGCACACGAGGGCCCCTCAACAACAAAGAATTGTCCAGCCCCACGTGTCAGTACTGCTGAAGCTGAGAAACCCTACCCTAAACAGAATGGTAATTTTATATTCATTTGTATAATTCTTTGCTTAATGCCTGTCTCCCTTACCAGACTATAAAATAATGACTAGAACTTGAGATTTAAAATCCCCCATGAAACTTTATCCAGCCACTCAACTATTAGGACCACCAGGCAGCTCACTTAGCTGTTGGCTTTGCCAGTTTCTAGATGGAGTTAATAATGAGCTACATTAGAAATAGGCCAAATATTAGTTCTGTTTGGTAGGAACAAAGCACAGTGGATATTTAACCATTTAACCATGCGTAACGAAACCAAGAAGCAGACCCCAAAATGCAAAGAGCAAAGTACTGGAGAATATTCAAGTATTAATATACAAAATTCTCAACCACAGGAACACATGAAAGAATTTTGCTGTGGTCTTATAAGTAGGACCAATGGCTTTGGGTAACAGTGGGAGGAAAAAGTAAATTGACTTTATAAATACCTAAGACAAAATATATACAAAAGCAGCAACTAGGCATCCCCTCCATTTGAGAGAATAAAGTTCAATCAGGAAGGGGATTGAATGTTCACATCCACCTAGGATGATGAAACATTTGTGCACCGATCATAAGAAACCTTTATTAGAAAATGGCAGCTCTTTGATACCTATAATGAGAGGCAAAAGCTTCTTCCTCTTAAACTATTGTTTGATGGGTCTAAAGAGGATGGCCTTGCTTATCTGTTATACCACTAAATGGATCGAAACAAACTAACGTTCATGTGTCCTTAAGATAGCTTCCTGAAATTTTTAATATGAATTAAAAATATCCAAGGATTCACTTTTTGATTCTATGCTTTTAATGATCTTAAGTTGCTGGAGGCCTGATGTAGCATAGACTGTCAACCCTTGTACTTCACGGAAACATGTATATCACCAAGAGATTGTAATACATGTTTCGAAATTGATTTAAAATAAACAAAAAAGATTTACTTGAATTCTCACTGCCTTTAAAGTTATCCACAAAGACCTCTTTACTGGCTCCCTTTAGGGATTCAAAAGACTTAAAATTTCTGTCCTTCATCACAAATGCAATAACTTGAAGTGAGAGACCGTTAGGAAACAGATGGTAAAAGAAATTTTGTTTATTTTCTTTTTATTTTTGATTTTAATCTTTTCAAGTTTCCAAGGACTTAAAACAGATGTTTATGACTGCTTTTTTTTTTTTTCCAAGCCAGTAAAGAAAAGCTGACCTCAACATTTTAGGGAGAAATCTGTTTAATCAGTAGTTAAGATTTGATCTACTGAGTTCCCAGATAATTTTTTAATCATTCAGGATAAATCATGACATACATTTTTAAACAGTCATCTTTACTATGTGAACCTCTTCTGAAAGGAAGGACATTCTGTAAAAACGCACAGCACTAGACTTGAAGTAGACTCCGACTATTCACTTTAGTGCCAATTGCTAGAGAAGGTTCTATTTATAACCTCTAGAATCCAGATGACGTCTTTTATCCTTTACAACTACACTTAAAGGAACAGGAATAAGAGTTTTCTTTTGACACTCACTCACCCACCCCTGGACCTCAAACTTCTGGCAGTAATTTCCCGGGGATATTCCATTTCTTATCAGTGGTTCTCACCCAGGAACAAGTCTGTCCCCACAAGACATTTGACAGAGCCTGGAGATACTTTTGCTTGTCACAGCTGACTGGGTGGTGGATGTGTTACCGATGTTTAGTGGGTGGAGGCCAGAGATGCTGCTAAACATCATATAATGCATAGGGCAGACCTCCACAACAAAAAAATACCCGGCCAAACATCTCAAAAATGCAAGGTTGAGAATCCCTGATCTATGCTTTTTATCACTAGCATTAAGGGAATCAAATGTGTTTGTGCCTGACAGACAGTTTTCAGTAGAGTATTTTTAAAACAAAATTAGCCTTTACTTTCTTATCTTTCAAGCGAGTTAAAATATTAATGGGAAAATCAATGATTTCCTCAATTAAGCCTCCCAGTATCAAGACTCCATTATTGACCTTTCAAAATAACTCTTCTATTTTGGTATCTGGGAAAACCATATAATTCTAGATAACAAGGGTTCCACCGGAAGAGTTATCCAAGGAAATCCAGGGCTGGCACCTTCTCTGGGACTTCAGAGAAAGGGCTATTGATTTTCTGTAGTCTTTTATTTTTAAAAAATGGATGACACACTGTTGTGGTAAGTTCTTATTTTATATAAAAATGCCAAAATACATAAGTGCTGTCTCAGAGGTATCATTGAGTGCCCAGTGTTCTTAGAGCTGTGCTGTCCCTAAAGGTGTGGGCCAAAGGGAAGGAAGCCCAAGGCGCCTACCTTGTGGGGTTACCTAATAATGTTCTGCCTGCTGGATGTGTTCAATAAATGTGCACAGATCAATTTTTCTTAGAATAGGTTTTCCCAGAAGCAGATTCTGAGTTAAGAATTGGGTTCTTCCAAGAAAAACTGCTGAGGGAATGGGGTAAGTAGGACAGTGAAAAGAAAAAGGTCAGGCAAAGATGCCAACTGGAGTCAACCCCCAGCCACAGCCTGACCTTCGGGGAGCTCTGGAGCATAAGCTACACCTCAGTTTACCCACCGGGAGGCAAAGGAGCTATGTTTTTATACTTTCACACTAGTCTGTCAGCAGCTTCCCTGGGTGATCGGCGGACACTATCAGGCACTTTTGGCTTTCTATCCAGAGAAGGGGCTCAATCCATCCTCTGAATAGGGTTCCAAGGGGAGGATTCAGCAGTAGGGCAGGCACACTGGTGCTCAAAGGGATCTGAGGGTGATCTGTGGTTTCTACTGCTTCATAGTCTTGAAGTGTGGCAGGGTATGCAGTTTATGGAGTCTAAAACATTCCTTCCTTCCTTCATTCAATCATTCCTTCAACAAATTCTGGCTGAATTTCCACAGTGCGCCACAAACTGTGCCATGAGCTGAGGATAAATGGTGTACACAAAGTATGTGGAGCAAACTGGCTATGGCAATCTAGTTCTGGAGCGAGGAGTGAAGCCTGCTACAGGAGGGACACCTACTCAGCCTGGGAGATACGATTCTGGAGGAGGCAACAGTGAGCTTGAGAATCGGAAGATAGGCCAGAGTTAGCCCGGTAAAAGTGTTTGGAGGTCAGGGTCGGATAGAAGAGCAGTGAAGATCCTCTTACTCCTTCCTATAGACCAAGGTGGACAACATCCTGGATGCTACTTTGGGAACCAAAAATAGTGAAAGAATAGAAAGCAAAATAATAGTGTGCATTTAAATTGTGAGCTCTTAAGCAAATACTCATAGGCTCTTTCCTCTCTGGAGCCAGAGACATCACTGCAGTATTTTCAGGGGCACCATTGTTTTTGGAACTTGTCTCAGCATGTGTACCAATGAGGACCAGTAAGCTCTGTGAGAGCTGTTAGCTTGAAAGGCTGGGACTCGCTGGCACCATGGGTTTCAGTATTATTAGTGTGGAATATTGCCAGAGGTGAGATGTCTTCGGCAGAAATAAGAAGACAAATAGATTCCACCTAACTGCCACTTTCAGCTTACCAAATGAATGGTATTTATGGGCACCTAGCACAGGAGCCAAGTCCTAAAAGCTCTCTGCTAGGGCTGGTCAGTAACTCATGGTCACTGGGTCCCAGGGGAGGGGTTGGTGTGGTTGTGAGCAGCAGGGGACACAGGGGAGTTGGGAACAATGGCTTTTTACCAACTAGTGTAGAAGTACAGTCATCCTTCAGTATCTGTGGAGGATTAGTTCCACGACTCCCTGAGGATACCAAAATCCACAGATGTTCAAGTCCCTGATATAAAATGGTATAGTATTTACATGTAATGCATGCATATCCTTTCGTATACAGTATTTAAAATTATCTTTAGATTACATATAATAATACAATGTAAATGCTATGCAAATAATTGTATACTGTGTTGTTTAGGGAGAATAATAACAAGGGAAAAGATCTGTGCATGTTCATTACAGGCACAACACCCATTTTTTCCCCTGAATATTTTTGGTCCTTGCTTGATTGAATTCATTCATGTGGAACCCACAGATATGGAGGGCCAACTGTGTTTCACTATTTTTTTTTTTTTCCGCTCTTATTGCCCAGGCTGGAGTGCAATGGATGATCCCGGCTCACCACAACCTCCTCCTCCAGGGTTCAAGTGAGTCTCCTGCCTCAGCCTCCTGAGTAGCTGGATTACAGGCATGTGCCACCATGCCCGGCTAATTTTGTATTTTTAGTGGAGACAGGGTTTCTCTATGTTGGTCAGGCTGGTCTCGAACCCAGGACCTCAGGTGATCTGCCCACCTCAGCCTCCCAAAGTGCTGGGATGACAGGCATGAGCCACTACGCCTGGCTGTGTTTCACTGTTTTTAAAACTAGCAAGCCCTATGTATCAGCTGAATATTATGTGAATGAAGGGAGATGCATATAACTTTGTTTTTTAAGTTTTAAATTATGTAGTGATTTCAATTCCCTGCTTTGGATAGACATGGGTACCGTGAATATTTCATTTTTCTCTTAACTATAAGAAGAGTCATAACATAAGTGTAAAAATCATGTTACATACATAATAACAACACGTACATGCAGCAGTGGTGTTGCATACATAACATAAATGTAAAAAAGAGAAACAATAGGGAGTGGTGGGGACTGTGGCAAACCAGGGAAATATGCCTGGCCTAATGGGTGCAACTGCTACTCAGCTGAAGCCAACTGGGAACCATGTGGGAATGCAAGCCCACTACTGCCAAACGTTCTGATTTTTCACAGGGATTCAGAAACTCCAAGTTTTAAAAGATTTCCCTGGATTTTGAAATGTTGACAGCCAATTCAAAAAAAGATTTTTAACAAGATGTGAACCAAACAAAATATGTTTATGGGCCAGATTTGATTTATGGACCACCAGTTTGCTAGGCTTGGTCTCTGAAGAGCTAGATTTGTGTCGGTCTTGCTGCTATTCCCCCTCTCTCTCACCACCTGTTCTTTCAATTCCTAGAATTCCCACGGGCTGGTGGACTGGAGTAGCCAGTCCCCTGTAGCTGAGACAATCCTTTGTTTCTTACACTGATAGCTTGAGCTGGCACAGGTGCCGGGGACATTTTAGCTGTGTATTTGAATGGTGGAGATAATTAAGTCTGTTTATGTTGACATTCTTGAGAAGGATGGTCAGGGTTGGTGGAGGTTCCAACCTCCAGCTAAGCTCAAGACAAGGACAGTCAATCATGTTCTTTACTTTGCAAAACTGAAAAACTTATCGTTTGAAGTTCTCAGCAATGGTAAAGAAAAACAAACTACAAATAAAAACCCTCAAGTGCCCAATAAATAGCAATGTAGTTTCATACTTACCTTGGTTTATCAACCTTCTTTATCAGATATTTCCCTCTGAAATAATGATAGATTATCTCTGCTCTAGGTATGGGGATCACAACTTGCTTCAAAGTTGGCATTCAAACAAACAAGAACTAAAATAAAATGGAATCACATCACATGTGTGCTGAACGTACTCAAACTTAACTATGTGAGCTTGGCCAGAAGAGAAATATCCTTTAATTTATTCCTTCTCCTTTCCACCTTTCAAACTAGACGCTGGCCTCCACTGTTTCAGGACAAGAGAAGCCACAGCCAAATTGTAAAAAGAAACAAAGACATTAATCCTTGGTTTTTAATCTTTCAGGAGTCTGAGCTCTGTTGATTTAAGGGCAGGTAATGAATCTTTAAGGGTAATTTTGAATACATATGAGTTTTTTTCTTCTTTCCTGACTGTAAAATCAGATTTCTTAGAAGATGAAATTTATTGATAATTATTAAAATAGGCATAGTGATAATAGCTATTATTTATTGAGTGTCTTCTGTGTGTCAAGCACTGAGCTAAATAGATTAGTATTTAACACTCATAAATATTAGCTTTTTAAAATCTTTCCAGCAATTCTACAGTTCCAGGCACTATAATTATTCCCATTTTACAGACGAAGAGACAAAGGCCCATATATAATAACCAGTCTAAGGTCCATGGCTATAAGTGACAGAGTCAAGATTCAAATTCAATCAATCTGGCTTAAAAGCTTATGTTCTTTAGTGGGAATATTAATAGTCAACCCCTTACCAATGGTGGTAAAGATTCATTATTAGTTTAATAATAATAACTATAACAAGTCCTTACTAAAAGCAGTGTGCCAGGAAATGAACACATGGTGAAGTATGGTCCTGCTACCTTGAGTCTTCAGTCTGACTGAAAAAACAGATCTAAATAAATGATTAAAGTACAAAATGAGAGCTATGACAGAGGTAACCCCAGAAGAAGAGCTCTGAGTTTCTTTCCCATGTGTATCGTTATCAATTCTAGCCCTCAGCCATTAGACCAGTTGGAATCTTCTAGTTAACTCCTCAAATTTCTGAGTAAAGAATATTCATTGGTGGCTGGGCGTGGTGGCTCACACCTGAAATCCCAGCACTTTGGGAGGCCAAGGCAGGTGGATCACCTAAGGTTAGGAGTTTAAGACCAGCCTGGTCAATATAGTGAAACCCTGTCTCTACTAAAAATACAAAAATTAGCTGGGTGTGGTGGCAGGCGCCTGTGGTCCCAGCTACTCAGGAAGCTGAGGCAGGCGACTCTCTTGAACCTGGGAGGTGGAGGTTGCAGTGAGCTGAGATTGCACCATTTTACTCCAGCCTGGGTGACAGAGCAAGACTCCGTCTCAAAAAAAAAAAAAATTCATTGGCAAGCTATACCTCTGGCCAAGTCAGATAGCATCCACTCACCCTTCTTAATTAGTTTTCCTGAGCTTGTTAATAATCGTGAAGTCTGCAACTTTTAATATCTAATTGTCCTGACATCATCCACAGAGATTTCCTCCTGGGGCAGGATTTCCTAATGTCCTCATAGTTCAATTTATATTTTTGTTACGGGGAAGGCTGCCAAGCATTAGGCAATTGTCGAACACTAACAGGCTACAGAGACAATGGTTCTCCTTTCTCTTTGGAGTCCAGCTAATGGGCCAACAAAATGAAGCAATCCTGGAAGAAATGTACCACCAAAGCCACTATGGAAACATAAAGCTAAGCATTGACATCTTCCCATTCATTTCAGGGCTTTAGGTTTAGATAATGCCAGGCTAAGAAGATAAAGATTGATCTTTGGCTGCAAAACAAGAATAATTTGTTACTAACTGCTATGGTCTGAATGCTTTTGTAGCCCCAAATATGTTAAAATCCTAACCATCAAGGCGATGGTATTAGAGACAGGGCCTTCGGGAGGTAACTAGATTATGAGAGTAGAGCCTTATGATTAGGATTAATGTCCATATAAAAGAGACACCAGAGAACTAGCCACTGCTTCTCACCATGTGAGAGGAGGTACCATCTATGAACCAGGAACCAAGCCCTCACCATACACTGAATTTTTCAGCACCTTGATCTCAGACTTCCCAACCTTGAGAAAGATAAGAAATAAATTTCTGCTGTTTATAAAATACCTAGTCTATGATATTCTATTATAGTACCCCACATGGACACTGACTGAAGATAAATGTAAGAAAAGTTATCCTTCTATCTGACATATTTGCTAAGAACATTTTTTTTTCTCTTGAATTTTACAAATACTCTGCAAGGCAGTATTGCAAGGAAGAACAGCAATGCTGCTGATATTCCTTGGAGAATATGGTTCCCTGGGAAGTAATATTGCCAGAGTAATTGCTGGAGTTTTGGTCTGTTGTAAAATAGTCTTCATAAAGACCTGGAAGCAAGACAGTAAAACACTGAAGGTAAGTATGCCTCTGGGCTTCTCATGACACTCAGTGCTCCATAGAATTATCCTGTTACATCTCCGTGTATCTGACTAACATTTATTATGATAGCTATAATTTATTGAGCATCTACTCTGTGCCAGGCACTAAACAATGAGATTTATATCCATTGTCTCTAATCAAAAAGTGAGACAAAAGTGACAGAACTCAATTCATGTTGTGGGTCTCTTTAAGACATGCATCTTCAATGGGATATCATCCCCAAATATGAGAAAATTCGTGTAGAGTGATGGTGAGGGGGAGGACTTACTCTTTTGATGTATAAAACACAGATATACATACAGAATCCAAACAGACACACAGTATATTTGTAGTATTAAAGTTTTGTTTTCACATTCAAACAAATGTGAAAGGTTGAGACACTCATTTCCTCATGATCTTGCAGCTGGTGTGTGTTGGACTTGGGATCAAAACCCAGTTCTGGAAGAGTCGAAAGCCCATGCATATTTGATATAATACTCTAGAGTTCTCAAAATGGTGTTCCATGGGCCAGATACATTCCACAGGCATGGCTTTTTTGTGTGTATGTGTTGTTTTGTTTTTGTTAACTTGGTGTACTTTAAATATTTGAATTTGTTGCCAATGCTTAAAAATTAAGAGATCTTTACAGGAACAAGTCTGGATATCCAACTTTTCTTTGAAAGCTTAGGGGCTGTGGGCTCCTATCCTACATGGCAACAATTGACTGAAATTAAGGAGTGGGTACTTTTCAAAATAGGGTTTGCACACTCCAATTTGCCTAAGTCCCTGCCCCATCCTACTGCTTTATACCCAAAACCTCTTTATTCAAGTGTCCTGTAGGCATTTGACTCTTTGACTCCTGAAATGTAGTATGTCTGTTTCCTTTGACTTAGTGTTTTCTAAATCCTATGTATCTCTTCAATATCTTTCCTTCTCAATCATCCATGCAATAATTTTAAAGTGATGTATGAGTCTACTTTAATTTACTGCTTTATTCTTTCTGGTTTTCTAGATCTCTCAAGCAGAGCAACTTTATCAGTGATATTTAATAAAATGAAACCAATTTTCCTTTTCTTCTTTCAATAGCCATGTTATATTTCACCTGAAAATCCTTCCAATTCATTGCTTATTTCCTTAGAGTCTCCATTTCTGAAATTCATATGCTGCTAAGCCTTAAAATATTCACTCTCTCCCAGCCTGCAGTTTGAGCTACTCTGCAAGGGCATATCAATTTTACTTCACAGTTCAGAGTTTTGATTAGTGATTATGTGAGGACTTTTTTTCCCCTTGACCTTTTATGGGTTAAACAGAGCCTATGGGTCTATATAAAGCGCTTTCCTTCTTGAATTCTTTCCTTGTAAGTATCTTTATTTTCACTTGTGGTACTTGGTAGATTAAGTGCTTGAAAAAAGTGGCCTGCCTGCCAATACAGGAAGAAGAAGGAAACATTCAAAAACTTGATCAGAGAGAAGGAGGAAACATTCAAGGAGTGTAATTTGTTGGAGCATTCCAGTCTGTCAACAGCTCCATCGCTATGAAGACATGAGAATCCAAGAAATAAACACAAAGCAAAGACAGCAGTAGATAAGAGGAGGCATTTTCATCCTGGAAGCAAATGTCTGTGTCCTCACATGGTGATTTTATACTGTGGCATGCACTTTTCACTGGCAACATCTGGCTCTATAACAACGATGTAACTCACTGAAGAACAAACAAGCACTATCAGAAAACAAACAGCTGTATTTTGATACATCCAACCTAACCCCTCCTTTTTTGCCATTGCTTTCAACATTTTGTGTGTAAATCTACTTTTAAAGCAAAAATCACAGAGTACAGAATTTAACATTTTTTGCCCCAATTTATTATAAATGTATTCATTGTAGTGTTCTCTCACTTGTTCATTTGATCCATAGTTCATTCATTTACACACTCATGAATTCTGCAAATATTTAATGTTTTATTATTATTATTATTAAATCTTCCACTGTAAAGTTTTTACAAATATACATGCTAGGGATCCAGGCTCAGACATTCTGATTTGTTTGGTCTACAGTGGGAGCCAATCAGTATTTTAAAAAAGATTTCTAGGTATCTCTACTATTATGAACCAGGGTTTAACGAGAAACATGACATAGAGGGTTTTTTTTTTTCCAATAGAAGTGATTATTTGAAGCATTATAGTGGCAGATTTTTGTATTAAGAGTGGACATGCCATGGCATAATTAATAATAATATCCCTTGATAACTAATAGTGAAAACAGTTAACATTTACTGAGTGTCATAGGTACTGGGCTAGATACTTCATATTTGACACTTTATATAATTTCTACATAAGCCATGTAAACTAGATATTTTTATCTTTGTTTTTTGTTGAGGAAAAAATATTCAAAAAGTGTACTTACTATCACACAGATAGAAGTAGTTTAACTTTTGGGATTTGAAATCTGTATTTCTAACTCCAAGTTATGATCTTTCTACTCTGCACACTCATTCAGAATTTTGGTTTTGACATATTCATAAGTGTAACAAATATTTTTTTCATAGAGCATCTTAGACACATGGCCTCATTCCATAGTGCCATTCACACAGAGAGGTTAATCATGGCACAGAGCGGAGGCACTGGGGTTCCACTGACAGGAGCAAAGCAATGAAAACCACTCAGCTAGTTCTGCCTAGAATTTGACTTACAAATTCTGGGCTTTTCCTACTGTGCCATGCTTCCTTGTTTCTTCTTCATGTTCTGATTCAGAAGTTTAGGGGTATAATAACTGCCTTGGCCCTCTCAGTGAGCAACGGAGCCGGTAACGCTATAGTTTGGCCACAACTGATTGACTCAAAGGTAGACACCTGTTCTAGGTTGAGCCAATCAAATTCATTCTCTCTCTTTCTGACTTCCCACCAGTTTCTCTCCCAGGTATTTAGAATAGGTACTTTAAAAGACTGGTCAGCTCTACCTGCAGGTGTTGAGGCTCTACGGTAATGTATATCAGCAATAAATGAACTAACCTGAGGATGGTTTCTTAGGGGCCAGGAAAACTGATAAATGAAGTTCATGGAGCAATAAAGATATCTGGTGAACCCCAAAAGAGTGACAAGCACAGAGAGTAGCTCCTTTGACTTCTGCTGATTCTCTAGATATCATTTATTCTTCATTGTGATGCCTGACCTTAATTCATGGCCTTGCGTTTTGTGAGAAACCTTTGCCTTAATACAACAAACTCATTTTTATTCGAGCAAATTGAGTAAGTTTCCTATGCTTTAAAACAATCTTTGACTAAACTAATGACCATGGTTTAGAGCACATATAAAGTTTATCATTTTGGGCATCCTTAGAGTGAGCTACATTTTAGTCCCAAATAATCTAGCTACCCTATCAATCTGGACTATTTAGACTGCCAGGGACAGAAACAAAAAACAATCCAGCTTAAGGGAAAAGGGAAAATTTATTTGGCTGTTGTAGTTGAAATGTCCCGGGCTTGCTTTAGGCACAGCTGGATCTGGTGATCTAAATGAGGAAAGTGCTTCTCTACCTCTCTCGACATCATTTTCCTCTCTGGGAGTTTCTTTCGCAAGCAGCCACCTAGGGGCAAATATGGCCACCAGTACTTCCTTGTCTGCATCCTATTGATTTACTAATCCCAGCAGAAAGAGGAAGCGTTTTTCTAACTAGTGCCAGGAAAGATCCAAGCCTGATTTTCATTGGCTCACACTGAGATCTCAGCCCATCATTGAACCAATCACGACCGTCCAAGAGATGAGGCTCCTCATTGGCTAGGAGTTTGGTATGTCTCCACCTAGAGCTAGAAATGGCATATCTTTCTCCTGAATGGCAAGGACTGAGTGAAGTATGGTTTTCCAATAAGAAGGCTTGAGATTTATTTCTGGAGGGGATTCTGGGCAAGTAAAAGAGTCCGTTTGTTGACTTGCTAATTTTCCAACCTTCTTCCTTTCAGCAGTTTGCTTTCTTATCTAAATAATTTGTTAAACCTAATTCATTATTGCATTTTATATATATATATATATACACACACACACACACACACACACACACACATATATATATACATATATATATAAAATGCAATAATGAATTAGGCTTAACAAATATATATATATGTGGAGAGAGAGAGTTAGTCTCACTCATAGCTCACTGCAGGCTTGACCTCTTGGGCTCAAGTGGTCCTCCTGCCTTGGCCTCCCAAAGTGCTGGGATTATGGATACATGCTACCACACTGGCCTGCATTCTTAATTTTTGTTTGTTTGTTTGTTTTTCTTAAAGAATGTACGGATGGTATCATACAGGTTCTTTGTTAAATCACCTGCTTATTTTATTTTAAAGTGTTACATATTTTTTTAAAATTATGCTTTAAGTAAGTCATATTGTCTTTGTATGAGGTATTTATTACATTTACTGGGAAAATAATTTTAACATGAATCTGAATATAATGATTCCAGCCCTTGATCCAGTGACTAATCCGGATTGTTCTAATATCCTTTGTGGTACTCTTTAAACTTTCCTTACAAATGCCAATGCATAAATCCCATGAGTCTATAAACCTCAGATCAACAATTAATTTCAGGAACCCAGAGAGAAATTTAGGGCAGGGGGAAAAAATTTCATCCATTCTTTCTTTTAACTCTATGGAAAATTCTATAACTTTGTAAAATCATCCCAGTTGTCAAATCCAAAGGACATTTTTTCAGTCTTTAAGATGTTTGGAAGATTTTGCTGCTTTGCAAATATTTGTTGATCTACTTTTTCTTCTTGAAATTTTTTACATGGCTGGGCATGGTGGCTCACACTTGTTATCCCAGCACTTTGGGAGGCCAAGGTGAGAGAATTGCTTAAGGTCAGGAGTTCGAGACCAGTCTGGACAACATAGCAAGCCTCTCTCCAAAAAATAGAAAAAATTAGCTGGGCGTGGTGGTGCATGCCTGTAGTCCCAGATGAGGTAAAGGTGGCAGGATGAAAAGTTTGAGGCTGCAGTGAGCTATGATTGCACCACTGCACTTCACCCTGGGCAACAGCAAGACCCTGTCTCTATAAAATAAAAGTTTGTAAAGTTTAAAAAACAGAAATTCATTAATTCTTTGGCTTCCATAAAAAAGTATGTCTGGTTCTCTTACCTTTCTGCCTACTCATTTGCTGTCTCTTTTGTGATCTTTGTCCTTCTCTTACGCTTTCTTTTTCTTTTTCTTTTTTTTCTTTTGTTGGAGTTTTGCTCTTGTTGCCCAAGCTGAAGTACAATGGCACGATCTCGGCTCAATACAAACTCTGCCTCACAGTTTCAGGCAATTCTCCTGCCTCAGCCTCCCCAGTAGCTGGGATTATAGGTGCACACCACCAAGCCTGGCTAATTTTCGTATTTTTAGTAGAGATGGAGGGGAGGGTTTCACCACATTGATCAGGCTGGTCTCGAACTCCTGACCTCAGGTGATCCACCTCCTTGGCATGCCAAAGTGCTTGGATTAATCTGTGGTACACCAGATTCTGCTCTTGGCCTTCTGCCCTCTTTACCTCACCCACACACTCAATCTGATGTTCTCATCCATTTGTATATTTCCAGTCCACATCTATTTACTGATGCCTCTTAAGACTAGAGCTCAGCCTGACCTTTCTTCAGGGCATTTCAGATTTATAGACGCAATAGCTGGCAGACATTATGCACATGTACCCACACATTTCTGAGATAACACATCCATAACTGACCTTGAGATCTTCACCAGAAATCCACCTCCACTTTCTCTCTGTTATTGCCTTAATGCAGACACATCTTTATAATCTTTCACCACAGCTTCCTACAGATGTCTCCCTGGCTACAGTTCTGTTTCCTAGGCTCACTCCCAAGCTCATGTCCCTCCATGGATCCTTAGCACCTTCAGGATATATTCTAGTCTAGGAGTGGGAAAACATTTTCTCAATGGACCAGATAGAAAAATTTTTCAAGTTTTATAGGCCAAGAGGCAAAATTGAGGAGGAACTTATGCAAACATGTAAAAGACAGCTACTTAAGTCCAGGCGTGGTGTCTCATACTCGTAATACAGCACTGTGGGAGGCCGAGGTGGCTGGATCACTTGAAGTCAGGAGCTCAAAACCAGCCTGGCCAGCATGGTAAAACTGTGTCTCTGCTAAAATACAAAAAATTAGCTGGGCACTGTGGTGTGCAACTATAATCCCAGCTACTTGGGAGGCTGAGGCAGGAGAACTGCTTGAACCTGGGAGTCAGAGGTTGCAGTGAGCCAAGATCATGCCACTGCACTCCAGCCTGGGAGACAGAGCAAAATTTCATCTCAAGGAAAAAAAAAAAAAAAAAAGGAGCTACTTAAAATGGGAAAAGCCATTTTAACCATTTTAACTCATGTACAGAAACCAGTGGTGGGCCAGATTTAGTCTGCAGGTGCTAGCTTGCCATCTCCTCACAGTATACATATAGTCCTGCATGATCCATGCTGTATTCTTCTCTATCCTCATTCCCACCACTCACTTTACATGGCATAAAGCTGCATGGCTTATAAGGTCATACTTCATGCTGTTTCCTGCCTACCAGGTTTTCTCATGCTGCTTCCTCTGCCTGGTGTGCTTCCTCTTTCCCCAGCTCACCTGCTAGACCAACTCCAACCCATTTGTTGCTACTCAGCTCAAGGGCCTTGTCCTCTTGGAAGAATTCCCACACTCTCCTAGGTAACCTAGGGGCTCCCTCCTATTCCTAACATCCTCACATGGTCGTGCAACTATCTGTTTCAATGTCTGTATCAAGTACCAAACTGTGATTCCTTGATGAGCAGAAGTGTATCTTAGTCATCCTATATCCTTAGGGCTTAGTACAGGGTTTGGCCCAAAGCACACACACAGTAAATGCCTATGGCACTTGATTATGGTTCAACCTATTCTTTAGTAGAGGAAGAGTATTGTGTCATAAATAAGTTTTTTGAAACACCTGTACTGCAGCTTAACCACCTACAGTGTCAGTGGCCTATTTCTAGCTCAACTATTGAATTCTAATAGTTTGAAAGTCATTTATGGATGGCTAGTTCCTTTGGGTGGTGGATGGCTCTAATAATACCAAGGGTATAGATTCAATAGCTATTTAGTAGAGAGTGCTTTGCTTTCCCGAGTGACCACAGGCTATATCTCCAGCCCAGCTGGCTGTTTTTTAGATTCATAGCATTTGTCACAAGGAGCAGTAGACTCTAGACACAGAAATCCATCACCCATGGCCAGAAAAAATTGTTCAAAGCACACGCCTCTGATTAAAAAATAGAACACACTCCTTGTAGAAAATGAACGGCATATAAAGAGAATATTTAATATACAGGATAGTATGAAAAATGAATAAATAGAGAAGTAGAGAAAATAATTCAGCCATCATTCCACCAACAGAAGAAAACCACTGTTAAAATGTGAACACTCCTCTTTTTTCTATAATTTTCAACCTTGCTATGTTTCTATTTATGCACCTTAGCTTCCTGATTTCTCCCCCTACTCGACATTATATCTAGCACATTCTTCCAGGCTCCTATCATTTTTTGTGTTATTTTAAATTATTGCTTAATAATAGACCATCAGATGGCTATATTGTAATTTACACCTTCATTGGCCATTTGCTGGAAAGATTTGTGGCATCTAGAACAAAACAATGTAACATAAAAGTCTCCCTTTGTTCTAACCCTCCAATTCAAGTTCAAATGTTTGTGACATTTATTTCTTTTCATACCTAAAGAAGGAAAAGATAGCATAGGGAATTGGAATTTGGACTGAAACAAATGAGATAAATGCATTTCTCTTTCTGTTTTGTAGATGAGAAAACTGAAATGTAGAGAATTTATGACTTATCCTGGAGGCCACTGCCAGGATAAGAATTTTACTACAAACAATTCAGAATTCTTTCCAAGAATTGTGGTTCAGGGCTATTCTGACTTAGGGAGAGAAATGAAGCAACGAAGATTGTGACTGTCTTTCCTTTTCAGCATATCACTGACGAGTATATGCTGTTTACATTTCTAATTGCAGAAGGTGATCCCTGTGGGTTCAATGATATCATCTATATTCCCTTCTGGAAGAAAGCCAGCAAGTGGAAAAAAATTATATTCTATGCACAAGTGGATGAAAATAAACATGCATGCAAATATCTTATTTATTCAACTTATTTATGGGAACAGAAATACTCCCATTAAACCCAGCTCATTAATTCCTAGATTTGATCATATTTTACCAGTGAATGAAGCTCACAAACGCATTAAGTGTTCTTTTCTGCAAAGAATCTTTAGACAGAGAATAGCATGAGTGAGAAATAGACTCAGATAAGAGAAAAAGTTCATCTAGGCTGGAGCACTTGTGAGCAGAATGCAGGATTGTAGTATTCACATTCTTTTTGAGAATTATAAGCATAGAAGGAAGAATAAAAAATAGCAACCCCCATATATTACTGGCAGACATAATGCTCAAGTTTATTTGTCTTGGCCGTCAGGTTTTTCTGCAGAATGTGACCATATGCTTCCCTTTCTAGGAACATAAGCATTTCTACTCAATATGCTAGCTAGTGAGCAAAAGATGGCTTTACAGCATATTTAATTCTATCCTTGACTTTGAAATGAAAATGGATGTCAGTTTCCCCTACCCCATCAAGCTGTTTTCCAAATGTTAAACTCTTCTGTCTTTCATCAAACCTCTTCCTACCTCATCTGTCAATGTCCTTTTATCTTCATAAATATTTTCTACTAAAGTTAGATTAAAATAAACTTCTTTCTGTCTAACCTGCTGACTCCCCCACAGTAATACTTCCTTAGTTCTTAGACTCCTGTGTACTCAGAGGTTAGACCTAAAGGCAGAAAGCCTCAGAAGAATTCCCAAGGAAGACAGCCTCAACCCTGTTGTCCTAGGGAGGTTCCATCGGAAAAGGGAGAGAAGTGTCCCACTCCCCTTCCATCAGCATCTTTTGAGGAAGGGAGGACATGAGTTATTCATTCCAAATAACAAGGCCCCTTTAGCCTTGCAAGTGCAAAAGCCTTACTTTCCAAGACCTTTCATGTAATTTTCCTGTAAGGGGGCCAGTGAGAGGTGGAAGCACTCAAGAACCAAGCTACAATAAAGCCAAGCCAGCAGTCCTAATTTATTGAACATTTCCTGTATGCCACTCACTGCTAAAATTTTCACATTCTTTATCTCACTTGGATCTTCATAAAATCCTTAGTGTTAAAGCTATTAGTATTGTATTTTTTACACTAGAAGACTGAAGGTCAGAGTGATTAAAACACTTGCCCAAGCTCATATAGGTAGAAAGTGACACACCTAGGATTCAAATCCAGATGTCATTGGCTCTCAGAGCCTGTGCCTTTAACTACAAAGTAATCTGCATTCCTAGGAAAGTGTCCGCGGATGAGGCTGAGGCAAGAAATGGAAACCAGGTGGGAACATGAAACAAAGAACAGAGTTCATGGGAACAAGAGACAAAAGGAAACTGCAGAGATTACCTGGGAAAGTGGAAAGTGGTGGCCTGACCTGGTGTGGATGGAGCGGGTTCAGGAACATAATCTTCAAAGGGCCCTGCCCCTCTGGCTTTAAATTGGCTTCACTCGTGCTGAGTGCCGGCTCTTCTCAAACGGTCCCTCCATTGTCATCTCTGTTTAAATTCTCTCCAGTTTCATGTCACATTCTCTCTCCCACGTTAACTCCAACCATCTTGGGCTTTGGGTTCCTTGAATATGTTGTGTTCTCCCCTTTTTACCCTCACTGTTCTCACTGACTGGAATCTTCCTTGTCCTTCCACCCTTAGCCTGATTAACTTCACCTGGGAGGCCATGTTGCATCCTGGAAACAAGTGTAGATGCTAGAACCAGGCTGCCTGGATTCAGCTTCCAAATCTACTTTTGCTGTGTGTGTGTGACCTTGACTAAAGGT
This sequence comes from Sapajus apella, assembly GCF_009761245.1. NCBI lineage: Eukaryota > Metazoa > Chordata > Mammalia > Primates > Cebidae > Sapajus > Sapajus apella. The sequence continues at coordinate 20,723,648 of NW_022436963.1, forward strand.
TTTAACTTCTCTGTTTCCTCAACTAAAAGGCTGTTGTGAGGATGCATGAGTTCAAACTTGTGAAGTACCTAGCACAGTGCCCACCAGAGTTAAGAGCTCATGGGGCATTAGCTATCGTTGTTCCTCATCCTCCAAACCTCAGCTGACCCTCATCTGGGAATTCTTCCCAATCCTGCTGAGCTGAAGCTACGTGGCACTCTATGGGGCATTCTGACATGGCACCTACATATCTGCCTTACAATGGTCTGCATCCTCATCCATCTCTTCTGATGGACTTTAAACTCCTTGAGGACAGGAACCACATGGATCCTGTTTTCTACTGCTCTTTTCTATACCTCCAGTTAAGTGCTTAGCACATGGTTGCTCTCGATAAATATCTGTGGAACTGTAGCTTCGCCTGCCAGACAAATTCATACATTTGATTGTTAATTCCTGATTTTAAGTGCCAGTTGCCGATTAATTTGCTCCACCAGGTATCAAGCTCCCAGGAAGAGACCTACCATTCATCACTTTTGTTTGAGAAATGCTGCTTTGGGATCCTTTTTATTGAGCACTGATTTTGCAAGCAGTGTCTTCTAGGTAACCCATTATGGGCCATTATGACCCAAAGGTAACCCATTTGGACCATTATGACCCAAAGATCCCCCCCAAACACTCATGTTCTTGGCTTACATGACCTGAAGGAAAAGAAGAGTTCTAAAACTAGGCAAAGGAAACTGGTATGCATTGTTCTTACCTAAAACGTTTTGTTATGGAGAATTTCAAGCATATTTCAAAGTAAACAGACTAGTATTCTGAACCACTGCGTATCCCAGCTTCAACAATGACCAACTCAGCCAATTTTGTTTTATCTGTATCTTCATTGACTTATCCCCTTCTATTATTTTGGTGCAAATTGTGTTTATTGTGCCATTTATTTCTTTCTAATTGATGTTGTTGAGATTTGGAAAGGTTAAGTAATTTTGGAAAAGTTAAGGTGCTCAGTCATTTTCACTGATTCGTTGAAATCAAAGAAACATGTTTGTATCTATGTGCCAGGCACTGGCAAGTGATAAGTAGTGAACCAGATGTACAGAATCTCTGCTTTCATAATGCTTACCTTCTTGGTGTAGAAAGACAAGTGGATTAAATGAGAAATAGTTGAATAAATACAACGAAGGGGAAAATTTTAGATAATAAGTAAGTGCTGATAGGACAACAAAAGAGAGAATGCATAGGGATTGAGGTTCGGGTGGTGCTATGGCTTGCATGTGTCCCCCCAAAAAACATATTTTGGAAATTTAATGCCCAATGCAGATAGTATTGGGAGATGGAATCTAATGGCTAGTGTTTGGGTCATGAAGGTTTCAGCGTCGTCAATGGATTCATGCTGATTATAAAAGGGCTTGAGGTTGCATCATCTTTGCTCTCTCTCTGGTCTTTCACCACGGGATTACACATCAAGAAGACCCTCACAAGATGTGGTCACTCAATTTTGGACTTCCAAGCCTCTGCAACTGTGAGCCAAATAAATTACTGTTCTTTATAAATTACCCAGTCTTAGGTACTTCGATATAGCAGAACGAACAGGACTAAGACAAGTGGTAAGGGAAGGTCTCTCAGAAGAGGTGGCATTTGAGCTGAGCTCTCAATAAACACAAGTCAGCCATGAGAACATCTTAGAGCAGGAAATTACAGACAGAGGGAACAAGTGCCAGGTGGAAATAAGCTAGGATATCTGAGAAAGAAAGAAGAACCAAGTGGCTGAAATGTGCTAAATGATAATTTTCAAAGAAGGGTAAAATCGTGACTTATGCAGATTTAACATAAATGTTTGTTAAGGAATTAATTTAATTTATTCATCAATGAGAGATCATAGCAGATATTATAAATGGTTCAAAAGAGAAGTCATAGCAGCACAAATTTATATGGAGTTAAGGAACATTAAAGCGAATGCATAAACAGAGGCAAAACTAGTTTCTTCAGGTGGGGAGGAAAGCCCATTGAATTTCTAAAGAACAGTGCAAATTTGCATATTTAGAGCCAAGAGTTATTTGGCGTTGCCAAATTATAGAGCTGTAAAATAGCTTTCATAGAATCTGAATCAGATAGCCTGGTGGGATGTCTTCTAGAGTCTAGATACTATATAGTATTCATGGAAGCACAAATTATTCCCTCCAGTCTGATTGAGAAGGATGATAATAGGAGATGAGATAGAATAGTTAGAGTCCAGATCCTACATGGGCTCCAGACCCCCTTAAGAACTTTGAATTTTGTTTGAAGGGTACCAGGAAACCACAGGAGGGCTTTAAAGCCAAAGAGAGGCACCCTCTGCTTTACCCATTAAACAAGGTCCACTTTGGCTGCTAGGTGAAGATCAAACTGCTGTGGGGGATGGATTTAATAAATGACTGCAGTGTATTATTAAAAGATAATTTTTCATAAAAGGGTAAAACCATACTCTCATACAAACATTTTTTAAAAAGCACTTGTTAAAGATTTTATTGAATTGATTAGTCAGTAAGACAGTAAGACAGTGAGAGGCAAGGATGGCTTGCAGGTAGCAGTGAAGATAGAAGAGGGATTCAGGATGAGTTGTAGAGTTGAAACTGAAAGAACTGGCTCTTATTTTACCTATAGTTTTGTTGCAACTGATACATGAAAAGAAAAAAAGTTTGAACCTCCAGAACTGGAAAAGGTGGGTAAGGAAGAGAAGACCTTAGCCTTGTACAGAGGGTCAGGTGCATTAGCAAGAAAAGTCAGAGTTAAAGGCTGCAGGCACCCAGTTTTGAGAAAGGGAGTGAAACAGAAGGCAAACGACACCAAGGCCTGAAATCTGCACCAAGTTAACTGTACAATGTGCCATTGTGGCTGATAATAATCCTTATTTATACTGAACTGCTAGTCTGGAAATTCCCTCACACTTAGTGTGAATAGTGAATTCAGCTCTGCAGGGGAAATGGGACAAGAAGGTACCTGCCTGTAAGAGAAAGGGGTCATAGCCAAGGTTACAATCCTCAAGGGTTCACATGTGGGTTGAAATACAGCCCCTTACTCCTTGCTCATCACCAATTATCCCGTGATCCAATAATTTACCCAGTATAAGTGGCAGCAGAAGGCCAATTATGGGAGTCTTGTTTGGGGGCTGCCTGAGGGGACTTCTTCCATTACAGCTACCATGGCCTTGTTTGACGGATGTGAAAATCAAGTCCTAAAAAGGCTAAAAGAGCTGCTGAATGCCACAAAGAAGTGACGTTGTCACTGGAAACTGGAGTCTCACTCTCAACAGTACTCTTCTCACTGCATTGTACAGCCCTAGTTCCACTGTGCCAATTAATTTAGAACAAGATGAAACTCAACTTTCTGTATCAGCACTATCCAAAAGCATTTTCGGCAATGATGGAAATATATAATTACGCTGTCTGAAACATTAGCTGATAGCCACATGTAGCAGCTGAGCACTTGAAATCAGTGAGACTGAGGAACTGAATTTTTAATTTAGTTAAAATAAAGTTAATTTAATTTAAATGTAAGTAGACACCTGTGGCTGGTGAGTAGCTGCTTTCTAGGACCATGCAGTTCTCTACCATAGCAAACTGTGTGTTTCTTAATAGGGCTTCATTGTGGACACCTGTCAATTCCTTTTTGCTTGAACACCTTTCCTGGGTTTCAGGAATGTTCTAATTTATAAGTTTGCATCTTCCCAAGGTAGAAGCCTGAAGGACACTTTCTTAGCCTCCCATATATATAAATGCAGGCATGTTGCATAGGTTCTGCCAATCAGATTTAGGTACCTGGTAGATTCTAATTTCTGGTGAGATGGTAGCAGATACTTCTAGCTTCCAAGAAGTAGGGATGCTGGATGGTTCTGTCAAAAGATCCAGACCAGAGCCAGACAGGTGGTGCAAGCTACCAAGCCTGTGCCCAGGGCATCAGCTGTGTCATCTCCACTACAGCAGGCCTGCAAAATACTTTGGTCATTGTACCTGTCTGAGTAGACCAAACTTTATTCTTCAGCTACCCAGAGATGCAGCAAGTCACCAAATATCCTTCAATGAGCTACATGTATTCTTAAACTAGAGATAATGCTGATATTTACAACTAGGGCCTCTGACTGATAGTAGCAAAAAACCTGCTCAGGAACTTTTAGCTGAGAGAGAAGGTGTATGTATCAGTAGGGTAGGTTAGGCATAGCTGCAGTAACAAACAGTCCAAAATCTCAATGATCTATGCCTTTGCAGTTTATTTCTCACTCATGCCACACATCATGGTTGTTGTAGACCAGCTGCATCTTCAGTCCAAGACTCAGACTTTTGGAGATGCCTCCACCTAACACACTGATGATATCAAATGAGAGACAAAAGAGAAACAAGAACCATGAGCTGGCTGTGGAGGTGATAGTTTCATCTATGACACATGGGCTAAAGCAAGTCATTCTGCCACCTTTAAGTTCAACAGTTCTGGGATAGATATATGGTATACATGTTTTATTTTTATTTTTTTAGAGACAGAGGTCTTGCTCTGTTTCCCAGGTTGGTCTCGAACTCCTGGCCTTGAGCAATCGCCCACTTCAGCCTGCCAAATAGCTGGGATTACAGGCCTGAGCCACCATACCTGGCAACAATAGTATGTTCTACAATAGCCACAAGTCGCTAAAATTTCTAGTATGCGTATTTCAAACTAGCCAATAGGCTAAGCCCTCTCTCTCTGTTATCTTAATTGGGTTTTATAATGATCCAGGTTTGCTTTTCTCCTTATTTCATAGGTGAGAAAACTGAAGCTTAGTAAAATCTAGTGTGTTGCACTGAGTCATATAGTTACAGAGTGGAGGCAGGATTTGAGTGTAGTTCTCTTTGGCTCCAAACCCCATGCATAGTTCCATTCAAACTATTTCACTGCTTTTAATATGCAGAATCTTCCTGAGAGAGGTGGGAATAATAAACTAGATTTTTGCCCCAAAATAACCAAATACAAACAAAACCCCCCAAACATAGTTTTCTTCAAGTCTATGGTTTAACGCTCTTATAATCAAATAGTTCCATCTTCTTAAGATTTTTTTTCAAAATTCTGAAACCCAGTTCACTGTTGCAATAATAAAATTGCTTCAGCTATTTTTTTCTTGTTTTTTTTTTTTTTTAGATGGAGTCTCACTCTGCCACCCAGACTGGAGTGCAGTGGCGCTATTTATCTCTCAGCTCACTGAACCCCCACCTTCTGGGTTCAAGTGATTCTCCTGCCTCAGTCTCCTGAGTAGCTGGGACTACAGGTGCATGCCACCACGCCTGGCTATTTTTGTGTTTTTAATAGAGATGGGATTTCACCATGTTGGCCAGCCTGGCCTTGAACTCCTGACCTCAGGTGATCCACCAGCCTCAGCCTCCCAAAGTGTTGGGATTACAGGTGTGAGCCACTGTGCCCAGCCAGCTAATTTTTAAATAAAATTTTCTTAATTTATGTTTTAAATCTTGGTGTAATATAGTAAATAAAAGCCTTCCCTCCCTCTCCTAACATCAATTGCTTCTCCCAGAGGAAACACCAAAATAGCCAGGTATGTTAATCTCTAGACATTGATACATTTATAAACAGATGTACACTCTGTATAGAGTTTTCAATTATTTGATTTATACAGATGGAATTATAGTATGCCTGCTACTCTGTTCCTTCACTTGTTCTTTTATCTTATTATGGATATCTTTCTATGCTGGTATATATACAGCCATCTCATTCTTTTTAACAACCCAGGTTATTTTGCAAAGCAGAGTTTAAATGGTCATTATAATATGTCATATTCTCCTTTTCCCCTGCTGGCTAAGCACTCACACCAGGCTCATAAAAAGAATGCTGGATCTGAAGTTCTTTAAAACGAGCACTAGTCTATTTCCCTTTCTGATATAACTCTTGCAAAAGTCATTTTTCTCTTGTATATATTTCATTCTCTGGAGTATTTCATTCATTCCTGCCTGGAGCTACTCTTCAGTGTAAAGGAAGATTTTTTTTTTTTTTGCCCCCATTATTCTTTTTAAAAACAAACAAACAAAAAAATGGCTGTGAGTGCGGTGGCTCACACCTGTAATCCTAGCACCATGGGAGGCCAAGGTGGGCGAATCACAAGGTTAGGAGTTTCAGACCAGCCTGGCCAATAGGGTGAAATCTCATCTCTACTAAAAATACAAAAATTAGCTGGGCATGGTGGTGGGCACTTGTAGTCCTAGGTACTCCAGAGGCTGAGGCAGGAGCATCGTGCCACTGCACTCTAGCCTGGCAACAGAGCAAGATTTTTGTCTCATAAAAAAAAAGTTGAGGGTTCCTAGAAGGATAGACCAGCAATGTCTTCTAGCAAACTACTTCAAAAGGATCCTCTCTGCAACCACATGTGTCAACATGAGAATTATAGGTAGAATGGAGAATTTAATATGTGCTGGGACCTCCCTTCCTTCCAATTTTGTGTGTGTAGGAGACTGTAATGAACAAGCTGATTAGTATTTAATGCACTAATCTGTACAATGCTCTCCTCAATAAAGCTTTAATTATTTAGATGGTCTGGAAGGCAGCCAATGTATTTAATACACTGCACAGGGAAACGTGCAACTCACCCGAGCAAGGGAAACTGCAGGTAAGAGAAAAATAGTCAGCTCCCAGTCAGAGCAGACCAAGTCCTCTACAAGAAGACTCGATTTCCAGCTGTATCATTTCACTGGGCAGCAGCACTGAAGCTTTTAGCTTGTATGTGCAAGGGGCTTTTAAAGATCATGTACATCCTAAGCATTTAATTTTAAAGGTCCCCACAGGGGTAGCCTCTATGAGCTTGACTAAACTGAATTGTTTTGGTTCAACAAGGAAGAGAGACAGTGGGGAGTGGTCAGAAACCAAGCTTCTGGAAAGCCCTCCGGGTTCTGTCTTCAGGGACCAAGCCAGCTGAGGCTTTCTGTCACAGTTCCAGAATGAATAACACACACAACTAATTAAGAGTAGTCTCGAATAATTAACATCTGTGCAACCAGACAGCTTTGCCTTGGAACCAATAAGAAGCAAATCCAAAAGTGAATGGCACAGAATCAGCAATGGGTTCTGCGGGAGATACGCGCACCCCCCAAGTAGAACCCGCCCCCACCTCAAGACACAGTTCTGAGCAGCACTTCATGGGCTCTTCAAAAGACCCCAGGGGATCCTGCAATGGTCACCCAGAGCAGCGGCAGGTGACCCCCAATGGGCTTTACAGTGTCCCTGTCACCTACTGTGTTTCTCCCCTGCCTCTCACTCCCTAGGATCACTTCCCACATAAACCACTTACACACACACACACACACACACACACACGCGCACACACACAAACACTGAATGGCACGGTTTGGAAGCAGATGATGCTTGACAGATTCTGCTTGGGAGGAAGTAGTGGAGAGAGGGAGTGGCATAAAGGATGGAAAACATCTCTGTAATTGATATCAAGAGAGCTGAAATTAAAGTTGGGATGTAGCAAAACACAATGATTGGATTCAGGCTAAAGATCCACTGTGATATAAATCTTATACTTATCAGATTAGATTAATTAGAATGATTTACAGTTCAATACAGACTTAATTTTTATGTCATCCTGTTTTATCTCCCCTTTGTTTCAAAATTAGCCATAAACATACATAAAATATAAAAGAAATATGTAAATATAAAATACATGTAATGTGTGAAAATAACGCTATAATATATATTTTTGCATAAGTGTGAAAAGATAACAAGAAGTTGGTATTTATGATTTCCTCTGATGTCAGTGTCAGAAAGTGGGTCCCCTACAGATAAGATTTAAAAGAGGCTCATTTTTTATATTACAAACTCTTGTATCTTTTCAATTTTGTGTCATATACATTCATTACCTAACCAAAAAAATTCATTTTAAAAACATGTTTTTGGCAGTAGTAATGTAGAATTCCTCCTCTTCCATCCCTCTCCCTAGCAATAGTTTGGGGTATATCCTTCTAGATCAGTGGTTCTCAACCTGGCTGTGTATTGAAATTCATGTGTGTGAGTGTGTGTTTGTGTATTATTATATATATTATATATGATAAATAGATATTTGTATGTTGTTTGCTGGTCTTTTTTTTTTTACTTCTTTTCGTTATAATCAATTTTAGATTTGATTTTTGCTGAGTCAGTATTGCTGATTCTAATTTTGCCCTTTCCACAGTAAGGCATAACAAGATATATCTATTTTCATATATATATATGTATATATATATCTCCCTCTCTTTACATATATGTACTTATATTAGCTGTAAATAATTCAAATCATTTCAAACTAATATAAGCCAAAGAAAAGTACTTTATATGAAAATACTGAGATGTCTTATGGAAGTTAAGGCTAGCTGCTAAAATAAACACCAAATTCACAATGACCTGACAAAGGAAATGTTTGTTTTTCACTCACTTCCCAGGTTCGTTGAGTTTTTGCCAGGTGACCTTCCACAAAGTGATTCAGGAACTTAGACTTCTTCCAGCTAATGGGTCCACTGGGCCTTGAATCTTCTGGGAGATCCTGTTCCCTGGCCAGTCAATGAACAGAGAGAGAGAGAATGAGCTGGGCAGGGCTGGTGGGAGAATTAAGCCACCCCACCTGGAAGCAGCACATCACTTCTGTCCATCAGCTGGGACTCAGTCACATGGCATTACTCAACTTCAGGGGAGGCTGGCAACGTGGTATAGCAATGTGCCCAGGAAGAAGAGGAGCACATGGGTACTGGAAAGTTCCAGAAGCTCATCATAAGCAGGAAGTATAGGCTGGCCTAAACGAACACACGGGCAACGCTTAGCAACCCCAGCAACTGGGCCTTCTCTCATCCTCTCTGTGGTGCTGCATCCTGTGCTTTTGCTTCTCCCTGAATGACTAAGTACATCATTCTTCTCTCCCCTCCCCTCTTTCTCTGCCTTTCCCTCTCCAGGTACACTTAAGAGAACGTCTGCTGTTTGTCTGCCCGACAGAGTGCCTACTCTAAAAATAATTATGTAATTTTGGTCCTGCCACCACCTAAGAGTTCAGTTTGCAATGAGAACCTGGTAGGGATTTGGATTTAGTAAGGGAACACTTCTCTGAGGACTAACACTTAAGCCGAAATCTGATGAATAAGGAGGGAGAAGGGGGAAGGGCCAAGATGGGGTGAGACGGGGGAATGATGGAGAACCCCAGGCAGGGGAAACAGAATTCTTTACACTGTTGCCAAGGAGAGGTAAATGGTGCAACCCAGGCTGTATGTGGTGGGGTCTATGGCAAGCAGAAACTTGTTGACCATCATGAGAATTTTCTATTCTATCCCTCATGAAAACGAAAATTAATCCCTGTCTTTAAATATTTATTCTTTACAATAGGGATCACTCTAGCTCTTAGGCGTTTTCTTAAAAAAAACTTGCTAGGGTAGAATAATTGATGGGGCAGAGTGGTTTTGGCTACTATAGTTGTAGGGATTGGAATATGCCTGGGTAGCTATAGTCATAGGAATTGGAAAACTCGATCATGATCAGGCTATATGATAATGTATGATAACCACATAGCCCCCTCTTCTTCAGACTAGCTTATCCATGCCACCAGGAATGTTAAATGAAGTCACTAAGAATTAAAAGTTTGGAAATTATTTTTTATCATATATAATTGCCTAAAAATTGATAAATGCAATGATCATCAGGCAAAGATTGAGCTGTAACATGCCTATGAAATGTATGATTTAGTTTATAGTGTGTTTTATATAGATAGCTACTCATTAGTTGAAACATTAGTGACACTGAATCTCTGTGCAACAATCACTACAACACATATTTATTTGTTGTGGATGGAAAGTCAGTGGGTGGTAATTTGTTGATAATGATGTGTTGTTGTGACATTTCCCAAATTATGAAGCATAGCCCGAAATATTAAAATATCCTCTCATCAAGTGCAAAGTTAAATTAAAGAAAAATTGTTCTACTACATAAGTGTCAGTTTCTTCATGCTGATAGTAATAGTACAAACTTAGTACAAAACTAAAGGGAAATGCTATCCAGGACTAAATAAATCCTAACTAACTTTAGACTATTTGGGCAAGTATGCAATGAGAAAAATAAACATAACCATCAATATTTCTATAGACAGTAACTGAATTAACTATAAATATCTTACAAAATTGAAGATATTTAAACTATCATGAAAATTATATTTTAATATTCTTGCTCTTTGCTCTCTGACAGGAATTTTTTATATGAAATCTCAGCTGTAGTTTTTACTAGGTATATTACCTTAGGTAATTTACTTAATATTTCTGAGCCTCAGTTTTGTGATTTATAAAATGTATATCTTAATTAGGGCAGATTCTATAAACTTGTTTTGAAGATTAATTGAGATACTCTATCTAAACACTTAGCACAATTCCTAGGACTTAATAAAGGTCAGTACTCAGTAAAAAGTAGTTATTATCTGTAGAATAATTTTACTACAACTCTTCAGAAACACAGCTTCTACGTGTTCACTCAATAAAATATAGTTTTGAAATACTAGTAGATATTTGGAGGTAGGTACACAAAGAAATACAAATGTCATTATCCCTACCTTTGAAAATTTATAGCACTTTCATAGGGAACAAGACTAAGTGGGGTTAAATAGCCTCCTAGGAAATAGGGGATTAATGATAAATTGATGTCATAGACCTATGTTTCTTGAATTTAGAGTTTGTTTAAAGAAAAGTATTAGATAATCAGGGTTAATTTATTTTTACTACAATATATTTACATAAGTATGTAGTATGTACAAAGATAAATGCATGTTATAAACTCCTTATTGCTCTAAGGTAACTAGGAAACAAAAAGCAAATAAAGAAATTAAATACAAGCCACAAAATCATTAAAATTTGAATCATTAAAATTCAAATAAACAGCATTTGTTTAACATATTTAATAATGCTGTTTCCTGAAACCAAATGATGTTTTAGAGATTTTTGGTTTAGGAGGTGGGGAAGTAGCAGGTGTCAGGGCTTTCTGGTAAAGGTGGAATTTGGGGTAGCAAAGGTGAAGAGGAACAATATGTGGAAGTTCTCCTTAGAAAGTAAGTTGGCTGCCTGGCAACCTAAGTAGGTTGTTTTTTAGATAATTTCAGTGAAACGAAGGAAAAAATTAAGAAGTGAAAATTGCAAAGTTAAAATTTCTTTCAAACTAGGGGATATCTGCGTTGTCTAAATATACAAAGAAAGAAACAACTGAGGAAAAGCCAGGAGGGGAGAGTGTGTGTCAGTATCACTGTAGTACTGATTTTCTCATCCATCCTGCCCCTTTTCCTCCTCTTTCCTCCCTTGACATACTCCTTCCACCCCATGCCGCCCCCTTCACTGTGATTGGTCTAGGGAGAATCTCTGAGCTTACTTTAGCCAAGCAGGTTGTTTCTCCTGAGACTTTGAAACTGAAGCAGTGAACCAGAGGGTTGAAAGGAGCCTGGCATTGTCATCTTATGGTGCCATCCCAGAGGAAAGAACCACAGCTTCTACTCCCAAGGTCTTTACTATGTCTTGATTTTGTAACTCTTTTGGATAAATAAATCTTTGCCTAACCTAGCCAGAAGCTCATTAAATTAAATGTAACCAAAAGGGCATTAACTGATACATAAGAAGGGGCTCTGTATGTTGATGTAAAGACCCACACTTTTTGGGTTGTGGGGGGAACATAAGGGAAGCATAAAGGATGGGTGTTAGTCACAGATGGACAGACAGAAAGATGGAGGAGTTCAGATTAAATGATCTCAAGCCTCTTAACAAAGTAAGAAGTTGGATTGTCTGCCAAGCGTAAGGTGGTGGAATGTGATTATAAAAAGTGTTTAACATTTGAAGACATTTTAATCTTCTTAGCTCATGGTACAGAATCTATGTAGGGAGTGATCGGACATTGTTTAAAAAATGTTTAACTAAACTAATTGCTAGCCATTGGAATTTAGGGTTAGAGGAAGGAAGAAGTTGGATCTCACGTGTGTCAGGGAATGGGTAGAGAGTAACAGAACTGAGCATTTTCTGGAGGAAAGGTAAGGACAGAAGACTCCCCTGCAGTAGCCTAATCAGCTTGAGAATGTGATAAGTTTTGAAATAACTAAGGATTACCAAGGGTTGAAGGAGTGAGAGAAATGGGGAAATGTTGGTCTCAGGTACAAACTTGCAGTTAGAGATGAATAGGTTCTGGATCCTAATGTACAGCATGGTGACTATGTTAATAATGTGTTGTGTACTTCAAGTTGCTACAAGGGTAGATCTTGAGCATTCTCACCACACAAAAGAGTAGCTATGTGAGATAATGAATCTGTTAATTGGCTTGCTTGTGGCAATAATTGCACAGTATATACAGATATCAAAGCATCATATCGTATACCTTAAATACATACAATTGTTATATTTCATATACCACAATAAAACTGAGGAAAAGAAATAATTAATGAATGGAGATTTATTATGTGTTTTTGCTGAGTGGTATGTAATTAAATTTCTCTCCACAGTCTTTTGTAGAAAAGCTTCTATAAGTTTACCACCACTCTTTTCTACTTGGAGTCAGTAGCCATTTATTTGTGTAGGAAAAGCAGGGAAGTATAGAGTAAAAGAGTTGGAAAAGACGCAACTCTCATATGGGTTATGCAACCAATTTCTTGGGAACCAACAAGAGGCAATAAAATGTTTTCAAGTAAGAACCTGCAATAGAAAAATTTGTTAGTGTCCAGGGACTTGCTCTGACAATTCTATGTTTTCAGGAAACTGCAATCAAAAGATAAAATGCATACAAAAATGGAGGTGGCTATCAAAGACTAAAGAGGTCAGTAAACCCCCTTTCCAAAAAAACAACTATAAAATTGAAAATTGTCAAAAACAATCATTTCAGGGCTCTACGAATCAAACAGAAACAACAAATGGAGAATCATATGTTCGTGAAAGACGGCACAATTTCAGGTAAACAATGTAGGAGTCTATGGTTTTCTTGCCTATGACCACCCCTATGCCACACTCTAAGTTGGTCAGTACAGTAGTTTTATCGGACAGAATTAACCATGAAAATTAGTAGCTTTGTTGGTGGAGGATGCTTACTTGATTTAGAACAGAGAGTGGAAAATCTGTTTCCAATGGCAAAGGAGAAAAGCTTATAGCTCCCTGAGCCTGTGATTGTGGTCCTGATTGGGGTGAGTGATAGATAAAAATATTAGTGAGAATTTTACAGGGAAAAGAGTTAGCCATTAAAAATCTTAATAAGCATTCCACAAGTCCTGGCTTTGTGGTAGCCCATATATTCATAAAATTGAGAACCAAGAGAGCTCAGTAGAAAGGAAATACTTGAGCAGACTTGGAAAATGCCCAAATTTTGAATACTTTCCTTAAACTGCCAGATGAGAGTGAGAGCCTTATGATCCTAAGGTGTTTGAGCACAAGCACTGACCAATCACTGGTTGACCACTAGCCTATGTAGATATGGACTAAAAAATAAAAGTTAAAGAAAAACTGAGCAGAGACATCAGAGGCTGCAAATTGGGGTAACAATCTGGTTCTGTAGATTAAGCACAGGTAAGTCATTTAAAACAACAACAAATAAAAAAGAAATAAATATCGTTTGAGAAAAAAATTGCTATAAAATGTTATCTAAAATATCCAGTTTCCAATAAAAAATTATGAGAGCTGGAAAAACAGGATAGTGGGATGTATAATCAAAGAAAAAAAACTAGTCAATAGAAACTGCCTCAGTGTGGACCCAGGTATTGGATTTAACATAAAGGTCTTCAAAGAAGCTGTTATAAATATATTCAAATAATTGGGAAAAACATGTTTAAAGAACAGTAACAACAAAACATGACGGCTATGACTGAACAAATAGGGAATATTAATAAAGAAATATAATTTATTAAAAAGAGCCAAATGAAAATACTAAAGTTGAAAAATATGAGAATCAAAATGAACATTTCACTAGATGGGCTAGTTATTAGTAGAACTGAGATGACAAAAGAATCAGTGAACTTGAAGATAGATCAATGGAACTGGTTCAATATGAAGGATACAAAAAAAAAAAGATTAGAGAAAAAATTAAAAACAGAACTACCATATGATCTAGCAATTCCACTTTTGAATATATGTCCAAAGGGAATGAAATCAATATGTCAAAGAGATATCTGCACTCTCATATTCATTATAGTATTGTTCACAATAGCCAAGACCGGGAATCAACCTAAGAGTCCATCAACATATAAATGAAGAAAATGTGCAATGTATACATATATATACAGTTGAATTCTGGAAGGCAAATACTGTATGATCTCACTTATATATGGAAAATAAAGTCAAATTCATACAATCAGAGAGTAGAGTAGTGGTTACCAGAGGCAGAGAGCAGCGAGAGAATGTGCGATTCAGGAGATGTTGATCAAAGAATACACAACTTCAGTTAGACAAAAGAATAAGTTCAGGAGCTCTATTGTACAATATGTTGACTGTAATTATTAATAATTCATCATATACTTGAAAACTGCTAAGAGTGTAGATAAGAGAATAGAATCTAGCCATATTTAAAAATAATTCCATTCCATGACCAAGTGAAATTTATTCCGGGAATGCAAGGTTGGTTTAACATTAGAGTGCAGTATGGGGTCTGCCACCAGCTTGTCTCAGCTTGATAAAAATGTTAGTTATCAGTGTCCTTGGTCATCTGCAAGACTAACCAGATATGATATATTTAGGCAAAGAATAAATTCACTGAAGAGATAGGTTACTCACTGAATTAATAGGGCAGAATCAGGTATAGAAACAGGCTCAAAACCCAAGGGAATGTGTGGCCAGAACTGAAGTCAAAATTAGATCACAGAATCAATTTGATTAGCTTGTTGGTTATGCCTATACTGATGCTAAAACTGGCTTAGATCTCCAAGTGCCTAAATTCTGCTGCTGCTTTCCTAAGAGTCAGTATTAACTGTCACATAACTGGCTCCTGAGTCAAATGCCAGAGAGGGAGCAATTGACTGGGTATGATTAGGTCAATGGACTGTGCTCCAGACATTGTGGCAGTGTGAAGCCATTGAAGAATGTGAAGACAGAAAGTCTCAAGACTTTGAGCTGAAAACATTGAGGCAACAGAAGCCATGCTTTGAAGTTTGTAAAATGCAAAAGAAAGAAGCACCTTTCCCCACTTCTACACAAAACAGGCTATTGGAATTGTTAGAAAAATAATGACCATTCTATTTTAAAAGTTGAAAGCATTCCACTCTATGCCCTTTCCTCACCTTCTTCCTTCCAGGGAAGATAGAGCAATTCTGTGAAGCAACATTTCACCTACATATTTCTAGGGTCACAAAGACAATTTGAACAAAATGGCTGACAAAGCTGTACACTACTCCTTTGGGGCTAGTTTTGTATGACAAAACTTACCACATAAGTTCTTAAGATATTAATGTTTAATGCTTTACTGCCGGAGAGAAGTCTGATGCTGAATTCAATTTCTGCTATTTTGTACTTAGCCTTTTCCCACTTTCTCCCTTTTCCCAACCCCTGATTCTTTTAGGATTTATACATTATTGAAACAGAAAGTCTTCTAGGATGATTAAATTTTTAGCAGATAACCTTGAACAGTGGTGACCCCTTTCACAACTATACACAGTGTTTCATACAGTTTGTTTTGTTTCAGCTATAGAACGTTTACTCAATTATATTTTCCAGGATTACTTCCATTTAAAATATTCTGGCTCTTTCCTTAGGAGTACCTATTAATGATTAAGTATAATCTCCATTCCAAATCTATTAAATTGTCTTATGTCTTTGTCCTTTACTGCCAAGACTGGAAGAGCAGCTCAACTTTATCTTCTACATCAGTGATTTAATTCTCAACAGTAACTATTTTCCACTTTTTTAATTTTACGTAAAAACTTTAATTCTGCTATTGCAATTTTGATTTTCTTATTATCGCTCCTTAGCCAATCAATCTCATTTTTCATTTCATTTTATTTTCATTTCAATTTGATTCCCTTATGGCAGCCATTTTGGTCATATAGAGGTCATATCTTTTTGCATTCAATTATGGACACCAAGCATTTTTCTGATTTTTTCCCCCATTTTTGTCCATAATCATTTTTGGAGGATAGTTCTAAAGCTTCAGGATAATACCTTTTTTTCCTTTTTATGCCATATTTCTTCACAGATTCCTGTTGGATTCCCCCCACCCCATTCAACCATAGAAGACAGTCCATCTAATCCCTTGTTTGTTAATCAATGTGGTGCAAGGATTGACAATGAATCCATACTTTGTCCTCTTGGTTGCATGTGCTGTTTATTAATACATGAGTGTTTTAAAGCAGGCTCTTTTTATGTGTGAAGCAGTCTCAAAAACAAAATAAAACAAAACCTTGGAAAATAAGTTTGGGTGTATACCTTCCATGTTTATTCTGAAGATCTTGCATAAATTCATTGTGTGCAGCTCTGTTGATCTGCTGTGATCTTATTCTATTACCACTACATAGTATTTTATGAAATACGTGAAAAACTACAATTTCCAGCAAGTAACAGAGGCATGCCCTTTGTCTTCTCTTGTTATCCCTCTCAGCTTCCTGTCCATTTGATCTCTGGGGGCTTTGGCACCTTGTTAGGTGTAAAAAAAGGAAGATGGTGTCAAGGTTGGAGGAAGTGAGAATGAATGGAAGGAGGATGACACCGTGACTTCTTCAAAAATAAATGCCTATAGTGTAGAGACATATTTGTGATTTACAAGTAAGTCTAATCTGATATTTTAGAGGGGCATGACAGATAAAGGCTCTTACACTTCCTATTAATTCGTCATTACAGTCAGTGGAAATGTATGCAACATAGTAGCTCTGGGTTGACCATCAGCTCTAGTTTGGCTTATAGCTCTGGGTGTTCACCCTGAATCATGGCTTCACATGTATTTTAATAGAAAGTTGTTAGAGTATATATCAGAAGCTGCTAATCAGATGCTATTCTGAACCAGAAGCCACAGGGGAAAACTTTAACTGAACACTTACCCAAATGATGATGAATGCCAAGTTAGTGGAGTCTGAAAGCAGGAGATCTTATTGTACAAAAACAGAAAAATGATATTTTCTAATTAAACAAGGGTCTCAGCTTCACAGCATCTATTGTTAGAGAAAAACTAAAATTCAATCTGTGACCGTGCATTAAAAATGAAAGAAACCTCATTTTTGTTTTACATTTTACTATGCTGCAGCTCTCCTATAAATTAGAACTGATCACAACACTGTGAGAATTTATCGACACCATAAATATGGTGAGATTTTTTTGTAATAGTGTTACTCAGTTCTCCTCTGTAAATGCTTATCTTCCATATTTCTGATTCTCTAGAGGAGACGAAGTCTGACTCTAGCATCTCACAGTTTAATGAATTTATTGGTACATATGTTTTTAAAATGGTCAACATTTCTTTCTTTCCACCATGAAATCATATAATAAACCCGAAGACTATTCTTAATCACACAGTGTGTTTTTTCTACAGTTTAATGTTGCATTTCACAGACTAATGTTCAATTTTGTTTGAGCCTTTCATGATTTTAACAGAAACACCATTTTTAAATGCTCATTTTAAAGTCAGCAGACATAAACAGTTCCTGTGACAGGAAAAAACACACTTTTAATTCTGGGATTATGTGAAAGTGACTGGGTTATTAGTCACATTTTATTAACATATGAGGTTTTTAAAGCAGGCTCTTTTTTATGCAACAAGGAGTCTCAAAAAAGTACACAGTGCCATTGTGAAAATAACAGCCTTTACACTTGTCATGGGAAATAAAGAGGCACTAGGCAGCTATTTTTCAAGTTATGCAGCATTGATTTAGTGTAGACTGCCACGGAACAGTCTTCATAAGCCTGCTATGTTAAAATGTAAATTCTTAATTCAATAATTTTCTCCAAGCTCCTCCCACCCTTCCTTTGTCTTTATTCCTCCAATTCTTTGTAGGAGATTAGACGACTCATTATTCATGGGTCAGGAGGAATTCAATGAATCATGAAGAAAAGGTAATTTATGAAGCCAAGTCATTATCTCATCTTCAATATGCATAAATGATAATAATTTATTGTCATGATACAATGACCTGTTTTCTATTTATAGCTCTGGTCCTGAGAAAAATAAAGTGCCACATAATTTCCATGTAAAAAGATCAGTTTATGAGCCACTTGTCTGTCAGAGGCAAGCCTCATTTGGAAGCAACGTGTATGCCAGTGAATTGCAGAATTGCATTGTTTCTTTCTTTTGGAAACACAAGCTCAAATTTTTTTGAAAAAAATTATACTTTAAGTTCTCAGGTACATGTGCAGAAAGTGCAGGTTTTTTACATAGTTATACATATGCCATGGTGGTTCACTGCATCTATCAATCCGTAATCTACATTAGGTATTTCTCCTAATGCTATCCCTCCCCTCGTCCCCTACCCCCTGACAGGCCTCAGTGTGTGATGTTCCCCTCCCTGTGTCCATGTGTTCTTATTGTTCAACTCTCACTTATGAGTGAGAACATGCAGTGTTTGGTTTTCTGTTCTTGAGTCAGTTTGCTGAGAATGATGGTTTCCAGCTTCATCCATGTCCCTGCAAAGGACATGAACTCATTCTTTTTTATGACTGCATCGTATTCCATGCTGTATATGTGCCACATCTTCTTTATCCAGTTCATCATTGATGGGCGATTTGAGTTGGTTCCAAGTCTTTGCTATTGTGAACAGTGCTGCAATAAACATCTGTGTGCATGTGTCTTTATAGCTTTTGACATCCACTCCTGCTTTTTGACAAAATAGAGCAAATGATTTCAAGAGTGTTCACTTGAAACTGTTTATTGAAAAGCACAGTTCTTCTTGGCCACTGTGTGTTGGTTTGACTTAATAATGTTTCTAAAATGGTATATACACATTTTCCCAAAGTGTGTATATCTAAAATTATGTGATGCCAGTGGCACAACTGATGACACTGTTTACATGGTTTTGATTTAATGTTTTATAAAGGAGCTTGCTTCTGGGTACTATTAGAAGCTACAGCATCAATTTTGTCTGAGGTTTTTTTTTTTTTTTTTTTTTTTTTTTTAAACCTTTTTTTAACTAAGCCAAAGAAGGTTTTTTAAATTAAGGTACAATATGCATATAGCAACATGCACAAATTCTAAGTAGATAGCTTGGTGAATGTTTACATATGTCTATGGCCATTGTAACCACTATCCAGATCAAGATACAAGCATTTCCAGCTATCAGAAGTCTCTTTCATGCTTCTTCCCAAGATGTAATCAATACTTCAATTACTTTCACTAAATAATTATTATATCTGAACTATCTGAACTTATAAATGTAATCTACAATATGAACTCTTATGTCTATCTACCTTCCCATAGAAGCCAGTCATAAGAATGATGTCACTCAATTATTCTTTGGATTAGGCTAAATTGCTAGTTTCTCTAATTTTTTAAAAAGAGATCCAATAGGAGTGTCACTTTAGAAATAATAATTTCCTTTTCCTCGTATGGTTTTGGTTGGAATTTTGTCCTCTTTGGAGAAGGAACATTCATTCAGTCATTTATTTATTCATTCACAGAATATGTATTAAGCATCTACCATGTGCCATGGGAAGCGCTGGTGTAGCCAGGAAGATGAAGAATAAAATGGACATGGTGACTAACCCCAGGGGTTTACAGTCCAATGAGGGAGATGGACAAACACCAGGCAAATGTACACGTGGTGGTCAGTGCCTTGGAGTAAAAGTAAAAAAGATGGAAATGATGAAAGGGAGTAACAGGAGTTACATTACAGATGGGTTGTTCAGGGAGGGCCTCTGTGGAAGTGTTATTTCAGTGGAAGCTTGGAGGGTGAGAAGATGCTGGGTGGGTAGGTGGAGAGTTAGGGGAAGAATAATTGAAGCTGAAGGAACAGGACGAGCACACCTGAGGTTGAAGAGCACTTGCATGGTGAAACCAAAAGGCTGACGTGCCCAGTAGATAGCAAGGGAGGGAGAAAAGGGTGTAAGATGAAATTGGAGGATGGTGAAAGGCAATAACCTAACAGACTCTTCACAGTTTGTAGCTGAAAACTTGACATTGACTTCCATCCTGAAGGTCTTGTGATCTGGAGTGCCCGTTGGATTTTTGGTTATGAGTCAGTGCATCAAGAGTACTTTGAGGCCGTTATTGGGGTGAACCTGTGACAAACGGAGAAGGTCCTCAACTTAAATGAGGACACAGAGATGCTGTACACAAAGTGAGTATGTATGTATCTATAGAGACAGGATCTCATTCTGTTGTCCAGGCTTGAGTACAGTGGTGCAATCATAGCTCACTGCAGCTTCGACCTCCTGGACTCATGCAGTACTCCTGCCTCAGCCTCTTGAGTAGCTGGGACTACAGCATGTGCCACCATGCTTGGCTCATTTTTTCAGTTTTTGTAGAGATGGGGGTGGGGGTGTCTCACTACATTGCCCAGGCTAGTCTCAAATTCCTGGGCTCAAGTGATCCTTTCACTTTAGTCTCCCAAAGTTTTGTGATTACAGGCAAGAGCCACCATATCCAGTTCCAAAATTGAGTATTATGACCCTTATTTTTGTTATCTAAGGGAAGAATTGAGGAAAAATGATTTCAGACCCAAGTCAGGGGCATCACACTGGGATGGAATTTAGGAATTCTGATACCAATTCAAACTTTAGAAAATCAATTCAGGTCCAAGTACTTTTATTTTGAAGTAGAGGCCGGTTAACTATTTTATCGCTGACCTTGTTTGGAATTGTCAGGGCACAGTTCTAAAAAAAAAAAAAAAAAAAAAAAAAAAAAAGTACGCAAACACTGGGTTAATTTTATTGTTGTTTCAAAATTCTCTGAAGAAAATGCACCCTTTATTGCTACATCCATGCTTCACGTACCTACTTTGATACATCTATCTTCTGAAACACTGATATTGGGAAGTTGTTATTTTAGCCACACAAGTAGTTTAAAATTTAGAGGCTGAGGAGAAAGGACCTTTTAGTATCCCGAATTCCCGAATTTCATGGTAAAAATATATAATTAAATATAAAGGAAAATTATAAATTCTCACTAAAATCTAATGGAATACTCATTCCACTTTTCATCAGATGGTAATGGGGTGATACATGGTTTGTGTAAAATATTCATAAAAATTCATTATGCTAGATAAAAAGTTTATGGCTAGTACGATGAGTGTTTTGAACCATATGGTATTGCTTAGGGCAGTGGTTTTCAAACTTTTTGGTCTCAGGACTCCTTTACACTAATATTGAGAACCCCCTTCAAAAGACTTGTCTTAGAAAATTCTAGAAATTGCCCGGATGCAGTGGCTCATGCTTGTAATCCTAGCACTTTGGAAGGCCAAGCTGCGTGGATCACTGGAGGCCAGGAGTTCGAGACCAGCCTGAGTAACAAAGCAAAACCCCATCTTCACTAAAAGTAAAAAATTAGCTGGGCATGGTGGCACACAGCTGTAGTCTCAGCTACTGGGGAGACATGAGAATTGCATGAACCTGGTAGGTGAAAGCTGCAGTGAGCTGAAATTGTACCACTGCACTCCAGCCTGTGTGACAGAGTAAGACTTTGTCTCAAAAAAAAAAAAAAAAAAAAAAAAAAAAAAACGGAAATTACTATCTCATATTCCATTTGTCATACAGAAGCTCACATTCCATTAGACATCGGAGAAATGACATTATCATAATTAATGAAGCTGCTGGAAAACTCCACTTTACTCCATAAGATAATGAGAAAAGAAGAGACAAATAATGAAAAGGGCTTTGATTTTTCAAATCCTTAAAAATAGTCTTGGGGACCCTGCAGTGTTCCCATATCACACTTAGAGAATTACTGGCATAGTGGTTGATAATATGGGCTTTAGAAGATGTTTACCTCCCAGCTGCACCATTACTGGGATTCTCTGAAGGTGATATCTTTAGCTATTAGATAAGTACAATAATACCTCACTAGTTTATGATGAGGGAAATATGGTAAATAATGGACAGTAAATCAACTATGAATCTTTAGATTACACACAACAGGAAACCCAACCAAACGTAGCTTAAGAAAAAGAGGCACATTTCATGGCTCGCTTTTATTAATAAGGCAAAAGAAGCTACTGTTTAATCTGGAGTTTGTGGGATTATGAAGCATCTAGCTCTGTGTCTTGTCCTCCTCTGGGTGTTGGCCTTCTCCCCAGAATGACTTCCCTCATCACAGAACAATGGCTGAAGAATTTCCAAGCCACCCATCCTCATACCACACCCTCCAGCTGAAGTGGCTTCTATGAAAGGGAGAGGCAGCTTCTTTTCCCAGTATCTGGATCCATGTTCATTTCCAAATGAACATGTTTAATTTACATGTTTATTTCCAAATCAATCACTATAGTGTGTTGGGGGTTGGGAGGAAGAAATGCATTTATCTGAGGGCATTTGAAACTCATCCCCAGAACTAAGGGTGAAGTCAATCTTATCCAAACCTCATGATTGCCAATACGGAGTGCTGATTCCCCCAAAGGAAAACTGGATGTATTGGGTGCTAGAAAAGAGAGTGAGCCTAGGAGAAGACAAACGGCCACAGTAGTATGTAAAGAATCTAGCATATAATAGCTGTACAGAAATGAAGATACCTTTCTCCCTCAATCTGAGAAATCCTTTCATGGCCCTCATTTCTGGGATCACCTCCCTCTTGAACAGCATGAAACCTTTCTGACCATATAATTGTGAGGGGTGACTGGCATGGGGGAGATACTTGACTCAATCAAACCAGCATGAAAACCTGAATGCCATAGACTGTCAATCTCAATAAACATCATTTTATGCTGTAAGGCATTTTGTAGTCTAATAGTGCTGAAATGGCCGAAGAAAATGACTCTAAAGGGAAATGAAAGCTGCACTAAAGAAGAACAAATAGCCTGTTGGTGGAGGGGAGATATGTGAGTTCAGATGTTTCTGTATGCCAGGCTGAGATTCTGACAATTAGATGCTGAAGATGAAAATGCTAGAGTTCAACTTCCATAAGTAAGCTGTGGCTCCAGGGAGACCAGGGCTCCTGAGTCAAAGGAGGCCCTATTTTCTGATCAGCATCACTCTTCAGAAAAATTCCTGGCTGAGTTGTTTTTCTTTAAAGCAGCATTCATTTTGGTCTGAAGGCACACACTAGTAAATGACATTATTTTGATCTGTTACCTGAATATCGGCACAAATTATAAAACATTAAAGAGGTCATGTATGGTGTCTGAGGGTTGGGTGTCTACTGGGAGTCACTGAGATGACCAAAGGAAAAGAGATAGGGTCTTGCTGTCACCCAGGCTGGAGTGCAGTGGTGCCATCATAGCTCATTTGCAGCCTTGAACTCCTGGCCTCACATCATCTTCCTGCCTGAGCCTCCTGAATCACTGGGATTACAGGCAGAAGACACTGTGGGTTCAGTATCTGAAATTCCTTCCTGTGCTAAGAGAATTCCGCCAAGATGGCCGAATAGAAACAGCTCCAAAGCGCAGTTCCCAATGACAGTGAAGCAGAATGCGAGTGATCTCTGCATTTCCAACTGAGGTACCAAGTTCATCTCAATGGGACTGGTTGGACAGTGGGTATATCCCCAAGGAAGGCAAACTGAGGCAGGGTGGGGTACTACCTTACTCGGGAGGTGCAACAGGCTGGTGGACCCCCTGCCTACCCAATGAAGTAACACTTTTCCGGCCACTCTGGCACTCTGGTTCAGACACCATGCTTCTCCCACGGTCTTTACAGCCTACAGACCAGGAGGTTCCGCCAGGCTGAGAAGCACCATGGGTTTCCAGCACAAATTTGGGTGGCCGTTTTAACTAGCACCTGGAATGCCTGCAAGACAGAGCTGCCCATTTACCTGAATAAAAGGGGGCTGAAGGCAGGGAGCCAAGTGATCTGGCTTGGTGAGTCCCAACCCCACAGACCAGCCAACTGAAACCCAATGGCTTGAGAGTTTCCCAACCAGCATAGAACTTTGAGCTCAACCCCAGACGGTCGAGCACAGTGGGGAGAAGGGTGTCTGCCATTACTGAGGCAGTTCACCATTACTGAGGCCGTCCACCATTACTGAGGCAGTTCTAACCTTACCTGTGTAAAAAAAATCACAACGAAGTTTACACAGCAGCTGGGTGGAGACTGTGGCAGCTCAGCAATGCCTCTGCAGGCAGACTGTGACTAGACTCCCTCATTGCTGGGCAGGGTATCTCAGAAAAAAATACAGCAGCATGTCAGGTACTTATAAATAAAGTCCCACCTTCCTAG
Organism: Sapajus apella; assembly: GCF_009761245.1. Lineage (NCBI taxonomy): Eukaryota > Metazoa > Chordata > Mammalia > Primates > Cebidae > Sapajus > Sapajus apella. The sequence goes on from NW_022436963.1 coordinate 20,747,860, forward strand.
GACAGAGAACCTAGGAAAAGGGGTGGTTGTGAGTTCTGCAGCAGCAGACTTAAACGTCCGTGCCCAGCAGATCTGAAGGGAGCAACAGAACTCCCAGCACAGCACTTGAACTCTGATAAGGGACACACTGTCTCCTCAAGCAGCTCCCTGACTCCCATATATCCAAAGAGACACCTCATAAAGGAGAGCTCAGGCCGAAGTCTGGTGGGTACCCTTCTGGGATGAAGCTATCAGAGGAAGAAACAGGCAGTAATCCTTGCTGTTCTGCAGCCCCCATGGGTGATTGCCAGGTAAGCAGGGTCTGGAGTGTACCTCCGGCAGTCCTACAGCAGATGGGACTGACTGTTAGAAGGAAAACTAAAAAACAGAAAGAAATAGCTTCAACATCAACAGAAAGAACATCCACTCAGAGACCCCATCTGAAAGTCACCAACTTCAAAGACCACAGGTAGATAAATCCATGAAAATGGAAAGAAACCAGCACAAAAAGGATGAATCACCAAAAACCAGAACACCTCTCCTCCTGTAAGGGATCACAACTCCTCACCAGCAAGAGAACAAAGTTGGATAGAGAATGAGTCTGATGAATTGACAGAAACAGGCTTCAGAAGGTGGGTAATAACAAACTTCTCTGAGCTAAAAGAACACGTTCTAACTCAATGCAAAGGAACTAAGAACCTTGTAAAAGGTTTGACAAAATGGTAATGAGAATAAACAGCTTAGAGAAGAACATAAATGACCTGCTGGAGCTGAAAAACACAACATGAGAGCTTCACAAAGCATACACAAGTCTCAATAGCCAAATCAACCAAGCAGAAAAAAGGATATCAGAGATTGAAGATCAACTCAATGAAATAAAACAAGAAGGCAAGATTAGAGAAAAAAGAGTGAAAAGAAATGAACAAAGTCTCCAAGAAATATGGGATTATTTGATAAGACCTAATCTACGTTTGATCGGTATACCTGAATGTGATGGGGAGAATGAATCCAAGCTGGAGAATACTCTTCAGGATATTACCTAGGAGAACTTCCCCAATCTAGCAAGGCAAGCCAATATTCAAGTCCAGGAAATACAGAGAACATCACAAAGGTATTCCTCAAGGACAGCAACCCCAAGGCACATAATCATCAGATTCACCAGGGCTGAAATTAAGGAAAAAATGCTAAAGGCAGACAGAGAGAAAGGTTGGGTTACCCACAAAGGGAAGCCCATCAGACTCACAGAGGATCTCTTGGCAAAAATCCCACAAGCCAGAAGAGAGTGGGGACTAATATTCAACATCCTTAAAGAAAAGAATTTTCAATCCAGAATTTCATATCTGGCCAAACTAAGTTTCATAAGCAAAGGAGAAATAAAATCTTTTATGGACAAGCAATTGCTGACAGATTTTCTTACTCCCAGGCCTGCCTTATAAGAGCTCCTGAAGGAAGCACTAAACATGGACAGGAGCAACCAGTACCAGCCACTCCAAAAACATACCAAATTGTAAAGAGTATCAACACAATGAAGAATTGCATCAACTAACAGGCAAAACAACCAGCTAGTAACAAAATGGCAGGATCAAATTCACACATAACAATATTAACCTTAAATGTAAACAGGCTAAATGCCCCAATCAAAAGACACGGACTGCCAAATTGGATAAAAAGTTAAGATCCATCAGTGTGCTGTATTCAGGAGACCCATCTCACATTCACAGACAAACAAGACTCAAAGTAAAGGGATGGAGGAAGATTTACCAAGCAAATGGAGAGCAAAAAAAAAGCAGGGGTTGCAATCCTCATCTCCGATAAAATAGACTTTAAACCAACAAAGATCAAAAGAGACAAAGAAAGGCATTACATAATGGTAAAATGATCAATACAACAAGAAGAGCTAACTATCGTAAATATATATGCACCCAATATAGGAGCACCCAGATACATAAAGCAAGTTCTTAATGACCTACAAAGAGACTTATACTTCCACACAATAATAAGTGGGAGACTTTAACACTCCACTCTCAATATTACACAGATCAGGGAAACAGAAAATTAACAAGGATATACAGGACTTGAACTCAGATCTGGACCAAGTGGACCTAATACACATCTACAGAACTCTCCACCCCAAATCCACAGAATATACATTCTCCTCAGCACCACATCACACCTACTCTAAAACTGACCACATAATTAGAAGTAAATCACTCCTCAGCAAATGCAAAAGAACAGAAATCATAACAAACAGTCTCCCAGACCACAGTGCAATCAAATTAGAACTCAGGATTAAGAAACTCACTCAAAACCACACAACTACATGGAAACTGACAACCTGCTTCTGAATGACTACTGGATAAATTAAATAATTTAATTATTTAATTAAATGAAGGCAGAAATAAAGAGGTTCTTTGAAGCCAATGAGAATGAAAACACAAAGTGCCAGAATCTCTGTGACACATTTAAAACAATGTCTAGAGGGAAATTTATACCAATACATACCCACATGGTAAGTGAGAAAAGATCTAAAATCAACACGCTCTCATCACAATTAAAAGAGCTAGGGGAGCAAGATCAAACAAATTCAAAATCTAGCGGCATACAAGAAATAACTAAGATCAGAGCAAAACTAAAGGAGACAGAGACACTAAAAACTCTTCAAAAAATGAATAAATCCAGGAGCTGGTTTCTTGAAAAGATCAACAAAATAGATAGACCACTAGCCTGACTAATAAAAAAGAAAAGAGAGATGAATCAAATAGATGCAATAAAAAATGATAAATAGGATATCACCACCAATTCCACAGAAATACAAACTACCACAAAAGATTACTGCAAACAACTCTATGCACATAAACCAGTAAATCTAGAAGAGATGGATAAATTCCTAGATACTTACACCTTCCCAAAACTATATCAGGAAGAATTGAATCCCTGAATATACCAATAACAAGGGCTGAAGTTGAGGCAGCAATTAATATCCTACCAACCAAGAAAAGCCCAGGCCCAGACAGGGTCACAGCCAAATTCTACCAGATGTACAAAAAGGAGCTGGTATCATTCCTTCTGAAATTATTCCAAACAATACAAAAAGAGGGAATCCTCCTTAACTCATCTTATGAGAACAACATCATCCTGATACCAAAACCTGGAAGAGTCACAACTAAAAAAGAAAATTCAGGCCAATATCCATGATGAACATCAATGCAAAACTCTTCAATAAAATACAGGCAAACCAAATGCAACAGCACATCAAAAGGCTTATCCTTCACTATCAAGTAGGCTTCATCCCAGGGATGCAAGGCTGGTTCAACATACACAAATCTGTAAACATAATCTATCACATAAACAGAACCAAAGACAAAAACCACATGATTATCTCAATATATGCATAGAAGGCCTTCAACAAAATTCAACAGCCCTTTATGCTAAAAACTCTTAATATGCTAGGTATCGATGGGATGTATCTCAAAATAATAAAAGCTATTTATGACAAACCCACACTCAATATAATGCTGAATGGGCAAATACTGGAAGCATTTCCTTTGAAAACTGGCATTAGACAAGGGTACCGTCTCTCACCAATCCTATTCAACACAGTATTGGAAGTTCTAGCCAGAGCAATCAGGCAAGAAAAAGAAATAAAGGGTATGCAATTAGGAAAAAAGGAAGTCACATTGTCTCCATTTGCAGATAACATGATTGTATATTTAGAAGACCCCATCTTCTCAGCCCCAAATCTCCTGAAACTGATAAGCAACTTCAGTAAAGTCTCAAGATACAAAATCAATGTGCAAAAATCACAAGCATTCCTATACACCAATATAAGACAGAGAGTCAAATCATGAGTGAACTCCCATTTCACAATTGCTACAAAGAGAATAAAATACCTAGGAATACAACTAACAAAGGACATGAAGACCTCTTCAAGGAGAGCTACAAACCACTGCTCAAGGAAATAAGAGAGGACACAAACAGATGGAAAACTGGATTCTTTCTAACCATGCTCATGGTTAGAAAGAATCAATATTGTGAAAATGGCCATACTGCCAAAAGTAATTTATAGATTCAATGCTATCCCCATCAAGCTACCATTGACCTTCACAAAAATGGGGAAAAAAACACCTTTAACTTCATATGGAACCAAAAAACAACTCCCATAGCCAAGATAGTTCTAAGCAAAAAGAACAAAGCTGGAGGCATCATGCTACCTGACTTCAATCTAGGCTACAAGGCTAATCAAAACAGAATGGTACTGGTACCAAAACAGAGATGTAGACCAATGGAACAGAACAGAGGCCTCAGAAATAACAACCACACCTACAACCATCTGATCTTTAACAAACTTGACAAAATAAGCAATGGAGAAAACATTCTTTGTTTAATAAATGATGTTGGGAAAACTGGCTAGCCATGTACAGAAAGCAGAAACTGGACCCCTTCCTTATACTTTATACAAAAATTAACTCTAGATGGATTAAAGGCTTAAACATAAGACCTAACACCATAAAAACTCTAGAATAAAACCTAGGCAAAACCATTCAGGACATAGGCATAGGCAAGGACTTCATGACTAAAACACCAAAGCAATGGCAACAAAAGCAAAAAGACAAGTGGGATCTAATTAAACTTAAGAGCTTCTGGACAGCAAAAGAAACAATCATTAGAATGAACTGGCAACCAATAGAATGGGAAATAATTTTTGCAACCTACCCATCTGACAAAGGGCTAATATTCAGAATCTACAAAGAACTAAAACAAATACACAAGAAAAAAAAATCCATCAAAAAGTGGGCAAAGGATATGAACAGACACTTTTCAAAAGAAGACATTTATACAGCAAACAAACATATGAAAAAATGCTCATCATCACTGGTCACTAGAGAAATGCAAATCAAAACCATATTGAGATATCATCTCATGCCAGTTAGAATGGTGATCATTAAAAAACATCTGGAGACAACAGATGCTAGAGAGGATGTGGGGAAATAGGAACACTTTTACACTGTTAGTGGGAGTGTAAATTAGTTCAGCCACTGTGGAAGACAGTGTGGTGATTCCTCAAGGATCTAGAAATAGAAATTCCACTTGACCCAGCAATCCCATTACTGGGTATATACCCAAAGGATTATAAATCATTCTTTTATAAAGTCACATGCACATGTATGTTCATTGCAGCACTATTTACAATAGCAAAGACTTGGAACCAGCCCAAATGCTCAACAACGATAGACTGGATAAATAAAATATGGCATATATGTACCATGGAATACTATGCAGCCACAAAAAGGGATGAGTTCATGTCCTTTGCAAAGACATAGGTGAATCTGGAAACCATCATTCTCAGCAAACTGACATAGGAACAGGAAACCAAACACTGCATGTTTTCACTCATAAGTGGGTGCTGAACAATGAGAACACATGGATACAGGGAGGGGACCATTACACACTGGGGTCTGTTTGGGGGTTGGGCACTAAGGGAGGGACATTAGGGGATGGGGAGATTGGGGAGCAATACCATTAGGCAAATACCTAATGTAGGTGGTGGGGGGATGGAGGCAGCAATCCACCATGGCAGGTGTATACCTATGTAACAATCCTGCAAGATCTGCACATGTACCCCAGAACTTAAAGTAAAATAAAACAAAAAGAAAAAGAAACATTAGAGATAAAATAGTTAATATGATGTCTCTAAATATTATTTATCCACAAGCATAAAGAGGAGTGTGAGACATTTTACGGGCTGTGTTTCACTTTTCAAGTTTAAGAATTTTTTGTTGGTAAGGCTTAACATTTTCTTCTTACAAGCAGTTTTATTCAAAGTCCAGCACATTTGTTTCACTTCTTAACAGAAGAAAGGAAATGTATTCAACAAGAGACTCAAAAGTTGGCCTGGTGAAAACTCTGCCTTCTTGTTTAATGGCTCCTGCTCCCACTCTCCTTTACAATATGCACAATTCTATAGACACGTGCCCATAACTATTAAATTGGAAAATCTAACGTGACTTAATCCAGTAATCCACTGATTGGGTTAGCAAAGTTAATTTCAACTTTCTTTTCTTTTCTTCTTCCTTTTTTTTTTTTTTTTGAGGCAAAGTCTCGCTCTGTTGCCCAGGCTGTTGGAGTGCAATGGTGCCATCTCAGCTCACTGCAACCTCTGTCACCCGGGTTCAGGTGATTCTCCTGCCTCAGCCTCCTGAGTAGCTGGGATCACAGGTGTGTACCACCATGCCTGGCTAATTTTTTTTTTTTTTTTGGTATTTTTAGTAGAAAAGGGGTGTTTTGCCATGTTGACCAGGCTGGTCTCAAACTTCTGGCTTCAAGCTATCTGCCCGTCTCAGCCTCCCAAAGTGCTGGAATTACAAGTGTGAGCTGCAGTGTCTGTTCTACAACTTTTTTTGGGATCAGTGTTATAAGTATTTCATCTCATAATAGAAATTTGGAAAATATCGTGCAGTTTAAATAAGACCTACCCGTAATTCTACAAAGTAGAATTGACAATTGGTCTTACTAGATACTGTTTCATTCTGCTTTGTTCATGTAACATAATATTGTTAAGATTTTACAAATTCAATAGAAAACACTTCAAAAAATTAATGCAAGTAACTAGGTCTTCAATTCCTTGTCCTGAAAATTGACAATATAAGGGAAAGAATTAAAGATTTATCCTGTTTCCTGTATTAACTATATTTCAATAATCAAATAGCCTTGATCAGTTTGTGAAAATTGTTGTTTATAGAAGAATTTTAGCAAAAAAAGTGGAAAGAATAATACAATTTTTTAAATTACCATTTTGTGCTCCCTAATGAAACACTACCATAAGGAGATAAAACAATTAGAAGTTCGGATGGATCAGGCTTTTCCTCATCTAAACCTACTGATCACTCTTAGCTTACTAAGAATGGAACAACCAGACATGTGCCAAGATGTAATGCAATATGAAAAACACAGCACCATCCTTGAAATCTTCTTGTTTTACAAAGGGAGATCCTGGCTAGGTATGGTGGCTCACGCCTGTAATTCCAGCACTTTGGGAGGTAGAGGCAGGTGGATCACTTGAGGCCAGGAGTTCAAGACCAGCTTGGGCATCATGGCAAAACCCTGTAGCTACTAAAAATACAAAAATTAGCCAGGCATGGGGCTGCACTTCTGTAATCCCAGCTACTCAGGAGGCAGAAGTTGCAGTGAGCTGGGATACCACCACTGCACTCCAGCCTGGGTGACAGAGTGAGACTCTGTCAAAGGAAGGAAGGAACGAAGGAACGAAGAAAGGAAGGAAGGAAGGAAGAAAAGAAGGAAGGAAGGAAGGAAGGAAGGAAGGAAGGAAGGAAGGAAGAAGGAAGGAAGAAGGAAGGAAGGAGAGAGAGGAAAGAAAGAAGGAAAAAAGGAAGGAAGGAAGGAAAGAAGGAAGGAAGGAAGGAAAGAAGGAAGGAAGGAAGGAATGAGAGAGAGAAAGAAAGAAGGAAAGAAAGGAAGGAAGGAGGAAGGAAGGAAGGAAGGAAGGAAGGAAGGAAGGAAGGAAGGAAGGAGCTCTCATACCTTATTGGTGGAAATGTACGTAAATCAAACATTTTGGAGAAGTTTGGCAGTTTATTATGAAATGCAATGCACACTTATCATACAATCTAACAATTTCATTAGAAAAGGAGCATGTTCAAAGATATGTTTACAAATGTTCAAAACAGCTTTTTCTGTAACAGCACAAAACTGAAAACAAACTAAATGCCCAACACAAATAATTTGTGGCATATTCATACAATACCAGCAATTGCTATTACTTGGCAATTAAAATAAAAGGCTACTGATCTGATATTATAACATAGATGAATCACAAAAGCATTATCTAGTGAAAGAAGCCAGATGCAGAAGAGAATATACAATCTGGTTTCATTAAAAGAAATTCTAGGCCAAGCAATGCGGCTCACACCTATAATCCTAGTGCTTTGGGAGGCCAAGGTGGACAGATCACCTGAGATCAGGAGTTCAAGACCAGCCTGGCCAAAATGGTGAAACCCTTTCTCTACCGAAAATACAAAACTTAGCCAGGCGTGGGGGTGCACACCTGCAGTCTTAGCTACCCAGGAGGGTGAGGCAGGAGAATTTCTTGAACCCAGGAGGCAGAGGTTGCAGTGAGCTTAGATTGCTCCATTACACTCCAGCCTGAGCAATAAAGTGAGACTCTGTCTCAAAAAGAAAGAGAGAGAGAGAGAGAGCGAGAGAGAGAGAGAGAGAGAGAGAGAAAGAAAGAAAGAAAGAAAGAAAGAAAGAAGGAAAAGAAAGAAAGAAAGTTAGTTCTAGAATTTTCAGAAAATATAAAATTATAGACTATTATAAAATTTGCAACAATTTGCACAACTATTAACAATGTTTGCAAGTCCCCAACTTGGTACCCACATCACCACTGAGAATTGTCAGTTTCTAAATGTAATAATTTGATGGGTAAAAATGGCTTCTCCTTGTTTTAACTTGCATATCTTTATTTCCTAGCACAATTGAGTCTTTTTCATTTTCATAAGTTTTGTTTCTTTTTGTTTTTTAACTTTTCTTCTTGGAAATTATTGTTCAGCTACATTTTTCTAATTTTCTATTACTGCCATTTTTTTTTCTTTATTGACTTACAAGAGTTCTGTATAGGTTAGGTATAGAAACGCTTTGTCATATTTTTGGTATTTTTTCTCAGTTTCTTTGCTTTTTAACTTAAGTTTTGAAGAGCAGAGTCTTTTCTGTTCTGTTATAATGGTCAAATGTATTGTTCTCTTTCTATGATATATAGTCCATGCTTTTATCTCCCCACAGACTCAAAACAAATTTGAGCAAATACAACACTATTTGCTCAAATTTTCTTGTATTTTTTATAGTTTTATTTTATATAAACATTTACATTAATCTGGATTTATTCTGGTATTTGGTGTCCGATATGAATTTTCCTCACTCTTTTTTATATGTCAACAATTTCACAACACTTTTTTTTCTCTTTTTCTTTTTCTTGTTTAGATAGAATCTTGCTCTATCACCCAGGCTGAAGTGCAGTGGCAAAATTTTAGCTCACTGCAGCCTCTAATGGCTGGGCTCAAGTGATCCTCCAGCATCAGCCTCTCAAGTAACTGGGACAACAGATGTACACCACCATGCCAGCTAATTTTTTTTTTTTTAAGAGACAAAGTAGGCTGGGCCAGGTGGCTTACACCTGTAATCCCAGCACTTTGGGAGGCCGAGGTGGGTGGATCACTTGAGGTCAGGAGTTCAAGACCAGCCTGGCCAACATGGTGAAACCCAATCTATACTAAAAATATAATAATTAGCCTGGCGTGGTGGTGGGCACCTGTAATCCCAGCCTCTTGGGAGGCTGAGGCAGGAGAATTGCTTGACCAGGGAGGCAGAGGTTGCAGTGAGCCAAGATCACGCCACTGCACTCCAGCCTGGGTGACAGAGTGAGACTCTGTATCAAAAAACAAAAAACAAAACAAAAAAAAAATGAAAAAGGAGACAAAGTCTTGCTATGATGCCAGGCTAGTGTCAAACTCCTGGCGTCAAGCACTTCTCTTGCCTTGGCATCCCAAAGCACTGGCATTACAGGTCATATTTTAATATTTAATGTAACTTCTATTTCTATCCACTCATTTCTGAGAGTTTCTTGGCTCTTATCATCCATTTAATTCTTCAAACACTTATTGACTTTGTTCTGTTTGCCAGGTACTGTGCTAAGAAGTAGAGATAAATATCTGGAAGGACAGGCTGCCTTTAATTTTTTATGTAGAAATGTATGAGCACCATAGCAGCAGAAAATAACTAAAATAGCTAACACTGAGTGCTTCCCCTGGGCGAGACACTATTTAAGTGTTTTAAATATATTAACACACTTAATCCTCAAAAAAAACATCTGAGCTAAGATCTTTTCTATTCTTCTTTATTTATGTTGAAAATTGGACACAAAGGGTAACTTGCCCAAGGCTGCACAGCTAGTTAGTAGCAGAGCCCAGATTCAAAACTGGTTAGTTTAAAAAATTCAAACCTTCTTACTTTGCTAGTGGAAATGAAAAATAGTGCAACTGCTATGGGAGACAGTTTGACAGCTACTCAGAAAATTAAAGATAGAATTACCATATGACCCAGCAATTTCACTTCTAGGTGTGCACCCAAAAGTACTGAAAATATGCATTCAAATACTTGTACACAACTACTTATAGCAGTATGATTCACAATAGCCAAAAGGTGTAAACAACTCAAATGTCTATCAATTGATGAATACATAAACAAAATATAGAACAACCACACAATGGAAGGTTTTTCAGCAACCTTCAGCAAAAGTAATGTAGTACTCATATATGCTATAACATGCATGAATCTTGAAAACATGCAAAGTGAAACAGCCAGACAAAAAAGGCAGTTTAATGATTGTCAGGGAATAAGGCGAGGAGGGAATGGGAACTGACTTTTCAATGGGTATAGAATTTCTTTTGGGAGTATTGAAAATGTTTTGGAACTCAGTAGAAATGATGATTGAACATCGATGCAAAAATCTTCAATAAAATACTGGAAAACTGATTATAACAGCACATCGAAAAGCTTATCCATCACGATCAAGTAGGCTCCATCCCAGGGATGCAAGGCTGGTTCGACATACGCAAGTCTATAAACATAATCCACCACATAAACAGAACCAAAGGCAAATACCACATGATTATCTCAATAGATGCAGAGAAGTCCTTCGACAAAATTCAACAGCCCCTTTATGCTAAAAACTCTCAACAAACTAGGTATTGAAGGAACATAGCTAAAAATAATAAAAGCTATTTACAACAAACCCACAGCCAATATCATACTGAATGGGAAAAAACTGGAAGCATTCCCTTTGAAATGTGGCTCTAGACAAGGGTGCCCTCTCTCACCATTCCTATTCAATATAGTATTGGAAGTTCTAGTCAGGGCAATGAGGCAAGAAAAAGAAATAAAGAGTATTCAATTAGGAAAGGAGGAAGTCAAATTGTCTCTATTTGCAGACGACATGGTTGTATATTTACCAGACCTCATTGTCTCAGCCCCAAATCTCCTGAAACTGACAAGCAACTTCAGCAAAGTCTCAGGATACAAAATCAATGTGCAGAAATCACAAGCATTCCTATACACCAATAACAGACTTAAAGAGAGCCAAATCAAGAACAAACTGCCATTCACAATTGCTACAAAAAGAATAAAATACCTAGGTATACAACGAACAAACAATGTAAAGGACCTCTTCAAGGAGAACTACAAACCACTGCTCAAGGAAATAAGAGAGGACACAAACAGACGGAAAAACATTTCATGCTCATGGTTAGAAAGAATCAATATTGTGAAAATGGCCATACTGCCAAAAGTAATTTATAGATTCAATGCTATTCCCATCAAGCTACATATGACCCTCTTCACAGAACTGGAAAAAAACACCTTAAACTTCATATGGAACCAAAAAAGAGCCCACATAGCCAAGACAATCCTAAGCAAAAAAGAACAAACCTGGAGGCATCATGCTACCTGACTTCAAACTATACTACAATGCTACAGTAATCAAAACAGAATGGCACTGGTACCAAAACAGACATATAGACCAATGGAACAGAACACAGGCCTCAGATGTAGCACCTACACCTACAACCATCTGATCTTTAACAAACCTGACAAAACAAGCAATGGGGAAAAGATTCCTTGTTTAATAAATGGTGTTGGGAAAACTGGTTAGCCATGTGCAGAAAGCAGAAGCTGGACTCCTTCCTTACACCTTATAAAAAGTTAACTCTAGATGGATTAAAGACTTAAACATAAGACCTAACACCATAAAAACCCTAGAAGAAAACTTAGGCAAAACCATTCAGGACATCGGCATAGGCAAGAACTTCATAACTAAAACACCAAAAGCATTGGCAACAAAAGCCAAAATTGACAAATAGGATCTAATTAAACTCCAGAGCTTCTGTACGGCAAAAGAGACAATCATTAGTGTGAACAAGCAACCAACGGAATGGGAAAAAATTTTTTGCAATCTACCCATCTGACAAAGGGCTAATATTCAGAATCCACAAAAAACTAAAACAGATTTACAAGAAAAAACCAAACAACTCCATAAAAAAAGTGGGTGAAGGATATAAACAGATATTTTTCAAAAGAAGAAATTTATGAGGCCAACAAACATGAAAAAATGCTCATCATCACTGGTCATTGGAGAAATGCAAATCAAAACCACATTGAGATACCATCTGATGCCAGTTAGAGTGGCAAACATTAAAAAATCTGGAGACAACAGATGCTGGAGAGGATGTGGAGAAATAGGAACACTTTTACACTGTTGATGGGAGTGTAAATTAGTTCAACCATTGTGGAAGACAGTGTGGTGATTCCTCGGGGACCTAGAAATAGAAATTCCATTTGACTCAGCAATCCCATTACTGGGTATATACCCAAAGGATTATAAATCATTTGATTATAAAGACACATGCACATGTATGTTCATTGTGGCACTGTTTACAACAGCAAAGACCTGAAACCAACCCAAATGCCCGTCGATGATAGATAGACTGGACAAGGAAAATGTGGCACATATACATCATGGAACACTATGCAGCCATAAAAAATGATGAGTTTGTGTCCTTTGTAGGGACATGGATGAATCTGGAAATCATCATTCTCAGCAAACTGATACAAGATCAGAAAATCAAACACCGCATGTTCTCACTCACAGACGGGTGTTGAACAATAAAAACACATGGACACAGGGAGGCGAGCATCACACACTGGGATCTGTTGGGGGGGAAGACGGGAGGAACAGCAGGGGGTAGGGAGGTTGGGGAGGGATAACATGGGGAGAAATGCCAGGTGTAGGTGACTGGGTGATGGAGGCAGCAAACCACATTGCCATGTATGTACCTATGCAATAGTCCTGTGTGTTCTGCACATGTACCCCAGAACCTAAAGTGCAATAAAATATATATTTAAAAAAATCAAGATTTCCAGCTAAAACGAGAATGTTGGAAATTTTTATAAGTACCACTGTTAGCTTGACACCATGGTTTTGACACTGTGAGTTTTTCCAATGAGATTGGTGGCAATATTAACATACTTGTTTTTTGGTATTTTAATAAAGTGTGCAGTATTTGGAAGACCAGGACAATTCAGTAAACCAGTGTTTTCCAAATGATTGACTGGATGGTGTTACAAAAAATCATATGTGGCTAAAAGATCCATTCAAAGTAAAAGTTAGAATGATGGATTTTAGTGACACGGAATATAAAAAGTTCCTTGTTAAGATTCTACATTGAACCGAGCCTTATAAACTACCACTTGTCTTCCCACGATAAAGGCAGAGTGAGAGTGAGCCCAGTAGGCCATGACCACCTCAAGCTTTTGTTTGCATCATGCCTCCTAAAACTCCATTGACACAGCAAATCACAGCGTGGAGTCCCAAGTCAGAGGGCAGGAGTGAGTTCTACAGAGATACATAGCAAAGGGCATGGAAATAGGTTGGGGTGATGAACCTAGGCCATTTTTGCAATCAACCAGAACTGTAATGATGACTATGGAGTCTCTCATTTTGTGCTAGGTGGTTTGCATAAATTAGGCCAAATCCTGAAAATAACCCTAAAATGTGGGTATTTGTGTAACTAAAAGTTCTTGGTTGCAAGTGTCCAGAATCCTCAAACAAACTAGTTGAAGCAAAAGTGAATGTATGGGTTTGCTTAACTGGGAAGTAAACCCGTTAAGGTTGTTTAGCATGTCTGGGTTATGGGTTGGCTGAATCTAGGGGCTCACATGAAGTTTTTGATGCTCTCTCCCCATAGTTTTGATTTTGCCTGTATGTTGGATCTTGTCTGCAGATGGAATGTTCTCTGAAGCCCTGAGAGTTGCTCTCAGCAATTTGAGGTTTACATAGTCCTCTCAGTTTGCAATCCCAGAGAAAGATGGGGCATCTTTTCCAATGGATTTGTTCACAAAGTCCATTGGTGGCTCTCCATGACCTGGAAATGGTTATAAGTCGATGCTTGTAAAGGAGCCCTAAAGCCAAGAGGCTGGAGAACTGCAGAACTAGATTATCACTAACATTCCTTCCAGTTCTAAAGTTCTAAAATTATTCTGGTATCATTTGTTATCTCCTGGTTGAACTGTAGTAGATTTTACATTTGGAAATAGGACAATCTGAATCATTACAACATATTTTATTATGTTACATAAAATACTCCCCACACAAGGAGCTATGTACACTTGGAAGCAGGCTGCTTCCAAAGGGAGGAGATAATACGGCAAAGAGTTCTTCCAACCTTACCATGCTCATAAGAAGAAATAGCAGAACCGAAAGATTTATCTTCCGATAGAACTGTATTGCCAATAGGATTACATTTTGTATGGGAATTCTCAATTTTCCGATTGATTTTTTATATATCTTTCTAATTTATCTGTCCCAAAAGGAAATCTAGCTTAAGGAGGATAAATAGACAGTTTTAATTTTTGGGCCAAATTCAGCAAACTAGAGTAACTGCCAGAATTTTGCCAGACTGGGAAGGATCTTGAGGCCAGAGAGAAACCTGTGTTGATCAGGGATGTGTGCCATCTTTAATTTAGCTTGTCTTTGCCTTCAAGCTCTAAGTAAAAAGTCAGACATCTTTTGTATGCCTATAGGAAACATCATTGTCAGGGGTCTAAGTATTTTACAAGTCACGTAGAAGGAACTACACAAAAGATAATTTGATAGTTTAAGCAGAAATAGCAGCACTTATTGCACTAACTTTTTAAAGTAAACCCAAAAGCCATAAATATCTTGTTCATTCATTCAATAGACATGTATTAGAAGCTTCCCTTAGTCAGGTACTATGTCAGGTTCTGGGGAAACCAAGATATCTAAAATTTTCTCCATTGTTCCATGACACCATACAGTCTAAGCTCTGTTGTTGTTTTTTTGAAAGGGACAACCCTGGTGTTGGGTAAGTTTTTAAGGGCATGTTGTAGGTGATTACTGCTAAACAACGAACCTGACCGAACAGAATCAGTATTATGGAATCATCTAGCCAAAAAGCAATATTTTCACACCCACAGTAGCTTTCTGTTCCAAGACTCTGCATATTTTTGGCACCAGCTCTGAAGGAAATTGTGTGTATACATTCAATTACCTTTATAGGTACAAATTATCCTTTGCTGCTTTCTCTAATGAGAATACGACTTATGTTTCCTTGCCTGAAATGATACCCATTATACTCTATAGTAAACATGTGGCTGGATGGGTTAACATTAGCTCTTAAGCTCTGACAGCTTTTATTCTTCTGTTTTGACATGTCTCACGGCTGCACATTACAAACAGAAGGAATACTCGTGGTAGTCTTCACACTGCTCATGTGGTATGTGATGGGTGGTTTCTATGCTGTAATTAATATTTTGGATTCTCACTCATTAATCTGGCAAAGACAAAATAGTAAGTCATATTTGACAGCTGGGATCTGACTGGCCAACCTAATTATGCTGGAAGGGAATAACTAGTGACATTGTTCATGATGAAGTCTTTTCCTCTCAAGTCATGGTTGTTATGTGGCATGTGTTATCTCACCTTTGTAGTGGTCTTGCAGAATCTCATTGCATAATCCTAAAAATGCACAATAAACGATTTCCAGATTGTTCTCCATTGAGCCAGCTGTGTTTAACTTTGTAGCACTGTTCAACTATCACAGGGACAGGTATATAAATAAGCAGCAGGAAAGATAGCAATCCACTGGAATAACAAAGCACTTTGACTCTTGAATTGCATTTTCTGCTAAAACTTCCCCAGTGGTCTTTGTGTCTGGAAGGCTATGTGCTTAGAGGAAAGATCATGGGCTTGGCAATTAAGCAGATGTGGATTCAAATCCTGGTTCCTCATTTACTAACTGTGTGCTGTCAGGCAGGATTATTAAACTGCATAAGCCTAGTTTCTCATCTATAAAATTGTGATAGTGATGCTTATCTCTTAGTCATAAAGGTTTAATAAAATACTAAATATTCTGTGCTTAGCTGCAAGCTGGTGCTCAGTTGATGTTTTTTCCTTTCTCTTGGATCTAAACCGTCTTGTAGAACTTCCATATTAAGGAGCATTTTTTATCAGCTCACCAATCTTTTATTGTTCTTTCAATATCTTAAATAACCAAAGGCTGGTTATTGTTGTTGTTTTTACACAAGTACAGGGTATAACACTGCAACGGAACATTTAAAAGTTTTACGCTATTATTTTTAACATTATATCCATGATGATTGTTTTTCCATTCTGCTCTTTTAAAAAGACAAGCACTCAATAAATAGCTATTTCTCACTTTTGCTGCCAGTGTGGCGACTTATTCTGTGCTCAATTGAGACTGAAAAGAACAAATATTTGTTCCTTCCTTCCACCCAGTTTATAAGACTCATCCATCTTCTGGTCACTGACTCTAGCTGCTGCTATGAGCAATATGCTGGGCAGAGTGGCAGAGGTTTTAGAAATAGCAGAGGACATGAAGACCATTCATTCTTTTCTTCTAGTTCTTTCACAGAGCCATGACCAATTTTACTCTGGCAGAACGCAGTGTTGGTGGGATGGGGCATGTGGTGTTTCTCTGATAAGGGGCCACCAACTGTCAGCTCTGGCTGGTGCTCATCTCTCAGAGGGGCAAAAGAGTCATTCCAGGCAAAGGTACTGGGGATGCCCATTCTTCAAGGACAGTGAGTGTCTAAGTTTCTCCTTAGTCTAAGCAACCAGAAATTTCTTCCTCTGTTCTCCCCAAATAGGCTAAGCTCCAAAGTGTCTCAAGACTCAAGAGGGACTACTATGACTGGATGTGACCAATGACCACTCTGGGGAGAAGAAGGAGGAGAAAGAAGATGGCTTCTAAAGTGTCTCAGGAGCCAATGGGAACATGAGGGTGGCTCAGACGCATCCAATAGCAATTCTTTCTTTCTTTCTTTTTTTTTTTTTTTTTTTTTTTGAGGCGGAGTCTTGTTCTGCTGCCTGGGCTGGGGTGCAATGGCGCTATCTGAGCTCACTGAGACCTCTGCCTCTCGAGTTCAAGCAATTGTCCTGTCTCAGCCTCCTGAGTAGCTGGGATTACAGGCTCCCCAAGGAGATCATTTTGAAGCTTTAAAATTTGACTGCCCCACTGGATTTTGGACTTGCATGGGCCCTGTGGCCCCTTTGTTTTGGCCAATTTTTCCCATTTGGAATGGCTGTATTTACTCAATGCCTGTATTTCCATTGTATCTATGAAGTAACTAACTAGCATTTGACTTTAAAGGCTCATAGGTGAAAGGACTTGTCTTGTCTCAGATGGGACTTTGGACTGTGGAGTTTTGAGTTAGTAATGAAATGAGTTAAGACTTTGGGGGACTGTTGGGAAGGCATGATTGGTTTTGAAACATGACATGAGATTTGGGAGGGGCCAGGGATGGAATGATATAGTTTGCCTGTGTCCCACCCACATCTCATCTGGAATTATAACTTTCACAATTCCTATGTGCCAGGGGAGGGACCCGGCGGGAAATAATTGAATCATGGAGTGGGTCTTTCTCATGCTGTTCTCGCAGTAGTGAATAAGTCTCATGAGATCTGATCGTTCTAAAAAGAGGAGTTTCCTTGCACAAGGTCTTTGCCTGTTGCCATCCATGTAAGACATGATTTGCTCCTCCTTGCCTTCCACCAAGATTGTGAGGCCTCCCCAGCCATGTGGAAGCGTAAGTCCATTAAACCTTTTTTTCTTCCCAGTCTTGGATATGTCTTTATCAGCAGTGTGAAAACACACTGATATAGTTACCTTCATTGTAAGCTGTGAGGATAATATAAACCTGGAGTTGCTTTTAGGGGCTTCATGGAAAATGTCTCCAAAATGGATTTGTCACTCAGGGGAAACAAAATTGATTGATGGAGAGACACAGAACATTAAAGATCCTATTTGGATTCCTATATTCAGTCATGTGTAACTCAGACATGTTATACAACCTTGACTGGTTTACTTCCTAATTAAATACATTTTTGCTTGACATTATTTGTATGACTGCACTCTGTCCCTTGCAGTCAAGAATCCTTATTATCACAGTACTGGGTTATTGTCAAGATTTAACCTGATTTATGCAAAGCATCTAGCTCAAAGAGAAGCTTCAAGATCATCATCATAGCTCTGGCTAATGGCAGAAGTGGTCCCAACTTGTCATGCCTCATGTCTCCCTGTATCCATGCCCTGTCCTGTATGGATACATTGTAGTGACCTTCCACTCTGACTTGTTGCTTCTTTTATTTAATGGGATGTTAGCGAACATGATACTTGGAAGACTGAACCTGCTCTGGCTCACTCCATCTTCTATCACCATGAGAAGGATGTGCCTGGGCTACCTGCTGGCGATTGAAACCCACAGAGCAGGACCAGTCAGCCAGCAGGGAGCAGAATGCCACTGTCAAAAGATACAATGACAACAAATTTAGTTATAGATCTAGTTGGCTTTTATCTGAGATTCATGAATCCAGATGGCAGAAGGGGAGCTTTCACTGGGCTGTGGCAGAACAATGGTTTTTGTAAGATGGGGACAAGGAAACAGAACAATAGAAAAAAACCTGATTGGCTGATATCAGGTTACTTCTGATTATTTTTTGTTAAGGGTTAAAGCAGAGGGGGCTTCCTTAGTTACAATGTAAAATGCATTCCTCACTGTGAATCATGGTGAGAAAGCTGTAAAACCATGACAAAAAAATTAGCTATTCTTGCTGTTATTTCTAAATGCTATGAAGTAGCTAAATTTTGTTTATAGGAAGTTAATGTCCCTCCCATTCCTCACCCACTCACCACTAGTTTGTACTCCAGTAATTAAAGAGTGATTTCCTGACCTCACTACAGCAGAGATGGTGATGTTCTCACAGTCTCATTGGAGCTATCATATTTCAGATATATATGGCCATTGGAACCTGCTTTTTCTCTTCTGAAGAGACAGGAAATCTTGTCTTTTTGTGAGCCCAGGAGATTCCTTTGCATTGAATAAATATTCTCTAATAAATCCAGTCAGATCCACAAATATAAGCCAGGCAGGGTAACTCCACCCCACAAAGACCAGATATGAGCTGGGGATTTGGACTTCTAAATTGAATTGAAGTTTTTCAGTTGTATTTACCCTTGAGAGGCCTCTGGTGGCTTAAATGTATTAATCAATCAGTGAGCTCTGTAACTAAAATTTATATAAAGTTGTCCACACACTGAGGGGGTCATTAAAATCAGTGTTGTAATTGATAGATAACAAAAGGCCATTTTGGCACTTGATTTTGTCTATTTACTCTCTGTTAAATAGTGCCAACCAAGCAAAAAGATAGGAAAAGATGTAAAAAGTAAAAGAATTATAACATAATTGTCTACAGTCTTGGTGTCTGCTAGTCCGTGGTCCCCATGGCCAGCAGTTTTTGTTTTTGTTCATAGTGAATCTTCTCTTGTAGCTGGGCCTATTTGATGACTGTATTTTTAAGTTCCATTTAGACTGGTATAATGCATGTATGATAGAAAATGTAGAATATTGTCAGGATGATGTCTGCGTATGGCACCTTCATGTGGAAAGCAATCAGGAAGCTAAATTAAAGGAAATTGCCCTTCCATGAGAAAGTGTTTTGACATTTACATTGACAGTTACATAATGAAACCCTGGTGTTTTGGTGATGATCCAGGCGGTACCCGGCTCTGCAGGCACTTCAGTTGTGATTACCTAAGAGGATTATTCCTCCTGCTCTCCTATGTGTGGTAATGAGATTGTCTTCCATTCCAGTGCACATCTTCTATTGGTTTCTCAACTTTCACAAGAGGATGCTGAAAGGACTCTACCCCCAGTTGGGTTTCCCCTGAGTCCCTTGGTGCTGAATCTGCCCAGAAGTGGAACAGTTGCTTTCTAATCCAGCAGTTGGAATCTCATTCAGTATTGTCTTTCTGCTTTCTAAAAAGTGGAACTGTTTCGTGCAAGGGTTAAGAAAACTTATGTAAAGTCAAAATCCCCTTCAGAAATCCCTGAAGTTGATCATAAAGTACAGTGTTTTTATATCCATTATTAAGGCCAACAGACAGTTTTTCTTCCATCCCTGAAACAGATGGCTGGTTCTGTGGTTGACACCAGATGAAGTAGTTGGCTTGCATCAAAGGGCCATGTTGTTTGAGAAATACTTCATTTTATACAGCAGAATTGCACCTCAGGACAAGAAGATTCTCAGTCTCTGAGGGGAACGAGGGACGTGAAACCAACTGAAGGACACAGCTTTGTGTCCATGACCTCAAGCTTATTATTGTGACATGCATATCCATTTAGTGAATTGCTTGCTGTTTTAATGTTGTTTTCTTTCTCTCTCCTTTCTGTGGTCCAGTGGAGCCATGAGACTCTACTGGCATAGAAATGTTGGCAGCCTGTTTAAAGGGAATTAGAAAGCTAAAAATGGCATGAAACAAGTCACAGATAATGACAACACTGTCACCTCTACAGCACAACCTCATCTTACAGTGTCTAAACAAGTCTCCGGTTAGCACACTTCTCACTTTATCATCCCTTTGTCGTATTGCAGTTTGGATGGGACTGTCATCAGCCCTAACTGTGCTCTCTTATATGCTCGAGAAACAAATTTCTTGGTTTTTATCCAGCCCAGCCTTCATTTACCAGTGGTACTGGTAAATCAGCTCTTTGAGGAAAAAAATAAAACACTTATTTATAGTATTTGCTAATTTTCACAGTGTAAATTCTCTCAAGGCTGATTTTATGCTACCAGTATGAAGCTACAGAACATAAACTTGGAAACAGCAGAATCCACTCTCCAGCTGGGTCCTTTCATTTGGTCTTGCAGTCAGTAGGACTTGCCTCCACAGAGTGCTCTATGATCCCTTTGGCTCTGTATTCAATTCCCATAACTGCACAGAATATACATTCTAGATCAAGCTTGTCTAACCTGTGGCCCATGGCTATACGCACTCCATAGCAGCTTGAATGTGGCCCAACGCAAATTTGTAAACTTTCTTAAAACATTATGAGAATTTTTGTGATTTTTTTTTTAGCTCATCAGCTATCATTAATGTTAGTGTATTTTATGTTTGGCCCAAGACAATTCTTCTTCCAATGTGGCCCATGGAAGCCAAAAGATTGGACACTCCTGTTCTAGTTATTGGAGACAATTTCACAACACATCTATAAAAAGTTTTTTGGCACATGTGTGTGGTATGATATACTGGCTGAGAGTCAGGGTCCTAGGTAGTTGTCAGGGAATATAACCAATTGCTTTTCCAGATATTCTAAAATCTTCTTTGGATCAAGCCAGAATGGCAGACACCAGGTTACCTGCTGTTGCTAACAGCCTTACTCCCGGAGGCCAACAGTTTATACAGCAGGGAAGCTCTCTAAAACAGCCTCATGAAATATGACTGCACAAATTGTATGAATGTTGTTGAAGTGGTTGTTGCTGGCATGAGGTAGTAGCTATTCTCGTCATGAAGATCACTCAAGGAGATTTTCATCTGTTTTCAATTCCAGAATGGTTATGCTGAGAATTTCCTTTTTAAATGCTATTAATCCTGATTTGTTTAATTGACCAGGTTACCTTTTTTTTAACTGATAGCCAGGAAATATGGTCTAAAATTTTTACTCTACTCTTAATAAATGTGTCAGGTCATTATGGCATACTTTCTTAGCTTCACTGTTACTTATTTTAGGCATTCATTCATTCAATAAAGATTTGAGTATGTATGTGTCAGATTCCACCCTACAGGCTTGAGATGCTCTTTACAAAGTTTCCTATTCTCCGATACTTTTGGACTAGTAAAATCAAGCATTGAATAAGTGATCATGCAAATAAGCATATAATTCTGAATGATGCTAAGTACTCTAAAGACAAAACCCAGAATGTTAACTTAGATAGGGTTGTCACTTTATGCCCCGTCCTTATTTCTCTTTCTTTCATCTGCATTTTACATTATCCCATCATGTGTATTTTATGTATACTTGTAAGTGAATGGCTTTAAGGGTTTTTTCCCTAAAAAAAAAATGAATTAATGACCACATAACCAAAGATACATTTTTCCACTCAGGCTATAACAGTAGTTTTCATTTAAGGACAAAGGAATATCTTGGAAATTTGACATGCATTTATAGATTATAATAAAAACAAGTAATAATTAATAGTCATCACACTTACCATGTGCTTTGTTTTTTGTTAGTTTTAATTGACATATAGTAATTGTACATCAGTGTGATATTTTGATACATGTACACAATGCGTGATGATCGCAATAGGGTAATTAGCATATTCATCACCTCAAACATATATTATTTCTTTACATTGAGAACATCCAAAATCTGCTCTTCTAGATATTTGGAAATAATGAATTGTTGTTAATTACAGTCATTCTCCAGTGCTATAAACACTAGAACTGATTCCTCCTATTTAGATATATTTTGGTATCTGTCAACCAAAATTTGGCTACCCTTACCATCTTTAGTAACCACTAGTCCACTCTCTACTTCTGAGATCAACTTTTTAGCTTTCACATACGGATGAAAACAGGTGGTATTTATCTTTCTGTGCCTGGTTTATTTCACTTAACATAATGTCTTCCAAGCTCATGTTGCCGTGAATTACAGATTTTCATTCATTTTTATGGCTAAATAGTATTCAATTGTGTATATACCACGTTTTCATTATTCATTCATTTGTTAATGAATCAACTTAGGTTAATTCTATATCTTGGCTATTGTGAATAGTGCTACAATAGCATGGGACTGCAGATATCTCTTTAATATATTTATTTCATTTCCTTTAGATATATACATAGTGGTGGGATTGCTGGATCATATAGTAGTTCTATTTTTAGATTTTTGAAGAACCTCCATACTGTTTTCCATAGTAGCTGCACTAATTTACATTCTTACTAAGAACCATCAACTAGACCTTATTTTAAACATGTCATAGATGTTAGTAGTTGGTGTGCTATATGTCCTGACTCCCTCTCTAGGATTAGCACATTCTGAAAGCTCTTAGTGGTCAGATCTCACCAGGAGTTTCTCTTGGTAAGAGGAAGCTGCCTTGCCCCAGTTTGAGTCCCTTACAGGGACAGCCTGTGTCCAAAGACAGGTGGATAAAAGAGTATAAATTTGTGGTACCCATCACAACTTGGGACAATTTTAAAGGGCCATCCAATTTCCAGAGCCGACGTTCTCTTGTAATTATATCACAGCTTCATTTATTTTTTGCCCAATCCTGCTGCCCTCCCTTCCTGGAAGAGCTGACCCTGTGAGCACACTCTAATAAACTTCCTGCCTCTAATCTTTTCAGAATCTGTCTCTCCAGGAACCTGACTTATGATGGATAATTCTCATGTAACTCTCAAATTATTACCCTGTTTCACAAATGAAGAAACTGAGATATTATGGATCTGGGTGTGGGTTCAATTTCCCACAGGCAGCATCGTTACTATACTGGAAGGATATCCAATGATACACACTGCAGTGGTGATTTGATACTGCCTTTTGCCTTTGGCAATAATGTACTTTGGCTTTTGTTTAACTGTTTCTAGGGACAAGGAACTCATTGCATTCTCTGAGGCCATGCAGTGCCCAACAGCCTATGCATGTGGTATTTTAGATTCTCAAAATATTCAGGAGTAGGTTCTCTTACCTTTGGGAAGAACCACAGCCAAGCATTCCGAAACTGCTTATTGCCTGCTCACACACTTGCCTTTTGAATTGATTTCAATCTTCCCAGCTTCCAATCAGTTGAATTATCCACCATGTTTTTACCCTAGAGACTGACCTAACACGTGATAGTGGTGGGTGGCTACTAATCACTTAGTTGTATATACAGATGGTAGCTGTTTGAATCTATCAAAAATTATGGTTCTTCAATGATCTTTCTGCTGTGTCTCTTTGTTTAATCCTAAAAATACACAGTGAAGAAGCTCCCACCACCACTTTGATAAATAATATTTGATAATCTACATTGTTAGACTATGTTAGACTTTAAACTACTTATCAAGTAGGGAATTAAATATGTTGAGCTCTTACTAAGTGACTGGCCCTGTGCTCAAGTTTGACAGGTGCTATCACATTCAACTCTCACAATGACAATGAGGAAATTGAAGCTTAAAGAGATTTTGTTATTTTCTAAGGATACAAAGCTGAGAAAAAAGCAGACCTAGGAGTTGAAGCAAGTCTATTTTCCTGAACCCATGCCTTCCCTCAAAGTGTGGTAGTTCTCAAGTTTTAGGTGTTGTATTAGTTATCTAATGCAGAGTAACAAATGACAACATATTTAGCAGCTTAAAGCAATATATATTTATTATTTCACAGTTTCTGTAGGTCAGTAACTCAGGCATAGTTTCATTACACTATCTGCTTTAGGGTATCAGCAGGCTGCAATCCAGGCATCATCTTGGAAAGTATTTTCATCTGGAGGTTCAACTGTGGAAAGATTGAACCTCCCTCAGGTTGTTGGCACTATTCATCTGTAGGACTGAGATGCTGATTTTCCTGCTGATTATCAGTCTTGGACATGCCCACTTTTCCTTGCCATGTAGACTTCTGCAAGCCCCTCAAAAGAGAGAGTCTCTTCCTCTAGTCTGCTGAAATAGTCTTATATAATGTAATGTATTCATGAGAGTGCTATCCCATCCCTTTGCCCTATTCTATTGGTTGGAAGCAGCTTACAGGTTCTGCTCGCACTCAAGGGGATGGAATTACACAAAAGTGGACACCACAAGGTAGGAAATTATTGGGGGTTACTGTAGGGTCTATTCATACTGGTTTGCATAAAAAAGTCATTCTGATAATTGTTTAAGATTCAGATTTCTGGCTCTCAACCCCAGGAATTCTGAGTCATGAATCGTATGGTGGGCCCCAGAGCCAGCATTTCTAATAAGTACTAATGGATAATTATAGTCCTGGAAGTCAGGAGGAGTCACATGTAAAAAAACAAGGCTGTAAACTTGTCCCATTGCACTGGAAGCAATTTAGCCATTTACTTTGCATTCTTATTGTGGGGAGTTTCAAAGAAGCTGATTACCATTTATTAAAAATCATCCAACTAAATCCTTGTCTTTGTCTTTCTTGGGAAATAAACCTTGCTTTCAAGTTTGACCATTGGCAATTAATGTCAATATCTCTCCAGACTCATTTGGCCTGAGGCCAGCATCTCATATATCTGTTAGTATTTTGTGCTCTAGGAAAGATTTTTAAAGATGACAACTCTTTCTAGGCTAGTGCTCTAAAACTAATGGAGAGATAAATTAGTCAACCCACCCCCTTTGCCTGGAACTGAGGGATTCTTTGGGATGCAGGACTTTCTAGTGCCCAAACTCAGAAAATTCAGGTATACTGAGAGAGTGGATTATCCTTCTGTTGTTTCCAACAAAAAGAAGAATTTAAGGACCAAGCAAACAAGTTCATGTTTGTTTGTGATTTGTAGTGCTTTCTCCAGTAGTGTTTATTCAGCATTTATGACTTTTAGAGCTGGCTTCAGTGGTGATTTTCACCAGAATAGTCCTTGGTATCTCTGTTAGTCTGAAAAATAATGTCCCCTAAAATATCTATACCCTAATCCTGGAACTTGTGTTAACCTTATTTGGAAAAACAAACTTCCCAGATGTGATTAAAGTCAAAAGATGAGGAGGTTATCCAGGTAGACCCTCAAAAGTGTCTTCACAAGAGAGAGGCAGGCAGAAAAAAATTATGCACACAAAAGAAGAGGAGACAACGTTACTATTAAGGCAAAGATTCGATTCATGTGTTCACAAAGCAAGAATTGTCAGCGATCACTAGAAGCAGGAAGAGACGAGGAAAGGATTCTCCCCAAGAGTCTCCAAAAGAAGCATGATCATGCTGAAAACTTGATTTTGGCCCAGTGATATTGATTTTAGATTTGTGATCTATAGAACTGTGAGAGAATACACTTCTGTCATTTTAAACGACAAAGTTTGTGCTAGTTTCTTATAGCAGCCATAGGAAATGAACACAGTTACCCTAGCAAGTTTCCCTTATTCCTTAGATTTCTGTTGGAGTCTTCAGTTGCAAGCAACAGAAAAACTCTCACTAACATAAACCAACAAACAGCTTGTCAAAAGAGTAAGTAAAATGGAAACATATGCAATGATTTTGAAGGAAACACTGAAGATTTCATCTTGGGGAAGGACGCAGGGCAGAAATAAATGGCCACAAATAAATAAGTGGCCAATACGGTGTATCAACTCAGCTGCTCTCAGTCTATGGTTCATTTTGCTCAGAAGTCAAAATCCAAAATAGGACAGCATATCGTCATGGCCTACCTATAATAAAGGGAGGGTGAGACACCTTGATTCACAATTCCTCTGTGACTGTATCCAATGAGGAAAAGGATTTCATTGGAGCCAAAATCAGATGTTTTATCTGGAAGAACAGACAAGGAAAAATCCCAGCAGATATTTTCTATACTTGGTTCTTAAGTGTGGTTCCCACAACCATCAGCATCAGTACCACCTGGGAAGTTGCAAGAAATGTAGAGTCTTGGGCCCCACCTTATACCTAGAGAATCAGAAAGTCTAGGGTTGGGTTCAGAAATCTGAGTTTCAACAAGGTGTTTCAAACACCTCCAGGCAATTCTGATTTAAGTTAAAGTTTGAGAACCATTGATTGGATTCATTGCTTGCTTGTTTTCATCTAAATACTATATTTAATAAATCTTTCCCTCTCTCTTTGTTTTACTTCTGCTATTCTAGTTTAAAAGAAACCTTTCATACATCTTGTCTAAGTGATTTCTAATTGGTCTGTCTGCTCTGGTCTTAAATGCAACAAATTCACTTCTCATGCACATTTCAGAATAAACTATATAAAACACATATATGACCATTTACTCCCCTGATTAAAATTCTCTAGTGATTTCTCTTTATTTTCAATATTGGCAGTTCATCAGGAGAACTGCCACTATAAGATAAAGGGCTCTGAGGCCCTAAATAAACTTGAAAGACAATATAGGCCACAAAGACCGCAACTTCTAGGTGAGTCCTAGTGCTGAACCGAGCTCAGAGACAGTGGACTGACAGGGGGTGGTGACACATGAGCTACTGAGACACTGGCCATGATGGCTAAGTGAATGCTGGCATCACCCTTCCCCTAACCCTAGGCTACACATCTCTTGGCGCCATAAAAAACCTCTGCCCACTCCTTGAGGAGAGGAGAGGGAAGAGTGGGGAAGACTTTGTCTGGCATCTTTGGCATCTTGGATACCAGCTCAGCTACAGCAGAAGAGGGCAACAGCCAAAGTTGTGAGGCTACCTTTCCAGGGTCTAGCTCCTGGCTGACATTTCTAGACACACCCTGGGCCAGAGGAAAACCTGCTGCTTTGAAGGAAAGAACCCAGTTTTGGCAGGATTCATCACCTGCTAACGTAAGAGCCCTCGGGCCTTGAATAACCAGCAGTGATATCCAGGTACTACACCAAGGGTCTTGGATGAGACTCTAAAATTTACTGGCTTCAGGTGAGACTCAGCACATTCCCAGCTGTGGTGTCTGTGGGGTGAGATTCCTTCCACTTGAGAAAAACAGAGGGAAAAGTAAAAGGGACTTTGTTATGCACATTAGGGACCAACTCAGCCACAGGGGGATAGAGCATGAAGTGGGCTCTTGGGGCCCCAGTTCCAGGACACAGCTCTTGGATGGCATTTCTGAACTTGCCCTGGGGCAGAGGGAAGCCCATTGCCCTGAAGGGTGAGTCTCAGGCAAGGCAGCATTCAACACAAGCTTGACTGAAGAGCCCTTGGGCCCTATGGGAACATTGGTAGTAGTCTGGCAGTACATCCCATGGGCCTGTGGTGGTGGTGGCCATGGAGTGAGGGTCCTCTGCCTTTGGAAAGGGGAGAGAAGAGTGGGGAGGACTGCAATTTGTGATCTGAGTGCCAGCTCAGCCACAGTACAATAGAATACAAGGTAGGCTTCTAAGATTTTGTCTCTAGTCTCTGGCTCCTGGATGGCACCGCTGGACCCACCCAGGGCCTGGGGGAACTCAGGCAGGTAAGGAAAAGATGAAGGCCTTGTTGGCTTTGCTACCTCCTGATTGTAGAGGCCCAGGTCTTTCAGCAGACATAGGCTGTAGCTAGGGAGTAGTTACAATAAACCTTGGCAAGACCCAGTACTGTGTTGGCTTCAGGTCTGACCCAGTGCCGTTCCAGTGGTGGTGGTGGTGGTGGCCACATGGGTGCTTGTGTCACTCCACCCCCCCAGTTCCAGATGGCTTGGAACAGAGACTTCATTTGATAGGAAGAAATAAGGAAGGGGACAAAAGTCTTTGCCTGTTAATCCAGAGAATTCTTCCAGATCTTGTCCAAGACCACCAAGGCAGTACCTCTATGAATCTGCAGGAACCACAGTGTTACCAGGCTTAGGGTACTCCTAAAGCAGATACAGTAGATCACAGCACTCAATTCTTTCAAACATCCAGAAAGCCTTACCAAGAAGAACAGGTACAAACAAGTCCAGACTGAGAAAACTACAATTAATACTTAATTCTTCAAAGTTCAGACATCAAAAAAACATCTACTAGCATCAATACCATCCAGAAAAATAGGACCTCACTAAATAAACTAAATAAGGCACCAGGGACTCACTCCTGGAGAAAGATGTGACCTTTCAGAAAAAGAATTCAAAATATCTGTGTTGAGGAAACTTAAAGAAATTTAACAAAACACAGATAAAGAACTCAGAATTCTATCAGATAAATTTAACAAGAAAATTGAAATAATAAAGAGAAGCAAGCAGAAATTCTGGAGCTGAAAATGCAATTGGAATACTGAAGAAATACATTAGAATCTTTTAATAGGAGAATTAAAAATGCAGAATAAATAATTGGTAAGCTTTAAGACAGACCCTTTGAAAACACACAGTCAGAAGTACAAAGGAAAAAGGAATAAAAAGCAATGAACATGCCTACAGAATCTAGAAAATAGCCTCAAAAGGGCAAAGCTAAGAGCAATTGGCCTTAAAGAGGAGGTAGAGAAAGAGATAGGAGTAGAAAGTTTATTCAAAGGACTAATAACACAGAGCTTCCCGAACCAAGAGAAAGATATAAATATCCAAGTACAAGAAGGTTATAGAACGCCAAGTGGATTAAACCCAAATATTACCTAAAGGCTTTTAATAACCAAAATCCCAAAGGGCAAAGATAAAGAAAGAATTATTTTAAAAAGCAACAAGAGAAAAGAAGCAGATAACATACATTGGAGCTCCAATGTCTGGCAGCAGACGTTTCAGTGGAAACATTAGAGGCCAGGAGAGAGTGCATGACATATTTAAAGTGCTGAAGGAAAAAAAAAAAAAAAAAAAAAAAAAAACTTTTGCTCTAGAATAGAATATTTGGCAAAAATATCCTTCAAACATGAAGGAGAAATAGTGAGGAATTTCATCAACATCAGACCTGTCCTACAAGGAATACTAAAAAGATAGCTTCAATGAGAAAGAAAAGTATGTTAATGAAATGAAATGAAATGAAATCATCTGAAGGTACAAAACTCTGTTATAGTAAGTACAGAGATAAACCCAGAATAATATAACACTGTAACTGTTGCATGTAAGCTACTCTTATCTTAAGGCAAAAGACTAAATTATGAACCAATCAAAAATAATTATAACTTTTCAAGACATGGACACTATAAAAATATATAAATAGTAACAACAAGAATTAAAAAGCAGAGAACCAAGGTTAAGGTGTGGAGTCTTCATTAGTTTTCTTTTTGCTCATTTGTTCATGAAAACAGTATTTTGTTATCAGCTTACAATAATGGGCTATTAAATAATATTTGCAAGACTCATGGTAACCTCAAACAAAAATATATACAATGGATACCTAAAAAATGAAAAGCAAAAAACTAAATCATATCACCACAGAAAATCATATTTACCAAAAGGAAGACAAGAAGGAAGAGAAGACCACAAAACAACCAGAAAACAAATAAAATGGAAGGATTAAGTCCTTACTCATCAAGAATAACAATTTAATGTGAATAAGCTAAATTCTTCAATTAAAAGACATAGAATGGCTGAATTAAAAAAAAAAATCAAGACCCAAGGATTTGTTGACCACAAGAAACATACTTCACCTGTAAAGCCACATAGACTGAAAACAAAGGTATGAAAAAGATATTCCATGCCAATTGAAATAAAAAATAAGCAGGAGTAGCCATACTTTTATCAGGCAAAATAGATTACAAGACAGAAACTATAAGAAGAGACAAAGAAGGTCACTACATAATAATAAAGGGGTCAATTCAGCAAGAGTATATAACAATTTTAAACATATATGCCTCCAACACTGGAACACCCAGCTATACAAAGCAAATATTATTAGAGCTAAAGAGAGTGATAGGTTCCAAGGTAATAGTAACTGGAAATTTTAACATCCCACTTTCAGCATTGCACAGATCTCCCAGACAGAAAATCAGCAAAGAAACATTGGACTTAATCTGCAGTATAGATTAAATATATCTAATAGATATTTGCAGAACAATTCATTCAATGGCTATAGAATACACATTCCTTTCCTCAACACATGTATTATTCTCAAGGATAGAGCATATACTAGGTTACAAAATAAGCCTCAAAACATTCAAAAAATTGAAATAATATTAAGCATCTTCTTTGACCACAATGGAAGAAAACTAGAAACCAATAATAGGAGGAATATTGGGATCTATACAAATACATATACTCCTGAACAACCAGTGGGTCAATGAAGAAATTAAGAAGTCAACTGTACAATTTCTGGAAACAAATGATAATGGAAACACAACATGCCAAAACCTATGGGATATAGCAAAAACAGTACTAGGAGGAAGTTTATAGCTATAAGTACCTACATCAAAAAAGAAGAAAAACCTCAAATAAACAACCTAATAATGTTATCTTAAAGATACACTGTTATTATTATTATTGAACACAATACTGGAAGTTCTAGCTGGAGCAATGAGACAAGAGAAAGGTATAAAGGGCATCCAAACTGGAAAGGAAGAAGTCAAATTATTCTTGTTTGCAGATGGTATTATCTATCTGAAAAAAACTAAAGACTCCACAAGAAAACAATTAGAACTGATAAACAAATTCAGCAAAGTTGCAGGATGCAAAATCAACATACAAAAATCAGTAGCATTTTTATATGCCAATAGTGAAAAATCTAAAAATGAAATATAAAAAATAATCCCTTTCACAATAGCCAAAAGTAAAATTAAATACCTAGGAATTAACTTAGCCAAAGAAGTTAAAGATGTCTATAATATAAATTATAAAACACTGATGAAAGAAATTGAAGAGGACACTGAAAAATGGAAGGATATTTCATGTCTATGAATTGGATGAATCCAATTGTTAAAATGTTCATACTACCCAAAGCAATCTACAGAATCAATGCAAACACTATCAAAATACCAATGACTTTCTTCACAGAAATAGAAAAAAATCCTAAAATTTGTATGGAACAAAAACCCAGAGTAGCCAAAGCTATTCTAAGTAAAAAGAACAAAACTGGAGGAATCACATTACATGACTTCAAATTTTACTACTGAGCTATGATAACTAAAACAGCATGGTACCGGCATAAAAACAGACATGTAGACCAATGGAACAGAATAGAGAACCCAGAAACTAATCCACATACCTAGAGAACTCATTTTTGACAAAGGTGCCAAGAACATATATTGGGAAAAAGACAGTCTGTTTGATAAATGGTGCTAGGAAAACTGAATATCCATACAGAGAAAATTAAAACTAGACTATCTCTTGCCATATACAAAAATCAAATCAAAATGAATTAAATACTTAACTCTAACACCTCAAACTATGACACTACTAAAAGAAAACATTGAGGAAACTCTCTAGGACATTGGTTACTCAAAATTTCTTGACTAACACCACACAGGTACAGGCAACCAAAGCAAAAATGGACAATTGGGATGACATGGAGTTAAAAAGCTTTCATACGGAAAAGGATACAATCAACAAAGTGAAGAGACAACCCACAAAATGAAAGAAAGTATTTCCAAACTACCTATCCAGCGAGGAATTAATAACCAGAATATATAAGGAGCTCAAACAACTCTATAAGAAAAAAAAATCTAATAATCCAATTTAAAAAATGGGCAGAAAATCTGAATAGACATTTCTCAAAAGAAGACATACAAATGGCAAACAGGTATATGAAAAGGTGCTCTACATCAATGATCATCAGAGAAATGAAAATCAAAACTACAATGAGACATCATCTCACCCTAGTTAAAATATCCAAAAGAGGCAATAACAAATACTGGCAAGGATGTGCAAAAAAGAAAATGCTCATACGCTGTGGGTGGGAATATAGATTAGTACAACCACTATGAAGAATGGTTTAGAGGTTCCTCAAAGAAGTAAAAATAGAGCTACTGTATAACCCAGGAATCCTACTGCTAGGTATATACCCAAAAGAAAACAA
This sequence comes from Sapajus apella, assembly GCF_009761245.1. Taxonomy (NCBI): domain Eukaryota; kingdom Metazoa; phylum Chordata; class Mammalia; order Primates; family Cebidae; genus Sapajus; species Sapajus apella. The sequence goes on from NW_022436963.1 coordinate 20,780,273, forward strand.
ATCAGTATATCAAAGAGATATCTGCACTCTCATGTTTGTTGCAGCACTGTTCACAATAGCCAAAATTTGGAAGTAACCTAAGTGTCATCAACAAATGAATGGATAAAGAACATGTGGTATTTATACACAATGGTGCTATTCAGCCACAAACAACAATGAGATTCTGTCATTTGCAACAACATGGATGGAATTGGAGGTCATTATGCTAACTGAAATAAGCCAAGCACAGAAAGACAAATATTGCATGCTCTCACTTATTTGTGGGATATAAAATTCAAAACAATTGAACTTATGGAGATAGAGAGTAGAAACTTTTCCCAGCAGCTGGAAAGGGTAGTGCGGAGTAGGGGGAGTGGGATGTTTAATGGGTATAAAAATATAAATAATGAATAATACATGGTATTTGATAGGACAACAAGGTGACCACAGTCAATAATAATTTAAGTGTACATTTTTAGATAACTAAGAGTATAATTGGATAGGTTTTAACCCAAAGAATAAGTGCACTTGAGGAAGCGAATACTTCATTTTCCATGATGTGATTATTGTGCATTGCATACTTATATCAAAACATCTAATGTATCCCATAAATATATATACCTACTATGTACCCACAAAAATTAAAATGAAAAATATGTTTTAAAATGGTACAAATCAATATGCATCTTACTGTTTTGTGAATACGGGTTATGAACAGCATATTCAGAAGGTCAATGTCATTTTAAAAAGGGGCAGAAGAAACTGGCCTAGAATGAAGATGTAACACCCAAACACAAAGCATAAACCTTGATTCATGTTTGAAAAACAGCCATAAAAAGCTGTTTGGGAAGAACTCAGGAAATTCACTTTTAATATAAACTGAATATTAGGCTTGAATCTTAGAAAACATAAGCGTTTCTAACTTTCTTATCATTTTGCATTCCTAAAATTCTTATTTTGTAATGCTATCTAAATGTCAGATTTAGAATATACAGTTATTCTTTACCTTTGCAATATTTTACAAAATGAGTTGATATTAACTAACTTTTTCATTGTTTCATGCAATATCTAGACATAATGTGGCCAGAATACGGAAGCTAATTAAATGTTGCCTATGGAATAAAATTTGAATAGAAGCTTTGTAAAATGCAGAATAATAGTGAAGAGCTGCTCATAGATGCTTCTGGGACTCTTTGAGTGTGGATGAACTCCAACATCTCGCTGAATTTCATTTAAATAGCAAAGAAAACACTCTATTATCTAGACAGACTTGCCATAACTGGCAGAAGCTATAAGATTTTTAAGTGTCTTTGGCAAAGTTCCCAAAAGCAAGTGCTTAAACTTTCCCAGAATTCGTATATGTGAATAAAATCATAGCCAAATCTGAAAACATTAGACATAAGCTTTTTACACCAAAGGGATTCAAGTGTGAAATATCTTTATCCTCCTATCTTTCCTTTGGACAAAGATCCTAATAACTTTTCTACTATCAGGGCAAATATTGTTATTTAGCAGTAGAATTTAACATGAGAATTGCTTATTTATTTATTTAAAACCTGTGCTTTTCAGTTAAGAATTTGCCATTTAACAACAAAGATTGCTTTACTGAAAATTTAAGGGGTAGAAGAAAAGATTAATGAAGCTGCAAGGAAAAAATCTCACAAATACAGAATGTGAGACCTTCAACAAAACAACTTACTGGTTTCTTCAGAAGGTCAATGTCATTTTAAAAATGGGCAGAAGAAACTGGCCTAGAATGAAGATGTAATACCCAAACACAAAGCATAAACCTTGATTCATGTTTGAAAAACAGCCATAAAAAGCATTTTGGGAAGAATTTAGGAAATTCAGTTTTAATATAAACTGAGTATTAGATGACACAAAGAAATGGAAGGTATCCTTCTTAGGAGATGCAAGCTGAAGGTTTTGTTGTTGAAGTATTTGCTGCAATTTACTCTGAAACAATCTAGCTACAGAGAGGAAAACGTCAAGGAAAAGAAGGAAATGAAGAAAGGAAAGGAAATGACAAAACAATGTTAAAAGCTGTTAATCTGTGTGATGAGTAAATAGGTGTTCATTGTGTTATTTTTTTTTTAATTTTGGCGAATGTTTGAAAATCAATAATAATTTGTCAATAAAAGACAGCAGAGACTTTGGATTTGAGTCTGCCTCCTAGCTCTGCCACTTACTAGCTTATTACAGTTCTCTGAACTTTGGTTTTCTCATCTGTAAAGAGAAGATAATAATTTATATTCCATAAGATTGTTTCACAATCTATATAAAATGACACTGTGAAGTATAGCTGTGTTTTACACGTCTACTTCACTGTTACCTATCATTGTCATTGTAATAATCACAAAGATTATTACCATTACCTATGACTAGGTAATTAATACTTTTATTATAGGCATTATTATCTATCATCTGTTTTTAAGGTACAATTTTGACTTTTCAAAAAATTTTCATAAATATTCTCTTTAAAAGTCACACTGAATTAGCCAGGCATGGTGACAGACACCTGTAATCCCAGCTGCTCAGGAGGCTGAGTCACGAGAATGGCTCGAACTTGGAAGGCAGGAGTTGCAGTGAGCCGAGATCATGCTATTGCACTCCAGCCTGGCGACAAGAGCAAAACTCTGTCTCAAAAACTAATGATAATCAAATAAAATAAAATTCACACCAATCCTGCATTATGAGCGAAAATGGGAAAAAGTTTATACTTTCTACTTACTATTACCTAAAACCTTCTATGTATTAAACTTATTATACTAGAATTATTGGGAATATATGTGCACTAGAATGAAATGAAAACTATTTATAGCATTACTTTTCAAAAATAAACACCTACTCTTTAAAATATACCTGTGAGAAATGCTTTGAAATATAGTATGTGTTTTATTTCTTTGTTTATTGAACTTAGTTTATTTTTGAAAAAAGAATTTATTTTCTTAACTTTTATTTTAGATTCAGGGAATATGTGTACAGGTTTGTTACCTGGGTAAATTGTATGTCACTTGGGTTTGATGTTCAAATGATTTTGTCACCCAATAAATGAACATAATACCCAATAGGTAGTTTTTTGACCCTCACTTTCCTTCCACCACACACCCCCATCAAGTAGACCCTCGTGTCTATTGTTTTCCAATTTGTGTTCATGTGTATTCAGTGTTTACTTCCCACACTTAGTGAGAACATGTGGTATTTGGTTTTCTGTTCCTGTGTTAGTTTGCTTAGGATAATAACCTCCAGCTGCATCCATGTTGCTGTTGCTACAAAGGACATGATTTTGCTTTTTTAATGGCTTCATAGTATTCCACGATATATATGTACCATATTTTCTTTATCCAATCTGGTAATGATGGGCACCTAGGTTGATTCCATGTCTTTGCTATTATGAATACTGCTCCAATGAACATACACATGCATGTGTCTTTTTGAAAGAATTATTTATATTCCTTTATATGAAATTCTTTGACCCAGTAATGAGATTGCTGGGTCCAACAAAAGCTCTGTTTTAAGTTCTTTGAGAAATCTCCAAACTGCTTTCCACAGCAACTAAACTAATTTACATTGCCACCAGCAGTGTATAAGTGTTCCCTTTTATCCTCAACCTCACCAACACCTGTTATTTTTAAACCTTTTAGTAATAGTCATTCCAACTGGGGTAAGATGGTATCTCTGTGTGGTTTTGATTTGCATTTCTCTAATGATCAGTGATATTGAGCATTTTCCCATATGCTTATTGATTTTGTGTATGTCTTCTTTTGAGAAGTGTCTGTTGATGTCCTATGCCCATTTTATAATGGGGTTGTTTTTTGCTTGTTGATTTGTTTGAGTTCCTTATAGATTCTGGGTATTAGACCTTTGTTGGATGCTTAGTTTTTGAATATTTTCTCCTATTCTCTAGGCTGTATGTTTACTCTGTCGATAGTTTATTTTGCTGTGCAGGAGCTCCTTAATTTAATTAGGTCTCACTTGTCTATTTTTGTTTTTCTTGCAATTGCTTTTAGAGACTTCATCATGAAATCTTTGCCAAGGCCTATGTCCAGAATAGTATTTCCTAGGTTTTCTCCTACAGTTTAAATAGTTTTTGGTCTTACATATAAGTCTTTAATCTATTTTGGGTTGATTTTTTGTGGTGAAAGGAAGGGTCCAATTTCAACCTTCTGCATATGGCTAGACAGTTATGTTATGCAAGCAGCATTTATTGAATAGGGAGTCCTTTTCTCATTGCTTGTTATTGTCAGCTTTTTCAAAGATCAGATGGTTGTAGATATGTGGCATTATTTCTGGGTTCTCTATCCTGTTTCATTGGTCTATGTGTCTGTTCTTGTACCAGTAACATGCTGTTTTAGTTACTGTAGCCCTATAAGTTTGAAGTCAGGTGCTGTGATGCCTCTGGTTTTGTTCTTTTTGCTTAGAATTGCTTTGACTATTTTGGGCTCTTTCTTTGTTCTATATAAATTTAGAATAGCTTTTTTTTAAACTGTGAAAAATTACATTGGTAGTTTAATGGAAATGGCATCGAATCTATAAATTGCTTTGGACAGTATAGCCATTTTAACAATATTATTTCTTCCTATCCATAAGCATAGACTGTTTTTCCATTTGTTTGTGTCATTTCTGATTTCTTTCAGTGGTATTTTATAATTTTCATTGTAGAGATCTTTCACCTCCCTCGTCAACTGTATTCCTAGACAATTGTTTTGGTATGTGGCAATTGTGAATGAGATTGCATTCTTAATTTGGCTCTCACCTTTGATGTTATTGGTGTTTAGAAATGTTACTGATTTTTGTACATTGATTTTGCAACCTGAAATTTTACGGAAGTTGTTTATCTGTTCTAGAAGTTTTGGGGAAGAGACTAAGGGGTTTGGTTTTCTAGGTATAGAATCATGTCATCTGCAAAGAGAGATAGTTTACGTCCTCTCTTCCTATCCTGATGCCTTTAATTTCTTCCTCTTGCCAAATTACTTTGGCTAGGGCTTCCTAGTGTATATTCAAAACAAAGACATTTTAAGCAATTAAATATTTTAGTGTTAATCTTTGCAATCATTATTTAATTGAAAGAAACAGTATTTCATTCTCTTTTCTTTAAAATAGTATAAGTTAGATGGTAACTGTATTAGTCAAAGTTCTCCAGAAAAACAACCAATAGGATGTGTATGTGGGGTGTGTGTGTGTGTGTGTAGAGAGAGAGAGAGAGAGACAGAGATTATAAGAAATTGGCTCACACAACTGTGGATGCTGTAGTTGGCAAACTGGAGACTCAAGAAAGCTGATGTTATAGTTCTAGTCCAAGTCCAAAGGCCTGAGAAGCATAAAAGCCAAATGTGTACATTATAATCTGAGTCCAAGTTTGAAGGCAGGAAATCAATGTCTCAGCTTGAAGGCAGTCAGACAGAAAGAGTAGATTCTCCCTACTCTGCCTTTTGTTCTGTTCAGGCCCTCAACAGACTGAATGAAGCTCACTCACATTGGGTTGGGCAATTTACTTTACTCAGTCCACCAAGTCAAATGTTAATCTTATTCACAAACACCTTTATAAATACACCTAGAATAATGTTTAGCCAAATATGTGGGCACCCAATGACCCAGTCAAATTGACACACAAAATTAACCACCGTGGTGACTATGGCTTATCATGGGATAAATAATTCCATCGTATCTTGTTTACAACAAGACTTGAACATCAGACATAATGTATACTTGCAAATCAGGGCAACTAATACAACAGAAGGTTTTATTGATTTTTAGCGTCTTTCTGGAAGTTACAAAACATCACTAGCCTTGAAAGTCTGGATGGGGAAAGAAGTAAGAGTATCCTATTCAACACAGTTTTGGAAGTCCTTGCCAGAGCAATCAGGCAAGAGAAAAAAACAGAAGGCATCCAGATAGGAAAGGAGGAAGTCAAACTATCCCTGTTTTCAGATGACATGATTCTATACCTAGAAAACTCCATAGCCTCTACCAAAAAAGTTCACTGAACTGATGAGCAACTTCAGCAAAGTTTCAGGATAAAAATAAACATAAGAAAATCAGTAGCATTCCTATCTCCCAATAACATCCAAGCCAAGAGCCAAATCAGGAATGTGATTCCAGTCACAGTTGCCACAGAAAGAATAAAATACCTATGGATGCAGCTAATCAGAGAGGTGAAAGATCTTTACAGTGAAAATTACAGAGCGTGGCTGAAAAAAATAAGATACTACAGAAGCAAATGGAAAAACATTCTATGCTTATGGATAAGGAGAATCAATATTGTTAAAATGGCCATACTGCCCAAAGCAATTTATAGATTCAGTGCTATTCCTATCAAACTACCAATGAGATTTTTCAAAGAAATAAAAAAAAACTATTAAAAAATTCATATGGAAACAAAAAAGGTCCCAAATAGTCCAGAGGCAACAAGAATAAAGCAGGAAGCCTCATGTTACCCAACTTCAAATTATACTACAGGGCTACAGTAAGCAAAACAGCATGGTACTGGTACAAAAGCGGATGTGTAGATCAATGGAACAGAATAGAGAGCCCAAAAATAATGCCACATATCTACAACAAAGCTGAAAATAACAAGCAAGAAGGAAAGGACTCTCTATTCAATAAATAGTGCTGAGATAACTGTCTAGCAATATGCAGAAGATGGAAACTGGATCCCTTCCTTACACTATATGCAAAAATCAACTCAAAATGGATTAAAGACTCAAATGGAAAACCCAAAGCTATAAAATCCTTGGACAATAACCTAGGAAATACTATTCTGGACATAGAAACTGGCAAAGATTTCATGACAAAGAGACCAAAAGCAATTGCAGCAAAAGCAAAAATTGACCAATGGGACCTAATTAAACTAAAGAGCTTCAGCACAGCACAAGAAGCTATCAACAGAATAAACAGACAAACAGCCATGTGTGGTGGCTCATGCCTATAATCCCAGCACTTTGGGAGGCTGAGGCAGGCAGATCACTTGAGGCCAAGAGGTTGAGACCAGCCTGGCTAATATGGTGAAACCCCATCTTTACTAAAAATACAAAAAAAATAGCTGGGCATGGTGGCACACGCTTGTGGTCCCAGCTACTCAGGAGGCTGAGGCACAAGAATTGCTTGAACCTGGGAGGCAGAGGTTGCAGTGAGCTAAGATGGCACCACTGCACTCCAGCCTGGGTGACAGAGCAAGGCCTAAAAAACAAACAAACAAACAAAAAAGGTCAAGCAGAAAACCTACAGAATGGGAGAAAAATATTTGCAAACTACGCATCTGGCAAAGATTAAATTCCAGCATCTATAAGGAACTTAAACAAATTTATAATTAAAAAAAAAAAACGCATGAAAAAGTGGGCAAAGGACATGAACAAACACTTCTCAAAAGAAGACATACATGCAGCCAACAAAACATGTGAAAAAGCTCAATATCACTAATCATTAAAGAAATGCAAATCAAAGCCACACAGAGATATCATCTCACAACAGTCAGAAGAGCTATTACCAAAAAGTCAAAAAATAGCAAATGCTGCTGCAAGGTTGCAGAGAAAAGGAAACACTTATACACAGCTGGTGGGAGTGTAAACTAGCGTGACCTTAGGGGAAAGCAGTGTGGCAATTCCTCAAAGTGCCAAAAACAGAACTACCATTTGACCCAGCAATCCCATTACTGAGTATGTACCCAAAGGAATGTAAATCGTTCTACCATAAAGACACGTGCATGCATATGTTCATTGCAGCACTATTTACAATAGCAAAGACATGGAATCAATCTAAATGCCCATCAATAGTAGACTGGATAAGGAAATGTAATATATATACACCATGGAATACTATGCAGCCATAAAAAGAATGAGATCATGTCCTTTGCAGGAACATGGATAGAACTAGAGGCCATTATTCTTAGCAAAGTAACATAGGAACAGAAAAATCAAATACTGCATGTTCTAACTTATAAGTGGGAGCTAAATAATGAGAACCAATGGGCACGAGGAACAGAACAACAGACAGTGGGGCCCACTTTAGGGAGAAGGATGGGAGAAAGAAACAGATGAAGAAAAATAACTATCAGGTACCCGGCTTAGTACATGGTGACAAAATCATCTGCACGCCAAAACCCTGTAATGCTCGTCTACCTGTGTAACAAACCTGTACGTATATCCCTGAATCTAAAATAAAAGTTAAAAAAATGATTAGGAGTATGTGGCAATGAAGGTTTAGGTCTTGGTTTTGTTAAGGTTATTTGTAATAGTAATAATTAATGATAATAATAATAATATTGATAGCACTTCCCATTGATTGAAGCTTATGCCAGGCATTATCCAAGTTGTGTTTCTTACATTAATTTGGGCAAGTATTTCTGTGCCTAATTTTTCTTCTCTGATAAAACTGAGCTATTGATAACTACCTAAGTACCTCTCCCTAGGCGAGGATCAAATGAGATGATAAGTGAGTGTGCTTTAAACATTGTAAAGTGCTCGGCAAATGCAGAATGTCATCATTTTCCCTTGAAATATCAACCTGGGAGGAAGCGAGGCAAACATGTTTTCAATCCTCTGGGTAAGCCTACTACGGTACCCTGTGATCTCAGAAGTGCTGGAAACCTGTATTTGGAAGACAAAATTCATCTCTCTGGTGAAATTGCAAGGAAAACATTGCTTATTGCTTCCAACCCTCCCAGAATTTGAATTTTCTTCCCTTTCTATGGTCATCAGTTGTAATTTTATAGAGGCCATTGTGCTTATCCTGAGGGAATGACAATGAAGGAATAACACCTACCACAGGGGGCTGGGCCAGAAATGAAAATGTGTAAACAATAAACAAGTTATATCTGTATTTCAAATAAAGCTTATTTAGTTTTTTTCAACTTTAAAATTTACTGGTTGGTGATACGATACCAAACCACAGAATGCATCTCCTGGGAAGACACACAATTTGGAGACAAAAATGTTTCTGCTCTTCAGCTTTTGGATCATTTCAAATACTATTGATATTCTACTCATACCGAGACACCAAAGGGTGAATGTAATTAAAATGCAATGAGATCGTGCATGTCAAATAAAAAATGTTCTTCACCCACGTGTTCCTGGCACTTATGTGCTGTGTGTCACTCCAGAGAGGGGCATCATTGAAAATGTTTCATTTTATACAGTGAGACTGAGTTAATAAAGGAAGAAAGACTTTCAAGTAATAGTGGATTCACTCTAAAATTTGAGGCATTTGTGAGATCATAGGATGTGGTGCTTCCTCCCTGTTTATCATAGGGCGATGATGCTTATCTGTATATTTGGAAGACCTGGATTTTGAGGGAGCTCCATGGAAAATTTCTTTCTAACCCAGATGTCATAGGAAATAGCATAATTAACTATTTTTTTAAAGAAACAAAGACTATGGTGTAAATATATAAATAATCTTACAGTGACAGCCTGGAATGAAGTTTTTAAAGTTTTAAATGCCATCAGTCAATGGGTAGTTTCTTTCTAGGTTGCAATGGGATCTGTCAACTTTACTATCCTCGGATTCCAGTATGAGTCTCTGCAGGTACTAGAAACAGTATTTCAAAGTCAGGCAATTGCATTAATCCAAACTTCAAACTGTTATTCAGGAGGAGACATGAACTAGGAGAGGAATGGGACAAAAAGAGTGAGTCCCACCCTCAAGGCTCTGGAAGCTATGCTCTCTGATCCTGTTGACCTGGGAAAGTTGTATCAAATGTCTCACCATCTCGCTGCTTTGTTAACTCCCACTGTTTACCACAAGCCAGGAAGAACAGAAAGCTCGCCTACATTGTCTTTGGCAAAATCAATTATGTAGATATTAAGAAACTACTTACGAATTAAACATGTAAAAAGAGGCCGAGGTGGGTGGATCACAAGGTCAAGAGATCGAGACCATCCTGGCCAACATGGTGAAACCCTGTGTTTACTAAAAATTCAAAAATTTTCCAGCTGGGCGTGGTGGTACATGCCTGTAGTCCCAGCTGCTTGGGAGGCTGAGGCAGGTGAAACACTTGAACCTGGGAGGCGGAGATCACAGTAAGCCGAGATTGGGCTGCTGCACTCCAGCCTGGTGACAGAGCAAGACTCAAAAAACAAAAGTGAAAAGTGGTCTTAAGCACAGTAGCCTATGCCTGTAATCCTTGCACTTTGGAAGGCCTGAGAGGATGAAATCCCATCTCTACAAAAAATACAAAAGTTACCTTGGCATGGTGGTGTGCACCTGTGGTCCCAGTTATTCAAGAGGCTGAGGTGGGAGGATCTCCTGAGCCTGGAGGTTGAGGCTGCTGTGAGTCGAGGCTGCACTCCAGCATGGGTGACAGAACGAGACCCTGTTTCAAAATAATAATAATAAAGTATGAAGTGTATACTTTTTGATTTACCAATTGCACTTCTAAGAGTTTATCCTAAGGAATAAATCAGATGAATACACAAAGGATTATGTCAATGTGGCTGATAAAATTTTGTGTAATCTTAAACAAAACAAGAAAAAGAGCATAATATCCATCAAGAGGGAATTGATTACATAATTTGTGGTTATGCAGATATTAAATGGGGTGATATGGATTAATTTATATTGTAATTCATCATAATTTATTAATATCAACATTAATAAATAAATATTGTTAAAAAGCACATTACAGAACTATGGAGTCCCATGGAAGTGAAGTGTGTGCTTGCATGTGTGTAACTATCCTACAGAAAGGTAGTATACAAAATGTTTATCAATGTTCCTCTCTGGGTTACAGAGAGATGTGATTTTTATTTTCCTCTTTATGTATAACTGTTTTGATCATACCTTCTATAAAGATCATGTGGCATTTTGATAATCAAAAGTTCTTTTTATTCAGAAAAATGATTCTTTCTTCAAAACCCACTTAATCTCTTCATTATTTGCTAAAATGAAGCAAGAATTCTTTCACTTAGTAAAGGATTTACTGGAAGATGGCTGATTAGGAGCAGCTCCCAGTGAAAGCATGGAGGGTGAGTGGATGCCGCATTTCCAGACTGATTTTTATTGCCCATAGACCAGGAGATTCCCAGGTGGAGGAGCCCCACAGGTTGCCAGTGCAGCTGGTTTGCCCCACCCAGCTGTTTTGGCCAGCCCGGCGGTTCTTCATACAAAATACACGGGTCCAGGTGCCATTTTACCTGGTGATTGGAACTCCGGGAAGACAGAGTCACCCATTCATCTAATTAAAAAAGGGGACTGAAACAGGAAGCCAGGCCAGGAGATTCCTGGGCAAAAAAGCGCCATGAATGTCACTGCTGCTGTTTCAGCTGGCCCAGTGGATTGCTACATGGGAAATCACACAGATCCCAGCGCCTTTTCAACAGGTGACTGGAACACCTGGGAGACAGTCAATGGTTCAACTAAAAAAAAAAAAAAAGGCTATGAGGCAGGGAGCCAGGTGATTGGGCTCGGCTGGTCCCACGCCCACGAAAATAGAGCAATTAGAAATGCTCTGGATTGACAGTTTCACAACAAGCACAGCTGAACGTGGGACAGTCCAGCTCTGTGGGGGAGGGGCGTCCACCATTACCAAGGCAGTCCACCACTACAGAGGTAGTTTGCCATTGCTGAGGCAGCCCGCCATTGCCAAGGCAGCCCACCATCACAGGAAGAGTCTGCCATTATAGAGGTGGGCTGCCATTGCCGAGGCAGTTCTAACTACACCCATATAAACAGGACTGCAGGGAGTTCACACGGCAGCTGGTCAGAGCCCACAGCTGCTCAGCAAAGCCTCTGCAGGCAGACAGTGACTAGGCTGCTTCCTCACTCGGCAGGGCAGCCCTGAAAAAAGGCAGCAGCACAACAGAAACTCATAAATAAAACCCTAACTCCCCAGGACAGAGCACCTGGGAAAAAAAGGGGGGGCGGTTATGAGTTCTGCTGCTGCAGACTTAAACGTACCTGTCCAGCAGCTCTGAATCAACAATGGAGCTCAGAGCTCAGCACTTGAGCTCCTATAAAGGACAGTGTCTCCTCAAACAGCTCCCTGACCCCTGTATATCCCAAGAGTCACCTCATAAAGGAGAGCTCTGATGGACATCTGGTGGGTATCCTTCTGGGACAAAGATAGCAGAAGAAGAAACTGGCAGCAACCCTTACTGTTCTGCAGCAGCTGCAGGTGATCCCCAGGCAAGCAGGGCCTGGAGTGGACCTCAGCAGTCCTACAGCAGAGGGGCCAGACTGTTAGAAGGAAAACTAAGGAACAAAAAGCAATAACTTCATCATCAAAAAACTGGACGTCCACTGAGAGACCCAATTGGAAAGTCAGCAACTACAAAGATGACAGGTGGATAAATCCACAAAGATGGGAAGAAACCAGTGCAAAAAGGATGAACACACCCGAAACCAGAATGCCTCTCCTCCTGCAAGGGATCACAACTCCAGACCAACAAGGTAACAAGGCTGGATGGAGAATGAGTATGATGAATTGACAGAATCAGGCTTCAGAAGGTGGGTAATAAGAAACTTCTGTGAGCTAAAAGAACATGTTCTAACCCAATGTAAAGAAACTAAGAACTTGAAAAAAGATTTGATGAAATGCTAACGAGAATAAACAACTTAGAGAGGAACATAAGCAAATTGATGGAGCTGAAAAACACAACACGAGAACTTCGCAAAGCATACACAAGTTTCAACAGCTGAATTGACCAAGCAGAAGAAAGGATACCGGAGGTCAAAGATCAACTCAATGAAATAAAACAAGAAGGCAAGATTAGAGAAAAAAGGGTAAAAAGGAATGAACAAATTCTCCAAGAAATATGGGATGTTGTGAAAAGACCTAATCTACATTTGATAGGTGTACCTGAATGTGACAGAGAGAATGTATCCAAGCTGGAAAATACTCTTCAGGATATTATCCAGGAAAACTTCCCCAACCTAGCAAGGCAGGCTAATATTCAAGTCCAGGAAATACAGAGAACACCACAAAGATATTCATCAAGGAGAGCAACCCCAAGGCACATAATCATCAGATACACCAGGGTTGAGATATAGGAGAAAATGCTAAGGGCAGCCAAAGAGAAAGGTCAAGTTACCCACAAAGTGAAGCCCATCAGACTCACAGCAGATCTCTCAGCAGAAACCCTACAAGCCAGAAGACAGGGGGGCCAGTATTCAACCTTCTTAAAGAAAAGAACTTTCAACCCAGAATTTCATATCCGGCCAAACAAAGCTTCATAAGTGAAGAAAAAATAAAATCCTTTATGAACAAGCAAGTACTCAGAGATTTCATCACCACCAGGCCTGCTTTACAAGAGCTCCTGAAAGAGGTACTACACATAGAAAGGAACAACCAGTACACTATTGTCAAAATTGAAAGAGCTAAAGGAGCAACGTCAAAAAAACTCAAAACCTAGCAGAAGACAAGAAATAACTAAGATCAGAGCAGAACTAAAGGACATAGAGACACAAAAAACCCTTAAAAAGATCAGTAAATCCAGGAGCTGGTTTTTTGAAAAGATCCACACAATAGACAGACCACTAGCCAGATTAATAAAAAAGAAAAGTGAGAATAATCAAATAGATGCAATAAAAAATGATAAAGGGGATATCACCACAGATTCCACAGAAATACAAACTATCATCAGAGATCATTACAAACAACTCTATGCACATAAACTAGTAAACCTGGAAGAAATGGATAAATTCCTGGACACTTGCATCCTCCCAAGCCTAAACCAGGAAGAAGTCGAAACCCTGAATAGACCAATAACAAGGTCTGAAGTTGAGGCAGCAATTAAGAGCCTACAACCAAAAAAAAGCTGAGGTCCAGATGGGTTCACAGCCGAATTCTACCAGACATGCAAACAGGAGCTGGTACCATTCCTTCTGAAACTATTCCAAACAATCCAAAAAGAGGGAATTCTTCCCAAATCATTTTATGAGACCAACATCATCCTGATACCAAAACCTGGCAGAGACTCAGCAAGAAAAGAAAACTTCAGGCCAATATCCATGATGAACAAGATGCAAAAATCTTCAATAAAATACTGGCAAACAGATTGCAACAGCACAATAAAAAGCTTATCCACCATCATCAGGTAGGCATCATCCTGAGGATGCAAGGCTTGTTCAATATACGCAAGTTTATAAACATAATTCACTATATAAATAGAACCAAAGACAAAAACCACATGATTATCTTGATGCAGAGAAGGCCTTTGACAAAATTGAACAGCCCTTTATGCTAAAAACCCTCAATAAACTAAGTATTGATGGAACGTATCTCAAAATAATAAAAGCTATTTATGACAAACCCACAGCCAATATCATACTGAATGGGAAAAAACTGGAAGCATTCCCTTTGAAATGTGGCTCTAGACAATGTTGCCCTCTCTCACCACTCCTATTCAATACAGTATTGGACGATCTAGCCAGAGCAATCAGGCCAGAAAAAGAAATAAAGAGTATTCAAATAGGAAAGGAGGAAGTCAAATTGTCTCTATTTGCAGACGACATGATTGTATATTTACAAGATCCCATCGTCTCAGCCCCAAATCTCCTGAAACTGACAGACAACTTCAGCAAAGTCTCAGGATACAAAATCAATGTGCAAAAATCACAAGCATTCCTATACACCAATAACAGACTTAAAGAGAGCCAAATCAAGAACGAACTGCCATTCACAATTGCTACAAAGAGAATAAAATACCTAGGAATACAACTAACAAGGAACGTAAAGGACCTCTTCACGGAGAACTACAAATCACTGCTCAAGGAAATAAGAGAAGACACAAACAGATGGAAAAATATTCCATATTTATGGTTAGGAAGAATCAATATCATGAAAATGACCATACTACCCAAAGTAATTTACAGATTCAATGCTATCCCCATCAAGCTACCAATGACCTTCTTCACAGACCTGGAAAAAACCACCTTAAACTTCATATGGAACCAAAAGAGAGCCCGCATAGCCAAGTCAATTCTAAGCAAAAAGAACAAAGCTGGAGGTATCACACTACCTGACTTCAAACTATACTACAAGGCTATAGTAATCAAAACAGCATGGTACTGCTACCAAAACAGAGATATAGACCAATGGAACAGAACAGAGGCCTCCGAGGCAACACAACACATCTACAACCATCCAATCTTTTATGAACCTGAGAAAAGCAAGAAATGGGGAAAGATTCCCTGTTTAATAAATGGTGTTGGGAAAACTGGCTAGCCATGTGCAGAAAGCAGAAACTGGACCTCTTCCTGACACCTTACACTAAAATTAATTCCAGGTGGATTAAAGACTTAAACATAAGACCTAACACCATAAAAGCCATAGAAGAATACCAAGACAAAACCATTTAGGACATAGGTATAAGCAAGGACTTCATGACCAAAACACCAAAAGCATTGGCAACAAAAGCCAAAATAGACAAATGGGACCTAATCAAACTCCACAGCTTCTGCACAGCAAAAGAAACAGTCGTTAGAGTGAATCGGCAATCAACAGAAATGGAAAAAAATTTTGCAGTCTGCCCATCGAAAAAGGGCTGATATCCAGAATCTACAAAGAACTAAAACAGATTTACAAGAAAAAAACAAGCCCATTCAAAAGTGGGCAAAGGATACGAACAGACACTTTACAAAAGAAGACATACATGAGGCCAACAAACATATGAAAAAAATGCTCATCATAACTGGTCATTAGAGACAAGCAAATCAAAACTACATTGAGATACCATCTCACGCCAGTTAGAATGGCGATCATTAAAAAATCTGGAGTCAACCGATGCTGGAGAGGATGTGGAGAAATAGCAACACTTTTACACTGTTGGTGTGAGTGTAAATTAGTTCAACCATTGTGGAAGACAGTGTGGTGATTCCTCAAGGACCTAGAAATAGAAATTCCATTTGACCCAGCAATCCCATTACTGAGTATATATCCAAGGAATATAAATCGTTCTACTATAAGGACACATGCACAAGAATGTTCATTGCAGCACAGTTTACAATAGCAAAGACCTGGAACCAACCCAAATGCCCATTGATGACAGACTGGACAGGGAAAATGTGGCATATATACACCATGGAATATTATGCAGCCATTAAAAACGATGAGTTCATGTCCTTTGTAGGGACATGGATGAACCTGGAAACTATCGTTCTCAGCAAACTGACACAAGAACAGAAAATCAAACACCACATGTTCTCACTCATAGGCGAGTGTTGAACAATGAGAACACATGGACACAGGGAGGGTATTATCACACACTGGGGTCTGTCCGGGGGAAATAGGGGAGGGACAGTGGGGGGTTGGGAGTTGGGGAGAGATAGCATGGGAAGAAATGCCAGATATAGGTGATGGGGAGGAAGGCAGCAAATCACACTGCCATGTGTGTACCTATGCAACAACCTTGCATGTTCTTCATATGTACCCCAAAACCTAAAATGCAATAAAAATATCCCTTGTTTAAAAAAAAAGAAGGATTTACTGGTTTGTGAAGAAGAGGAGTCTATTAAACTTAACAGTGTGTATGGCATTAAAAAGTACAGGATTTGGCATTATATGAAAAACATACCTGCTTATGTATGTTTATCACAGCACCACTCACAATTGCAAAGATATGGAGCCAACCTAGTTGCCCATTAGCTGATGAGTGGATAAGGAAAATGTGGTGTATATGCACTGTGGATATTACTCAGCCATCAAAAAGAACAAAATAATGTCTTTTGCAGCAACTTGGATGGAGCTGGAGGCCACTATTCTAAGTGAAGTAACTCAAGAATGGAAAACCAAATCCCACATATTCTCACTTATAAGTGGGAGCTATGCTATAAGTTTACAAAGGCATACAGAGGGGTATGATGGACATTGGAAACTCAGAAAGTGGGAAGTTGAAAGGGAGGTGAGGGATAAAAAGCTATTGGGTACAGTGTGCAATACTTTGTTGGGTACACTAAAATCTCTGCCTACACTGCTATAAAATTCATCTATAAAACCAAAAACCCCTAAAGCTATTGAAATAAAAAAATTATTTAAATAAAATACAAGACTTGGGAGTCAAGACTCAAGCATAAGCTGAACTTTGTTATTACCATGTCAAAGTCATGTCCATTTTCTCATCTACAAAAGGAAAGTCATAATCATCACCTTACTCAGGCCTTGAGATGCTACTAATACTCTACATTTAAAGCATTTAAATTGTCAGTGCATTGCATTTTCACAATGTCCTACAAGGCTCACTGGTGGACAATAGCATCTGCTCTCCTTTAAGAAAATTTTTGCATTTATTTTATCTTATTTTTTCAGAGACAAGTCTTGCTTTGTCACCCAGGCTGGAGTACTGAGGCACGATCACAGCTCACTGCAACCTCAAATACCTGAGCTCAAGCAATCCTTCTGCCTCAGCCTCCCAAGTAGCTGGGACTACAAGTGCACACCACCATTTTTGGTGCTTTTTTTTTTTTTTTTTGTGGAAGACTGGTCTCACTCTGCTGCCCAGGTATATCTCGAACTCCTGGCTCAGACTCCCAGAGGGCTTGGGATTATAGGTACAATTCATCACAACCAGCCCCAATCTCACATGTTAGAAGAATATTCTTGATATGATAAAATGTTCACAGCATATATTGTAATTAAAATTGGCAGGCTACAAGGCAATGTATAACTATAATAAAAATTATAACAGGATTAATACATAATAAGAGTATCTATTATGTGTCTCCTGTGACAGGAACTGTGCTGAGCACAGGGTATGTATTTTCTTATTCACTCCCCAAAGCAACCCTAGGAAGTAGGGACTTCTAAAAATAAATCTCCATTTTACAGCTGAGCATTTCATTTTAAAGCGAATAATAAATACTTGCCCAGGATCCAGCTTAGATTGAAATCCAGGTGTGTTTGAAACCAAGATTCAGACTTTTAACAATGCTGGGGTATAAGAGTGACACTTGAGAGGGATTTCAGCTACTATCTCCAAGACAAGTGTGGAAAAAGACCTGCTCAAGGAAGAAGGAAGAGGAAATGGTTGAGGAAGAAGTTGATGATGTATTTTTAAGTGTGCATCAATCTTCCTGGTGGAGACAGGTCTCTTAGTGTCATGACCAGCTCTGCCATTTGCAACAGTAGGATTTACAGTCTTTCAAAATCGTTTCTGGTCATTGCTGAACGCAATTTTACATAAAAACAAGCCCTTGAAGTCAACCTCTTAAGTTTTAGAAAAATATATTTCTCCCTGAATTTGGAGTGACATCTCCAATGAACTATCCCCAAAGCAGAGTCGTCCCCTGCAGCTGATCAGTGGAGATTCCCCCTACCCCCGCCAGGCAGAGGGTGGACCTCAGCCACCTGTCAGCCACAGCAGCTGGAGGACCTCTGGAAACGATGGCTGCAGAGGGTGACCTCTGTGCAACACCCAACTGTGGTGAAATGGAAATGTTCATGTTGATCTAGTACTATCTGGGACCCCAGTTTTAAGTGTACACAGTTTCCCAGTCATTGTAGTGGCATCTTGCCCTCTGTGAAAGTCTATAAGCCCCAATTGTCAATAGATTTCAGCTACTATTTCCAAGACAAATGACAAATATTGTTCAGATACAATGCAGTTTCCAAGGGATTTACCCAAATTTTGACCCAAAATATTTTGAGGGGAAGTAGAGGCCTATAATAATTTGCGATCTCCATAATAACTATTAATCATATAGTAGTACCAAGTTCTCATTACAGCCTGAGCCATGAGAGACAGGTGGTGGGTTTTGAGTAATTGAAGTTTTTAGAGCATTTCCCAATTCTGGTTGTGGTAGCTGTTTTGCTACTCAAGATGGATATCAGGATGCAGAACAGTTATATTACGGTGGGGACAACCTTGAAGCTCTTCTAATTTAAATTTTTTAAGTACATTTATTTGCCAGTTCTACTGTTGGAAATGTTACAGTGGTGTCCCTATCATCCGTGTATTTAACTTCTGCAAATCGAAAATACATTGCTATAGTGAAAATACTGCAAAATTACATGGTAATATATATCCTTTTAGAGATATTTACATATGTATTTACATATATTTATACATGCAATTGTGTACAGATTGCATGTATAAATAATACTGCATATTTGTGCTGTGTGTGTGTACTTTACGGGTAATTTGAAAATTTCCAAGGGTAACTTCGGCTATAACCAATTTTTGCTTTAGGCAACATCTCTCCTCACCTCTCCTGCCCCTCCCAATATCACCACCACCATTTCAAATTGAAATTCCACTGTGTTTATGATATATTACTTTTAATACTTCTCATCAAGGGCTCTAAGATCCACAAAGTGCTATCAGCTCGTGTTTAACTGTAAATATTATTTATGACTAGTTCAAGGCAGCAGCTGCTTTTTCTTGGTTCAAATTTGTGAAGCTCGCATCATCATCTGTTAATATTGCATGCCCAGGCTGGGTGCAGTGGTTGACGCCTGTAATCTCAGCACTTTGGGAGGCCAAGGCAGGTGGATCTCTTGAGGTCAGGAGTTTGAGACCAGCCTGGCCAACATGATGAAACCTTGTCTCTACTAAAAATACAAAATAGTTTGGTGTGGTGCATGCACCTGTAATCTTAACTACTCAGGAGGCTGAGGCAGGAGAATTGCTTGAACCCAGTGGAGGTTGCAGTGAGCTGACATTGTGCTATTGCACTCCAGCCTGGGCAACAGAGCGAGACTCTGTCTCAACCAAAAAAACAATTTGCATGCCCATCCCCACTGGGTACCAGACACTGCATTACTCTAAAAATATACTTCCTTTTCCACTGGGCTGGTAGAGTAGTCTGAAAACTCGTTTAACTGCATGCTTTTATTTTTGCTTTTGGCAGCAATGGAAAATGGGGTATGGTAATAGTTTCATTGACATCAAGAAAGCTTGGGTTTGTTTTTCCTGCACAGAATAGAATTATCTCTATAAAACATACATCTGATTTTGTTTCTTTTCCATGCTTAAAATCCTTCAACAGCTCCCCCTTTCCCACATGAAAAAGTCCAAACTTCATGTACACATGACTTAGAAAACGTTGCTTTTTCTTCCAGCATGCCTCTCCCTTATAAACACAGTGTGTTCACAACAAACCCTTGTATTGCTCATGCCAGGGTTTTTCACAACTCCAACCTTTTGTCCCTGCTGTCCCGTCTGCCAGAAGTGTTGTCATGGTCTCCACTCCCTTAGTGGGTTTATACACCCTGAACACCATGCTCAAATATCACTTCCTTTGTACTGCCTTCTGTAATTTCCTGAGCCAGACCTGGCCACGCTTTTTCTTGTATATCTTCAGTATATTTTTATGCTGCTATTGAGGCAGTTATCAACCACTAATGAAATGATAAATTTAAACATCCATTTCATCTATTAGGCAGTGAATACAACAAAACCTGATGAAATGCTTTATTTACCTTTGCAATCCCGGTACCTAACATGGGGGTTGGAACCTGGTGGCTCCGTGTATGCTGAATGAGTGAAGGACCCAAGATCCAGAGATAAATTGCAGAAGTTCAATAAATTTCCTCTAAAATGAATGCAAATTGTGAGTGAATCTCTGTGTGTATACTTGTGTGTACATTTATTTGGGTAGCTGGTCCATAGCCTTCATCATATTCCCAAAGGAACGTAGGACGTAATAATCGGGTTACAAATTACTGATATTATTCCATTTCCTCAGACAATTAAGATCCCTCTTTTTCCTTCTGCATGACAAAAACTAACAAACAAACAAAACCAAGGGGAATGGGGGCCTTTGAAAGGAACGAGTAGGCAGGAATGTCCCTAAAGATGAGGTCT
The DNA here is from genome assembly GCF_009761245.1 of Sapajus apella. NCBI lineage: Eukaryota > Metazoa > Chordata > Mammalia > Primates > Cebidae > Sapajus > Sapajus apella. The sequence goes on from NW_022436963.1 coordinate 20,800,987, forward strand.
GCATGATAGTCTTGTTTCTGTCCTGAAGGGGAGATGGGTGCCCAAAATATCAGTGCTCTGAAGGATTTGAATCTAAGTAGCATGCAACACAAACCCGGAGCTTAGTTCATTCACTCCCTTGTCCCCTGTGGAATTATCTAATGACAAGAGGGATGTGGGTGGTAACAAGCGCAGTACCTTCTTCTCCCTTCCTGTTGAGTCATTCCCCAAATAATGTCTGTGTGAAGTTCAGAGTATGAGGGGAAGTAACATTAGCTTAAGGATTTTTTGTTATTTGAAATCTGTAACTAAATAATAGCACCACTCATTGTGGCTTTTCCTTTCTTTCTGGTTTCATAAATTTCCCTTACATTTTCAGCTGGGTGAATTATTTGCCATTTGCTTTCCTAACCTGGTGTTTGTGCAGCGTCACTGGCAAAAGTTAATATGTGCTTCTTGCTTCCCCAGGGATTCCTGCAGCTCCATAATGATGGAATTAATCTATAAATGTGGTCTTTAAAAGCACCTCTGGGTCTCAATCTTGGAATGAAAGGCGGAGTGGAATGAAAGGGATCTGTTGGTTTCATTATCATTATCTAAATGGATGCAAATGCAGCAGATTGAAAATGCTCATCCTTACCAGAAATGATAAGAATCCAAAGACCCGCTATTTGCATGTTTAATTGTGATGGTGGCATTGACAGACAGAATTACTGAGTGGGGGTTATGGGCACTTCACAAATGGTAATTGTCCTCCCCACTTATTTTTGTCATCTTGATGAGTGTTAGAAGATGGCTAGGCTTTCTAAACACTTGCGCGCTTCCAACTTGGGAGGATATTTTGGCACATTAAGAAAACATGGCATGAATTCAAGTGAGCTGAGTTGCATTAGCCCGTCTTTTCTGGTTAGTTCTGGTTAAATGTTCACTTTTCATGAAGTGCCTTCCTTTACTAAGCACAAAGTTGCATTTCAGTAAATACACACTACTCTCATTTAACTCTAATATCTGAGGTGGATTCTATTATTATTTTCATTTTATAAACAGGAAGTCTGAAACAGAGAAATCAAGTAACTTGGCCAAGTTTACATAGGAAATGACTAAGTCAAGATATAAACACTTATTTGTTTGATTCTCAAGCCAAAGTTGCTGGTATGTGAAATAACGTTTTCCCTATCACCAAAGTTCTCATTTATCAACCATTTATTAATCCATTCATACATCAAATATTTATTTAGCAACTACTATATGCTAGCTACTATATGCAGTAAACAAAATGGAAGCAAGACATTGCCCCCTACCTTCAAGTCCATGCTAGAAATAACCAGAAATGAAATTCTGTTGTTTCTTTACACAGGCATCAAACAGAGCATCATTTTTGCCACCTTCCTCCTCATCAACATCATTAGCATCTTAATTACTTTTTGTTGAGCCTGAGAAAATTGTCACAATCAAAATGGAGTCACTTGTGTTTAACAAAACAAACCAAAAAAAGCCATGACAAATAGAGCCAAGGAAGGCTGTGAAGAGAGAGTCCTCAGACTTCTGTGCTTAATAACAAAAACTATCACAAAAGACTGCAAAAACTGCAACCTTGCCGAAGGCCATCACAACCTTGCACCAAAAAATACTTCTGTGAAGACATCTGCCCAGCACTCCCTATCCAACCTCAGATTGATATCACTCTTGTTATTCATTCCTGTAGTCAAGGAGAATCATTTGAAACCAATTATGTGATCCTCCTCATTTTTCCTTTAAAACCCTTTGTCTTCATTTACCTTCCTGAATACATACACAGTTTGCCATGGCATGCATATTCCTATGCAATGTCCTATTCCTAAATGCATATCTTTTTATTTTAGAGAGGATCTTTCTGTTTATGCTGGTCTATTTATGTTGTTTGACAAGCCCTAAATATCTTCCAGGTGCTGTATTAGGCACCATTTACCTCTAACAACCTTTTGAGGTGAATATGATCATCCCCACAATATAGCTAAAGAAACTACAGCTCGCAGAGCTTAAATGACTTTGCCCATGTCAACCAGCTAGTAAGTGGCAGAGCCAGCATTGAAATCCAGGACTGTCTGATTCTAAAGCCTCATATTTTAATTAGCAATATCACCTGAGAATTCTGAGACCACTCTAAAAACCATTGTCATTTAAGGATGTTTTAGAAACTACTTTAAAAGCAATGTGGATAAAAGGCTTAATGAAGAACCAAAGGTATATGAACTGAGTTCTCAGCCCCTGCCAGTATTGTGCTAGAAACTGTCCAGGTATGCTCTCATTTAAGTACCTCCGTAGACTCCATAGATCTTGTTAGTGCTATTTTGCAAAGGAGAAAGCTGAGGCTCAGAGAGATGAAGTCACTTGCCCAAGATCACATGCAGTGGAGGCAATATTTAAGTCCAGATCTGCTTGATTTTAAAGTCCTACATTTTACTAACAATATCAGCCAGAGTAATCCTAGGGCAAATGCTCATTTTCAAAAGAAAATCCAGAAAATGCTTACCAAACAGCAGCCCGACATTATTTTTCTCTTATTAAAAAAAAAAAAAGTCTTTTTCCCCCTTCCTGCTTGGTAGGGGGATGGTGTGTGTGTGTTTGTGGAATGGTGCAAAATAAAGGAGAGAGACATGCGTAGAGATAAAGGGATTGTAGACAACTCAGGAAATCCAAGTTGATCTAAAGACTCTGGGGTCTGGCTTCTTGCAATCTCTCTATCTGTTGCTAACAGCTCACATCTGGGTAAGTCAGCACGGGATTGGGGGTGGGGAGTCATTTTAAAGAGAAGGAGATCCTCTGTATTAGTTAAGTCCTTTAAACATATACAGTAAAAGGGCCAGAATCCCAGCACTCACATTTTCCCTGGGATGTTGCTGGGTTTCAGATTCTGATTCAGCTTCAGAAGGCAGGGATCCCATGGAGCATTAGAAGGACTGGCGTGATAAAAACAAGGTGATGCATTAAACACCTGTTATATGACTGGTATGATGGTGAGGAGTTTGCATTCATTATGTCTGCCACATTCATTCATGATTTAAATGTGGTGTCCCCTCCAAAATTCATGCTGAAACTTAATCCCCATTGTGGTTGTATTAAGAGTTGGACCCTTTTCGGAGGTGACTGAATCATAAAGGTGGAGCCTTTGTGAACACGCTTATAAAAGAGGCTTTAGAGAGAGTTTCCCTTTGCCCTCCTGCCTTCAGCCACGGAGGGCACAGCATCAAGGTGTCATCTTGGAAGCAGAGAGCAACCCTCACCAGACACCAATACCAGTGCCTTGATCTGGGACTTCCAGCCTCTAGAACTGTGAGAAACAAATTTCAATTCTTTATAAAAACCTCAGTCCCTGGCATTTTATTATAATAACATAAATGAATTAAGACAACTTCATTTGATCCTTTCACCCACCCTGGAAATGAGGCAGTCTTATGCCCTTTTTATGAGACCAGGGGATTGTAGGTTCAGAGAGACCAAACTGCAAGATGGAATGCCTACCCTACTACTTGCGCCTTCTAAGGAATCCATACCCCTAAGTATTCTTTAGGCAAAAATTCAAAACCACATGGTGACCAGATAATTCTAATCATAGATTGGGAATGGGTAGTTCATCTGAGAGTACAAGCCAATAGCAGGCTGGCAACCTGTGGGGTGAGCTACAATGAAAGCCTTATGCATCGTCATGTGCTGTGGCTCAGACCTGTAATTCCAGCTAGGAGGCCGAGGTAGGAGGATTGCTTGAGCCCAGGAGTTCAAGGCTGCAGTGAGCTATGATCATGCTACTGCTCTCCAGCCTGGGCAACACAGCAAGACCCAACTCTTAAAAAAAAAAAAAAAAAAAAAAAAGGCCAGTTGTGGTGGTTCATGCCTGTAATCCCAGCACTTTGGGAGTCCAAGGTGGGTGGATCACCTGCGGTCAGGAGTTTGAGGCCAACCTGGCCAACATGGTGAAACCCTGTCTCTACCAAAAATACAAAAATTAGCCAGGTGTGGTGGCATGCAACTGTAATCTCAGCCTCTGGAGGCTGAGGCAGGAGAATTGCTTGAACTCGGGAGGTGAAGTTTGCAGTGAGCAGAAATTAAGTCACTGCACTCCAGCCTTGGCAACAGAGTGAGACCCTGTCTTAAAAATAAAAAGTTTTATTCAGGTAGATATGTTGGTTGCTAATAAGTTTCATTCTCTTTCTTTTACTTTCTGCCCCACCCCATCCTTAGGGTTCAAATGATGTAAAATGCTAAGATGCAGAGATGGTGTTGCTAGTTAATTTTAGGAACAGAAACACAAAGATGTCCAGAGAAAGCCCATGAAGAATTTGGTGTAGTGAGGAAAGCAAAGGTGTGAGTTAGCAGAGGCTATAGAGTGATGGGCATAGAAGGAAGTTCAGTATATCAGCCAGAGATCCATCTGTTTCCATTGCTGATGTTACAGCTGACTGCTTAAATACTAAACAAGCTGTCCACGACACCTGAGAAGTCCTATACCACCATTGGGATTTCTACTTTTTTGGTGCTCACCTTTACGTTCACTTAAATCTGATTACTTAGAGTAACATGTTGAGTTTCTGAAATTATGCATGATTGCATTCACAGATCTGAACAGACAGTGGAACCTAAAGAAAAAAAATCCAGGGCAAAAGGAAGGTGACTCCCAACTTGGGAAAAATTTTGATTTTTTTCCATTCAGCTCCATTCAGAACAGTAAAATGTAAGTATAAATCTAGATAGAGAAACATTTCCTAATATTAAGTTAAACAGATCCCTGGAGTTAACAGAACATCAACCTACTCCAACACTTTACCTAATCCATTAATCCCCACATAAACACCCAACTAGTCTTCTTGTCTGTGTTTGAATACTTCACCAGTGGGGTTCTCCCTCTCCTGGTATAATTGCCAGGAGGTTCGAATACCTAAAATTTTTGCATAACAAGCAACTAAGATAAAAGCAACATAATACAGAATAACATATTTCTAACACTTATATTCCAAACGACAAATATATCTTTATTGTGCTTGGCATGAGAGTAAGCAAGACAGGTGGAAATCCTGTCTTTGTGGGGTTTACATCATTCTTACCAAATTTTTATTTTGAAAAATGTCTAACATACAGAATAGTAGAGAGAATAGTGTAATGAACACCTACGTTCTATTATCCAGTTCAACAGTTAAGAATGTAGAGCTCTTTCTGTTTCATTTTTATACCTTTTCCCGCCTCCTACCACCCTGCTGAATTATTTTAAGATAAATACTAGAAGTCATATTATTTCGCTATGTGTTTCTTATAGATAATGACTTTTTTCTTCATATAACCACAATATTGTTATTCCCACTTGAAAACATTTAACAATTTTTTTTTAGTCTCATCTGATTTCCAATCAGTTTTTTTCTTCAAATTTTTCTTTTTTTTTTTTATTAAAAATATCCTTTTACAGTTGGGTTTTTTTGGAGTTTTACATTACAAGGAAATGTGCTCTTTGAACAAAAAACAAGCTAAATCTTGATAACTTATTACCAACCAATCACATATGTAGTTAAACCCACATAGAGAAGTACTGATTCTATAAAATGTATAGATTTAAACAAAACCACTAGCTATCTTTTGTTTTTAAGATTTTTTGTGTGTTTTTTCCTTTACTTTTAGAAGCTTACCTTCTAAAGATTATTATAAGCTTGATATTAGACATCAGTCTTCTGTTTTCTTCAAAATGATTTTCTTCTTTTTTATCACATGGCTTTCTTTGTTAATGAAGCACAGATCATGTTTGCAATGTGATAGTTGTGCTCCTTGGAAAACCTATTATTCTGAAGGCCTAACATCCTCAGAAAACATTCACTGAAAGCCCACTAGAATAATAGAATGGCAGGGCTATTGATCTAGCAATCCAACTTCTAGGACTGAATACAGAAGAAAATATGAGAGCAGAAATAAATATTATATTTATATATTATATAATCATATAAGATGTTTAAAATTTTTCAGTTATAAAAAACTATGAGATAAACATTATATATTATATATATTATTATCATGCTGTTATACATTAAACACATAATTTTTAAATTAAATATATTTAATGACATATTTATATCTTATGCAAAATGATGTCCATACCATTTTGTATTTATAACATTGAAAATTTTTAAAGTTCATTGACTGAAATTCATTAAATAAATTAAGGTTAACCTCTGCAATGAAATACTACAAAGCAATTAAAAATTACTATGGAATATTTGTATCAATATGGAAAAATAAAGTATTTTAGGTGAAAATATTAGGCTATGAAACAGTATGTAGCATTGTTATACAAGATTCCCAAGTTGTATTAATTTTAAAAGGTGCAAAAGACCTAAAAATATATATATATACATATATATGTGCAAAAGACCTGAAAACATATATATACACATATATATGTAGTTTTTAGGTCTTTTGTACCTTTTATATATGTGTATATATGTTTTTATATACATATATATGTAGTTTTTAGGTCTTTTGCACCTTTTATATACATATGTGTATATATACGTAGTTTTACACACACATAAAGTGATTCCATTTGTAATTATTCCATGTATTCCCTGACACTCAAATATACATATCCATGAACAGAATAGCCTGGATGACTATATGCCAAAATGTCAGCAGTGATTCTTTCTGGGTAATAGGTTTGCTTGAATATATAGTTCTTAAAATGTCTGTGTTTTCTGAATATTTTATTAAGTATATATTATTTTATATTATGAAAACATTTATGTTCTTAATGTTAGGTTAGGAAAAGTTACTGGTCTAAGGTTACAGATAGTTCATTTCAAGGAAAGACCCAAGTCCTCCCTTGAGAATCATGTTATTTGCTTCTCCTTCACTTAAGGCATGTTTCCTGGCAGAATGTTTCTCAGTTGCTGTGTAACTAGGTTTCAGTTATGTCTGTCCTACCAGGTGTTTAAGCTTGAACCAGACACACCTGAATCATGGCATTGGCTTAAGCTGGGACCACAAGACATACACACAGGCGAGACATGTACAACAGGTATCAAAGGCATTGAGAGGACAGAATAATACTCAATGTCCAGGTCATTGTGTGAAGCTGTTCAGGTTGAGCTCTGCACACCTCCTGAGGTTGAGGGTATCATTTACATTAGAAACTATAAAAGTTTCTGCACATGATGGTTCCCTATAGATGTGCAATGCCCAATCTGTAAACCGTGCCACAGAGTCCTGACTTCCACTGGGGCCAGAGGAAACTTCATGGAAAGGAAGTCGCCTTGAGGTTGACATTTCAATACAACCCAATTGTGAGTGCTTTAGTAACACTGTTGTGCTAATATTTAATGTGATTTGTTGTTGTTGTTTCTTTTGAGATGGAGTCTCACTGTTACCCAGCTGGAGTACAGTGGTGGGATTTCCACACACTGCAGCCTCTGCCTCCTGGGTTCAAGCAATTCTCCTGCCCCAGCCTCCCAAATAGCTAGAACTACAGGCATGTGCCACCACACCTGGCTAACTTTTGTACTTTTAGTAGAGACAGGGCTTCACCATGTTGGTCAAGCTGGCTGGAACTCCTGACCTCAAGTGATGATCTTCCTGCCTCAGCCTCACAAAGTGCTGGGATTACAGGCATGAACCACTGTGCCCAGCCCCAATAAATTTTTATAACATCTACAGTGAATGTATGTAAGACCAAAAACTACAACAATTAAAGATATTGAGACTTTTCTCAGAAATCAAAGAAATTCTCTTAACTGAAAAAAACATCTTCAATAAGCCTTTAGTGTACTCTTGGATATATTAGGTTTATTTGTGTTTAAATTAATCAGATTTTCTCAAAGTAGTTCCTGATTAATATGAAACTGATTACATATACACTGGCTTTCCTACATTGGCTGACATGAATCAGCTTTTTCTTTCACTTCATTTCTTAAGATAATTACTTTGTATTTGTGAAGAATGCCTCACTTACTTAGACATTTCCAAGGCAGAACTTCAAAATGATTATGAGAGAATTACCCCCAAGTTTCACACAGAACATTAGGATTTATTCAGTTTAAATAGAGAAGTACAACTCAACATTTATTTTTAAATAAAATGGAAATGTCTGCCCTTTTCACTTTCCTATCTCTTTCTCTCTTTCTTTTCGTTGTTCATTTCTTTTTCTTCCTTCCTGGTTTAAGTTCAGCATGGCGGGTGAACAATTAAACAAGTTACTAGATTACGGTACTGAAAGCCAAGTTTCTGAATGCCAGAGAAGACAGTTACAAATGTGGAAGGAAGAAGGCTAGAAAAATGCCAGTAGTGTTGGATTGGAATTGTAGATGGCAGTATAAACTCATGGTTTTATAAAATCTATACACAGAGGAACATGGTACTTATAAATATCTGTTTCTATATATATGTCAATACATACAAGTATTTTCAAACTCTGTCTATTGAGAGGGCCAAGAAACAATGACAGCCTAGTAGCTACAAGCACATTGAGCACTCATATCTCGGTTTCTAAATACTATCTATTCTCCAAGTATTTCTTGGAGAAATGGCTAGTTCCAGGGTTGGGGCAGGGAAAATACAATATGAATGTGACACATCATTTTGTGTCAGAATGTAAGGAAATGCTTAATAATAGATTAAAATATATAATATCTAGCTTGAAGGAGCCCCCAGTTACCAATTAGAGAAGATTTTGAACATCAAAATCAATGTTATTAAAATATTACCCATCAAATAAAATAAGAACGTATGATTCTATACTAACATATATAGATAAATAACAAATGGAGAAAAAGAGGTGGTAGATTCAGGTAGGATTCATCAATGGTTATTCATGCTGGTAAGTGGAGATCTGATAAGAAATGGAATTTGCGTGTCATTATAAAAAATCTCCCCTATAAAATACTAATCAATTACAAAGGGAAAATTGGTGACTTTAAGGAGGCAAAACTGTAGACAATGATTTGACCAGGCCTTCAAGGTTAGCATCATCGTTGAGAAGACAAAGCAACATCACACACCTCCTTTTGTGATGTGCAGAGAAAAGCACAGCATCATTTCTGGGTGTTGCTGCCAAGAATGTATGATCAGAATTTGATCATGAGGAAACATTGGGAAACCAAGAGGGAAGGTCATTCCACAGAATGAAAAGTGTCTCCTCTTTAAAAGTGTAAAGTACGTGACATCTGGGAAAGAGGGAGGGACTGTTCCAGATTAGCAAAGTTTGAAATGGCATGATAACTACTAAATGTAAAACATGTCCCTGGACAAGAAAGGAAAAGAGACATTATTGTGAAGCTGGCAAAATTTGAAAGGGATCTGTGCATTGGATCTGTGTTGTGCCAATTGGGAGGGCTGGATGGTTTTGTAAGAGTACGTCCTTGTTTTTTGGAAACAGACACTGAAATCTTTAGGCATGATGGAACATCATGTCTAGCTTGCTCTCAAAAAAATTCAGAAAAGTGATAATGAATACGTATAGAGAGCATGGGAGATGGAGTTAATGCAACACCTTAACAATTAGGGAATCCAAGAGAAAGACATTCAGCACATTTTAGTACTGTTCTGGCAACTTTTCCTTAAGTTTGCAATTATTATTTTTAAAAGTTATTTTTAACAAAATTAAACACATAAGTGGGGAAAATGCAAGTGGTTTTTACATAATATAAAAAACATAAAACAAATAGGAATATTATCTCCCACTTATTAAGTGCCAGGCACTGTAGCTACTTTATCTCTTATCCTTTGAGGAGCCATCTGGTGAGATATTATTGTCTCCTCTTTAAAGAGGAGATAACGAGCTCATAGAGATGAAGTTATTTCCCTAAAGTCACTCTGCAAGTTTGGGGCAGAGACCAGATTCAAACCAGGGGAATCTAATTCCAAAACCCACACTCCCAGCCACCATGCCGTGTTCCCTCTGTGTGGAATGATCTCAAAGGACACGATATTATTAGTATCATGATTAAGCACTTCTTATGGACCAGACACCATGCTATACACTCTTACTTGCATTCTGTCTTCCAAGCTTGCAACTCTGTGAAGGCAGCAGCTGTGTTGTCTCCATTTTACACTTGAGACACTGGGGCTAAGAAAAGTGTGATTCACACAGCTGGAAAGTATGGGAGCTGGCGTTTGGAATCCAGTTCTGTCATTACATCAAGAAGAGAGAAACTTCTTGCTGAATGGTGACAGTGGGAAAGACACAGAGGGGGCATTAACAAGTTTTAGACCCCAGGCTTTGGGACTCTACTAATTCTAAATTACCTTGATTAAATTGCGTTGGTAAATATACAAGGCATATGCACAATGGACACAGTGCCTATAACCCAGGACACATTTAGGAGCCCCTGAAAATGTTACACTTTCTTTTAAAATCATATCACAAAATCAATATAATCCATCTCGGACTATATTTGTCTTAACACCAAAGTGGTGATAAAATACAATCTTTAAATGTTTTGGTTTTTTTTTTTTTTGAGGTGGAATTTCACTCTTATTGCCCAGGCTAGAGTGCAGTGGTGCGATCTAGGCTCACCGCAACCTCCACCTCCTGGGTTCAAGCAGTTCCCCTGCCTCAGCCTCCCAAGTAGCTGGAATTACAGGCTTGCACCACAATGCCTGGCTAATTTTTTGTATTTTTAGTAGAGATGGGGTTTCTCCATATTAGTCAGGCTGGTCTTGAACTCCCGACCTCAGCTGATCCACCCACCCTGGCCTCCCAAAGTGCTGGGATTACAGGCGTGAGCCACCGTACCAGCTATAATCTTCAATTTTTTTTATGCAGAAAGGAGCTCATTGAAGGCAAAAGTGTCTGGGGCCCATAAAAGTTGCAATGTAGCCCTGCAAGTGTATTTTTAAACAGATCTGATATGGTGAAACTGTGTCTTGGTTAGGATACTCACAAGTCACACTCAACAAATGAACAACCCTGGATTACAGATGGCTTCACTCAGGGTAGATTGCACTATTTAAAATCTACTGCAAAGGGGAAATTGTAACTGTATTGACTTCATGAAATTGACAAGGATTGGCCGCAGTGAAAAAAATATTCGTTCCACAGGGAGAAAATATTAAAGTCATATCTCAAACAAGATAAAGGCAATAATGGGTTTGTGATTTGGCAGCTGTCCTTTTGTTGTGTTTTTGTTGTCATGAGCTGTTCTCCTACAGACCTTTTAGTCTTTGTGCTTGACAATATCATGTTACTGTCACAATGTTATATGATTCTACTAGTCAGCAATTGAAAAACTAATCACATGAAAAAAGTAGATGAGGATTTTTTTTCTTTTCAATCCATGGTGTTCTCTATCAGCTAGAGTACATTTTATTTTGAACCAAGGGAAACTCAAACTATTTTAAGCCAAAAAGGAAGTTATTGAATCATGCAACTCAAAAGACCAAGACTAGTCTGTCTTTAGGCAAGGCTTATTCAGGATCCAAACAAAGTGACCAGGACCTAGTTCCTTTCTGTCTCACACTGTCACAGCTGTCTTCTGTGTGTCGTTTTCCTTTTAGCCTATATGTGATGGCGAGATAATGACAACAGTTTCAAATCTCGAGGAAAAGAAATATGTTTTCCTAACATTCCCGTAAAACTCTTGGGATTCATTGGACCAACCAGCTTGGAAAACATGCCCACCCCTGATCACTGTGGCCAGTGCTCATTGGCAGAGGCCCAGGTTATAAATTCTGCCCCAGGCTAAAACATAAAGCTGAATCCCTCAGTGAAAAGTAAGGATGTGTAAAAGCAATCAAGAAAAAGAAAAAAAAAAAAAAAACCAAATCTCTATGTGCTCCCAGAACTATGACTTCAGCCCCTACTGATCCCCAGATATATATATAAGAGGTGGTCTTGGCAGGGCACAATGACTCATGCATATAATCCCAGCACTTTGGGAGGCTGAGGCTGGCAGATCCCTTGAAGCCAGGAGTTCAAGACTAGGCTGACCAACACAGCAAAACCCTATCTCTCCTAAAAATACAAAAATTAGCCAGGTGTGGTGGCACATGCCTGTAATCCCAGCTACTTGGGAGGCTGAGGCATGAGAATTGCTTGAACCTGGGGGGTGGAGGTTGCAGTGAGCCAAAATTGCATCACTGCACTCCAGCCTGGGTGACAGAGGTGCACTCCACCTCTTTCTTCAAAAAGGAGGTGGGCTGGGCTGGACTTGGCTGCTCAAGCCTTTAATCCCAGCATTCTGGGAGGCTAAGGTGGGAGGATCACTTGAGGCCAGGAGTTTGAGACTAGCTTCAGAAACCTAGAAAGACCCTGCCTCTACAAAAAATGAAAAATTAGGTGTGGTGGTGCACGCTTGTTGTCCCCGCTACTCAGGAGGCTTGAGTCCAAGAGTTCAAGGCTGCAGTGAGCTATGATCACCACTGCACTCCAGCCTGGGCAGCAGAGTGGAACCCTGTATCTCAATAAAAAAAGATGTGGTCTGGCTTAATGTTAGGGACACAGCCTCTAGAATTAGATCATGTGGCTCATTCCCTTACATGTTGGGCCTAGAGAATTCTGTGTCCAACATCACACAACCAGCAATGTGGGAAAGTTGTGGACTCAGATCCAGACCACTGCACCTCTGGAAGACACAGGCTGGCAAAAGTCCTTCTCTCCAAACCTCCTTCCCTCCCACTGCCCAACCTTCAGCAGTTTATATTTTCATTGTTTTTGGTTTATTTACTAGGTCAGTTGCTCCATGAAAACAAAACAACATGAAGTTTTGTAATATATTGTCAACTCTCCTTCTGGTTTGAAAAATAAATTCTCCCCACAGCGTTCAGACCAACAATGTAGGTTTCCAAGGAACCCATATATGAAAGCAGCTCAATCCATTATACTTCTTTTCTCATTAGCCCATCACTCTGATAAAAAAAAACAAACTAATTAAATTAACTCCAGGAACTGTCTGAAAGAAACCAGGAGACATCAAAGTCTTTCATGAATGGTACTGAGTAGGTCTAAAAAGTCACCTTATGTCAATATCATTCCATTAATTCCCAAACATAGTTATTACTGACCATGAATGCAGGAAAATGGGATTAGCTTCCACAAAAACTACCCAACTTTTATGTATCTAAATATATTGGCAATGTTTATTTGTTTGTTTGTTTGTTTAACATATCTTGCCCAATAAAATTATTCTCAATGCTGCTTTTTTGGGAATTAAGCTGGTGGCTCTCCCTGGCTTTAGGTCACAGGCCTCTTTTCCTCAAGAGCAAAGAAGTGATGGTTATAATGGTTACTGCAAGGGACAGTCGTTTCCAATTGGCTTGCCCTAGTCACCTTTTGTTCTGGAGGTCTACGCAAAGGTATCCACCCACATCTGGAAAGTCTTTTTCATTCACTCAGGATTTTGAAACTAAAGTCTGAATATAATTCTGTGTTCTCTCTGCAAGTTCCCAATCAGGAGAGCAAGATACAAATGGAGAACTCGCTAATCATTAGTACTTCTTTTTTACAAGTCCATACCCCACTTCAAAATGTCTTTTATTTTTTTCTCCTATATTCTCCTGGGAACTAATTAGATATTCACTTGAACTCTCCCTTTAAAAAAATTAGATAACTTTGTCCAGGAGTTTTCTGAATTCAAATCCAGCCCGTCTCTCCACATCAAACATATCCCATTTGAGGGATATTTCCTGGCTCCTATTTGTCTTCTCCTTAGAGGCTTTAAGCTCCCTGAGGATGAGACCTCGTCCAGCTTCCTTCCAGGACCCTCAACAATATGTCATACTTTCAAAGCCTCCAATAAAGACTGGGTCAGTTCAGTTCCTCTTCAGAGTAAGTAAAGAGTTAAAAACACCGACTGAAAACTCCTCAAGAGGTTTCGTTATTTCTAGATTTTGTATCTTTATTTTATTATTTACGCGTACGGGATTCTTAGTACAGAGCATCTTATGATACAAGTTACATATAAAAGGCCTTGTTATTACTTCTGCACTCTGAATCTCTTTTTTCTGGAATCTGTAGTATAATGTTAAATTAGAATTAAAGGAAAATCAACGTATCAAATAGGGTTCTAAAGCACCTGCAATTGTTATTACTACATTACACAAGTCCACATGTATGCGTTGAGCACCTTCATGTCCCTGGCACTGTTAGACAGCCTGTGGGAATAAGATGGGAGTAGGGAAGGGCAATTTCTGTTTTCAAGGGTTTGGTAATGTTAGGGAAATCCAAGGGCATATCTTTTTCATAGAAAACCTACAGGACTTTATTCCATTAAATTATGGAAGCTGCCTCTGAGAGTAAGCTTAGATCAGTGATTCCCAGAAATTTTTTGTGTTTGGACAATTTGTGATGCTACCCATATTTGAGGTCTGACATAAGGCCATCAATAAAGACACTAGACACACACACACCTGCTGCTTATTATGACAATTATGTCATAAAAGTAAGGACATCTTAGCATTTTTGGAAAAGAGATAAAGGACAATGCGTTCAATGGATTAAATTCTGATTTATAAAAAAAAATCATGCTGTATGTAGTTTTTCTCCCTGATTCACTGGGAGGTGACAGAAATTCTGCTACCATTCCTAGCCTGGGAGCCACTGTGCAGTAATTGTGAGGGCTTTCCATGTGTGAAGTGCTTATTTGTATTATGTCTAAGGGAGACAGTGAGTAAGAGGCTTGGCAGCTGCAGGGATATTAATCAAGATCTAGCAGGCTCAGGAGCTTTCTCTCTGCTCCCCAGAGGCTGTTTCATAACAAACATCAGGGGTATTTGCCTCTGGTTCCTGGGAAAAGAGGACAGGCAGGAAGGAGGTTTAGCTGGCTGCCACCTGCCCATGGGCACCCTAGGAAGTTTGTTGGGTGTGGAAAGGAAATAGTGTGAATTGTAGGAAGCATAAATCCTGATACTGCTCCAGGGTGGGATAATGAGCTCTGGGCTTCCCTAGGTTTTGACACAACCTTCACTTCACTTGCATTCCTGGGCAGGGGAGTAGCCAGAAACAGGCGGTAAGACCCCACGTGCTCCCCAATTGTAAGCTGACATTCCACGTCTCACTCTGATACTGTCTGTTCTGGTGGAGACATTGAGCAGGAAGGATTGATTCTGGTGTGCTATGACCTCAAGTGAGGAGCTCAGGACACCAGAAAGCTTTCTGTAAGTTTGCTAGACTCTTTGGAAGGTTTCAGACCCAGAGTTTTCTAGGTCAGCCACACACAAATATACCTCAGGGTGGAGGTAACCTAGGCAGATCTGGAATCAGAAAATGGGGTTATTCTTTCCACATTATTTTTTATTGCTGAAAAGGAACTGAAGAGAAGAATCAGAACTGAAGGTGCTATGAATGTACATGAGTGGGAGACTGTCCAAGAGATATAGAAGGGGGGGCGTATATCATTTTCAATGTGATAGCAACTACATTAAACAAAGTCACAGGAAACAAAGAAACAGGGTAAAATTAATTTTAATAATACAATATATATTAATATATCATATTAATATGTATCAATATTATAGTACCCCTATATTTTTATACAAATATATTAAAATGATCATTTAATCAATATGAAAATTATTAATGAGACTTGTGCATTCTTTTTGTTTTCGGTATCAAGTGCTTAGAATCCGGAGCATATGACACAGCACATCTCAATTCAGATAAGCCACATTTCAAGTGCTCAGTAGCTACATGAGGCAAGTGGCTATCGTATTGGGCTGTATGGACCTAGATGTTAAACATTACATTTTTTATTTTAAGGATTATATTTTTTACTTAGTATCAAAGCAGAAAAACGTTCAAAATAAAACAAAATTTAAAACTAAGTTACAAAACAGTACTGAATTTTTGCTTCTTTTTTTTAATATGTGGATATGTATAGATGAAAGTTGAAGAGTTACTTGTCAAGATGAAAACAGTAGTTGCTTATGAGAGGTTTGGTTAAAGTGGATTTTTTTTTTCTTAATTTTCTATATATTCATTTTTTCTATAGTGAACATGTAATATTTGAATAATGGAGAAGTAATACATATAATATTTCTTTTCATCAAACAATCCAAAGCACATATGACAAAGTGTTGACGTTGTTAGTTCTGAACGATGACTAGATTAGGTAATTAGTGTAGTATTCATTATGCACACACTATTTTAAAATTTTTCTCTCATACAAAATTTAAACCTTTTTAAAATTTACATATGTTCATTGAAGACAAATTTAGAAAACATAAATAAAAATAGAAAAAGTTAATGCATAGTTTTCTGAGTGCATATATAGTATGTATATTTTTACTTAATTTTTTTTTTTTTTTGAGATGGAGTCTCACTTTGCAATACAGGCTGGAGTACAGTGGTGTGATCTCAGCTCACTGCAACCTCCACCTCCTGAGTTCAAGCAATTCTCCTGTCTCAGCCTCCTGAGTAGCTGTGATTACAAGCACACACCACCATGCCCAGGTAATTTTTGTATTTTTAGAAGAGACGGTGTTTCACCATATTGGTCAGGCTGGTCTTGAGCTCCTGACCTCAGGTGATCCACCGGCCTTGGCCTCTCAAAGTGCTAGGATTACAGGCACTGCACGTGGCCCATATTTTTCTTTTTTTAAATAGATACAGAATACTACAGGTTTCCTTCTTGTTTTTTCTTTTTTTTCACTTTAGTCTTTCACATTTACTGGAAGTTGGCACTTTCTACTGACACAGCATCATCTTAATGCCTCTGTAGTAGACAGCAGCCCAGCAGGGGATGCCTTATAAAGGGGTTGTAGGGCTGGATTTTATGCCTGCACTACACTTTCAATCCTAGTTCTGCCACTCTCCAGCTACATAATGATGGAAAAATTACATATGTACCTCTGTTGTTTGTTGTATTTTTTTTTAATCTGTTAGATGGGGCAAATAATAGTATGTACCTTAGAGGTTTTCATGTTTGTAAAGTACCTAGAACAATGCTTGGCACAAAGTGAACCTTATGTAAGTGTTGCAAAAATAATCCTAGAAGTCATTCTCTGTAGGATTGAATCTACCTTTCTTGGAACCAACTTATCATAACACTGAGTAGCCTAATGCTCCATTCTGTAACTTTTCGATGAAGTAATAAAGAATAATTTCAGTACATTTAAAATTGTATATTTTCACGAGTTCATGGAGATGTTTGCTTTCTAACCAACGATTATGAAACTCCTCCCACTCCTGTGACTTTAACTCCTCCTCCGTGCTTTTCACTAGCATTTCCCAAGATATATTCTAAGGAACACTAGTTTTGGTGAGTATTGACAGGTAATAACTGAAAAAAGAAGAGGGGCTTCCAGGTTAAATTTCAGAAATTCTTGATTAAACAAAGGTAATGGGGTATACTTTGTGCACGCCTCTAACATGCAAATCTGCATTGGCAATTTCCAACAAAGGACATAAAATGAAGTTGTCCTATCTTTTCCTTACTCAGCACACTGGGAACTTGTGTTCTTCCCAATGTACTTTGGGAAACACTACTTTATACTTTGAACAACAATTTCAGTAGTACAATGCTTTGATAATGGGGGGCTTAAATGTTATTCAAATTCCTGGTAATCTCAGGCTCAGGCAAAAATATATTTTAGTTCACTTGTTTCTATAATTGTTTTAAGAATATCTTTCCCACTGGTTTCTTCCCCAGAATGTAAGTGAATTTTCTGTTTGTCATGTGGCATCTGGGCTTTCCTACCTGAGGACTGTGCAACATGGGCATATTCAAGCAGCAAGAAATGCAGATGAGGGTGGGATGAAACTGCAAGAGCCCCAAGGCATTTTCTGAAAATTGTTACATGCCTTAGTTTTCTATGCTGTGTGACAGATTACCAATTTAGTAGCTGAAAACAACATGCTTTGGCTGAGGATGGTGGCCAACACCTGTAATCCTAATACTTTGGAAGGCCGAGGTGGGTGGATCATGAAGTCAGGAGCTTGAGACCAGCCTGGCAAACATGATGAAACCCCATCTCTACTAAAAATATAAAAATTAACTGGGTGTGATGGCAGGCGCCTGTAATCACAGCTACTCAGGAGGCTGAGGCAGGATAATTACTTGAACCCAGGGGGCAGAGGTTGCATTGAGCCAAGATTGTGCTACTGCACTCCAGTCTGGGCAACACAGGAAGACTTCATCTCAGAAAAACAACAACAGCAACAACAGCAACAACAACAACAAATACAGAAAAAAACAAAAAACCCAACATGCTTCATTATCTCAGTTTCTGTGTGTCAAAATCTGAGCATGGATTACCTGGCTTCTCTGCAGTAGGGCAATAGAGGGGTCGTCTGGGGCTGAGGTGTCATCAGAGGCTCAAGTGGGAAAGAACTGGCTTCCAAGCTGTGAAGGTTGTTGGCAGTGCTCATTATTTTTCCACTGTAAAAATTATGGCAGTGTCCTTCTTCAAAGGACAATCTCTCCCCATTTTACTAGGACAAATTCTTACGTAATAAAACTTAATCACAAAATTGACATGTCATTACTGTTGCCATATTTATTGGTTAGAAACAAGTCACAGGTCCTGGCTTTGCTGAAGGAGAGGAAATTATATAAGGTATGGAGCATTGGGAGTCACTTTGGTGCATGTCTGTCACTGTACATTTTCTAAAATCCTGAATGGGACATTGTTTTCTTTGGCAGAGCTAATGGTTGCATCCCAGTTAATGCAGTTATTTCTTTATGTCATTTGTATCAACAGATATATTCTAGCTTTTTAAAAAAATCATTCCCTCTTTCTGAACCTCTCTCATCTCTTTGACTAGATTTTAAAACTAAAAGATAAGGATAGCATCTCTTAGTATTCTTCATAGTTATAATGTGGATCTCAAAGTAGGCTTTTACTACATGTTTGTTGCATACATGAATGAAGTTCTTGGCCTATGGTAGGCCACCCCTTCCTAGTTGAGTGATCTTTGGCAAATTGCTTAATTATTCTAAATCTCAGTATCTTTAGCTATAAAATGAGGATAATCACACTTCATGGAGAAATCTTGTAAAAGAGTAATTTGAACACTATCACTCCTCTGCTTTAAACCTTCAGTGACTCCCCATGCACTTGTAGTTGGTTCAGATTCCTCAGTTTTGGTCTCTAGGCCCTACATGATCTGGCCTCTGCCCCTGTCTCTAACCCCATCTCCTGTCACTGTAACCCACTCAATAGAGTGGGCCACAAAGAATCCCTTAACTTGCCTAATTATCCCCAGTTCTTTCCTGCCTCAGTGCCTTTGCATTTGCTGTTCCTCAGCCTGCAATATTCTTCACCCAGATCACTTCACCAATTTCTCCTTTTTTTTTTTTTTTTAAGACAGATTCTTGCTCTGTCATCCAGTCTGGAGTGCAGTTGCTAGATCATGGCTCACTGTACCATCGAGCTCCTCGGAGTCAGGTGATTCTCCCAAGTTGCTGGGACCACAGGCATGCACCACCATGCCCAACTAATTTTTGGTAGATACTGACTGGGCTTTGCTCTGTTTCCCAGGCTGATCTCGAACTTCTAGGCTCAAGCAATCTGCCTGCCTTCACTTCGCAAAGCACTGGGATTACACCAGGTCTGGCCATTTCTCTTTCTCATTATCATTCAGGATTCACCACAAAAGGTAGCAACACTAAAAGGCCCTGCCAGACCACCTGCATTTGCCACTGTGCAATTCATTACCCTTCTTTATTTTCTTTATAACAATGAACCCTTTGAAATTCATATATTGTTTGTACATATGTGTCTTATGTCCTCTCCTTGCCAGAATGGAAGTTTCATAGAGGCATGGACCTGGCTTATTTTCCACTGGATCCTCAATTCCTAGCACAGGACCTGACATATTTGTTGAATAAAACAGTGTCATTTTTGTTATATATATGTAAATATATATTATGTATAAAAGCACAATTCCTGAGACAAAATTTAAAACAGACATATAAACAGAAGGTGTTTTGAAAAATAAGTAGGAATAGTTTTATATTCAGGATAAGTAAAACTGGGGTTCTAGTCAGAACTTGTAAACTCTGAATTCCTTCCTCTAACAGCTTGAATTTTTTTTTCTGTTTATCAGTACTCGGTTGTAACAGGAAAGGAAGATATCTGGCAAATAGATTGTAATTTAGTGCCTGGCACACATGAATAACAGCAAAATCTAATGATATTGGAAATTCATGAGGCAAAAAAGAAATGATGAATCACCCTGTTCAATTCATAAGGTTTTTTTAAAAAGAGAGATGGGGTCTCTTTATGTTATCCACTAGTCTTGAACTCTTGGCCTCAAGCGATCCGCCTGCTTTGGCCTACCAAAATTCTCGGATTATAGGTGTGAACCATTACACCCGGTCATTATTTGTAAATGATTTTTAGTGATGCAAATTCATTTCTATTATGTTAAATTAATCTATAATTATGATATTGATTTATTGAAATAAATTAAACCCATTGTTTGGGATATTTAGAGAAGCAATTTAAAATAATCATTTAATTTTGCATTCCCAAAGGACTGAAACAATTAGTGTCAGCTGCAGTGTGCACTTGTAAGAAGTGAAGAGTGCCTATATTTTTGTATATATTTGCTATGGCTTTTGAAAACAACTTTTGGGGAGACGGGTGAGGGGCAGAAAGGTGGAAACTAGCAAAACTTTTTGTCAGACACTGCCATCTGCTGGTAAATATTCAAAATGCAACCTTGGACTCATTTCTTGTCAAAAACATAATTTAGGTGTTCCAAATTCGTCTGTTATTCAGTTTATGTAAAATTTGAGATTCAGATTCAAATTGTGTTTGAAAATTAACATATTATGGGTAAAATTTCAAGGTATTAGAACAACTGAATAAATGGTTTTATCTATTGTGCTGAAAAAATGCCAATTTCAGATTTTTTTAAAATCCCCATTAAAAAAGATCATCATTATCATTTAATCATTTGTATGGGGAAAAATCAGCAAATTAAAGAGCCTGGAGCCCTACCGTCTCTGCAGTTTACTAGATTAGGGCTAAATTAGTTTAATCTGCTTGGTCAAGTGCCCATCACAGCACTCTCCCTTCACTCCATGTGGAGCTAATAAGAACTGACAAGTCTAATGTATGAGACTTGCCTTCGCTCAGCACTAACCCGGAGACCATTGCTAATTCTAGTCTTTAGTATGTCCTAGTTCGCATCTACTGCAGACATGGTCGGCAGCAGCGCAGCACTTGGCTGATGTTCAGGCAACAAGAACTGTGAAGATCAAATGCAAAGGGAGTAGACTCAACCATGTGACTCATTTGTGTCTTTGATTAGTCTCTGGGTCCTCCCACTAGATAATGAACTTTATTGGGGCAGGGACTTTGTCTTGGTCACTGCTTTGTTCCCAGACAAGTGTTGCTGTTTTCTACTGATTCTGTCTTTTGAAGTTGCCCTCCTAAATACTAAAGCCAGAGTCAATACTTTCTCCTGCCTTGGTTAACAGAAAGAATAGCTGTGCTTCTGCTTTGTGGACAGAGCTAGGCTCAGAGTGAAATCATATGTCAGGCAGGAAAACAGAAAACATGCTAGGTATTTAGTACACAGATGCTGGAGAGCTGAAAAAGCAAAAAGTGGGCCAGGGCAGAGCTCACACCTTAATTCCAACACTTTGGGAGACTGAGGGGGGCATATCATCTTAGGTCAGGAGTTCGAGACCAACCTGGCCAAACATGGTGAAAGCCCACCTCTGCTGAAAATACAAAAATTATCCAGGCATGATGGCAGACACCTATAATCCCAGCTACTCGGGAGGCTGAGGCAAGAGAATTGCTTGAACTGGGAAGGGGTGGGAGTGTGGAGCCAGCTGCTGCTGCTAGGCTGATGCAGCTTCGTAAGCAAGCAGGCAGAAGGCAGTCCCTTCTCCAGGGCCTCCTACTTCCTTTCCACTTTTGCTTGACTTTCAAGCTCCCTCTATGCTTCCTGTTAACTGGATGCAGCAGGAAGGCCCCTGACAAAGGCATCTGGGAAATGCAGTTTGTGGGTAATTCAAGGACAAAATAAAGAGAGGTGGATTTGGAACTTACAGATAATAGCTTAATAATAAACGTAGTGATCAAGTAGCTTTTTGGCCTGGTATCAAAAAGTGGAACAAAGATGAATACTTTGCAGGCCCGTGCATATGTGTAATTGTTTAATAAACATGCTTGTAATTTTTTTTCTTAACGTCTGTCTTCCTCATTAGGCTTCAAACTTCATAAAGGAACCTATTGTTTATTTTTCCTCGAGGCATCCCCAGGGTCTAGAACAACGACCACCATGAAGTTGGCACTTCTAAAAAGTTGTTCACTGGCTGACTGCTTTTCTGGGTTTTTGTCTCATTTGATTTAATGTTTCTAGAGGACCGTGCTATCCTTTATGTTATAATGAAAAGTGTTCTTTCCTTGTATAAATATGACCTAGCTCTTCTTTTTAGTGCTGTTATTTCAGACGCAGGGCGGTGAGTGAAGGAGAAAGTTGGCAGGTGGCCGCTCTGGAGTCTAAATTACCCCATTGTACTGTCTGCAGCAGACCAATTATTGTCAAATCTCTAATATCTGATTCTATTTGTTTCATGTCGACATACTCATAGAATTTTTTCAAGCAGACTTTATTTGGGAAATTCCTCTACATTGTATTTATGAAAATTCAAGACTGATGATTTTTACTTCTGAAAAACGTGAATATGATTTAGTATATGGCTCTTAACCACAGATGATTTTGCCCTTCACAGGCGCTGGCGCTATCTGGAAACATTTTGGGTGGTTATAAGTGGGGGATGCTGCTGGTCCTAGCCGGCGGAGGCCAGAGATGCTGCTGAGCATCCTCCAATGCGCAGGGCAGCCCCTACAACAACAGACTGTCTGGCCCAAAATGTCAATAATGCTGAGGTTGAGACATCATGAGGTAATTTAAAATATATTTTTTATTCATTATTCTATTAAAGAAATATAGTGGAGAAAGCAACGGTTTGGGAACACACAAGATTTATTTGACTTTAAATCTTGCTTTTTCCCTGCACCAGCTGTATAATCTCAGGGAAGAAAATTGCATAAGAAGTTGCTGAAGACTTCGATTTCTCATCTATAACAGAGAATTAAATCCTGCTTTATTGTATTATTATGAGGGTTGCAAGAGTTAACCAATGTATGATTCCTGACAGGTGGCTGCCCCTTAATAAATACTGGATATATAAAGAAAGCATATATGTTTAAATGCATTTATACTGCAAGATTCTACCCCAGAAGCTCTTCTTTAGCTTTTTAATTACTTTTTACCCTCAAGGAATTGGAATCTGGAAAACCAAATAAAATGCACATTTCCCAGAGCAAACTTTTCATTAATGGTATCTAATAAGAACTTAGTCTACACAGTCTAATTTATTTTAAAGACTTTCATTGGAGTCAACATTTTCCTGAAAGCAGTGATTTTATGTGAATCAGAGTAAGAATATACTAAAATATGCAAACATGGAGACAATAAAAACAAATGTTGGAAACTGGGATATATCAATGCCGTAGCTTGAGACACTTTCAAAGGATGTTAAGTGTTAAGAAATAAATAGCAATTGGATTCAGGCTGAACAAAACAAAATCGCCCAAAACATTCACCCTTAGTTACAAAAGATTAACAATACCAAAATATTCATTTAGATATACCACAAATTAATTGGGATTTTTGCTCTTTCTATGGCTTGCCTAAGTGCATATATTTGTAAAAGGCTTTTTCTCTAACAATTAAAGTAATGCAAGTTCATTCTAGATAAACTTGGAAAATACAAGAGAGTAAAAAGTAGAGAATGATAAAAATGACCTTTTAATCCAATATCTAGAGACAGGCACTTAAAATTTCAGCAAATTTTCCTTCTTGTCGTCACTAATGAATGTTTCTGGGCTCTGGGGCTCCTGTTTGAGATTATATTAGACTGAGTAAACTCATCAGGTCTGTGTTATGGCGCTTTGCACCCTATCTAGCACATTTTGGGAATGCATTTCCTGCGAAAATATTTGTTGGCTGATTAAATGGGTCCCTAATTCAACATATATATTAGGCTATAAAATTATATGAAAATAGCACACCATCAACGACTTAAAATCATGTTCCCTTTTATAACTGCTTATATGTTAGGTTGTATCATATGAAATTGCCTATGTGTAACTATTTTTACCAAGGGGACAATTTGATTGCAGCGTCTATTCTATCACAAGCTTTTTGAGCATTGCAGGTGAATTTGTTTCTCTTTTATACCACCCGCAAAGCTTGGGTGAGAACTCTGTAGAAGGAAATGCTTAAAAAGTAAATACTGCATCATGAATCCATGTGTGTGTGCTACGAAGCACCCCTAAAACCTTTACAAGAAGCCAATAATTCCACAAGATCTTTTGTGGAATTTTCTTATCTTTCCTTACATTTAAAAATAGCTACGTTTCTACATTGCTGATGGCAATGTCAAATGGTGCAGCCAATGTGGTAAACAGTTTGGCAGTTCTTCAATAAGTGACATATAGAATTCCTGTATGAGCCAACAATTCCACTCCTGTGTGTATACCCAAAGAATTAAAAACAGGTGTTCAAACAAATACTGTACCCAAACAAATGTTCATAGCACTATTCACAATAGTCAACAGGTGGAAATAACCCAAATGTCTATCAAGTGATGAATGGATCAACAAAATGTGGTATGTGCATACAAGAATATTATTCAGACATAAAAAGGAATGAAGTGTTGGTACATGGATGAACCTTGAAAACACTATGCTAAATTAAAAAAAGCTAAGGTCAGGCATGGTGGCTCACCCCTGTAATCCCAGCACTTTGGGAGGTCGAGGCAGGCAGATCATGAGGTCAGGAGATTGAAACCATCCTGGCTAACATGGTGAAACTCCATCTCTACTAAAAATACAAAAAATAAAAAAATAAAAATTAGCCCGGCTTGGTGGCACATGCTTGTAGTCCCAGCTACTCGGGAGGCTGAGGCAGGAGAATCGCTTAACCTGCGAGGCAGAGGCTGCAGTGAGCTGAAATCACACCACTGCACTCCAGCCTGGGCGACAGAGAGACTTCATCTCAAAAAAAAAAAAAAAAAAAAAAAAAAGAAAAGAAAAGAAAAGAAAAAGTTAGACATGAAAAGCCACACATTGTATGATTCCATTTGTCTAACATATCAAAAATAGGCAACTCCATAGAGAAATAAAGGAGCGTAGTGGTGGCCAGAGTCTGATGGGTAGGTAGGTATAGAAAGTTATTTTTAATAGGTACAGAGTTTCCTTTTGGGTTGACTAAAATATTCTGGAACTAGGTAGTGTGGTGGTTGCACAATATTTTGAATGGTAAATTTTGTGTGTATTTACAACAGAAAACAGAACCAAATAAAACCCATGTTTTATTACCTAAATTAATCAGGATTCGTTTGTTTGCAAGGGATGGAATCAAACCACACATGTTTTTAAAAGGAGGATGAGGAGAAGATTCTTTATCTCACAAAATTGGGAAGCCCAGGGGTAGAGTTAACCTTAGGGATTGATTCCAGGAACTCAGACCGTGTAGTTAAGATATTCTTTCTCTCTGCTCCCACCCCTTTCCCCCTCCTTCTCCTCATCCCTTCCCCTCACTCTGTCTCTTTGCTCTCCTCTGTATGTTGGACTGATCCTCGCCTATTACAAGTTACTTTTCACTGTGTCACCAGAGAAGGCACCAGACAGCCTCTCATAGATCCAGGCGTCCATCACCAGCTGAGGAACCCCAGATGAAAGGGGTGCTAAACTGGCAAGGTAGTATTGGGTAGTGGGAAGAAGAAAGACCTCCTAACACTTCTACTTGACCAGATGCATGATTTTGAGTAAGCTACTGAATCCCTTTGAACTTCATCTATAAAATGGAGATAATCATATTATCTACCTCCTGGTGTTGTCATGATGGTTAAATGAGTTAATATATAAAAACTGCTTAGAAGTGGGCCTGGCACATAGTGCTTTATAGGTATTCACTATTTTAGTTATCACCATCATTGTCATTATCATTATCATAGCATATGTTAGTAAAATCCAAGGGAATGACTTAATTGGCTGGTGAACTCCCCTGTTCCCAGGGTGCTGGGGTTGGCAGGCTTACCAGAGACAGTGCTTATGAAAAATCAAGTTGGTTATCAGAAAAAGAGAGTAAGGGAGAAGGGCAGAAATTAACATGAGACGGCTACACATTAGCCTACCACTGTTACAGAGAGTTTCAAAATCCCCACCCTCTCTGGTATAAAGACATGTATACATATAATCGAAGTTAGTGCTTGTTTCTTCAGTATGTACCAAGCACTGTTTGTTGTTTGTTTGTTTGCTGTTTTTGAGACAGGGTCTCACTCTGTCTCCCAGGCTGGAGTACAGTAGCATGATCCTAGCTCACTGCAGCCTTGAACTCCTGTGCCAAAGTGATCCTCCCTCCGCAGCCTCCTGAGTAGCTGGGATTACAGCCACACCACATGTCTGGCTAATTAAAAAAAAGAAAATTATAGGCCAGGCACAGTGACTCATGCCTGTAATCTTAGTCAAGGGAATTACTTTGGGAGGCCAAGTCAGGTGGATCACCTGAGGTCAGGAGTTTGAGACCAGCCTGACCAATATGGTAAAACCCTGACTCTACTAAAAAAAAAAAAAAAAAAAAAAAAAAAAAAAAAAAAAAAAAAAAAAAAGGCAGGTGTAGTGGTGTACACCTGTAGTCCCAGCTACTGGAGAGGTTGAGACAGGAGAATTGATTGAACCCTGGAGGTAGGGGTTGCAGTAAGCCAAGATCGTGCTACTGCACTGCAGCCTGGGTAACAGAGTGAGACTCTGTCTAAGAAAAATATTGTAGAGATGGGGTCTCACTTGGTTGCCCAGCCTGGTTTTGAACTCCTGTTTCAAGTTACCCTTCCACCTCAACCTCCCAAAGTGCTAGGGTTATAGGTGTAAGCCACTGTACCTGACCTAATTTTTAACATTTTTGTAGAGATGAGGTCTCGCTGCTGCTCAGGCCGGTCTTGAACTCCAGGCCTCAAATGATCCCCCAACATGGCCTCCCAAAATCCTGGGATTATGGACATGAGCCACTGTGCCCAACCCAAGCACTGTTTTAAGTCATTTATGTTTATGATGTCATTTGTTCTTCTGAAGACCCTGTAAGATAAAATATTACTATTATCACAAATGAGGCAACCACAGTACAGACAGATTAAAGAACTTGCCTAACGCTGCCCTGTCAGGCTGTGATTTCAAGCAGTCTCTCTCCACAACTTGAATTCTTAACCATTCGGCTCTATTGCCTTCTCCTTAATAGCAGGTAAAAAAACAAGTTAATGAAAAGGTAAAGAAAAAGTTGGGCAATTTGCACAGGTGACATCTGTGTTGGCTGAAAACAACAGTAGGGCTGTTGTTTTAAGCGTACAAGTATGCAACCGATTCATTCTTAAAGCCAATGAAATAAAACCTTGAAATGAAGGTTTGTTTGCAGCTCCATTATACAGAACAAATGTTTGTCAGCTTGAATAAAGAGTTACATTTTCTTAAGCTTAAATTCCTCAGTGCCATTGAAAACTTCTAGAGACTTGAAGGCAGGAATCTTTTAAGACAACCAAGACTTAACAATTCTCACATATTTCTGATCTGCAAGTAGGCATCTCTTACTAACAGGCTTAACCCAGGGACCTCAGGTTAAGCAAACAGGTCATTTTCCTTGACAATGGAAGGGAAAACATGACCTGGTGGAGAGAATGAGTTAATTGTCTTCCATTGCTGATTCTAGCTCAAAGCACCTCTCTAGGTAGCAGGACAAGGCAAGTGCCACAGCTGGCAGTGAAATCAAGTGAAATTTGCTTGTTTTGACCAAACTCCCCATCCTATCGGATAAAGGCAGACACAAAAAAACTGTTTAAATAAGCGAATAAGAAGAATGCAGAGGACTAGACTCATTCCCCGCATGTGACAAAAGAGAGGCTCTGCTTTATTTTTTGAGCACTGAGATAGATTGAAGTCAAGCACATTTATTTAATAATAGCATAAAAAGGAGCAGCTGTGGAAAACATTTAGCAGATGCTACAAGAGAATCGCACACAGAGACAAGACATAGTTACAGCGTAGACAGAAGAATGGTGCCAGAGTATCAGAGGGTTTTTCTTTTTTTAAGTTTTATTTCCCTGAAATTAAAAAAAAAAAACTCTGTGATTTAAATAATAGAGTTTATAAATGCCATTTATAAAAGGTTCAAATAACAGAGAGATGATAATACCTTTCACTTCTGAGTACCTATTATGTGCCGAGTAATATTCTAAGCATATGAATTGATTCATTTCTCTGAATTTTATGAAGGAAGTTATTCTGACCAATCCTGTTTTAGCAGATGGACAATTAATGCTCAGAGCTGGGAAGTATCTTGCAAAGATCACAGAGCTTCTAAACTGGACCCGGGCAGTTAGATTCCAAAGCTTATGGTCAGAACAATTGCTATAAATCCCTGAAGTCTAGAGAAGTTGTTTAAAGAAGAAAGGAGACGGCAGCAGTTCTGATTTGTGCCCCACCACCACGAGTCCAATCTCATCACTCACTGTCCAGAGGTAAGGAGACCAACATGTCTCTATTTTCATGAGATCTTCTCAATTTTAAAACTGAAAGTCTTGGGCCAGGTGCGGTGACCCACTCCTATAATCCCAGTGCTTTGGGAGGCAGAGGTAAGAGGATCACTTTAGGTCAGCAGTTCAAGACCAGCCTGGTCAACATGGTGAAACCCTGTCTCCACTAAAAACACAAAAATTAGTTGGGCGTGGTGGTGGGTGCCTGTAGTCCCAGCTACTCAGGAGACTGAGGCAGGAGAATCACTTGAACCAGGGAGGCAGAGGTTGCAGTGAGCTGAGATCATACCACTGCACTCCAGCCTGGGCAACAGAGTGAGACTTCATCTCATAAATAAATAAATAGGCTGGATGCAGTGGCTCACGCCTGTAATCCCAGCACTTTGGGAGCCCGAGATGGGTGGATCACGAGGTCAAGAGATCGAGATCATCCTGGCCAACATGGTGAAACCCCCTCTCTACTAAAAATATACAAAAACTAGCTGGGTGTGGTGGCGTGTGCCTGTATTCCCAGCTACTTGGGAGGCTGAAGCAGGAGAATTGCTCGAACCTGGGAGGCGGAGGTTGCAGTGAGCTGAGATCACGCCATTGCACTCCAGCCTGGCGCCTGGTGACAGAGCGAGACTCTGTCTCAAAAAAAGTAATAATAAAAATAAAAATAAATAAATAAAACTGAAAGTCTTGTTTCTCAGGAATCCCCCAGTCCTGGGCAAATGGGATGATTTTTCACCTTACCCAGGGTGTACGTCACAGACAGCAGTTTATATTCTATCTTTTCTGTGAATCTATAAATGTGCTTTAAAAACTTTGTTGTGACACATATACACACACATACACACACACAAATGCTCCTCTGTGAGCTGTTTTTCTCATGTCTCAATGTATTAGGCAACCCTTTCCCTTTCTTTTCTTTTAAGGTGTCAATAAAAAAAAGAACTGCATACTGCTTTCATTTTATGGATGTACACTCATTCGTAGAGCCACCCTCTCTGGCTGCTCTGTAAGTGTGAAAAAGAATGAGCTATAAATGAAGAGTAATAATGGTGCTATGTGAGCAGGAAAATAATACTGTAAGGATAAAATCAGGGAGAGGTAGAATAATTATTTTTAAATCTCCAAGAAGCAATAACAAAAAGGTAAAGGTGCTTTAGACAAATAATGAGCATAATTTTACTTTCAGAGAAAGGAAGGTTTTGTGGATGAAAGTCAGGGGGTGAGGAATCAAGTTCTGGTTTCCCCCTGGTGAGCTGTAGAACTGTGGACAAAACGCTCCACCTCAGTTTCCGTATCTGTAAAATGGAAATGGTAAATCCTGCCCAGCAAACTGGAGAGAATGCATGTGAGGGTGTGGCAAGTATAAAGCACGTCAATGAATTGTATAAACATAAGGCATTACTATTATTATCCTAAAGAATTTGCCAAAAGCTTTCACTGTGATCACTGAAGTCTGGTTCAAAGGAAAACATTGCCGAGGGAGAAAAGTATCTAAGTTAGTGATCCTCACAATGGAGCATGTAGAAGCTATACCCAGGGAGATTGTTAAAAATAAAAATCTGGAGGTCTACTGAAGATTTACTGCATTGATTCCCCAAGGGTGGAACCTGTGCTTTTGTCACTGTAATGAGTTCACCCAGGGGATTCTGGTGCAACCGTCCAGATTTGTGAACTAAGGGTCAGGGCACCACCTAAGAGGGGGCACCGTTCATTTGCTCAGCAATGCGGATAGCAGCAGCAGGGGTGTACAGCACCCAGTCTAGAAGGAAGCCTGGCCCTGTGACCATCAAGCCCCATTGAAAACTGTCAGAAATACCCCTTGACCCTTTGCTAATAACAAAGAAAGAGCCATGAACTTCTGCTGACCACCGGCTGTGTATTAGAGCATGTTGTATTATCTTTTTCAAATTTATTTTTTGGAGGCAAAATTCACATAACATAAAATTAACCATTTTAAAGTCTACAATTCAGTGGCATTTAGTGCTTTTACAATGTTGTGCAACCATCGCTTTTTCTAGTTCCACACATATGTTATCTTTATTTAAGCCTCACAAAATTTTGAGAGATTAAATATTTGTTTAAATGCATTTTCATTTGGCAAAAGGAAGGCTAGAAGAGCTGTAGCAATTTGTCCATGATTGGACAATTAGTAAAAGTTGAAGTTGGGATTCAAATCCATGCCAACCACCCAAAACACTTTAAAATACATGATTGGAAGGAGGGACCCCCAGGATTCCATATTTTCAATGAAAATATTGAAACAATCTAGGACATTGTCACTTTAATTTCATAATCTTAGTCTAAATAAATTCAGTACTTCTAATGCTGTACCTCTCTCCACCTTTTCCCATTCCCTCCCTTTCATAAGACACGTTCTACATGGGTGCCCAATCACAAGTTTAAATTTAACTACAAGGTAAATCAACAACTTTACCCTGACGTACAACCTCAGGAAAGTAAAGAAAACATAAAGAATTTTCCCAGACTGTAGGTAAATCCATGGAGAACAACATATGATAGGATACCTTCTGTCTTGGGACCCATAAGACCCAAGTATATTAAATGCTAGTCTGCCAACAACAGGGAAGCAATCACACTTTTAGATAGGGTGGCCATGTCTTATCACCCAACTGGGACATTCTCACAAGGATACTTGGACTGGATATCAGAGGCTAACCTAGGGCTTGTTTAAGACAAATGAGGTCATATGAGCTTATTACTAGGAGACTGAAAGGCCATCGCTCCTCAGCAACATACAAAAGCAAGAGAGGAAAAAGCAAAGCATATTGAGAAATACATAAACAGTTAAAGTCAACCAGCAAAACCCAAGCCAAGTGAAATAGCCATGAAGATTTAAAGTTAGTTGATTGCAAAACTCAATAAGGGAGTGAGGAGTGAGGAGGAAGAAAGGATGCAAGAAAATACAGACCTGGCCAAACTCAATGAATCCCAAAAACTCAGCATTTATAAAACAAGCAGAAACATAAAACTTCAGTGAGAGCCTGTACCAGACCAATTAAGTCCAACTCAAAGGGCTGTAAAAGAAAATGCATCTTGAAGCTGGAGCAAAATCTAAATGGAAATCAGATGACTTAGGAGAAGAGAAGCCAGCAGATGACTCATAAAAATACCCCTTAAAAAGGAAAGTTAGAAAAACAGAGAAACATCCAAATGAAATGAATTCTACTAGTTCAGAGTCTGGTCCAACAGAAGGTTCCTCATGGCCTATCAAGTCACAGACATGGGGGGATTTGAGATCCTCTCTACCATAGCTCCCTCCATTGGGTTGGGGAGGTTAGGCAGACGGCTGGTATGTTTGTGTGTGTGTGTGGGTTTGTGTGTAGCTGAGCAAGATAAATGTGGAGCTGCCTCAGGCTTAGCAAATGAGTTACCTGACTCCCAGTCTCCCTGACTCCCAATTCTCAGTCCATCTGCCTGCCAGGTCCTGGCTGGGCCTCCCACAGTGTAAAGGCTTCCAGCTCACGTGGGCCTAGAGTAAATACCACCTGCTCTTGGCTGCAGGTGTTGCAGTAGCTAAAATGGACTGCTGCCCTGAGCAGGGTATGTAATGAGGAAGGAAGGAAGGGACTTTACTGAATACAGAAACTCTTTAACCATTTTGAAAGAACTCGCTTCCTCTGCATGGCAGTGTTCTGCAAGGAGTGTTGTCCTTTATTATTGGGTTATGATTGCTTTCCCCATCCCATCTTGTGTGATGGAGGAGTAAAGGTTTAAAGGCCTGAATTCAAAGCTTATATTTTCTCCTTGGTGGCTGAGTGACCTTGGGCATATATTTTTTTACCTTAGTTTGCTGCCTGTAGATGGAGACAAATATCATTTCTGTTGGTACTCGTGAAGACAGAGAACCCTTGGGAATTCCCAGAAGATGGTCTAGCACATAGTATGTGTTCATAATAAATGTTGCTTCTTCCTCATTACCAGAAAAGGAAATAAATGGTTAAAGGCACAGAGGACTTAAGTCCTTACGCAAAGTCAAACAATATTTGGTAGCCAAGTCAGGATTAAGATTCAATGCTTTTGCCTTTGCCCCCAGTGTGGATGCTAACCTAGGCTGTTCTGTCTCTCTGCAGTCCACCCTGTGCCCAGTGGCAGCTGTCGTGGACAGTCTCTAGTGTTCAAGAGCCTGAATGGCTCTGCTCTCTGTCTTAGGGCTTTCTCTAACACTGCAGAAGTTATTCCGTTTCCAGCAGGACAAACATGGAAGTGTGGGGTGGGAGTGGGTTCATACACTCCTGAGGTAAACACAACCTATGCAAATCGGAAGTCAGTACAAAAGGCCCCTCTGAGGTTCCCTAATATGATGGAGCCCCAGTTGCCTAGAGCAGTAACCTGCTTGTTCTTTTTTTTGTTTTGTTTTTTTTTGTTTTTTCTTCTTTTCTTTTTCCCCATTTATTTATTTTATTGCATTTTAGGTTTGGACTACATGTGAAGAACATGCAAGATTGTTGCATAGGTACACATGTGGCAGTGTGATTTACTGCCTTCCTCCCCATCACCTACATCTGGCATCTCTCCCCTTGCTATCTCTTCCCAACTCCCCACCCCCCACCGTCCCTCCCCTATTTCCCTCCAACTGACCCCCGTGTGTAGTGCTCCCCTCCCTGTGTCCATGTGTTCCCATTGTTCAACACCCGCCTATGAGTGAGAACATGCAGTGTTCATTGCAGCACTGTTTACAATAGCAAAGACCTGGAACCAGCCCAAATGCCCATCAATGATAGACTGGACAGGGAAAATGTGGCACATACACACCATGCAATATTATGCAGACATCAAAAACGATGAGTTTGTGTCCTTTGTAGGGACATGGATGAACCTGGAAACCATCATTCTCAGCAAACCTGCTTGTTCTATACTTGTTACTGGCATTTATCCCTTTCCCTATCTTAGACCTCTCCACTCCCACCTTCTGCCCTCTGGGTCCCAGATAAACAATCTGCATCCAAGTCCTTATCTCAAGACCTGCTTTGGGGGAAACCCGACTAATGCACCATTTGTTTACTCTGTCTTATGCAAGGACCCATACATGGCTTTGCTTTTTGCCTCTGTGAATACCTTACCCCAAGAAGATAATATAATTAGAGCCATCAACTATTGAAAAGGAACTATGTACCAGACAAAATGCAGAGGAGAAAAAGTTAATATAAGTCTAAAATTTAAAAAAAGACTTCCTTTTTTTTTTTTTTTTGAGACAGAGTTTTGCTCTGTCTCCCAGGCTAGAGAGCGATTGTGTGATCTCAGCTCACTGCAACCCCCAACTCCTAGGTTCAAGTGATTCTTGTGCCTCAGACTTCTGAGTCGCTAAAATTACAGGCATGCTCCACCACACTCAACTAGTTTTTGTATTTTTGGTAGAGACAGGATTTCGCCATGTTGACCAGGATGGCCTCGAACTCCTGACCACAAGTGATCCACCACCCTCAGCCTCCCAAAGTGCTGGGATTATAAGCATGAGCCACTGTGCCTAGCCAACTTTTCTTCTAATGGTGCTGGTATAAGTCATATCTGTGGAAGGACAAATATTTCTACTCTTCTTTCTTCATACAGAGAGCAAAGGGAATAGCCAACCAGGTCTGAGATTTTAATCATATTTAATAACAGATGGGATGTCATAGGCTCTGTGGCTGCTTTGCCATGCCAGAGGACAAAGATCCTGGGTTAGATGGCTTCTTCTAGAACAGAGCTCCTTTATGAGCCTTTGGAGAGACAGAGGTAGATGCAGTGTTAAGGTGAGGGCTGAAGAGCTAAAAACACAAACATTTGGGAAGAGGTTATAAGAAAAAAAAAAAAAAGTGAGCAAGGTCTGGGAATGTGGCAAGGGAAGGACCCCAGTGGTGACATGTCCAGTGACAAATTTCCACAGGGAAATATTGAACGAGCCTCTAAGTACAGGTAATGTCTTAGTCTGTTTGTGTTGCTATAAAAGAATATCTGAGACTGGGTAATTTATAAAGAAAAGAGATTTATTTGGCTCACAGTCCTGCAGGCTGCACAAGAAGCATGGTGCCAGTGTTTGCATCTGGAGGGGACCTTAGGCTGTTTCCACTCATGGTAGAATGCAAAGGAGAGCTATGTGTGCAGCGATCACATGGCCAGAGAGGAAGCCAAAGCAGTGAGGGGGGAAGGTGACAGGCTCTTTTTAATAACCAGCAACCATGGGAACTAACAGAGTGAGAATTAACACCTTCCCCTTCCTGAAGGAGGACGTTAGCCTATGCATGAGGTATCCACCCCCATGACGCAAACACCTTCCACTAGGCTCCATATCCACCATTCCAGATCAAATTCTTACATGAGGTTTGGAGGGGCAGATGTTCAAACTATAGCAGGGAGGTTGGCTTGATTGTTGTATTGTACTGGGAGATAATTACCCTCTGCAGCCCGTGACTATTTTTAGGCACGGGCCACACAATTGTCTTGTGTTAACCAACTCTTGATAGGGATAGGTAATGAAATATTCCACATTTCCTTCAACATGGGACAGAAAAATATACAGAGGAAATAGGAAATCAGAGAAGAGGCTACTGGAAGAAAAGCAACTCCCCCACTAAAAATACCCAGGGATCCCTGGGTTTCATGTATAAAAGGGAGGGTGAACTTGATCCAGAATTTTCTATAAGGTAAAGAGACTCAAAGAGCTGAATTTTAGCGTTTGGGGAACACAAAATGATTGGATTACAAATTTATTATCTCATTTAATTCTCAGTGAGGATGATGAGGCTCAGGGGAATTACAGTGGCTGGTCTGAGGCTTCAGCGTTGGGATTTGAACTCAGCTCTGACTTCAGAGCCTCACATTACAGGCATGTTCCAATTCGCTATGTTAGACCAGAAAGTGATTTGGTTCTTACTCAGATATACCCATTCCATTTCAGACCAGGCTTTTTAAATCCCTGGTTTAAAATGGTTTTCACATGGGCTAAAAATATAAGATAAAGGACTTGAAGATTCATCAAATTTGTTCTTCCCTCTTTTACCCTCTAATCATCAGAAAAGAAATTAGTTCTTCCACATTTTATTCATCTTCAAAATCTTGAATGGGTCACATACATGTGTACACACACACACACACACACACACACACACAGAGTCTACTTTGGGAAAGTGAAAACTGAAGTTGTGTATATGCCACTGCATTTTTATTGTTGATCAAGTAAAGAAGGAAATGTTTGGTTGAGTGCTTGGGACTTCTGTATGGGAACCAGAGATCAGGTTGTTGAAATGATACCCATTCTAGCATTTGAATTGTGTTAGAAAAGAACAACAAGGCCTGTGGTTTTCCATGCATATATTCAGCACAATTAAAAAAAAATCTCTTTAAAGTTTCCAACTATTTCATATCATGTTGTAGGAGAAAGCCTTCATTCATTCAAGAAATACTGAGTATCTTCTATGCATCAAGCACTGTTACAGTCACTTGAAATCAAAGGAGACTAAAAAAAATCATCTCTGCCCCTGTGAAGTAACAAAGAAAGACAGAAAGTAAACAATAAGATTAAATAAGTAATATAGTGTGTTAAAAGGTGATAAATGCAATGAAAATGGGAAAAATTAGCATGGCATGAAAGGGAATTGGAATGGGTAGATGGTGAATTTCTGTTATAAATAGGGTAGCCTGACTAACTCATTGAAAAAGTGACAGTTGTGGCTTGAATATGGATAATACATGAAAAAAACAATTAGAAAGCCCTGGGAATCTGTCTGATTCTGGCTTGGCATCCCCTTTCTGAGCTGGAAGCTTTGCCTGTCTCATGACTGTGTCTGTGAAATTCCACAGGGAGGCAGCATGTCCTAGTGATGACTGCAGTCTTGAGGGATTTGCAAGGTGACGGCTTTTGCTTCCAATTGCAGAGAAGGGTCTAAGGAATCTGTATTTGGACTGTTTGTCAAGGCATTTTCCCTTTCCTGATTTCAAGATGTTAGCTAGATGTGGCTGAGTGGCTCTTCATAACCATGACAGCAACAGTCGCTTTCACACATTAAGGATTTAATACCATGTGCTATGTGTTAGATGCAATACCTTATGTAGCCTTCTTCTTATCTCTGGGTTGATCTTGTTATAACGTCACCATTTCTCAGATGAGAATTCTGAGGCTCAGAGGCACATCAGAAGAGAATATGGAAACCATGATTTGCTATAAAGTCTTCGGAAAATCTTTAGACCCCAAGTTGATAGAAGGAAGGAATCTTTTTAGATGGTTTGTGAACCCACTTGTTTCAGATTGAATTCAATTCAGTGAATTTGAAAGCTAGAAGCTTGAAGAACAGCAGCAACAGGGTGAGAGTAATAACCAGTTTTATCGAGCAATACCAAGTGCTGTGCTAAACATTTCACATATGCGATGTCATTTAATCCTCAATCACAGTGCTGACCTGCTTCAGATGAAGAAATCGTCGACTGTGTGCTCACTGCATGCAGGCATTGTATACATTGCTATATCAATGTCTCTCCCAAAATAACTTCATTCGTAAATGTAAGACGTCATTATAAATATTCAAACAATACAAAATTATGTAAAGTGAAATAAAACCAAGACAAACATCTCTTTCCCCAATGTTAACCCCCGACCTGAGAGTCTGTATGTATTCTTCCAAAATAAAAAAAAGAATTATCTGTATCCAAAGTTCTATCAATGTAATATTTGAACATTGTAAATTTTTAAAAAACAATGTGGTATAACATGAAAATGACATCTTTTTCAATCTCACTACCTAGAAATGATGTCCTATAACATTTTTTTTCTCTAGCAATAGCTAGTATAACTTTAAACAATATACTTACGCTCTTTGTTTTTGATTTTTCAATTTCAAAACACAACTACTGACTCCTTGCTGGCTTGTTATTACCTATTTTTAATGTTTTTTTCTACTGATTAATTTGGGGGCTTTGAAGAGTATATATAAATCCCTATTTTTTCATATAAAAAACTTAGAACATGCCAGTTAACTTTTTAAAAAATAGATGAAATTAATGCACTTATATTTTTTCCATCTCCTGTAGTTCAGCATCCTTCTGACCACTCACCAGTCAGTTTGCCCAACTGGGAGTTAATTCATCCCCAGTGTTAATTATGTCATAATCTCATCCCTTTGGCAACTTCTTAGGAAGCCAGAACCCACATCATTTCCAGAGCAGTGGAAGGAGCCAGAAATGATGGGTGTGTGACTGGTTGGCCTCAGGTGGTAAAAATGTCTGGAGCGTAAGAAGTTGCTGCAATGTTAGGCGGGGCTGAGGCCACACATCTACTGTGTGTTTTTGAGACTGGTGAGGCCCAAAGAATCTGAGGCCATATGTTAGGTGTGTTAGTTGTATCCAATACCATTTGGTTGGTCCTTGTGGTGCATTAATTTCTTGTTTCATGCCTGCGATGTTTTTTGAATATTATTATTCAAGATTTGTATTAAAATTTGTTAATCTTCTATTCCTTGAATGATTCTCTAAATGTTTCCTAGAGAGTCAATTGTTCTGTTTATTTATTTTGGTTCTTCTTGGTTTGGATTTCCTCAGATGTCTGAGGTTTAGGTACTTGTTTATTTTAATAATTGTAGAATATTTACGATGACAGTGACACTTTAGGAATGCCTAACACATATCAGGAACTGTTATAAGCAAATTTTACCATCAAATTTTTTCATTAACGCAGGATCTTGGTCATACTTTTATTCTCATTTTACAGGGAAGGAAATGGAGGCCCACAAGTTATCACAGAATTAAGTGGTTAATCCAGGATTCATACTCTAGCCCTTTGACCCTAAAGCCTGAGCCCTTACCCACCACATAACACATGGTGTTGTATCTCATTTGTGTTTAGGTTTTACTCTGGTGAAGTGTTACAATACTAGTGCAAAAATCACTACTGCTTTTGGGAACAAGTTCTAGCTGTCCTCCTGTATCGATTTTTCTATTCTCTCACAGCAAGAGATTGTTTAGCTAGGCATACAGCTGTCCTAAATAAAGATTTTGCATCAAAGCTTTCCTTTCAGATAAATAGGTGCATGTGCTAAAGTCTCCTGGCCAGTGGGTTGTAAACAGAACGGCTGTATGGGTGCTTCCAGGAGTCTTTCCCTAAGAGACCATTAAACTTCACGTGATGTGCCTTCTTTGTTCTCCCTTTCCCCTCTTGTTGAGAAGAGGGTGGCTTTGGACTGTGAGGATGGGGGCCCCTCCCTAAGCATGGTGGAATGGGGAGCTGAGGGGAGCCTTGTTCTCCTGAGCACTGCTGGAGTGGATCTTCCTTCCCAGAGCTGAACCACTCCTATGAACTTTTACTTGAGCAAGGAATGAACTTTCTCTTGTTTAAGCTTTCGTTATTTGTGTACACTTTGTTGCTATTATTGTTACTTGCAGCCTAATACAATACCAGCTAAAGTGGCTTTAAAAGGCTTGAATAAAAAAACAGCAGCTGCCAGGCCCATATCCTGTTCCTCAGCCATACACAACACATTTTGCTGTTTCTTCCCACATTAGCATCCACATTTCTAAATGATACACTTCTGCTGCTCTTTCTTAATTAAGTTTGGCAATATTATTAATTTTTTTAATGGTTGATGAGGACTTTCTTAAATCTGTCCTTCTCCTTCACCCACCTAATTAGTATGGTTCCATCACAGTTTATTTAGTTAAATAATATTCTTTATTTACCCTGATATGATTAAGTAAATGTTGTTCACTGAGGAAACAAATAGTTAATTTTGCTTCCATTTCTTCTTCTTTGTTACCATTTTCCTTTACAGACATGTGAATTTTCTTACCAATTGTGAAGATCCTTTAATCCTCCTATTAGATGGGCATTTTTATTTCCATTTTATAGGTGAAGACTTTAAAGTTTTTTGTTGTTGTTGTTCCCACTCTAATGATAATAGTGAACACACACTGGGTATGTGCATTCCGCCGATAACAACAAGTTTGATGCTCACTGAATGCTCGGTCGTGCCCACTACTGTCCCCACTTTACAGAGCAGGAAGTTAAGTCGAGCTTACAAGACTTACCTAAGGCCACGGAGTCAGGATTCAGACTCAGGTGTCTCTGATTCTGGCGCTCACATGCATCTTAACCCCGTTACTTGGAAATGGGGTGAAGGAGAAGAGAGGAACATAGTCACAGTATTTAAAATTCAGAACAGTATGAGCATCAGCATACAGAATAGCTCCGACTAGTCTGATCAGAAAGACAGATGTTAGTAACTTTTGCATACTAGATAAATATCAGCTCTGTCTTACCTAAGAACTCCTGCCTTGGTCTGAGATGAAAACATAGGTTTTTGGTTTTTTTGTTTGGTTTGGTCTTTTTGCTGCTGAACTGTAGATGAACCCGAACATTTTGCTTTGAAGTAGAAAAGCAAATGGCAGGTACCTAAGAGCTTCCACTTTCTAAATAGAAAATTGAGCCTCTGGGGAATTAAGCAACTTGCCTCCATTCCCACAGCTAAAATAGCAGGAGGAGGATCTTACCCAAGATCCTCCGTTTCCAGAATCCGTGTGTTTCTCCCTACATTGAGTCATCTTTCGTGGCTGTGCTCTCAAATGTATCACCTCAAATATCTATGGGACTTGGTAGGGATATTTTCCAAGTAAAATTCGTCCATATATAATTAAAAATAAGGATGATTCCATTTCTAGTCAGTCTGGGAGATGACTTGGGCTTCTCATATTGAAACTTCCTTAAAAGATATTTTGATAATTTGAGGGAGACAATTATAGGAGCTTTAAAACTGGAGCTGTTCCAGAAAATCTGGGGACCTGTCACCAGGATAGAGATATTGGAAGTAATGAGATTGATAATGAGACAGTAATGAAGTAATGGCCTAACTCGAGCCTGTCGAGTCAGTGCCTGCCTATGTGTAAATAAATAATGAATTATAGGAATCACATTACCTGAGATTTACAGAACATCTCCCAGATGTTTGAAAAAGCTGTCTCTCCCTGAGGATTAGTCAGACAAAGATTTTTTTCAATTATCTTTAATTATTAAGATTACCATTTAGTAGTGAATAATTGTTTCCTATTGGACACTCAAAAGTGCTTAATTATACTTAGTGAATCATTTGCTTGAGTTTTATAAATAAACCTGAATATTGCCTTAGTCTCTTTTTTTTAAACTCCCTTGGGGATGTGCTACTAATATAAATGAAATCAATGTCTTCACGATTCCCAGAGTAGCAGTGTATCCTTATTCCAGTCTATAAAACTAGTTTTATAGACTCTTGGGGTTGGTGAAGGCTGAATCACGATAAGCAGCCACTGGCTGCAAACCTGCCTGTTTCAAGTGTTTTACGTATATTAACTCATTATCCTTGTAACAACCCTACGAGGTGATAGCTATGATCACCCATACGTGGGGAAACTGAAGCACAGAGGAGTTAAATAACTTGCCTTAGTCACACAGCCACTACAGGACAGGCTTGGAATTTTGACCCAGGTTGTCGAGAGTTTCTGCAGAGCTCATACTCTAGGAAACAAGAAGACAGTCAGGTTGGTGCAGACAATAAAATCCTGTGGGAGGCAAAAGTACCTAGCTTGAGCAGGAGAGAACAGGTTAGCTTATAGCTAATTGATTATGCTAGGTGCTAAGAGTTGCAAGAAAGTGGAAAGAGAAAAAGAGCTGTGTCCTCAAAATTGGGAAAGAACTAGAGGTCGTGAGGTAAGAGGTGAGCTTGGACACTGCATCAAATTGAGGACTAGCTAAAACAGGAAAGGGACTGAAGCGGCTTTCTATAAGACACACCCACTAGGGTGCCATGTCAGTTTTTATCCTTGCCATGGTAACACCCAGAAATTACCAACCCTTTCCATGGCAATAACTACCCAGAAGTTACTATGTTTTCCCTAGAAATTTCTGCATAAACTGCTCCTTAATCTGCATGCATTTAAGAGTAGATATAAATATGACTGCAGAGCTGCCCTGAGCTGCTACTCTCTGCCTATGGGGAAGCCCTGCTCTGCAGAAGCAGTCATGGAGCTATCTCACTGTGGAGACCACACAGACCTCTAATCCTTTCATAATTTTAAATAGGTATGAATACACTGAAGCTAAAATTTTCTGTGCAAAATGAAGATGCCCTTCTTTACTTGCCCTCAATAGCTAACATTGACATTAGCCCACTTGTGGCTCATCCTAGGTGATTTTTACAGCACATCATCCTAGCTGATTTTTACAATACCTTTAACATAGGAAAAACATGTTATTCTCCTTATGTTTCAAGATTAAAAATCAAGCAGAGAAGTTATGGCTTTTCCAAACCTCATGGAAAGCAAAAGGGAACCAGTAATCAAGTGTCTAAAAGTTAAGCACAGTGTTGCTTTGATTATCATCTCCCAGAGGGCTTTGCTCAATACTGGGACTATGATGGGCCCTTGAGTCTTTATTGATTAGGTGGTCCCACTTGCCATGAGTACCTTATTTAGAAACAGTTTTGGTCTTCAACTCCTGGCCTCAAGCAACCCCCTACTGCCTCAGCCTCCCAAAGTACTACAGACTTGAGCCACCGTGACTGGTGATAGGTACTGTTTAATAACATTTTATAGCTAAAGGAACAGAGGTTTAGAGAAATCATGAAATTCACCTTTGTCACTTTGTCATACATCTAGTACATTGAGGACCTGGGAATCTGATTCTGATGCCAGAGCCAGTGTTTTGTAAATTTATGCCATTATGCCTCCCAGCATGACAAGAAGGGAAAAACCCAAGATTTAGAGAATTGAGCTCTCAGTTCTGGGACTTCCCCTGCCAGTCTTCACTGCGCATTTGTGGGCAAGTCACTTCCAGCCTTAGACTAGCCCCTGTAACATGGGGGCATCAACAAAGCTCACA
Organism: Sapajus apella; assembly: GCF_009761245.1. Taxonomy (NCBI): domain Eukaryota; kingdom Metazoa; phylum Chordata; class Mammalia; order Primates; family Cebidae; genus Sapajus; species Sapajus apella. Next base: position 20,843,287 of record NW_022436963.1, read on the forward strand.
GCTTAGGATTGGGCAATGGGCTAAAGGAGATCTTCTCTAAATTGTAGCACTATAAAAATGTTAATGAAACAGAGTGTATGGCTTCTTTATGTTTGGATCTTTGATGTCTACTGGGTACTCAATGATGGATGTTAAAAAAATAAATGATATGAGAATTCCTATTGATTCAAGACCTAGAATTTTGGCATGATTTGGAAAACAAAAGGCAAATGGAAACAGATAAAGTGAACTCAGTAATACCCTATTTTAGTTCAAACATCTTTAATTATGAGCCTTCAAAGGGAACACACACACACACACAGACATCACACTGCACACACTGTATACTGGAAATGATTCTCAAGTCTAAGTGGGACTAGATTAGGCAAAGTTTTCAATGAGACCCCAAATCTTCCTTTTAAATTGTCACTGACATCACACTACCAGATTAATTTTTAAAAATTGATCTGTCTTGGGTGCATCTTGGAGACAAAAATGAAGAACTATATTTCTTCCTTTCTCACCTTTCTAGTGTAATTTTCAGGTACAAATATAGAATGAAGTGTTGCTGTTGTTAAAATGAAACACTTTTTCACACAGGCTAAGATTAGAGAGTTTCAGGAGAGAAATTCACAAGCGTGTGGTCCAGCCTGGGAGCCCCTCATTACTTATTTTCCAAAGGAAAAAAAAAATCAGCTCACCTGAGTTTACTGAGCGTCTTCTATGAGCTATGGGTAAGTCCAAGGGACATTATGAAGATATTCTTGCTTAATGTGTTTACAACGTTGTTGAAGAGGTAAGGCATAAATATAGGTAATCATACTGACAGTGTAGTTAGTATAACAAAGTTAGGACTCTTCTGGACTGAAAGTATTGGAACACCACTTGAACATAACAAAGGGATTTATTATAATAATTATAAATTATAATATAAAATATTATACAATAAGAGTATATAATAAAACATAATAGCAAATTATAATAAATCCCTTTATAGAGGTAGATCCCAAAACCCCAAAAATGTGATGGTACAGGGCCTTATCTAGAACCAAGAGTTCATCTACATCTGAACTTACTTTTCTTCTTCATTCTTATTTTCTCATATTCCGGCTTTGTCTGCTTCCCAGTCCACATGGCATAATAAGACTATCCAGAGCTCCAAAGTTTACATTTCCCCAATTCAGAGAAAACATGAATAAGTGCTGAGATTTCTCAGTCTCAATTCGAAACTTTAGGGCTTATTATCCCAGCTCGCATCAGATGTCCAGTCCCAATCCAGCCAACTGTGGCCAGGAGGCCAAGGTCAAATTATACAAACATCATTAAAGAAACCCTGTCCCTGTAACCACAAAGGTCAGGGAAATGGGACTGTGCTCAGAAAGGGGTTATGAAATGAGTCCAATACCTGGTCCCTGTGTTAACAATATGATTTTATTAGCAGGAATGTTCAAGGATTGCAAATTACAAAAAACTAACACAGGATTAAATAATAAAATAATAAAACTAACCACATACTAAGTTGTTTAGGGGTAGGCAGTCCTAGGGTTGATTCACTGGTTTAATCATCTCAGGGCTCTGAGTAGGTCTCTGTGATGGTCTTGGCATTTCCCTCATGGCCACAAAATAGTTGCTGTAGGTTTAGACAGGACATCCTCACGTTAGATTAGGGAATATTTGGTGAGAAAGCTCTCCTTGCACACACATTTCTCTCATTTATCATGTAAAAGAGCTTTCGGCCAGAAACCCTACCAAAAAGCATACCCTCAGGTTGCATTGATCAGTGCTGGGTCACGAGAACAGGACTAGCTTCAAAGAAGTCTAAAAAAAGAAGCTTGGGTTTTTCAGGTTCTATCATAGGAGGCAACTAAGAAATAAGGGAGTTGAGAATTAGCTGTTGAAAAGCCAGCCAGCCCAAAGTCAGAAACAATGATGAACCACCAAATAAATTAGATCTAGATATCCAGCAGAATTTTCTGAGATAAGGAGAATGCTCCACCTCTTTGCTGTCCAACATGGCAGCCGCTAGCCACTTGTGGCTACTGGGTACTAGAAATGTGGTTAGCGTGACTAAGAAACTAAATTTTATTTAATTAAAAATCTAAATTTAGATAAGCATATGAGGCTAGTGACCACCATATTGGTCAGTGTGAAACTATAGATAATGTTCTTGGGAATACCTTCTTGGAGCTCAGAGGAAAATCAAAGGCATCACCATGGGTCAGAATAATCTGTAGCCTTCAAAAGGGATGAGGAACTTGAAATGGATGTGAAGGATGGTTGGGGTTTGAAAGTTTTCCAAAACAGTAAGCTTGCTCTAAGGCAGAGAGATAGAATGTAGTAGAACATTCTTAAGAGGTGCTCATTAGATTAGTTTGGCAGAGATAGGTTTTTTTTGTTTTTGTTTTTGTTTTTGTGGCGCAGTGGGCAAAAAGGTGAAAAGTAACTTCAATTCAGATGGAAGAAATATTTAAACGCCAGCTTGGACTATGTGCAATAGGCAACTGATGCTATTGAAAGAAAAGTAAGATATGAAATGATGCTTAGGGAAGATTAACCTGGTGATTGTAAAAGAGATAAATAGAAGGCAAGAAATTTAGTTATGAAAATTTATTTTCAAAATTTTTCATGTGATGACACACACAAAAAGTGATATATGCTCATTGGGGCAAATGGACAAGACACCTCCTGGCCAAAGGTGACCATCTCAGAGACTCCAGCTGCTGTAACCATTCACCCCAAACTCCTGAAATGAGGATTACTATCTTCTCATGCCTGTAACCCTTTTACAGCACAGTAGTGAACACTAGCACTAAGTTGGGATGCTCTAACTTAGCAGACTGTCCTGAACAAAATAGGTAGTGGTATATATGAAAAAGGAAGGGAAAAGAGTGAAATATTTTACTGAGGGAATTGAAAGAAATCAGGAACTAATCACAGGTAGTTAGGATAGATGTCAGAGATGACAATAACTCCTAAGTTTCAAGAATGGTGATACCAGAAATAAAAATACTAATGTGAGGTTGTTTTGACAGGACATGGTGATTTCAGTGCAAAATATGGAGGTGATGACCAGACCTCCTATAGAGGACTATTACATTAGTGTCATCCAGCGATCCATGGTTCTGGTAGTCATGCTCTGGGATATTTCTCTCCCATATTGACTCTGGGCTTGGATATGTAACTTGATTGGCCAATGAGACATCAACATGGTGCAAGGTGAGGCTTGATAAGCATTTGTGCATTGAGGCTTTTCATCTTAGATCCAGGCATCATGCTATAAGGAAGCTCAGGCTAGACCACTGACTGATGACAGGTCACAGAGAGAGCAGGTCTATGAGAGTCCTTGATTTTTCTCTTTTTTTGTAGAGACAGGGGTCTTACTATGTTTCCCAGGCTGGTTTCAAATTCCTGGTCACAAGCAATCCTTCCTTGTCAGTTTTCTAGCACTGGGATTACAGATGTGAGCAACTGCACCTGGCCTCTAAGAGTCCATCTTGGATGTTCCAGCCACAGCCAAACACCTACCTGAAGGTAGACACAGGAGTGACCTCAGCAGAAGAACCACTCAGCTGAGCTCAATCCAAAAACCGATGAAAAATAACAAATCATTGTTGTTTTATGCCACTAAACCTTGGGTGTTATACTAGTCAGTAATAGATAATGGAAAAAATATCCAAATAAAAATGTTCAATAGGTCCTTGATGACATGGATCTGGATACCAGGCAAGAGATGTGGGACTTCGATGTAATTCCATAAGATATGTGTGCCTCTGTCATAGCAATGACATTGTAATGAAATTGGATGCTGTGTCCTTCTCTAGACTGTGAGCTCTTTAATGACAGGGACTGAGTTTTTGGTGATTTCTAATACATTATTCCTAGTTCAAAGCAGATTCTCAAGAGATCCATGCTGAATAATAGAACAAGAGAATGAATAAAGATCGTGAAGTATAATGGAAAGGGAACAGACTTTGAAATCAGACAGGCTAAACTTGAACTATAACTCTCTTAATCACTAACTATATTATCATCAGTAAATCAACAAACTTCACTGTAAAATTTAAGTAATGTCAGCCACCTCTCAAGAGCCACCAAGAGGAGCCAAAAAACAGAAAACACTCAATAAATTATAGCTTTTCATAATTGGGGATGAATCAAGTGATCATTAAAATGTAAGAATGAATAAAATCAGTAAAGAGGTAAGTATAGTAAGAGAAAAGTGATGAGTCTGGGGAGTATGAGTAGGGAATATAAGAAGGAAAATGATTCCTAGAGAGTCAAAAAGGAAGAGAGAAAGTATGAAAGAAGAAGACCCAGACCAATCAGAATGTCAGGGAAAGAACCAAGATAGGGTGCTTTTTACTAGCCAAAAAGGGGCAGAGATTTTAAGGAAAGACCCAAGTCACCATTGCTATGCTTAGCAATTACAACTTTTTGTGTATTGTTTTGTGTGATTATGAATCTCAGACATTGGTCCAGGACTGTCAGCAGAATCCTAATTAAGGACAGTGAATAAGGCAGCATTTGAGGTCATTATAAAATGTCAGCTGAGTAACTGGTAGTTGATAAGAAAGAGCAAATTTAAACTTTCTGTGGTTGGATCTACAGCTTCTAGTAGAATTGTTGGAAGGAAGGAATATGTAAAATAAAGAAGTGGTATGAGAAAAGATAGCACTATCTACTTTAGGCCTTCTGGGAGAAATCAAGCCTTAGGGATCTAATTATCTGAAGTCATTTATCTCTGGAGAGATAAACATAAATAACTGAAGAAAACACAGTTCTTTGAAACATTTCAAAAACATCCAATAGAAACATCAGCTATAAAAAGAGAATCATCAGATTGTGTGCCTAATGCCACACAATCAAATCCTATTTTGGGAGCTCTGGGATAGAACTCTCAAAACTGTACCTTTAACAAGCTCTCCAGATGATTCTGACAGGTAGCTAGGATTAAAGTTCCTGCTAGAGGTAATCTTAAATTTCTTCCCAATTCTGAAATTCCACAACTCTAGGATCTTTAGCACTTCCAAAAGAGCTCGCTGAAGAAAGATGTAGGTATTCCACCAATCGTCTCAGCATTCTTTTTCTCTTTCATTATCTTTTAAACAAAATATGCATGCATCTATAAAAATAAAAACTCAAACTCTACTAAAGGAAGTTTCTTTCTGACCCCCAAATTCTGCATTGCTCCCCAAGAAGCATTCAGAGTTTCCAGTTTGTAGTTTATTCTTCCAAAAATAGTGTGTACAAGTATTTGTGCCTCTTTTCTTTTTTATGCTAAAGCTAGGAAAACATATACACTTGCTTTTCACTTAATATAATTTGGTATCATATCATATAATATCCGAATATACAGAATTACCTACTTTTTATTGTCTGCACACTATTATTCATGCATAGTATTATTTCTGTTGAAGAATGGTTAGGTTATTAATCCACAGTGTGATATGTATGTGTGTGTGTGTGTGTGTGTGTGTGTGTGTGTGTGTCTCATACCCTCTTGGACCTGCTTACTCACATATGTAAATGTGTCTGATTGATACATTTCAGAGAGCTTTAGATTAATGTCTTTTGATAATGGTGGGAACATGAAGTAAGCACCTTTTTCATTTTGTTTTTCTTTAAATGTTCTTGTTTGACTTTGTAGTGGCAACAAAACATAGGAAAACAAGTGCCAGAAAATTTTATTTTTCATAAATCTATCTAAGAACAAGAGTCTTCCTTTTTTCATTTCTAAAAAAAAAAAAAATTACTGACTACTTACTATGGTTGGTCATTGTGCATACGGTTTTGTCTAACTCATCTTATCTAGTCTCTTGAAGTAATTAATCTTTTCTTTGTCTTACAAATGAAAAAACAGATACTCTGAGTAGTGACATAAGCCACTCACATTCCCATGTATGAAAAGTAGTGGGATTGGATTTGAAACTTTGTCTTTCATTTAAAAAAAAAAACAACAAATTCATTTCACAAGATGGTACAGAGCCTTAAAAACCAATCTACTAAGATATTATCCATGTAATTTCAGGTTTAGGTTCTAGAAACCCTCCAGTGAGGAGTCAAAACAATATTATACCAAGTTTTCTTCTTATCAATACACCATTGAAGTTGAAGGAGAAAGGACAAAATCTCCTTCCTTTCAATAAGTGAACAGAAAGATGGAAAATTTATTATGTAAGAGGGCTAAGAACAGAAACAATAGAAGATCGTCATCCTAACTGAATCCAATATCTGCTTGTTACTAGGTCTTTCTAAATTTCTCTCCTTGACAGTGTCAATTAGCTACATCTCATAAAGAGGTTTGTAATCTGACAAGGCTGAAACCCTGGTAATTAGGAAGCATCTCATTATCACTCATCTTTTGAAAAGTGCAGAGTGGCAGAGAATTATCAGCTTTAAATTGGTCAGGCTTTAATTTGGCTAAAGGTTCCTGAAGCCTGTCCTTCCTGTCAGGAGGAGAAGAGAACAAGGCTGCAGAATTGGAGGCCCTTCTCTTGGATTCACTGAAACAGGAACTCAGGCCAAATCAGAGGGCCATCTTACCAGCTAGAGCTAAAAACCTACTCTTCTAAGGTTTATTTTAAACTGCCATTTTATTTATTTTTTTCAGAAAACTTTGACAAGGAAAACTTTTCAAGGTTTTTAAATTGGTAGTCTCCATATAATGGCCTGAACTTTCTGGTTTATATCACTTGTATCCCATCTAAATACATAAATTACTCAACAAGTTATAATTGTGAAACATAAAAGAGATCCACACTGTTGGTTAAAAATGATAATTAATGATAGATAATATTTACTGGACATTTAATTTTTTCAGTAGGCAAAAAATGTATGAAGATTTTTTACATGAATTTCCTTACATAATTTTGGCAACAACTCTCTGAGATATGTTCTTTTAACTATTCCTTTTTTATGGATGAGAAAGCTGAAATACAGAAAAATTAAATAGCTATCCAAGAATACTATTAGGAAGAGACAGGGCTAGGATTTGAACCCACTACTGACTGACTTCAGAGTCACTGACTATAAACGTTAAACTTCAGTACTCAGGAAAACAAATCTGGTAATTACAATTCTCCCAAACAGGACAATTTTCTGTTTGAAGGAGATGAATACTTTGAGGCTATGTATCTCTTAGTTTGGGGAAAAAAGTTGCTTATACAAATGTAACAGAAAACTCCTTTCTGGAGGAACTATGATTTGAGGAGTTGAATTGCTCTGTGTAACATAGATATTTTATTCAGTGACAACCTTCACTTCTGAAGGTTGATTTCTATTTTGTCTATGTGTTATTGCTTGGTTTTGGTGGTGTGTGTGTGTGTGTGTGTGTGTGTGTGTGTGTGATTATATAAACCATTACATGCTGAAGAAAAAGAGCCAAGAATATAAAATGGTAGGAGTGATGTGGAGATCTAATCGTCAAAATGAACCAGAAGAGGAATCTCTCGAGTTGTTTGCACTTTCCCTTGGTAGAACTGTTGATATCTGTCAGTGGTTCTATGGAAGAATTCCTGAAATCAACCTTGGAAAATGCACGGCCCCACTGAAGCCCTTAAAGCTACAGAGAGAATGGAAATTCCTACCACCAATCATCCTTGAAAGAGGCCCGTCCTGGATTAAAAATAAGAACTTCATTGGAAAGCCTAAGACTTTAGCAGTAAAAGGAGATCTTTTCTTCTCTTTGGTTCTTACAGATACAGGCAAAAGAGATGTACACAAAGGCTCCCAAATGAGGATACGTGAGCAGTTCCCTGAAACATGAGGCAAGGTGAGGATTAATTAAACACCCAACTGATGCCTCTTGAAATGAACTGAACCTACGAACTCTGAGAGAAGCCAAATTTAACATCTCATGTTAAATTTATCTGTGGGGGAATGCAGTTTCATTACCCAAGTCTTTAATAATGTCTTGCTAAACATTACAGCCTGATCTCTGCTTTTATGTTGAGTTGAGTAGGTTCTCTCTGATTATACTTGGAATGAAGGGATTCAAAAAGCAACAGCAGAAGACTAAGTAAAGACAGCCTGTAAGTGATGATTCCTGGCTCAGAATGCCAGATAGATCACATGTGTTTACATATTTTTCCTCCCAAAACCCCACAAAATGACAACAAACAATAAGTAAGTGTATTAATCCACATAGTAGATGTAGTTTTACCTCGATCATATCTCTTGGGACTCACATGTCATTGGATGACCACAATAAGTACATTGGAAAATGAGGTTGATAAAAACATCTCAAGGTGTAAATCAAAGTGATCAAGAGATGACCAACGGAAGAAGTAAGATTAGAAGATCAGTCCTGGAAGAACAGAATACGACTCATAGAAAAAAGAAGAAAGGAGATTATTAAAAAATAAACAAAAGAATTATCAAAATTGAAAGGCATAACTGTTCAGATTAAAACAGTACAGAAAGAGTTCAGCACATTGATTAAAACAAGACTCATGTTAGAGTGGATACTCCTGTGTGCCATCTAGATTTCCCTACAGGACTAAGGATTCCCTCATATCAGGACCATGTTGGCAGCTCATGCTTCTCCATTGATTTTCTCTTGGGCAATTGCCCTTGACCTAAAGGTACTGCCTCACCCATGGACATGCTGTTTTGGGGGATAGGCTGAATTCATGACTGGTCAAAGGGGAAGAGAATATAAAGGCCCAGCCCACCTGCCTAAGGTGTGTCAACTTTGAAGTGTTGCTCCAGTTCAGAACACACCACGGTATTAGCTGAAGTCTCTGTTGCAATTGCATTGCAGCTTAACTTCTCCCTTGATCCAATCCTGCTTTCTTTAGCCCTTAAAAAATGTTGCTTTCAAGATCAGTCCCTAATACACTTCCCGTACAACAACGTCTGTCTCTGAACACAAACTAAGACCATATCAAGGCATATTGTGGCGACATTGAAGCATTTAAGAAATAAAAAGAAGATCCCAAGGGCTACCAAGGAGGAAAAACAATTGATCAAAAGGAACTGGAAACAGAATGACATTGGGGTTTTCAACAGCAATTTTGGAATCTAGAAAAGTGCCTTTTTTAAATAATGGGAGAAAAATACTTTTATCTTAGGTTCAAATTTAATCCTAGGTTACAGATTTCATTCTAGAAGTATATAACTATCTAAATAAGGGCAAGGATGGCATAAAGACATACTCAGGCTGGGCACAGTGTCTCACGCCTGTAATGCACTTTGGGAGGCCGAGACGCATGGATCACTTGAGGTCAGGAGTTGGAGACCAGACTGGCCAACATAGTGAAATCCCATCTCTACTAAAAATACAACAGTTGGCCAGGAGTGGTGCCTGGTGCCTGTAATCCCAGATACTTGGGAGGCTGAGGCAGGAGAATCAGTTGAACATGGGAGGCAGAGGTTGCAGTGAGCCAAGATCACACCACTGTAATCTAGCCTGGGCGACAAAGGGAGACTCTGTCTCAAAAAAAAAAAAAAAAAAAAAAAAGACATATTCATATAGACAAGTACTCAATAAACCTTTCTCTTTCTCAAGCTACTAAAGTGATACAAGGAAGAATAACAGCAAATTAAGTGTAAACAATGTACCAAAATGAAAGGGTAAACCAAAAAAGACAGAGACATGAGATGTAGGAAAATTGATGTTATCCCGAAGATTTGCAAAGAGACAACCCCAGGAATGCAGCCATGCAGCAAACTAAGAGAAAGATAAGCCCAGATAGGATCGGGAAGACGAGGGCTCCAGCGAGGAGGTTTTTAGGAACCATGAAAATTAATAATAATAATAGTAAGTCATAATAAAGTAAACTCCAGCAGAAATACATGTTTGTACACAAAAGGAGGCGTAAGTCTAGTGAACTGAGTAACATTTGCATAATCATTTGCTAATGTAACTGTTGACTACTGGTTTAGTAAAACAAATGACTATGCTGGAATGTTAAGAAAAAGAAAATGATGGGACATAGTGGTGAGCTAGATCTTTATGTAGTGTGTAGTGAAGTCTGGGATACCTTCTTAAATTAACGAACCAAGAAATGGCAGTGTATGCACAATTTTAGAAACACGAAAGTCAATATTAGGAGAAATAACTAGAAGAGTTAAGGGGTTTGCTTCTGAGGAGCAGAAGTGAAGAATCATTCAAGAAGTGACTCTTTTTAATGTAAACCATCAAGTACTAACTATGCTAGACTTTTAAAATCATATGTGTGCATTTTAAACGGTTATTTTTAAAAAGTTAGAAGTGATAGGAAATGCCCTGCTATGCAGTGGTAGTGGCCAGTGGGGATTGGCAAGATGCAGAGCTGGATGAGTGATGAAGATAGCATGCATCAACCACACAGATTCATGGAACATGGAAGCATTCCCTAGGGACTGCTAGAGGAACTTGACAAAGGAATCCTGGTAAAGGAATGAGGTTTACTAGGACTCAAACCATCAAGGTATGCCACTTTCACACTTAGGTTCTACTGACAGGTTTGAGCCATAATGGCAGATGCCTGCCATCAGTTCTACCATAGCCCCTTGTACCCATGGCAGATATTGCTAACTCAGCATGGCTCTGTTTCATACATAGATATGATCAATTAACAAATGTCCATCATGGACAGAGAAAAGTGACATGGTAGCACATTTGCCAAAATGCTTGTGGCCTCAGAATCCTTCTCAACACAAGGCTTTAAGAGCCATGCCAATGGGACAATGGGAAAATTCTGGAGGATTCTCATAGGATTAATATCCATATATACAATTTGCCACCTCTAGTATAAAAGTCCACCTTCCCTATGTTAGTTTGGGTCCTTTGAAAAAAAGATGCAAAGACAAGATTAAATGTGCATAAGTTGATTAGGGGAAATGGTTGTGACAGAAAATAGAGAGGTTGGGAAAACCATCAGACCTCATTGCAAATCTGTTCCTAATTCTCCTAATGAAGAAGAGAGGGGAGTTCTAAGTGCAGCTCTCAGGAATGTTTAGCAAGTTCATCATGAAGCCCTTAAGCCAATGCCACCCATTAGAGGAGTCCTGTGCCTCCCAGGAATGGGCCTGCTTCAGTATTCCATGTTCAATCACTTGTGATGGGAAACATGGCCTTAGCTCAAGATCAATGACAAGCTTCAGAACATAGAAGCTAGGAGTCTTAGTAAATTATACTCCCTGCAGTTGGAGGTCTGTGGCTCACATTCTTATGGCTGCCATATCCCACCTTGAGAAATCGAGAGTTTAACAGTTTCAGACAGGCAAATGGAGCTAGATACAAGAAACTGAGGTAAGAGGTGGGGACTTGACTCCAGAGGCAGGGCTTAGATGCTGGACCAAATTGAGGACTAGCTAAAACAGGGAGGGGGTGAAAGCAGCTTTTCATAAAACTCAACCACCACTGTGCCATGTCAATTTACCATTGCCATTCAACACCCAGAAGTTACTACCCCTTTCTATGGCAATGGCCTGATGACCAGGAAGTTACCACCCTATTGCCTAGAAAATTCTGTATAATCCTTACTTCAATTTGCATTTGATTAAAAGTGGATATAAATATGACTGCAGAACTGCATCTGACCCCCTACTTTGGGCACACTGCCTATGGGGCAGCCCTGCTCTGCAAGAAGCAGTACCTCTGCTGCTGTACCCTACCGCTTCAATAAAAGTTGCTGACACCACCCAGCTTGCCCCTGAATTCTTTCCTGGTCAAAGCCAAGAACCCTCCCAGGCTATGTCGCCACTTTGTTGCTCACCTGCCCTGCATCAAAATCAGAGGTGTGATCCTAGAGTCACAGGGGAAGATTGAGACATGGAGAGTGGGCCAGGGCCAGACCTTAGGCAGTAGCAGACAGACTAGCATTGTCGGTCATCTGCCTCCCTACAGATTTATCATGGCCAATGGCCAGATCTAGATAGGAAGAATAAGATAGGAACTTTATTTGCCTGAATTTGGGCAATGAGATAAAGGGCAGGAATTGGAATCAAGAGCTAGGAAGACCCTTAGGAATCCTCGTGTTTATTTGTCAAGAACTCCAAGGTACTGATCCAATATATTTCTGTTCTCTTTAATGGCTCAGACAAAGCTGTTTTAATCAGTAATTACATTAAAAGCTACAATTAGTTACTGCACTACCAAACAAACAAACAAAAAAACCATTAATAGGTGCTTCTAAGTATTTTTTCTTAGACATTGAATATTAAAAACAGAGTCCTTGACCTCTGGGTGCTCATGATGAAATTGTACATTAGCAGATTCAACAGTATATGATGCAGACACACACACACACACACACACACACACCAAGAAATGAGCAACCCCTTTCACTTCAAAGAGAGACATTTGTAGAAAACAGCCAATAAAAGTCAGTTACTTTATCTGGTATTCCCGAAACAGAGATTTGCTTCCAGTGCTGGATAAAATATTTTTAGAATCTGGTTCCTATTTTTCCCAGATTCATTACATAAAGAACTGCCTATTTTGAGCTCATTCCTGATATCATGTCTTTAGAGCCCCACAGGCTTAATCACTTAGATTAATGAAAAGCATCATTTGTGCCCACTGGGGCACACATTGTCCATTTAGATACATCTTTGTCATTGATTCCCATTGAAGGCTGGTGCCATCGATGCAATTGTCGAAACATGAATGATTGTAAACAGTAAACTTGGTTTGAGGCCCTTACAATATTCTTAAGATTCTCTGTCCTCTAACTCAATATGTGGTAAGTTGTGTCTTTCTCTGCTTCCAAATCTGAGCAAAACATAGCACGAGGATGATTCCAAGTTTGGTTTATGTACGCTAATTAAGCTTCAATACCCTGAAATGTGAATTTGTTATCCATTGAACAGATAAAGAAGCTGTGTTAGGGAAGTCATTTCAGGTCTCATCATGAGTCACGAGGCCATATCAGAACATGAATACTTGGCTTAATCTGTGCTTTTGTGTCAGATCATATGTTTCAACTAGTTCAACGTCACATTGCCAGCAGAGATCTTCAGTAAGTACACTCTAGTGATCAATCAGAATACTTGGCAGAAGAGTCATCTTTGTCATCGAATCTCTAAAGCAAAGTCCAAACGACTCTGCCATGGGTTATTAAATGACATCACATGCTTTTTCCAAACTTACCTTTTGAATGTAAGTGAAATAAAGAAAGGACTTAAGAAATCTTTCAGTGCTCACTTTGGCAGAACATATACTAAAACTGGACGATGAAGCACTCCATATTTTTAAAAAATTAAGATAAAAAAGAAAACAAAAATGAAACCAAAAAAGAATCTTTTACTTATTTCTTTCACCAGTCAAATAGTTAATCTATCATTTTATTCATTTATAGAGAAGAATTCTGCTTTCAAAAAGTGGCATGAAGACCAACTGAAAATGGTGGGAAGACACTGAAAAATAAGAGCTCCCCAAATGACACACGATAAAGGCGCTGATCACCAAGATGCTAACTGGCCTCCGCAAACAATCTAGTACTTCAAGGACTGCACGTTTATTATGTGCCTTGGCCACATCCCTCCCATTAGCACTAATGAACCTCTCAGGGACCTGCTTGACCACATTCCCATCATCTATACCAAGTTAAAGACAAGCACCACGTTGGAAATTCAAAGTATTTCCCTCCCCTGAGAGTCATTTTATCAAGTTTCATTTGGAGTATATCCTAACTCTATTGTTATAAAAAACAATTGAGTTAATAGCATGTTGCATTTGAGAGGGTGATTCAGAATTTGCTGAAAAGTGGTAGTGATTTTTTGTTGTTGTTTTAAATACTGAAAATAAGAAAGATTTGGCAGAAGTCCAGCTCTTAAAGCTATTGTATCTTTCTAACCATTAAATATAAAACATTTAATATATGTTTCTTCTTAATTATTATTTTTATCAATATGTGACTCCTGAAATTTCTTTCATTAGCCTTAACTGTATTAATTTTATCACAGCTACAAAAGTGGAAAGAAAATTATGCTACAATTCCTACTTCACTCAGGTGGTTGTTCTACGGTTCCTATGCAGAGTTAAGAAAACATATATTAAAATTTTAAAGTATTCACCTGGAGAGTAATTTTCATGAGGAAATCAATAAATGAAATAACAATTTACCATAGAGGCTATCATGAGGATAAAACTTGTACATTTCCATTTTGCTTTAAAAAATTATGTTGACAATTCCCAGCGCACGCGCGCGCACACACACACACACACACACACACACCCACACACCCTAACACAGCTTCTCAGGTACCCACAGCTCCTCTCACATGTACATTCCCTCACACACAAGAACTCTTATATACCCTTACACATTCACAAACCTGTACACACCCACATTCACCCTCAAATACAATGCATCCTATTATAAAAGGATCTCAGAGGTGGAAAACCCAGTAGAGAGGTGTTAACTGTGAGGGGGGAGTTTCTATATATATAAATAGAAATTCTTCAAATGGGAAGATGTGCCCTTCTCTCCTACTATTTATTTATTCTATCACTTACTTATATCAGTTTGGGTGCATAAACATTTACTCTTTGGGTTATAGCCCAACACTATATTTATTTAGTTGTTCAAATTGTTCCAACTTATATTCATATACAGGAACAAAAATGAATGAATTACTGCTCCACAACTGAGAAGGGTCACATAAGGTGCTCATAAGGTCATATCAATATTCGACTGAGTGGTAGTTACTTGGGTGTTTGTTTTATTGTTAATATTCAAATCGTATGTATATACATACAAACATACATCATATTCATTATTTTGTGTATATTTACAATAACAAAATTACCTCCCAAAATGAAGTAGATACAATTTTTCACCCAACGGGCTGGCAAAAACAAATATCTGTTAATATGAAATGTAGGCGAAAATATGGGCAGATGAACAATAAAAGTGTGAATTGTAGTTTTATTCTGTAGGGCATTTTGGCAGCATCTGAAAAACTTGAATTAGGCATTTCTATGAACTGTAACTTTACTGCTCAGGACTCACCTAGGGGAAGCACCTAAAGAGGCAATTTGCGAAGGTCTTCAGTGCAGCAAATCTTGAAGCAGCCAAAAACTGAGGATAGCTTAGGTGATATTAATTAAGGCAATGACTAAACTACGATCCAGCCATACTACCAAATATTGTGAAAGACTAACAACGAGTGATGTGGAACCATTTACAATTCACATGAGCAGATCTTCAGCACAGTGTTCTGTGAAGAGGCAACCTGCAGAACAAATGAGAGAAGACAATATTATAGAGCCCATGGAGATGTTTGTGTGTATTTTTTATTTGTTCTAAGTTATCTCCAAAAAATAATTTCCTGTTTCAAAAAGACTTAAAAAAAATTGTTCCACTTTGGCCATGGGGGACTCTTTGAGGTTGGCTCTTGTCTCCTGTTTGCAAACTGGTCTGAGGAATAGATTCAGCTCCTTGAGACAAGGATAGTGTCTTATTTGACTTTGCAGAATGGGGAAAAATATGCCTTATTCATAGATGTCAGTGGGCTAGAAATTAAAAGTCCAAATTATTCTTCTAACACAGAAAATATTCTTTCTTTTTCTTTTTCTTTTTTCCTTACCTCTTCTTCTTCTTCTTTTTTTTTTTTTTTTTTTGAGACTGAGTTTTGCTCTGAATGAAGTGGTAGATCTCAGCTCACTGCAACCTCCACTCCCTGGGTTCAAGCAATTCTCCTGCCTCAGCCTCCTGAGTAGCTTGGATTATAGGCGCCTGCCACCACACCCAGCTTATTTTTAGATTTTTAGTAGAGACAGTGTTTCACCATGTTGGCCAGGCTGGTGTCGAACTCCTGACCTCAACTGATCCACCTGCCTCGGCCTCCGAAAGTGCTAGGATTACAGGTGTGAACTGCCATGCTCCACCTAACATAGTAAATACTCTTAAGTGTGAGCTTATACAGCAGGTGCCTTCATCTAGGACAGTGCGTTTCACATATAGAGTGTGTAATGGCTTCTAAGGCATGTCCTATTAAATGATGCTGTTTCATCTCTACCACCACCCTGTAGAAGTGATGTTCAAAATATTTGGTAACCAGTATTAGCATGAGCATCATGACAATCAGAGCCTACGTAGGCTTGGCAGTGGAGCAAGGTCTCTTTGGCAGTGGAGCAAGGTCTTAGCATCCCCCTTCAAGGTCAGGTTTCTCCTTAGCTGCTAGAGAGGACTAGATCTTGGGGTTCTAAGAAGTGGGGAGGGGTGGCTGGGGAAGTTATTTAGGGGGAGTACTGGGACATACCAGTGCATATGGACTGGAAACATTCACTGTAAAGTGAGGATTATTGTACCCATTTTATAAGTTAAGATCAAACAATGTGCTCAAGGGAGCAAAACTGGAGCTAAGGCTAGGTTTTCTAGCAGTGTTCTCTTCACAACAGCTTGAGTCTGGGATATTAAAGAAATGAATTTGAATTTTGAAACTAAAACCCAGATTTAAAAGTACCTTCTACCTATTCTCAGAATTCCATCTCATGGTATTACATGACACATTCTTGCATTTGAATTCTAAACCAACAATCTTCAAATTGACCCCTGACACTTTGACAAGACTTTCTGTTTACAGTGGGAAGAAAAGACATTTATTTTCCCTGTGTTTTTTGATATACATCAAGAATGAAAGTGCATTTTCCTGTTTTCCAATCTAGGACTCCATTCTTTTGCAGCAATGCTCTGCTCCAAGTTAATGCCCATGGTGACCCAGTGGCTTTCTTTTCCTTTTATTTTTTGAGACAGAGTCTCGCTCTGTCACCCAGGCTGGAGTACAGTGGTGTGATCTTGGCTCACTGAAACCTCTGTTTCCCACATTCAAGTGATTCTCCTGCCTTAGCCTCCTGAGTAGCTGGGATTACAGGCACCTGCCACCATGCCTGGCTAATTTTTGTATATTTAGTAAAGACAGGGTTTCACCATGTTGGCAAGGCTGGTCTCGAACTCTTGACTTCAAGTGATCCACCCTCTTCGGCCTCCCAAAGTTCTGGTATTATAGGTGTGAGCCACTACACCCGGCCTTCCTTCTCCTTAATCCACTTCAGTTGGCTCCTGTTGGCCTGTACTGCTGGTGGATTCTCATTGGCTTGTACATTTTAAATTTTTCATTTCATCCTTCACTCTCTACAACAGATCCCCATTCCCGGGTACAGGGGCAGGTTTGCATTTTCTGCCTTTCAATAAGAGTTCCAAGCTGGGGCATGCACCTGTATAAATGTGTGTGTGTGTGTTTGTGTGTGTGTGTGTGTGTGTGTGTGCAGACTGGCATGTTGTCAGGGACCGTGGATTGTACAATCAACTTTTCCTTTCGTTGACTCATTCAAAACTCCAGCGCTCCTAACTTTGAACAGGCACAATTAAAACATAAACAAAAAACCTCAGCAGGTATTTGTATAGGAAGACAGTCTTACTCATCACTCTGTGAGAGTTGGATATATACTCATTTCAACTTAATAGCAAGATCACGGCAGTACATTGGATTGTAGTTAGGGCACCCTGTAAAAATAAACAATATTGTTTTTCTGTACATTTTATGGGGGTGGAGGTAGATGGTAATGGTGTTTATTTAGGGTGGGTGTGATTATTCAGGTTTTTTAAATGATAGGAATTATACATGAGCCTCAAATAATAGTGCTCGTGTGGAGAGGGGGAACTCTGTATTGATACTGTGTTTATTTCAAAAAGGAGAAGGTCTTCAAACCCTTCTAAAACTAGGGCAAGGCCTTTTCTATTAAAAAAAAAATAACTCCAACTGAATCAATTTCCATGAACTAAAATGGTTATGCTTTGTATTAGTATTATTCCTTTAATGGAGAATCTGATGGATATTTAAATGTACCTCCTGACTGAGGTTCACAAGACCTTCCATAGTCTGACTCCCTCCTTCTATAGCCTATATACCACTGTCCTCATTGGCTACTAGAGTTGTCAGTCCCTGGGTCACCTGCCCCCAGCTCTTCTAAGAGGGACAGAGCCACTGAAGGTGCAATCCTCACAGAAGATGAAACAGTAGGCACTATGTGTGAACACAGAATATTTAATTTCTAAGCCTCAAGTTCACCACCTTTAATTTCTAAGCCTCAAGTTCACATGGAGATGATAATAACCACCACCTATCAGGTTATTTTGTGAATTAAATGAGATAATGGATTAATGCTCAATTAATCCACAGGAGAGTTAATGCTCAATCTCAGCTACCATTGGCATGTTCAGTCCTTTCTTAAGTAAGGGACCATGAGGGATTGGATCCATGACAGAGGGAAACCAATAAACAGACTAACTAGCATTTTATGCCAAGAATGGTATAACTTCATGAGCTCTTTCAGAAATTTGACTGAAAAATATTAAAAGGAAAAGGCTTATTATTACTTATCCTTATTGTTTACTTTGTATTACTTATAGAAGCTGAAGGTGAAAGGTCAAGACATTGAAAAGAAGGCACAGTGGGAAATTGTAATGAATCATAGGCAAGCTCAATTTTTAGGTCTCTCTGACCTTTGCTTTCTGTGAACATATATTGGATTATCCAATTTACTCATTTGTTACTGTGGATGTTTGAATGTGTGCACGTTAATTTCTTGTCCCTGTATTATTTAGGGTTCAGGTAAGACAACTGCCATGACTCCAGCTGTCTCAAACAGAGGGAATTTAATATAGGAAATGGGTTACATGGGGGAAGAAAGAGTTGAACATTGGAACAGAGGACATGAGATTAGTAATAGCAAGAAGCTAGTACTGACCATAGGACTGGAGAGAGAGAGAGAGAGAGAGAGAGAGAGAGAGAGAGAGAGAGAGAGAGGCATAAGTCACAAAAGTCCAGGACTTGGGGCTATCTGCTGGAAGCTGGAATCCTAATGGATTGTCAGGCGAGAACTGAGTCGGGAAGAGAGGGACTGTTCTGCAGAAATGGTGCTACAGAGTAGAACTAGCTTCTACCACATGAAGCAGGATGGGAGAGAAGTCCTCTAGCTTCTGGCCTCTTGTCTTTCAGTCTTGCACCGGTGCCTCCTGTTGGTTAAATCACCTGGAAGCCAGAAGGCAACAGAGCCTAAGGAATGTGGTTCCCTAAGGAATGAAGTAGAGAGCAAAAAGGCACATGACCAGCAAGACCCACCCATGTAACTGCACAGGGGTAAGTACTCTGTCATTTACTGGATGTTTCCTTTCTGTAGATGGTAAAAGCATTGTTTTTGTCATAGACATGTGCTATTGCCTCTGGAGTGTGATTCTCTCTCTGAAGAGCTGTGAGAAGAGGAGCACTGGAACTCCATAGTCAAATTCAAGAGAACAGACTTAGTAAAAGGGTATTTTTAAGCTCATAGAATTCTGTAGCTTGCATCTAATGCTTTCCAGTTACAACCTGATGACTCAGAAGATTTTGTGTGTACGTGTGTTGTTTTGTTTCAGCAAATCTTGATTATCAATGTGATCAGCCTTCTCTCTGGGATCTGGAGGGACTGATTAGCAGGAGGCTAGCTGTGAACTGATCTAGATAACTTTGCACTTGAAAGGGATCCATGTTGCATCCTTAATCTCAAGGATATTTTAAGTTGGCATTTAAATAAATGTTTGCACATGACCCATGGTGATGATGGATTCTGAATTTTGGATAATATTTTATGTAATTGCTTTACTACCTTCCCAATCACTCTGAGGTGCATGTGTGTCACTGCATCTCAATTAAAATATCAAAGCAATTGAAAATCAGAGGTAGTTCTTACATTGTAAAAGCTAATTTTAGCTCATTTTTGTAGTTCAGAAATTGTATCTGCTTGTAGAGTATCCCTGGGTGACACAGGTCTTGCCATTTCCATTGCTTCATAGCAGAGAGAGGTGGATTTCAGTAAGACTGGCTGTTAACATCCTGCTATAGCTGGACGCCAACTAGAAAAGTGAGCTATACTTTTTCACTAACTGGAAACACTACAGGAACTCCTTCCAAGCCCAGTTTTAACTCATTCTGACATTCCATTTGTTCATGCTTTGCCTCAAGGAGTTCACCCATGATGTATTTATTTTTAATCCAATCTTTGTAAGAGCTATCACCTTACTGACAAACAAATCAAACACTTACTGGATGCTGAGCTGAAAATATCCTCGATGTCCATGGAGTTTGGGATTACATAGCCAAGGACTCTATTGTTTGAAACATAATGCTGCATTTCACAATTTGTCTCCCCAAATCATCCCTTGTTGTAAAAATATTATTCTTCCTGCCATTTTTAGACGGAATCAATGCAGCCATATGAATATAGGTCTGGCCTATTTCAGAAGACATTGAAGAGGTCCTCTTTTTGTCCACATTTCTTATCTCACTACTAGCTCCTGCATATGAGGCCCATGTCTCATCTTTCATTCCTTTAAGTGTGTCAGACATGGAGAGCTGGGTACTGGTGGAGTATCTGCCAGGCTCATGTTAACCCTCTCCTTCTGAGAATTACCCTTCTCCATATGCACAAGAAGTGGACCCTAGGCAGCCAGGTGTATACACCTTGCCTTCATCCCACCTTAAGTGGACCAGGGCAGTCAGTCACATGACCCATTCAATACCAATCAGTTTCTCTCTCCCTAGAAATTGGAACTAAGAGACTTCTATTCAGTGTGATCTTGAGCCTTGAACCAATGAGATGCTACCTCATTGTAAGGGGAAATGTAAGTAGTTATTTTGGCCAAGGTCATGAAGTTCAAGACAAATTAAATATAAAGAGACGAAAGAATAAATCAGACATGGAGATAAAAGCCAAAGAAAAGAGGTGAGAGTATTGCCCAGTGAATTCATTATCTATTGCTGTACAACAAATTACCCAAGATGTAGTAGATTTAAATAACAAATATTTGTTACCTTACACAGTTTCTGAGAGCCAGGAATCTGGGACTGGCTTAACTGGGTATTTTGGCTCAGGGTGTCTCATGAGTCTGCAGTCGAGATGTGAGCCTGCGCTGGAGAATGCACTTCCAACATCACTCATGCAGCTGTTGGCAGTAGACTTCAGTTCCTTGCCACATGACCCTCTCCATAGAGCGGCTTACCTGACAGGACAGCTAGCTTCTTCAGAGTTGAGAGAGAGTAACCAAGACGGTGACCATCATATCGTGAAATGTATGTTTGGTCTTAATCTCCATTTTCATAGGTTTAGGGGGCATACAACTCCTAAAATCCTTAGAATCTCCAAAATAATGTCTTGTCTATGCTAATGAGTTGATTGGTGGCTGGCATCCCCTGGGTAGCTCCAGGATGGGGGCTGATCACAAGAAAGACCAAGGCAGGATTAGAGGGTGGGGACTTTAAGCTCATCCCCAACCTCTGGGGAGAGGAGAGGCGATGAAGGTTAAGTTGACCACCCACGAAAGCTTTAATTAATCATGTCTTTGTAATAAAGCTTCCATAAAAACCAGAAGGACTGTGTTCAGAGAGCTTCTAAAGAGCTGAACATGTGGAAGTTCTTGGATGGTGGAGCAACCAGGGAGGGGAAAGAACCTCTGCATCTCTTCCCCTGTACCTTACCCTATACAGCTCTTCATTTGTATTCTTTAAAATATGCTTTAAACTGATAAACATAAGTAAGTGTTACCTTGAGTCCTGTGAGGTGCTTTAGCAAATTAATGGAACTTAAGGAGGGGGCTGTGAGAAACCCAATTTATAATTCATCAATCAGAAACACAGGCAAAACAACTTGGGGATCACCATTGGTACCAGAATTTGGGGACTGAACTCTCAACCTATAGGATCTGATGCTATTTCTAGGTAGATAGTATCAGAACTGAATTCAATTACAGCACACCCAGTTGGTGTCCACTGAATAATTCATCGGTTATTTATGGGGAAAAATCTCCACACACTACTTGGTGACCAGACCAGAGGTCACAGAATTCTTTGTGTTGATTGTTGGAGAGTGAGAATTTAAAAAGCACTTTGGTTTTGTTTTTTCATACATCAACGAGTCCTACAGCTTAAAGTTTTTCCTCTTGAGTGAGAGCTGGCCTAAATGACCTCTCTTCCAAAGAGCAGACTGTAGAAAGAAGAAAAACAGTGACTATATGGGGTAAACATCTGGCAGACCCCATCTCAACCAATCAGTGAAGGTTAACATCACCAGGGAATGATAAGTCAGGTGGATATTATGCACCTCTGATATGTAGGGATAAGAAAGGTACCTTGCCTTGTAGTATTCTTCTTCAAATCCATAATCCCAGACTAATTTGAAAAAAAACAGCAGGCAAACCCAAATTGAGGAACTTTCTGTAAAATACCTGATGAGTACTCTTCAGTACTTTTAAAGTTACTAAAAAGAGACAGAGAGACAGAGAGAAGAGGGGGAGAGAGACAGAGATAGAGAAAGAAAGAGAAGGAAGGAAGAAAGAAAGGAAGAGAGAGAAAGAAAGAGAAAAGAAAGACCTATAAATAGAAAGAAAGAGAGAGAAAAGAAAGAAAGAAAAAGAAAAGAAAGACCTATAAGCTGCCATAAGCTTTTGGAGATTAAGGATATTTCATGAATAAATGCAATGTGGTACCCTGATTTAGATCCTGGAACAGGAAAAGGAAATCATTGGAAAAACTGGTGAAATCTGAATAAAGTCTAGGGTTTAATTAATAGTGTTGTTTCAGTATTAATTGACAAGTATACCCTGGCTATGTTAATATTTGGGAAGCTGGGTTAAGGGGGTGTATATCTTTAAATATGTAAAAATTGAATCTCTTAAGCAGTGACTTAAAATAAAGGTTTATTTCTCATGTATGTTCCATGTTCATCATGGGTTGATGGGGGAGGGAAGGGGCTCTGTTTTACGTCATCCTCACTCAGGGACCCAGGATGTAAGGAGTTTCCAGCATCAGTGATTGTGATGGAAGAGGTAGGAGAATGTGATGGATCACACTTTGGCTCTTGTGGGCTTCTGCCTGGATGTGACATACATTGCATTTGCATCTTCACATTTTCACATGCCATTCGTACTTGGCCAAAGCAAGACACACAGACAGGCCTACCTTCAAGGTGTGGGAAGTTCTATCTTACTGTGTGCCTAAATGGAGGAATATGAAATATTGCTGAACAGGCCTGATGGTCACCATATAAAGAAGTCATGGCAGAGTGCCACCAGAGAGTGGCATTGCCCTTCTGTCTCCTCTTCCCTTTCTTCATCTCATTCCTTTTTTCATTCTTTTTTCTCTCTTTTCCCTCCTTCCTTTTCTTTAATTTCAAAACTCATTTCCTAATTACAAAAATGATATATTTGAACTGCAAAAATTCAGTAACACTAAACTATAAAAAATTTGTCTATTTCTCTTTTCCTGCCAGAGATATCTACCCTATACAGATGGGATGGGCAATATAATCCCAGAAAAATTTTTATGTAATGAAATTATAAATATTACCGTACATTTTCACATTCCATTCATATTTATTTTCAAATTACAAAAATAGGATCATATAATACAAAGTATTTTGCAACTTGCTTTTTAATTTGGCAGTACATCCTGGATATTTCTTCTTGCTTTTGAGTGAGGAAACAATAACAACAACAAAAAAACATTAACAACAACCATTTATTGAACACTTATTGTTGCTTTTTGCTGCTTTAGGAAGGGGGTATTTACTGCTGAAAAAGACAGAGTCTCTGCCTTCATGAATTTTCTATTCTAGGAAGGAGAGATTTGTGTCAAGTCCCACTTCTATCACAAATAGTTGTGAGATCTTAGCAAAAATTTTCGGTAACATTAGCATCTATGTCTGTGTTTTTATTTTTAAGAACAACAAAAAGTCAAAGAGTAGGCTCTATGTTTTAACTGTACCTCTGGGTCCAGTTCTAACTGTATTAGAATTTTTGTTGTTGTTGTTCACACTAAAGATGCTGGCTCTTATTAACTTACATAAGAAGAAGGAATTAATTGGAAGAATATTGTGTAGCTTAGAGTCCAGAAGGAATAGTTAAACAATCACGTCTGGGGAAGGGTAGGAACTAGGGGTCCTTGGAGTGTCTCTGTAGCAGGAACTCCCAGTTCAATTTTGTGGGGTGCTGCTTTGGATGACTCAGCTCCAACAGCCTTTTCTCCCAGAGTTTCTTGGTAGGAGGTCCAGCTCGCTGGAATAGAAAGGTTTACTGGTCTAGCTTAAGTCAGCAGCTTTCTCTTCTGACCAGAAGAAGCTGGGTACTGTTGATGGACAGCCTTACCAATACCACCTAGGGTGAGGGCTGGGCAGTTCCCCACAGGCAAAGGGAGGTGCTCTTGGGAGAAGAAGGGAAGAAGAAATAAAAGCTGAACGAATCAAAAACAGCTGTTCACTGCACTGATTTCCTCCTTCTTTCTCTCCCTGTTCCCATCTTTCTCTCTTACTTTCTATTACCTTCAGTATTCTCAATTGTGAGAATATCCTCATAATTTTCTCAATTTTCTACGTTTCTTCTGCTTATCAACGTCTTGAGTTTGGCAGTCTGTGACAGGCTTTGTTGAATTGTGCTAGTGGGGTTTAAGCGCCTGAAGGTTTCTAATCTCTTCTCTGATGCCTTTAAAGGAATGCCTTCTGAGTTGCAGCACATTCGTCTATTTTTAAACATGTGGAGACTCGATGGTATCTCAGTGCTTTATGCCTTTCATGTTTTTCTAAATAGCAAAATTGAAAACTAAATTTACTTATAGCACTGTTTATAGTGGTGAAAATTGGAAACAAGCAAGATGATCAAGAGGAATTGGTTGGATAAATCACCCTGTGTCTTCCACAACCATATCATCCAGTGACTCAACTCTTTCTTTAATTATAGAGGCCTAGAAGAATCCAAGGAGATGTGAGCTCCCTTTCTAGAAAAATGCACATGTACTTTGCATTAAAGTTTTCATAAATGTTTTGAATATTTGCAAGTGTACTAACTTTACCTATAAATCCAGGAGTGGTTCATAATCATTTTATATAAGGTGACTTCAAAAAGTTAATGAAAAATGGAATTAAAATATAAAAATAAGAAATATAAACTTCATTTTCCAACACAAGCTCCATTAAGATCAGGATATTTTCATTAGCAATGATACCAGCCATTTAGTCCATCCCTAAATAATTCCTGGGAATTTGATCATGTCAATACAGTCTTTTTTTCATTATTAACTGAAGAAAAATTGGTGCCATTTACGGGTTTTTAAAAAAGATTAGGAAACAAAAAGAAGTCAAGGAGAAAGGAGTCAAATCAGGATGGTAAGGTGGCTGCCCCTTATTTTCTCTTTGAAACACTTGCAAAATTGCCCTTGTTTGATGAGAGAGATGAGCAGAAACGCTGTCATGTGGACACTCTGGTGAATCTTTTCTGAATGTTTTTCTTCTAAGGCTTTGGCAAAACTTTCTCAAAACACTTTCAAAGAACAATAGTTCTTTTGCCCTCCAGAAAGTCAACAAGCAAAATGCCTCAAACATCCCAAAACACTGTTGCCATGACCTTTGCTCTTGAGTGATCTGCCTGTGTTTTACTGTACCACTTCTACCTCTTGATAGCCATTGCTTTGATTGTGCTTTGTCTTCAGGATCATAGTGGTACTGATCTGGGTGCAATGGTTTGGTCACCCATCAAATGGAAACCTTACTCAACTTAAAATTTTCAGTCAGAATTGTGTACGTTGAACCAGTTGAGATGTCTATGGTTTTCTGTTGTTTCTGCTGGTAATCGTCAGTTCTCCTA
Source organism: Sapajus apella (assembly GCF_009761245.1). Taxonomy (NCBI): domain Eukaryota; kingdom Metazoa; phylum Chordata; class Mammalia; order Primates; family Cebidae; genus Sapajus; species Sapajus apella. Next base: position 20,868,867 of record NW_022436963.1, read on the forward strand.
AATTAGTGCATGAGCAAGATCAATTTTTTCCCTGAAAATTGATGTGTGTGGTCTACTGCTATAGACTTTTGAAATCCATGCATGGTTTTTCTTATGATATGTGTTTTCTATGGACTTTCTGAAGCCTCTTCATATACTCTTGATGAAATGAAATACTCTGCAGGCATAATCATTATATATTTTTAATTAATATAAAAAGCTGTCCAAAATATATTATTTGAAGAAAAACAGAAAAACAGGTTACAAAAGAATGCGTATAGTATTGGCTCTTACTTTGAAAAGAACCATTTGTGTGTGTGTGTGTGTGTGTGTGTGTGTGTGTGTGTGTGTGAGAGAGTAGTTACATTAAGAATATATTTGGACAACTGTCCAAAAACTACTAAAGACATTTCTTTCTGGTGGGTCGATTATAAATATTTTTTTCTTCTTGTTTATTGTAGTATTTTCTACTACTTCTAAAATTAACATGTATTATTTGTGAATCTGAAAAATAGATGGTAATAAACAGTGATACAGAAAACAGGCGCCCTAGGCACTTATTGCCTTTTAAAATAAAACTACTTTATCAAGATATGATTGACGAACCAAAAGCTATCCTATTTAATGTATACAGTTTGATGATTTTGGAGATAAATATATACCAGTTACCCAGCCTTTTTGTGCTGTCTGGATTTTATGGCTCTTTGACCGGTGGTAGAAATAATTTAGTAGTTAAAAGAAGATCCTACAGCAAGCACTAAAAGGAATCCTAAGGATTAAGTCTAAAGGTGATCACTTTTTATCACCACAATCATTGCCATTTTTATCATTGACCTAAATAACATAATTTAAAAAATCCCATTCCTCCTTGCCCCTGCTTTCAAAAGTTACACACATGCATTGTGACAAAATCAAACATTACAAAAAGTATGACTTTGAAAGTAAAATTTCTCTATAATTTCTTCTCAGTCCCATTAATAGCTGTTAATGGCTTAATCTATATACGCTATTACACACACAAGGTTTTTTGTTTTTGTTTTTGTTTTTAAACAGGGTCTTGCTCTGTTGTCCAGGCTGGAATGCAGTGCAGTGGCATGATTAAGGCTCACTGCAGCCTCGACTTCCTGGGTTCAAGTGATCCTCCTACCTCAGCCTCCAGCATAGCTGGGACTACAGGCACGTCCCACCACACCTGTCTAGTTTTTGTATTTTTTTTTTTTATAGAGACAGGGTTTTTCCATGTTGCCCAGGCTGGTCTCAAACTCCTGAACTCAAGCAATCTGCCCACTTCAGCCTCCCAAAGTGCTGGGATTACAGGTATCAACATCTGTGCCCAGGTTGGTTGTTTCTTAAATTAAAATAGAATTGACATATGTTGTTTCATAACATGCTTTTTTATTTCATGTAAAATTTGTAGGACATCTTTCTATGTCAGCTCATAGAACTCAGTCTCGTTCCTTTTTAAACACTTGCATGGAATTCAGTTCTAAGGATGCATCATAATCTATCTGTAGTTCTTGTACCATGGATCCAGTTTTTTAATATGAAAAATAATGCAACGGAAATTCTTGTATGTACATTTTTCCACCTTTGTGAGAGTATTTCTATAGCGTAGTTTCAAAAAAATGGAACTCTTATTCTTAACTAAGTTTTCACCAGTAACTGATTTGTAGTCCCAATTTCTTAATCTGTGCGTTACTAAAACAGCCACAGAATGCAAAGAGCTAGGCTGTTTAGTTGGCTGTGGATTGAAGTTCCTCAGAACCCCTGCTTTACTGAACAGCTTAAATGTGAAGAAAACATGACTTTCTAAGTCTGCAGCATTCAGTATGTTTGCTTTGGTTTAATCAGTCAGAGGAGAATATATCCCAGAAAAGAGTGTGTACCTCCACCCCAAACCCTCTTCTGATTTCTATTTGAGAGAGAGTGAAGCCTGGTGATCACTGGGGACCATATGTAAGGATTAGTGAGGCTGTCACTCAGAGTGCCAACTATGTTGGCAGTGAAAAGGGGTAAGCATCATTTTAAAAAGTTATCGTTTTGGTGATTGAAGATATTTGGATTATTAAAATACTGATGGCATATTTGGCCTCAAAGGTGATCCAAAGCCATTTATCCTTCTCTCTCTCCCACATCTGCATAGATCTGCCCCACAAATAAAAATGTACTGCTTTTCTAGTCCTACACGTTAAGAATTTCCTCTGCATACAGAAATGTTTATGAAAATTAAGCCAAAACATATCCAGACAATGGAACACTATATGGTAATGAAAGTAAATAAGCTAAGCTACATATGGTATCATGGGTGAATCTTTCTAAGGAAAAGGTGAGTAGAAGAATAAAGAAACAGAAGAATTTATACAGCATAACTCCTGGCTAGTTATCTATTGCTGCATAACAAATTATTCTAAAGCTTCCTGGCTTAATGAAACAAAAATTATTTATTATTCATGGTTTCTGTGGATCAGATATTTGGGAGTGGCTTGAAGCAATTCTGGTTCAGGATTGCTCATGAGCCTTCAGCCAAATGTCATCTGGGCTGCAGACATCTAAAGGCTTGACTAGGGCTGGAGGAATCCCTTCTATGGTCACTCAGTCACAAGGCTGGCAAGATGGTGCTGTATGTTGGTGGCAGGGCTTGGTTCCTATCCACATGGGCCTCTTCACAGGACCACTTGAGCTTTCTACTAGTCCTTCCCAAATTAAACAAATGGAAAGGACTAGACAGAAACCTCAATAACCTTTTTGACCTAACCTTGGAAGTTGGCCACACAGACCAGCTCTGATTCAATGTGGAAAAATACTAGCAGTAGGCCAGGACAATTGGGGGCCACCACTGTGGAAACGGACTACCACAATTTCATTTACAGAAAAAAATCTAAAAATAGAGAAAAATAAACTACATTGCTTAGGAAGGCATACTTAAGTGTTAAAACTATAAAAGAGAAAAAGGTAATGATTACCATAAAAGTGGTTATCCCTTGGAAGAAGGAAGTTGTGAGGAAGGAAGGATCATTATTTGTAAAAGAATACATTTATGTTTTATGCACTTTTCCTTAAGTGTGATATACTTCATAATTTTCAAGGAAATGTCATTTCAAAATAATAAACTAAAAGAAAAATGACATGAGAAACAGAAAGTGTTCATTTCTCTAATAATACTATAAAATTAGCTAATAGTTCTTATATGTTCCAGACAATTATATTTATATCTCTATTTAACCTTCACAACAACTAATGTGGTTCTATTATCCTGTTTTTACAAATAAAAAAAATTGAGAATTAGGGTGAGTTAGATAACTTGTCCAAGGTCATACAGCCAATAAATGGTGGAGCCAAGGCCCTTCTGATGCAGAAAAGGAGGCCAGACTATTGGTATATCTTTAAAAATTCCAATTTTTGCCTAACTAAGCAATCTTTTTTTTTTTTTTTGGAATGGAGTCTCACTCTGTTGCCCAGGCTGGAGTGCAGTGGTGTGATCTCACTCCACTACAACCTAAGTCTCCTGGGTTCAAGTGATTCTCCTCTCTCAGCTTCCGTAGCAGCTGGGATTACAAAAAATTACCCACGACCATGCCCAACTAATTTTTTGTATTTTTAATAGAGACAGCATTTCCCCATGTTGACCAGGCTGGTCTTGAACTCCTGACCTCAGGTGGTTTGCCTACCTTGGCCTCCCAAAGTGCTGGGATTACGTGCGTGAATCACCACACCTGGCCCTAAACTGAACAAATTCTTAAATACTTAGCTGGATCCCTCAACTAGTCTTTCTCACTATGTGACTGGCACCAGTATGTTTAGTATCATGTAAGTGATAAACACATTATTTTTTTAATGAATAAAAAATACAGATTTATTTATTTTGCAAAAATCTTGGGTGATGCTGGTTATGGATCGAGCACTGTTCTATGCATGTTGCATGTATTAACTTGTTAGCCCTCTGACTGTCTCCTGGTGTCTGCTCTAATTCATCTCTAAGAGGTGAGGTCCCAGACAACTTTCCTTCTTCACTTGTCCCTAGGTGGGATGTTCTTTGTGTTTGTAACTTCTTGACTTTCGACCCCTGGATCTTGCTATTTTAATATACTACTTTAGCAAGTCAATTCAATAGCAGTACATTGAGCACCCATTCCTTACTGGGTTCTACGGGAAAACTAAGATGAATGCATTTTCATCTGTAACCTAATGCCTGAATGCATGTCTTTTAAAACTCTCAGACAACGTTTTGCATTAACATGAAGGGAAACATCAAATCCCTTGAGCTTTATCCCTGTAAACTTCACCATAGGAAGTGTATCTGCATCTTGGCTTATTGAGCTTCTTATTTCAGTAACCTTAATAAGTGCTAAATATGCTTCTTTCAGTTATTTTTCAGCATATTATTCTCCAAATAACCCAGTAGCAAGTCTTAACATGTCTGCTTGCTGTTTTAATGAAAAGATCTCAACTCCTTATCAGGAATGCCACTGGGACACAGGTTAAATTCTACACTGATAAGTCAGCTCAGGCTAGGATAGAGTCTAGTGATAAAGCAGTTATTTTGTTCAATGAATATTTGCCTAATGGACACATGAATGCTATGGAAAACTTAGTCAAAACCCCATTTTCATGTGCGTTATCTTTGCTATTGCTGAAAGAAGCCAATGTGACTTTACTGGAAAACATTTTTTCTTTTACTTATAGCTAATGTGTTCACTCTACAATAGACAGTTACTGAGTATCTATCGTGGGCATGGTTCTAGCCCTGCAGGAGCTCACAGTCTGGGCAAGGGTAAGGGTGTACTGGGTATGTTTGTGATGGTGCTGGTGGATGTGTATGGAAAGTTATGCAGATAATTATCATCCCATGTATTACAAACAGTGCATATGAGGGATCTAGGAATAGGGCCCAAAACCAGCCTGGGGATCTGGTGAAGGTTAGTAGAGTTAGGCAGGGCTTCCTGAAGAAGAGCACCTTTTTGATGTTTTCCTCTCTCTCTTTTTTTTTTTTTTTTTTGAGACAGAGCCTCACTCTATAGCCCAATCTGAAGTGCGGTGGCACATTATCAGCTCACTGCACCCTCCACCTCCTAGGCTCAAGCAATTCTCGTGCCTCAGCCTCCCAAGTAGCTGGGACTACAGGTGTGCACCACCATGCCCAGCTAATTTTTTGTATTTTAGTAGAGACGGGTTTTCACCATGTTGCCCAGGGTGATCTCAAACTCCTGAGCTCAGGCAATCTGCCCATCTCAGCACCCCTCAAGTGCTGGGATTACAGGCGTGAGCCACTGTGTCCAGACTGATTGAGTTTTTAAGTCTAAGTAATTGAGTTAGGCCAAAAAGGAAAGGGAAAAACAGAGTGGCAAATTCTGAGACCTTGAAGTAGTTTGGGGTTATTGCAGTTGCTTAATGTGAAACTCAGGGGGTGATCTGAGAGCATGAGAAGGGTGGGTGGACCCAGGACATGGAGAGCTGGGGATCCAGTGTTAAATAGCTTGGCATTTACTCTTTAGCAACAGGAATCCTGAAAGCTTTCAATCAGGCAAAAGGGAAGGTGAGATACATATTCTAGAAAGATACCTCTTCACAAAAGTTTCAAAAACAGGTGTGCTTTTATGGTCTGGCAATTCAATTTATAGGAAATTAATGTGAATGGGAGCAAATATTTAGCTACTAGAAAAATAGAGAAACTATCTTTACCTATGGGAGTGAAATCTTGGAAATGAACTAAAGGTCCAACAATACAGAGATTAAAAAAATAAACTCTAGTAAATGTATATCGTGGAAAGTATATATTTTTAAAATATTAAAATATTTTATAGACAAGGAAAACACATAATAAATTCAAGACAGGGAAAAGTCAGTGCCAACACTGTATATTCAGTGTGATCTTCTTTTGAATATTTCTTTATATACATACATATATATGAACATATTGAGTTACATATACTAGATATAAATATCTGAATAATAGGATTATGAGTTGTTTTTTTTCTTTTTACTTATCTGTATTTTCTAATTTTTAAATAATAAATATTATTACCTTTCTAATACAAAAATAAGTTTATTTAGAATATTTTCCTAAAAGCAAGTAACCTTGCTTTGGTAGCTGTGTAAAGGAAGACAGAGAAATGCCCACTTTGAAGTTTACATTCCTTCTTTTGCTATATTATGTCATGAAATATTTTGTGTTCTCCTTCTTGCTCCAATCCTGCTATCTCAGACACTTTGGAACAAGAATTAAAACCATGAACCTTCAGTTACTTCTCAGTGTTAGGTTTGGAGTCTTTAAGTCTGCAGCAGAGTCCAACCCCTCTTCACTCTGGGGTGACAGCCATCTCTTGCCATCTGCCTGATTGGGGCTCATGAGCTACAAAGGCACTTACTTGTTTTAAACAAGGTAATGCCATCCTCAAGCTCACTGCTGAGTTCTGAACCCTGTTGACTTTTCACAGTTGCTCCATTGCAATGAGTTACTCTTGAGACCTAGCAGAATACCATTTCTAAATCGTTTAAGTTACCTTGCAGATCTCAGCCAGTCCTTTCCTAATCCCTTTATGTGGGATCCTTTTATTTTTCAGAATCCTTTTATATTTCAGATCCAAGCCTCTCAGACTTCACATTGGATTATTTTCAAATTGTCTTCTTTTCATTTTTGTTGTGATTTCATTCAGCTTGGTTTGATGTTGACCCTTAAAGTAGTGGTTCTAAAATTTTCACATGCATAAGAACTAGCTGGGGAGCTTACTAAAAATACAGATTCTTGATCCCCGCCCCTTGGAGATTTTGATTTAATAGCTCTAGCTATGGGTTTGGAACTCTGCATTTTAATGGTACCCCAAGTGATTCTCATGGACGTGTCCCATGGCTGACACTTTGAGAAGGGCAAAATACCTTCTTCTCCTGGTCTGCACAACACAGCACTCTTCCCCTGCCCTCTTGGCCTCTGTGGTGGCTCTAGAAAAGTACATTATACAGCACTTTCAAGAACAATATATTTAGATGCTAGTAGTTCATGATTCACAGACTCCAGCAGGAGCCATAGTAGACCACAGGGTGGTCATTGGTGCCTCTGAACTTGCAAATGAAATTTTTATTGCACACTTTTTGTTTTTTTCTGGTGAGAAGGTCTACAGATTCTTGGAGAAGTCTACAATCCAAAAAGTCAAAAGACCCTAAAAAGCTGTTAAACAGATTTATGCCTGAAAATTTTTAATTTATAAAAATTAAAATTACCTTTGTATTTGACATGCTTCACGTCTAAACTTAGCTTAAATTATTTTGGGGGGGCAGGGGCAGGACCCATGCCTTGGCGTATATCCCACTGCCTTGGCACGCATAGAAAGAGTATATGCGCTTGGGGGATGATGCAGAAAACTCTGCTGTTGATCATCTCCTCCCTTCAATCCCATCATTCTGTTTTCCTTGGTATTTTTCTGTTATTTATATTGTTCTTCATGTATGCCAATCTTACCCTCTTTTTATATAACTGAATAGCCTCCTTACTGTTCACTCCTGTCCTCATTAGAATGTCTTTCAAATAATAGAAACAAAAGTTGAATTGCGTTTAAGAAGGGAGGGGAATGGGAAGATTTTTGGGTTTTTGGACACATGGCTGAATATTCCTCCCAGGGAGGCTGCAAAATAGGCTTTTCATTTTATAGTTTCTAAAATAGAGAAAGAGTTTTGGATAGCTAGCTTCTTTTGCAGTTAGGGCTTGAGCACAAAACTTAGATCCACCAACTGGATAAGCAGGTGAAGTGGCTAGGACTTTGCTGAATCCTTTTTGGTGGTAGATGGTGGTAGCAGCATTTCAAGTGTCCTGTGTGCCGCATTGGAGGTGCAAGCTGGGATGGTTAGTGACACAACTGTGGTGGGAGGTGTAGTGGGGTGGGGGTGCCTTCACTAGCCCAGCTCTATGGCATAGATTTTGGAGTTTGTTCCCAGTTGTATAGTTTATATGCTAGGGTCTGCTGCCTTTTCTTAGGTTTGGTGAGCTACTCAGTAGACTTTCAAAGTTTCCTTTCTGCTGAAATATACCCTAGTCAGTTCCCATTGGCTCTTTTTTTCCAAACATATCGGACACAAGCCTGCTTCTGTATCTTCATCATGTCCATTTTCTCTTTGTGAATAATATGCTTTTTAATCTAATTTCATCAGAAATTATAACCCATTTAAGAAATTATGATAGTTGAGTCTTTCTTTTCTTTCTTACTTTATTTTTTTTAAATGTTTGATCATGACAATTTTTAAGTTTACACAAAAGTAGCAAGAATAGTATAGTGAATTCCCATAACCTGTCACCTGGCTTCAACATTTTACCATTTGCATTTCCTCTTTCTTTTCCCATGCCTTTTTGATGACAGAAGGAGAGGAGATGGAGTATTTTATGGCAGCTCTAAGACATCATATAATCTGACCCATAAATATTTTATATGTAATCCTAACAGAAAGAGTATAAAAATGAGATAATCGCAATACTATTATCACATCTAATAAAAATTAACAATAATTTCAAAATACCATTCAATTCCAGCCTATGTTTAAAATCTCCCAGTTTTCCCCAGAATGAATTTTTACAATTGGTTTGTTTGAATCAGAGTCCAAATAAAGTCCACACAAAGTATTTCAGTAATATGTATCTTTTTGTACTATTTATTTATTTATATTTTTTAGTAGATATGCAGTCTCTCTGTATTGCCCAGGCTGGTCTCAAACTCCTGGGATCAAGCAATCTTCCCACGTTAGCCTTCCAAACTGCTGGGAGTATAGGCATGAGCCCCCTAGCCCAGCCTCTAATTTATTTTTTATTGAGATATAATTCATATGCCTCATATATCTCTTAAATTTTCTAAACCTGTACCAGTTCTTCCTTTCTCTTTATTTCATGCTATTTATTTTTTGAAGAATTTCTCAATGTCCTACAGAATTTCTAAATCTCTGTGTTGTCTGATTCTATTTCTGTGATGTTATCGTCATGTTTTTCTCTCACATTTGTTTTTTTCCTGTGAATTGGTGGTCAGATCTAGGGGCTTGATTACATTCAGTTTTCATACACCTTAGACTTTCTCCTTTCCTTTTTTTTTTTAAGATGTAGCTTAGTTACGTCTCCTCCAAGAGGTCTTAATATCCCTACCCCCAATGATTGCTCTTTTCTTAGACACTTGTAGTATTTATCTATTGCTCTTGTTATCCATTAAATCCTGCCCATTTCTATTCTTAAAAAGACAAGGACTGGGACCACATATGTGTCATCATTGCTGTTTCCTCATACCTAGTGCACAGTGTGCCTGGCACAGAGTGGGTGCACCATAAATAGCTGTGGAGCTAAGAGGATATGAGAGTAAAGATCATACACCGGGTATCTGCTGCTTAGCATTGCTGCTTTATGTGTGGTTTCTCACTGTGTTACAAGCCTTGACTCAACTAGTGGACTGTAAGTGTCATGTGGGCAAGGAAGACGTCAAATGTATTTTTGTACTCCAAGTACCTAACACATTGCCATGCCCATACCTTTCGCATATTTATTATAGAGTAAACTGGGAACCCTTGCTTATCCATCTCTGCAGGATTTTTGTGAGCTCAAATAAGAGATGCATGTGACAAGTGTATGTAAAAAGTAATGTATTACATAAATATATGTAATATTAATAACAACAATTATAATCTGTCATCATTGCTTTTGTACATTTAATAGGTACAGTCTTTAGTTTAAATGTATAGATCTATTGCCTGTTATAATCTATTTTTCGAAGCAGTACCTAATCCTAGGGTTCAAGTCATTAATGAAGAGGGATTATGGGGGACATCTATCAGGTCGCCAACTTTTGGTTATGTGGATTAATGGTATATACATAACAAAAAGTTGGCCATCTGATAGATGTCCCCCATAATCCCTCTTCATTAGAAAAAAAATAATAATTCTAGCAAAAAGGATTTTTTTTTTGGTTCTTGTATCTAAAAAGTCCAAGGATATCTGACTTCAGGTATGGCTGGAACAAGGAAGTGAAACAATGTTGTTGTACTTTCCTATTTTTTATCTTTGCTTGTCTCTGCTTCTTTTGGTTGATCTTATTATTTTCCATTTTAAATCGGCTTCCCTAAGTGGCCATGGGTAAGTAGCTCCAGATGTTCTTCCTTCTAGCACTCTGCTTTTAAAAAGCAAACAGTCTTCCCCCGTTGCCCTAGCAGAGAGGTCCTAAGGAGGACTTATAGTCATGTCAAGATCCCCTGTCCAGTCTTAAAGGAATCAGACTGCATTGGGTAGCAGACTGCATTGTAATGGATAACCCTGCCATATGCAGTGGAAAAGAAGTTTTCCTGAATAAGAGGTAGGATGAGACAAAAAAAAAAAAAAAAAAAAAAGGTGTAGGAGAAAAAAGTAACAGCTATCTGTGTGAACCTCAGGACAACCTCAGCTCAGAGGTCTGCACCCCAGAGATCTCTCTTGCAGGTGTACTTAGTTGAAGATGAATGCAGGGATCTTGGTGTTCCTAATATTTTTTTCCTTTGAGTTTAGTCCCTTAGGTCTGGAAGGTCACTGTTTGATGTAATAAGTGACAGATAGACTGTTTTGTTGCAGATCAAAGGATGTTATTAACTGCAGCTCTAACATAAAGGCTGTGATAGACTTCAATAGATCAGCTGACCAAAATTGTGCACAGTTTTGTTTCTGTCTGTATTTTCTGAGAAGAGGGTCTATAGCTTTCCTCAGATTAAAAAACTTCTGGTGAGCACAAAGATTAGGCAGCCTTCAGTGTTTCTCAATGGGGATACATAGCACTGACATTTGGACAAGAAAGTTTGTTATTGTGCAAGATGTTTAGTGTCTCTGGCCCACGCCCCTAAATGCCTGTAACATCCACAAGTTATTATAACAATTCCTCCTCCCATATTCCAAGTACTGATAATCGAAAGCCCAGAAGAGATTAGAAGTCTAGACTGCATGTTTATTTCATGTTTTATTGTTCTTTCTCTGTCAGAGAACATGAAGAAAACATGTTTTCTTTGTTGGCTTTTGACAGCTGATTTCCAGCAGTCCATCTATTAAGGAATCTAGGATTCCACTTTCCTTAGGGTTGTTCCCAGGTATTCTGGTATATTTTAATAGTTTCAGGGAAGGGCCTAAAATTGTATGTTGAGGACTAATTTTTATTCTGAGAATTTGGTAATTGATACTGCAACACAGTGTGTCTTTTGCATTTTTTCCAAATCTCCTTGAGAACTCTGCCCTAACATCAGTCCATCCTATGGAGATCTTTTCTGATGTGAAATTAAAATATTTCAGTGGGAGGCAAAACATGCAAAGGGGCAACTCCTGGGAGGTGCTCAATCATCACTGTAGCCTCTTTAGAGTTTTCTCCTTGGATAGTTATTTAGTTTATTAATTCTAAAAGGCCAAACACCAAGATGAGATGCTAATCTGAAAGGAATATCTTCAAGACCTAATAAAGAATGACCACTGAACAGGGTTTTATAGATTGCAAATGACTTTCTCTTACATTTGACCTTGCAACATCTTCTAAAACTGGTTTGCCAATCTCTTCTTTTATGGATGAAGAAATGGAGGCTTCTAGGAACCAAGTGACATGCTAAGGATTGCACAGTTCTTCTTAGAAGCACTGGCAATTTGAACTCTGAGTCTTATACCTTTAAATGCCACCGTAACTCTATACTGCCTCCCTGATGCCTCAAAACACTTTTAAAAAGAAGGAACACCATCTACTGGAACTAATCAGAGGGAAGGACTAGAAGTACAAATGAGCCAAAACGGAGAGTTTTTAAAATTCTCTTTCCTAAGTGAGTGCCAGGAAGCTCGATAAGGGGCTGACACTTTTACAGTTCATTTGCACATCCTCACTCCTGAAATATTAGGACAATCTCATTTGAACTCCTAGTCAACTGAGAAATTAAAAGCAGAAAGCGACGACACTGTTTTGTAACTTTGTGCCTTTTTAAATTAACCAAATCTTTCAATTGCTGCTTTAGATTAGAAGTGGCTACTTGGATAAAGGGGGGGAAAGAGGCATTCAACTGATGAACAGTACTGTAGAAGTCCAGACTTAGTTCTAGAAAAGGAACGCACAAGAGCAATTTCTCCAATAACGTTTTCATTACAAAGCGAAGGAAAGTTCTTCCTCGTTGTTCCAATCCGAGGACAAGCTGATACGTCGCAGTAGCCCAGGGAATCATGCGGGCTGATAGGAAGTCTTTTTATTTTAAGACAGGCTTGAATGCTAAAACTTTCTAGTGCCCAAACCCTTCACTCTCTTATTTTTAAAATAAGCACACGGCGTGCCCTCGCAGATGTCTGAGCTGAGAGGTGGGGGTGACGGTAGGAGAGCAGGCTGTCTCCGTTCCTATTCATATTAAACAGCCAAGTCTGTACCCTTGAAGCAAGTGGGGAGAGAGGAGGGAGAGGAGCTGCTGACATTGAAAAGGAATCCAAACAGGAGTTGCTCTAGCGGTGTCCACCACGTTGCTTCTCCCCCGCCTGGCCTTCTGGGAGTTGTAGTTTTCGTGGGTGTGGCTCCCCATGCGAGCCGGGAATACCCCGCCCGGGCCAAACTACAGATCCCAGGCGGCGCTCGGCCGTCGGCCCCTCCCTCCCGGGTGCCAGTGTAAACTCCCCGCTCGTTGGCGGGCGGCCGCGAGCCGGCGAGCGGGCAGAGCTCGGCACTGCGCGGGGGCGCACGACTCGGGGGACCCAGGCCCAGCTACCTTCCCTCCGCCCCCGGACTCTGTTCTCACTTTCGGGCTGTGGAAGGACGGGAAGCGGGAGTCATGCAGTCGGAATCGGGGATAGTGCCGGATTTCGAAGTCGGAGAGGAGTTTCATGAAGAGCCCAAAACCTATTACGAACTCAAAAGTCAACCGCTGAAGAGCAGGTGAGTGGTGACAGCTGGGCAGAGGCGCGGCGGGCGGCTGGAGGGCTCTGCGTCTGCCACTCTGGGGTGAAGAGAGCGGATCGCGGGAGCTCTGGGACAAGGACCCAGTGCCCTTGCCCCGGGGCAGAGGGCGAACTGCCCCTCGCAGCTGGGGGCCGCGCTCGCCTGGCCCAAGTGCGCTTCTAGGAGGCTCGGATGGAGCGCACTTCGGGGGGCGCTGCGGTAGCCGTAGGCGGAGCGTCCCGGCGCGGGGACCCTCGGCCGGGGATGCCAGCTGCTGAGACTGAGTGGGGGCTGGGGAGCGACCTGGCGCGATGTGGGGGAGGAGGAGCGCCCGGCCGGTACGCAGCTGTCCCGGTGAGATGGGGCAGAAAGAGTTCTAGTGAACCCCCTTTCTGGAATATCCCAGCGGGTTGAGGGCTCGGAGAGGGAGAGCTTTGGGTGGATTGAGATGCAACATTGGAGGGAAGCAATTAGTTTGCTTGTAGTCACCTCTTGGGAGTCCAGTCCCTGTGGGGAAATCGGCCCTTGGCCGCTTGCAGGTGAGGGTTCTCTGGGCTCCGCCTCTCACCTCCAGACCGCTCCACGCCGGCGCGGGAGGGGCGAGTGCAGCGGTGGGTGTGTCCCCTAGTCCAAGTTAAACTCCCTGGAAATAGAGTCCCATTCAAAACCAGGCCTTCCCTGCAGAGGGCAAATGAGCCTTGGTCTTGGGGGTTACTGGGATTGTACCCTGCTTGGCAGAGACACGTGTTTAATTCTCAAAAACTTTTTAGGAGAGGAGTAAAGACATCCACTGCTCTGACGCCCCATCTCCTCTACTGCCCACTTCCTTTGCGCCAGCTTTTTTGCTGCCTCCATTCCCACTTGTCTGTCAAAATGGATTGGGTATCTTCCGTTCTCTCTGTCCGGCGGCCACTCTGGACTCCTCGCACTTCTCATTTACAGTGTTTACTAAAAGGGACATGGTCAGTGGAGGTTGGAATAGCAGAGAAGGGTTTATTTTCATCCCGCTAAGCTGTGAGCTAGGATAAGGCTATCATTGGAAGCATCCAGCAGGACTTCTGCACCCGGCTGTACCTTCCTGCCCAGCCCTTCGCTGAGGGTGGGGCCTGGGTGAATGGGCCTGGTTGGCAGAGCGAGAGAAGGTCCTGAAATGAGGATGAGTGAAGAAGGGCAACCTAATGAAGAGCCAGGTGGTGTAATCTTGGCCTCTGGCTAGCACTGGGCTGGTTCTTTTTCTAGCAGAAAGTGCAACCAGGTTTATTTCCTTCAGGGCTGTGGCAGGAGTCTTTATCCCACGTGGGAAAGAAAATCTGGGAACAGCAGACCCACTGACTGCCACTGCTGAAGAAGCCTCTTTGTAGATGTTTCACGGCAGATTGGAAGGAGACCGCCTAAGCAGTTCGACCTATAAAACCAGCCTTTAGTTGGTGGTTTTTCCTCATAATGGCTGTTTTGTGTGTGAGCATAGATTGTGTGTGTTGGGGGCTGGGGGTTTTGAGTAATATTGTGTGAAGGGTATTGTTGGTTATGCTCATCAGGGCTTTATCTGCATTCGGCTGAAGGGACCAGTGTTTTACTGGGCAGTCTCTGCTTCTGCTTCTATAAGCAAATGCTTACATGGCCAGAATGAGGGAATGAGTGTGTGTGTGTGGAATCCTGAAAGAAATGAATTAACCGGACTGTTTGGAACATTTCTGATGGTGGCTGATACATAACATTAAATCAGTTTGAGAGAGCAAGGAAAATACCATCTGGAAAAACCCAAATGAGTGCCGTGAAACTCATGTTGAACGATTTGGGCCTGTTCTTTTTCAGAGTCAGCAAAAAATGACTTGCAAGGGTGAACATCCTCAGTAGCTAGCTAGCAGGCACGTGTCAGGAGAAATGTGGGTATGTGGGAAGAAATGGCTTCACACGTTAATGCTAGAAACAGGTGTAGGCCTGAACCAGCAGGGAAAGGAAGGCTAAATTAAAAAAAGTTGTTGTAAAACTTGTATATGGAACACACACATGCTCTTTGAAATAAACCGGTTAAATAAAAATTTGTGAATAAATATATGGAGTTGGCAACATTTCTCTGTACTGTTTCCCACAGTTGTCTAAGGTATTGTTGTCGACATCTGCTGTGTGACTTAAAAGGGCTACACATTGTTCTGGGCCTCTCTCATTGCATTTTGTCTTACGTCTTTGCTGGGGCACCTCATTTCTTATAAGTCTTTATTGGAAAAAGTTGAAATTGATATGTTAAGACTGCTGTAGCCATTCTGCCTATCAACTGTCTTCTCTGGATTGTCCTTTAGAGTTGAAAATATGTCCAGAATCTGCCCGCTTCTTGCCAACTCCTCTGCTACCACTTTGGTCCAAGCCACCATCAGCCCTTGCCTGGATTATTGCAGTAGTCTTTTAAACTGCAATAACCATATTTAGTGAATTTTCAATATAGTAGCCACAATGTTCCTGTTAAAACTGGTTTTCAGTCAGAGATGATTTTGCCCCTGGGGTCATTTGACAGTGTCTGGAGACATTCGTGATTGTTACAATGGAAGGGATCATTACCAATCTCTGGTAGGTGGAGGCCAGGGATGCTGCTAAACATCTTACAGTGCACAGGACAGCCCCCACAACGAAGGATTATCTGGTCCCAAATTGTTAATAGTGCTGAGGTCAAGCAACCCTTTGTTAAACCTCAAGTCAGAACCCTGTCAATTCTCTGCCCAGAACCTGCGCATGGCTCCTAGTTTCTCTCAGTAAAATTTGAGGTCCTTAAGATGTCAGCTCTGACCTTATCTCTTTCTGTCTGCCTCCTACCTCCCTCTGCTGCAGCCAGGCTGGTTTCCTTACTGTTTTTGGAATACCCCAGGTCCTTCCACTGCTGGACATTTGTATTTTGCACTTGCTTTGACCATCTTTTGCCTAGACAGGCCCAGTGCTCACTGTCCCACCAACAAGTAGGTGCCTGCCTCAAGGGTCTTAAGAATATTAAATGTGACATTGACTGTGGGAAAGTATTAGCATGGTGCCTGGCACATAGTAAGTGCTCAGGAAATGTTAGCAGATGTTTTTGTTATTTTCTTTACAGTTCTTTCTTTAAACATCATTCCCATCACACTGATAGTGTGGCCCTTTTTGATCACAGTATTTGCAATTGCTATTCTTCCAAACTCTCAGTTTTCCTTGTCCAGCTATGTTATTTTCTATAGTGCGTACATTATAATCTACTGTATAATTTTCTAATATGTTTATTATGTGTATCTCTACGCTAGACTACAAGCTCCCAGGGAACAGGAATTTCTATTTGTTCCTTATTCACTATTGTGTTACTAGAGCATAGAAAAAAGTTTCTCAGCTCAGTGCTGTTGATATTTTGGGCCAGATAATTCCTTGCCATGGAAGGTCCTATGCATTGCAGAATGTCCAGCAGCATCTTTTGGCCTCTTCCTACTAGAGCCAGTACTGCTGCTTTTTTCAAATGTGGCAACCAAAAATGTCTCTGGACATTGTCAGATGTCCCATGGTGGGCAAAGTCACCCTCATTTCAGAACCACTGGCTTGGAACAATGCGTAACACGATAAACATTTGTTTGAGTATGTCTTCCTTTCTTTCTTAATACTATAACCCACTCAGAGTAAGGTGTTTGGTTTTTGTTTTTGCAATGAACGTTGTGTTCCTTTTAAAATAGATATTCGCTGAGATTTCTCCAAAGAGGAATATATATATTGTTCACTGGGGCTAAGCTCAGATATTCAAGTCTTTCATGAGGAAGGACATGTTTCATTTCTAACCCAGACATCCTTGCCTTCAGGAATCTGAAGTTGCTGCATTTAGATTATATGAATCTCATTTTGGTCATGTTGGTGGGTAAGGCTGTGTTATAGGAAGACACTTGCTATGGGAAAAGGTTCTAATGAATTGTTTGCACACTGTTTCCTCCAAAAAGGTTTTTGAAACCTTTGTGTGTTCTCCTGGGAATGAGTTCTGAATGGTGGGTGGCAGAGGAAAAGTGCTGAATATTTAGAGAGAGCCAAGAATTCACACAGGCATAGTCATGGCAGGAAAACAAATGTGAAACTGTTGAATGAGCTCCTAGGGGCAAGGGAAGTCCCTACAGGTCTTTTGGACCTAAAAATATTTTAAAATATAGTAGCATCTTTAAGGCTCATAGTCCTTTTGTTTGGTTTACTCAGTGCATGTGGTTTTGTAGTCTTTCATGTCCTTTTACTGGGCAGACTTCACAGTTGGCTTAATTTAATTCCAATTTCTTCTTAAATCTTTAGTACTATTTTAGACAGCTATTATTAAATTTTCTGCAAGTTACAAATGGGAATGAAAGTGAGTGTTAGGTTTATCATGGCAGGATAGAATACAGTAGTGATTCCCAAATGCTGATTCAAAAAGGTTTATGAACTTTTCAAGGTTCAGGGTGAAATGAGAAAGACAAAGACTGTTGTGTCATACACATACCTACACGTATTTGGGCATATGGCTGCTGCCATTTCTTGGACTATGCTGAGATATTTCACTCCTGTTTTCTTATTAAAAAATGCCCTTTCTTTAATGGCATGATAATTCATTCTTGGCAAAACAAAACTGTCAATCAATCATTTTTTGGTTTCTGAAAGTTTTCTTGATGTTTTCGGTCTGTTCAATCTGCAGGGAACCACTAGCATAGAGATGAAGAGCCTTGTTCTAGCATCGGTGTCTGTGCCTAACTAGCTGGGTGGCCGTGGGCAGGCTGGGTGATGTCTAATTTCAATTTCCTCAACTGGCAAATAGGGGTCTGCCTCCAGGAGTCTTAAAAACATAAATGTGACATTGACTGTGGGAAAAGTACTAGCATTGTGCCTGGCACATAGTAAGTGCTCAGTAAATTTTAGCAGATGTTCTTGTTGTTACTTTCTTTATTACTTATCAGTGAGCGCTGGCATTTTGGAGGGTATTTGCATTTGCTTGACTATGGTTGTCTTCTCTGAGGCAGGTCGTGGTGTGCAATACAGTTCTCTCAATGTTAGTAAATTCATTTTTGCCTTTCTTCTAATGAGGTGTTCAGGTAAATAATTTGCATTTTATAGTTTTCATCTAATCGTTAATAATTCTTTTATGCTAGTTAAATAATCTGCTGTATAATTTTCCAATATGTTATGTTTATTACGTGTAACTATCTCCATGCTAGACTGCAAGCTCCAAGGGAACAGGGATTTCTGTTAGTTCCTTGTTCACTATTGTGTCCCCAGAGCCTAAAACAAAAAAATTCAGTGCCTCCATAAAAATTCATGTTCAACACATAGTTATTGAGTCCTAGTATGTGCAAATTAATACTAATAATGATGGGTAACATTTATTGAGTGTGTACTCTGTATAAGTCTGTTCTAAGTGTTTTTATGTGTGTAAAACATACTTAATCTTTGCGAAATCTGCATGAGGCAATCATAATAAACAAAAACAGTAATGATATTAATTATAATTTTTAAAACAGTTAACACTTATCTAGTGCTTCCTATGTGCCAGGCACTATTCTGAAAATTAACTCTGCATTACCTCTGTTAATGCAAAGTTAATTCAACCTTGGGTGTATGTATTGGTTTATTATTCTCATTCTACAGAGAGGGAAACTGAGGTATGCCAAGTAGGTGGAGCCTGGATTTAAACTGAGGCCATATAACTGTAGCTGTGTGTTCTTGACCTCTACTCTGTGCTATGCCTGAGTGATTGTGCAAAATTCAAAGATACATCACACTGTGCCCTCCCTGTGTGGTGAGAGAAAGAGAACTCACAGGTGTAGCTAATTATATAAGGCAGAGTGGTACCTGTGGCAGGGTGGGCATCAGTAATTGGCAGCATTTAAGAGAGGAAGGGGAACTGGGGAGGCAGTTTTTTGGACAAATAGGGGTATTTGAATTTGGCCTTCAAAGTGAAACAATAGTCAAATGCGTTTCTCCACACTATTAAACAAAATGTTAGACACCTTAGAGGGCATGATCCTAAAGTAGACATTTAGGGTTTTTGTCTGCCTTTTAGACTCCTAACATTTCTTTAAGCTCTTCTTTGTGGTCTCTGGGCACCTGGTGATATCTTGTGGTGGCAGAGAGGCTACATGCATGTGGACAGGTTTAGAGGGAGCCCTGCTTAAGTGCTGTCCTTGGTCACTGTTTTGCCACTTAACTACTACATCTGTGTTTGAGATATTTAACTTCTTGCAGTCTCAATTTCTTTAAGCTGTAAAATGAGGTCAATGGTACCCATCCTCTTAGGGTTGGTAGAACTTTTAAAACTAAGCAAAAATGTATAAATATGTTTAGCATAGCACCTAGCACTGTTAGTGAATGAGATTAATTCCTCCTTTTCTAGTAGAATTTTACCATGATAGCAGTTTTTACCCTCCTCTTAAGAATAACTAAAACGTGTGTAGAATCATGCATCCAAAGCAAAATAGACAAGATTGAGGTGCCTCAACTTGCAGATGTTCAAATTTTACTATGCTGATTTGTTTTGTGATATGATTAGATGGAACACTTGATTAAAGTGGGATTCTCAGTCTTGGTTTTGTTCGTTATTGGATATTTTTTTTCCCAATTACTACTATTTATAGATTTTATTTAAGTGGATGTATGCTTAATTCCCTTTGAGTTCTGCAGTGCAGTTTGCACAGGCTGATGTTTATATCTGCTCCAGTTGTGCAAGAAGTGGAAAATATCCTTTTTTTAGAACAGATCACATGTGCTTACTGTCAGGAATAGGACCTCAGTGTAAAAAAATGTATCTTGGGACAAATCAGAGTTACTAAATTTCCCCTCCAACTGCTTTGTTTCAGAACTGGCAGTATTAGGATAAGTAATAGGAAAAAAAATGCTTGGCTACTTTTTTTTTTGTCATTTTCAAGGACAATAAGCGAGAGTTTCATTTGTTTTTTGTGTGTATGTGTGTGTGCGTGAAGTATAAAATGTACTTTGCTGAGGGTTTGTCTAATCGGAATAAATTACGAAAATATGTTTGACTACACTCCAACTATGCATTGTTTGGAAAAAATAATCATCAAGACAGGTCAAAGATATTAAATGCATTCACCACAAGCTTTTTGATATTGTAAAAGCAAATTTGCAGTTTATTAGAAGGTTTTTGTGAGTCTAGTGAACATTGTGTACTCCGAGGATAGGAATTATACCAAGGAATAAGTTTACATCTTTATTGATGCCAATGAGGTCGAGAAGACCCACAAGGAGATCTGGGATCTCTGTTGAAATTTCTTCACCTCCCATTCTGTTGCAAAGGATCTTGGGAGAAGGACCAGGTTTGGCTTCTTAATGGTAAGCTTTGTTTTCTAGCCCACTTCTGAAATGTAGCTTTCTTACTTGTTTGCCTCATCTTTCCCTCCTGTGGCTTTGGATGCTGTGAAGAGTAAAGAAGTGTACCTTCGGAGTGTTCACCTGAGACCTCTATCCTGGGATTCAGAGTGATGAGGCTTTTATCTTTAGTGGCTAACATTTCTGGGGGCTTCTCAAGCACTGGGCGCTGACTGTCAGGCTCTGTGCTGGCCATAGGGAATCAAGCGGAGAAGCAAATGCATTCCTGCTAGCGTGGTGCATACATCTTGGAGGTGGGGCACAGTTAATAATAAACCAAATACATGAGCAAGATAAGTTTTGAAAACTGCTATGGAAATCAAACAGAGCGTTATTGGTAGAATGTGCCTGTGAAAGAAGGGGGCTTTTTATTAGGTTGGATAATCAGGAATGACCTGTTGGAAGAAGTGATTTTGAGGCAAGACTGAATGTCTGACATAAAGGTACAAATCTAGACACTACCACGCACTGCCTCTGTGACTTTGGTCAAGTTACACAACCTTTATGAACTCCAATTCCTTATTCTGTAAAATGGGACAGTTGCTACCTTGCAAGGCTGTTGTGAAGATAAAAGGTAACGTATGTAAAGCAGCTAAAGTTAGACTTGAGGCTTAACAGGTGTTCAGGGCTAACCATAGGATTCTTGAAGTTCATATATGAATAGTGGAAAAAGAAACACAGACATTAATCATTGTTATAAGTGTTTATAACTCAGTCTTAAGTGTTTTCCTAATGTTGAGTGAGTCAGAGATTCATGCTTGTCTTTATAAACCTAACCCTGGACTAAAAGAGGATATGGGTCTTGTTATTTTTATTATCCTTTCTTTCCTCTAGGATCATCCTACTTGATGTCATCTCTTGTTCTCTTGACTGTTGTTGTCCTGACATTATTCATGTCTGACTATTCTTAGCCTAGGTACAGTTTTTGGGCTGGATTTTTAATTACTTTTTTTGGTGTTAAGGAGAGGTCCAAGTAACTTGAGGATTAAAAAGGAAAGCCTGAGATTGATTTCACAAAACATACACGCCCACCATGAACAAATAACCAGTGTAGAACTCCTGACTTCTAGTCCTGTGTTTCAGTCCTGAGATCACACTTCCTGTCCACTCTGTTGTGAAAATGTCAGTGTTGGTGCAGAAACAAAAAAGAAGAAGTTCTCCTCCTACACACCACCTCCAGTGTTCACCAACTTTGACATCCACAGGCAATGGTGTGTATTTAATTTGACTTCTTTAAAAAAATCTTCAAAGCATTTGGATTTTAGTAGCTGTGTTCTTTGATTCAAGTACGCTTAGATTGATAACTTTCTTTTTTTTTTTTTTTGAGATGGAGTCTTGTTTTTTCGCCCAGGCTGGAGTGCAGTGGCACGATCTTGGCTCACTGCAACCTCCACCCTGGGATTCAAGCAGTTGTCCTGCCTCAGCCTCCTAAGTAACTAGGATTACAGACGTGTACCACCATGCCTTGCTAATTTTTTTGTATTTTAGTAGAGGTGGGCTTTTGCCATGTTGACCAGACTGGACTTGAACCCCTGACCTCAGGTGATCCACCTGCCTTGATCTCCCAAAGTATAAGGATTACAGGTGTGAGCCACTGTGCCTGGCCAGAGTGATAACTTTCAAAAGGAAAAATCCTGGGTTGTGTGAGAAGAAATATTTTAAATCTAAATGTATGCCCTATAGAGGGCACTGGTATAATTCTGTTGTGTAAGAAATTGTGCCTTATTGAGCAATTTCAGGAAGAGATCTGTGGTCTTCACCCTCCTTACCCCTGCCTCTTCTCCAAAGAGGGGTAACTTGCTGAATCATTCACATACATTTTTCAGTTTTTCCATGTGATTAAGGGCATCATTGGAAAAGTGGTTGTCCCCACTGTTGTGAGAATGCATAGCTTGTATTTGCAGAATAGGTTTCCTTCTGGGAAGGTTGACTTGTCTCGATGGGAAGAAGACTTGAGGCAGAGAGGTTTCACTTAGCCTGGTGGCTGTGGTTATATATGAAATTATGAAATGACAGACAGGAAGGCTATATTTACTTTGGTACCTTTACCATAAAATGTTCCTAAATACTAACTAGTTCTAGGAGGCATGTTTTTCAAAAACATACATTTTATTTTTACAGCTGAAGATCTGAAATTTGGTGAAAGGAAATGCTCATGAAAATCCTAAAGATGGTGTCCTTGTTAAACGCAGGACCTAGCTCAGTCCTGGTGAAGGCTACCAGAGAACCTCACTGAGATGTAGCCACATTGTACCTCTTGCCTGCAGTGTGTCCTAAATTGGTGGAGACAGTCCTCTAAAACTTTCATGAACTAACACACCAATATGTCATTGGTCAAATTGTAACATTCCCTTCCATCCAAAAGACTAGGTATATTTTTGTTATTGTTTTGTTTTGTTTTTAGCATTTGAATTTTTTCAGCAAAAGGTGGAAAGATATTATTTCAGTGTTAGCTTTGCTCTATTGTATTAGTGAGCCTGCATAGTTGCACCATCTAAATTTAGGATGTTGGCACCTCAGCCAATAAGAACCCATTGTAACTAATTCATAATGCTTTTGGCAGAGAATGCCTATGAATAAACATTAAAATACTGTTGGCCAGTTTAGGTCATTTACTTTCAAGGGAAGAGGGTGACCCCGACTATGCATTCTTGAAAATTTTATTTATTTATTTTTAAAGGAAGAGTTTACACTAGCTTATGTGAAGCAATACATAAAAATATAAGCAGCTGGCATGATTCCTGGTGACATTCCAAATCAAGGTTTACCCATTTGCTGCAAAGAAGTGTGCCTGAAGGATAACTTGTAAGAGGTTGGCCACTGGCTTGTGTGTGTAATCAATCAGTGCATAGACTTTTTGGAACTGCACCTTGTATCATCTTAGCATGGTAATTTTTCCACTGGTCTTTGGGTAGGAACACACTAATAATGTTTATCTAGGCAAATGTGGGATGAGTAAATGCTAAATGATAGGATTTTGGAAGGTAATTCTCACAATACTGATTATATATGTAAGTTTTAAATCTTTGTTGATTCAGCAATTAATGAGAAGGTTTGACGGTGCTTGCTTGGTCATAATATCAAAATCAGTAAAGTGCATGATGTAACGGCAGGGAGCTGAATGGCAAGGACAATTAATTGGGATTTGTTTTTGGGAGTCAATGATACCACATGCCAATCTGCTGTCTTTAGGGAGTCTCTCCCTAATGTAACCCCTCTGTCTAACTTTTGGGTACATGTACCTCATATCTTTTTAAACAGGTCAATTTCATGGCTCCAGGAGTAGAGAATTGGTTATAGGCCTGGCCACATATCCTTATCACAGGGATTAGTTTCATGGAGGTACACGTTGTTCAAAGTGAATCCCAGGATTTTCTTGGGTGCTACCACATCAGTAATGTAGATCTGATAACTAACTTTCTTTCTTTTTTTTTTTTTTTTTGAGACGGAGTTTCGCTCTTGTTACCCAGGCTGGAGTGCAATGGTGCGATCTTGGCTCACTGCAACCTCCGCCTCCTGGGTTCGGGCAATTCTTCTGCCTCAGCCTCCTGAGTAGCTGGGATTACAGGCACGTGCCACCACGCCCAGCTAATATTTTGTATTTTTAGTAATAAAAATATTTTGTATTTTTATTTCACTGTGTTGACCAGGATGGTCTCGATCTCTTGACCTCGTGATCTACCCGCCTCGGCCTCCCAAAGTGCTAGGATTACAGACGTGAGCCACCATGCCCAGCCTGATAACTAACTTTCTAGAGGAAACTAGGGAGCTTTCTTTTCTTTTCTCTTTTCTTTGCTTTCTTTTCTTTTTAATAGTGAGTAATTATTATCAATGATTATCTCTGGGCTGACAATACAGCAATACAAGCCACACTCCTTTTTTTTTTTTTTTTTCAACTAAATGTATTCTGATCTGGGGAATTTTTTATTTCAAAATAGCAATACAAGAGTATTTAATATGGAGATATGAGATTTGTGGTAAAATCATTAGGACAATGGCTCTTAAACTCAAATGTGCATCAGCATTCCCTGTAGGGCTTATTAAAACAGATAGCAGGGACACACTCCCACAATTTTTGTTCAGTAGGTCTGGGGTAAGGTCTAAGAATTTGCATTTTGAACATGTTTCTAAATGACGCTGAAACTGAACTTGTTTTCAAAGTGTCTGGGAATCACACTTTCAAAATCATGGCACCAAGGTGGTGGTGATGGTGTTGGGGGATGGTTTGCTCAATGAACTTGGAATAGAAAGCATTGCATATAGGTGGTATACAAATAACATATAGGCTTGGGTGACAGAACACCCACATTTACCATGTTTAATCAGAAAATTAATTTATTGGTTAAACAGCAGAAAAGTCTAAAGATGGGGCTAACTAGGCCTTTCAAGGCTAGGATTCTTGGTTGTGTAATATGATCTCTGAGTGACTTAGAGTTAACCTAGCTTTACTACCATAAGGAATCCTGGCCCAAATCTCAAAAAGGGGTTGTATTTTAATCTACACTCTAAAAGTGTGAAACTTGAAGCATACTGCAGTCACTTGACTGAAAGTTTTGGTTGAGAAACAGCATGATGGTGGTTTTGGGCATGTCCACATGACCAAATTGTTTTTCACAAAACTTCTGCTGAATAAAATGTGAAATACTACTGTCAGCCTGTTTTCCTGTCTTAATGAATTCCAGATAGTTTGTAGAGTGTGGGAGCTTCCAAAACAGAGAGGTGGAATGGATGTGACCAGCCAGCATCTGTTTTGTCACAAATGAGGATGTCCTGACATAATGGAATCATTCCCCTTGTTCTGAATCTCACCAAGCTGTTCACTTCTCTGATTGTGAGGTACAGACTGTGAGAGGGAAGGGCAAGGCCAATGTCATGTAACACAAGCCAAAAGAAAAATTCTAGATTCCTTACTTACCAGGAAATTTAGCCTACCCCTATGTTTCATCCACTCAGACCCAAGCATTTTGATTTTTTTTCCCTGCATGTTGACGTTCTTTAGAGAAAAAGCCCTGATCTGTTCTTATTGTAAACTGGTTAAGAGTTCCAACCAGTCTGATGAGTCTAAACTACAGAGTAAGACAGATTTGAACTTAAATTCCAATTTGGCCACTTACTGGCTATATATATATCTTTGGGCGAGTTATTCTTGTGGCCTCTGTTTCAGCAGAGGCAGGTATGGTTTGGATCTGTGTCTCCACCAAATCTCACGTCAGATTGTAATCCCCAGTGTTGCAGGTCGGGCCTGGTGAGTGAGTCTTCATGAGATCTAGTCATTTAAGAGTGTGTAGCACCTCCCCTGTCATTCTTTCTAGTTTCTGCTCTCACCCTGTGAGATGCCTCACTCTTCACTCCCCCTTTGCCTTCTGCCATGATTGCAGGTTTCCTGAGGCCTCCCCTGAAGCTGAGCAGATGCCAGCATCATGCTTTCTGTGGAACCATGAAGCACCATGGTTTAATCACCCCATGGAACCATAAGTGAATTAAACTTCTTTTCTTTCTAAGTTACCCAGCCTCAGGTATTTCTTTATAGCAATCTGGACTAATACTGAAAATTGATACCAAGGAGTGAGGCATAAAGATACCTGAAAATGTGGAAGCAGCTTTGGAATTGGATATAACAGGAAGAGGTTGTAAGAATTTGGAGGGCTCAGAAGATGACAGGAAGATGAGGAAAAGTTTGCAATTTCCTAGAGGCTGGTTAAATGGTTGTGAACAAAATGCTGGTAATGATATGGATAGTGAAGTCCAGGCTGAGGTGATCTTGATGGAAATGAGGAACTCATTGGAACTGCAGTAAAGGTCACTACTGTTATGTGTTAGCAAGTAGGTTGGCTGCATCATGCCCCTGATTGAGGGATCTGTGGAACTTTGAACTTGAGATTTATGATTTAGGTACCTGGCAGAAGAAATTTCTAAGCAGCAAAGTATTCAAGATGCAGTCTTGCTGCTCCTAACAACCTATACTCATATGTATGAGCAAATAAATTACCTAAATTTGAACTAGTATTTAAAGAGAGAGCAGAGCATAAAAGTTTGGAAAATTTGCAGCCTGGCCGTGTAGTAGAAAAGAAGAGCCCACTTTCCAGGGAATAATTCAAGAAGCCTACAGAAATTTGCTTAAGTAAAAAGGGGACAAGTGCTAATATCCTAGACAATGGGAAGAAGGCCTCAAAGGCATTTCAGAGAACTTCATGGCAGACTCCCTCATCATATGTCCAGAAGCCTAGAGGGACTGAATGGTTTCCTGAGCCAGGCCCAGGGCTCCGTTTCCTTGCATAGCCTTGGGATACCACTCTCCATATTCTAGTTGCTGTAGCTCCAGCCATGGCTCATAGGGGCGCAGGTACGGCTTGGACCACTGTTTCCGAGGGTGCAAGCTGTAAGCCTTGGTGACTTCTATGTGGTATTAAGCCTGTAGGTACACATAGTGCAGGAGTTGGGGCTTGGGAGTCTCCACCTAGATTTCAGAGGATATATGGGAAAACTTGGATATCCAGGCAGAAGCCTGCTGCAGGGGCAGAGCCCCCTTAAAGAAACTTTACTAGGGCAATGCAGAGGGGAAATATGGGTTTGGAGCCCTTATACAGAGTTCCCACTTGAGCACTGCCTAGTGGAGCTGTGAGAAGAGTGCTCCCATCCTCCAGACCCCAGAATGGTATATCTACTGGCAACTTGCATTCTCAGCCTGGAAAAGCGACAGGCAGTCAATGCCAGTCCTTGAGAAGAGCTGTGGGGGCCGAACCTTGCAAAGTCACAGGGGTGGAGCTGCCCAAGGCCTTGGGATTGCACTCATTGCACTAGTGAGCCCTGGATATGAGACATAGAGTCAAATAAGGTTAATTTAAGTTTTAATGACTGCCTTGCTGGGTTTCGGACTTAACATGGAGCCTGTAGCCCCTTTCTTTTGGCCAATGGAACAGGACTACTTACCCAATGCCTATACTCCCATTTTATCTTGGAAATAGCTTACTTGTTTTTGACTTTACAGGCTCATAGGCAGAAGGGACTGGCCTTTTCTCAGATGAGACTTTGGACTTTTGAGTTAATGCTGGAGTAAATTAAGAATTTGGGAACTGTTGGGAAGGCATGATAGTATTTTGCAATGTGAAAAGGAAGAAGGATATAGGATTTGGGGGACCAGGGGTGGAATGATATTGTTTGAATCTGTGTCTTCACCAAATATGTAATCCCCATCTCAGATTGTAATCCCCAATGTTGCAGGTGGGGCCTGGTCGGAGGCAATTGGATCATGGAGGTGGTTTCTCATGAATGGTTTAACAACATCCCCTTGGTGCTGTTCTTGTGATAGTGAGTGAGTTCCCATAAGATCTGGCCATTTAAAAGTGTGGCACCTTCCCTGTCAGTCTCTCTCTCTTTCTTTCTTTCTTTCTTTTTTTGAGACAGAGTCTCACTCTGTCGCTCAGACTGGGGTGCAGTGGCGCAATCTAGGCTCACCGCAACATTTGCCTCCTGGGTTCAAGTGATTCTCCTGCCTTAGCCTCCTGAGTAGGCGGGATTACAGGTGCACACCATCACACCATGTTGGCCAGGCTGGTCTGGAACTCTGTTCCCCTTGGCCTGGCAAAGTGTTGGGATTACAGGTGTGAACCAATGTGCCTGGCCCCCTGTCACCCTCTTTTTCTCCTGCTCCCACCATGTGAGATGCCTTGCTCCCACTTTGCCTTCTGCATGATTTTAAGTTTCCTGAGGCCTCCCTAGAAGCCAAAGAAATGCCAGTGTCATGCTCCCTGGACAGCTTGCAGAACCATGAACCAATTAAATCTCTCTCTCTCTCTCTCTTTTTTTTTTTTTTTGAAATAAATTACCCAGTCTCAGGTATTTTTTTTTTTTTTTTTTTGTAGCAGCATGGCAATGGACTAATACAGAGGCTCAAAGAGGACACTGCATAATAATATGATCTAAGTTATGGGGTAATAGTACAGATTAAAAGAAATATATGGATGGAGTGCTCAGCCCAAAGCTTAGCTTTTAGTTCCTTCATTCTGATTACCTCTGTATCTATAGCATCAATAAGGTATTTGACTTGAATTTCTAGTTTTAGACACCTTAATAAAGAAAAAAATGACTCAAAGAATATGTGGGTTGTGGGGAGAGGATCCATAGAACAACAGGGAGGAAGAGGGTGAGGGAGGAAGGAAGCTAAATAGTCTTCAAGTTAGGCAATCAGCATTAGGCTATTTGGGAGTTGATATAGGTCAAATAGTGGCAAAAGGTGGGATGCCCAAGAGAAAGTTATTTAAGGATGGCACATGCTATTTACATGCATGGTGTTACTTTTGTTGCCAGAACAATTTTTGTCTTTATCAACATGTTTCCTTTAATCATAATTATAGACTATATATAGCTAGGTGAAGGAATAAATAATGAAAAGCACTAATTGGGGTTACACAATACCAGGGCTGTGTAGCATTGCTGTCTCAACATAGACATCTCTAATTCCTAACTGTCCTGTTTCAGCCTTGGCCATAGTGACTTCATGCCTTATCTTTTCCCACTTGACTTGGCAGCCTGTTTATACAGTTATCTTTATCCAATATAAGCCTTAAGGCCCAATATTCTTGAGCCTCACAATCTTTATATCTTTCACTTTTCTAGGATTTTTTTTTGTGTGTGTGTGTAATAGCAGTATATAGCCACTTTAGAGACTAGGATCTAAGTTTTCGGTGTTTTTTTCTTTTCTCCACACCAATATGATAGTTTGCTTTTCTTGATCATCACACAGTTTCCATCCTAAAAATTGTGGCTTAACTGATCGCTAGAAAACATAAAGGGGGAAAAAGAAAGCAGAAAGGGTGGGTTAGCCCAAATGGTATCCATCTTTCTCAGGGGAGAGATTTCCATTATATTGCACATGTATGTGGATGCCTTCATTAGTCACTGACTGAACTGTAACTTGGACAAAAGGGTGCCTACCTCATTGAATAGCGGCAAAGATTCAATAAGGTGATGAGATGCTACCTGTAGTAAGGATACAGTAGAGACCAGCTGCTGCTGTTCACCTTACTGCTGTTCTTCCTCCTATACTGTGGTTATTGCTTATCTCTGCCTATTGCTGTTTTGTGCTGCTACTCGTGTCATTGCTACTAGAACTTAGAAGTTTGCATAAGAATGGAAGAAATGGTTAATCACAGAAACATTTCTCTGTGCAGGTGGTATTTACTCTCTCATTGCCTTGTCACTATTGAGTAAATAAGCAACAGTTTGATTCTCCATAGCTTAAAAAACTCTAACCACGTAGTCAATTTTCAAATGCTTGGGGTGTATATGGCAAGTTTTTTTTTTAAACTTTAAGTTCAGGGATACATGTGCAGAATGTGCAGATTTGTTACATAGGTATACATGTGCCATTGTGGTTTGCCGTCAACCCATCATCTAGGTTTTAAGCCCGGATGCATTAGGTGTTTGTCCTAATGCTATCCCTCTGCTTCCCCCACCACCCAGTGGGCCCCAGTGTGTGATGTTCCCCTTCCTGTGTCCATGTGTTCTCATTGTTCAACTCCTACTAATGAGTAAGAACATAGTGTTTGGTTTTCTGTTCTTGTGATAGTTTGCTGAGAATGATGGTTTTCAGCTTCATCCATGTTCCTGCAAAGGACATAAACTCATTATTTTTTATGGCTGCATACTATTCCATGGTGTATACGTGCCACATTTTTTTATCCAACCT
Organism: Sapajus apella; assembly: GCF_009761245.1. Classification (NCBI taxonomy): domain Eukaryota; kingdom Metazoa; phylum Chordata; class Mammalia; order Primates; family Cebidae; genus Sapajus; species Sapajus apella. The sequence goes on from NW_022436963.1 coordinate 20,898,741, forward strand.
ATCATTGACAGGCATTTGGTTTGGTTCCAAGTCTTTGCTATTATAAATAGTACTGCAATTAAACATATGTGTGCATGTGTCTTTATAGCAGAATGATTTGTAATGCTTTGGGTATATACCAATAATGGCATTGCTGGGTCAAATGGTATTCTGGTTCTAGATCCTTGAGGAGTCACCACACTGTCTTCCACAATGGTTAAACTAATTTACACTCCTACCAACAGTGTGAAGCATTCCTATTTCTCTACATCCTCTCCGGCATCTGTTGTTTTCTGACTTTAATGATTGCCATTCTAACTGGCGTGAGATGGTATCTCATTGTGGTTTTGATTTGCATTTCTCTAATGACCAGTGATGTTGAGCTTTTTTTCATATGTTTATTGGTTGCATAAATGTCTTCTTTTGAGAAGTGTCTGTTTATATCCTTTGCCCACTTTTTGATGGGGTTGTTTGTTTCTTGTAAATCTGTATAAGTTCCTTTTAGATTCTGGATATTAGACCTTTGTCAGATGGATAGATTGCAAAAATTTTCTCCCATTCTGTAGATTGTGTGGCAAGTTATTAAACCTATATTAGCGCTGGGTTGCAGCCCAGGAGCCTTCCAGACCACTTCCCCCAACTATCAGACGTTGTGTGCATAGAAATGAGATTACCAAGTTTGATTACCAATTAAAGGGAAGCATAATCTATCAGAATCCATATGTATATGTGTGTGTGTGTGTGTGTGTGTGTGTGTGTGTGTGTATATATATATATATATATTCATACAAAAATATGTAGGATTCTCAAGGCAGTATTTTTCAAAATATTTTCATATTTTCTCTGGTATTCTTACTAACCAAAACTTGACTCTTTGTTAAACAGTTCCCATCCAGAGTTTTCTAAGGAAAGAGGAAAAATGAAATTCTCCTCTTTTTGTGTGATTGAAACAAAAAGACAAACACACTGAAGAAAAAGACAGATGTAGGTGCTGTCGAGTAAGTGCTTATGTGTTCAGAGAAGCTGTAAGCACAGCAGAGAAGGCAGCTGAGGAGGACTGGTCAGAAGTGTATTGGTGTGATGGGCTTCTGAACTCTGCATTTTAGTGAGAGTATAGGATGAATCTGCTGTGTAGGCTGGTGTTGAAAGTTAGGGCTATTGAAGATAAAGAAAACAGTTTTGGACATTTTCAGAATAGATCTATTTCTTGAGCATCTAAATGCATAGACCTTAAGAGATTTGACTCTTACTCTTGTTTTCCCAGAGTTATGGTTTGAGAATCATTTGTAGGATCTTCAGGCAAATTTTCATTACCTTGTAGTATAAAAGGATACTTAGTAAGTATTTGTTGAGCTGGGGATAATGGGGATCAGGAAGGGTCAAACTTGAACCACTGTTGCCTTTGGCAAGTGGGTGGCTGTTGAGTGATGGCATGGACCCCAGATCAGACCATCAAAGACCAGAGGAGGTCTTTCTGGGAGAGGAAAAGAACATGCTTGGTGGTTACATCAGTTGCCTTGAGGCATATGTGTATGTGTGTGTGTGTGTATACACACACATATATATACATATATATACACATATATATATATATATATATATACGTGTGTGTATATATATATATATATATATGCTCTCTCACCACTCAGAAAGCATATAAAATGTGTAAAAAATATTTTATATATGTATATATATATACACACACACACACAATTTCCCACTACTCAGAAATATGTTTTATTTACTTTTTTTTTTTATTTTAAAGACAGGATTTCACTCTGTCTCCCAGACTAGAGTGCAGTTGTGCTATCATAGCTCACTACAGCCTCAAACTCCTGGGCTCAAGGAATTCCCCTGCCTTAACCTCTGAGTAGCTGGAACTACAGGCATATACCACCATGCCGAGATGGGATCTTGCTTCATTGCCCATACTGGTCTTGAACTCTTGGCCTCAAGCAATCCTCCTGCCTCAGAGTCCCAAACACTGGGATTACAGATGTAAGCCTCTGTGCCCAGCCTGGAAATATACTTTAACTGGTATTCACTGAAGATGGCCTTTAGCTGTCACTTTGTTCAAAGGCTTTATTTTTAAAATAATGTGTCTTTTAATAAATCAAGTATCTTTTTATGTATCAATAGCTTAATCTGGTAATAGTTACTTTATTATCTGTTAGTCCCCATGGGAACAGGGAATTTGTTAGTTCACTGGACATCTCAAGGTTCCAGGATATGAGTGTCCAATAATATTTGTTGAATAAAGAATGACCTAGGTGACTGATGTGTTTCAGTTGTGCTAGAAGGGGTCAATAAGCTTTGGAAACTTTGTCAAATTCTTTCAGGAAAATGTGTAAGACATGATCCTACACATGGCATAAGTGAGGATTCTAGGAGATAATATGTAAAATGGCTAGCATTTTACATATTATCCTTCTTGGGATAAGTGAGGATTCTAGGAGATAATATGTAAAATGGCTAGCATATGTACATTCTCAATACAAAGTTAGTAGTGGTGATGATTGTTACTCCTATTGGTGCTGAAGATATAGACTGCTAAAATACAGTCAGTTCTCATTATTTTTGTTTCATAAAGCTGCTGCAAATACCGAATTAGCAAATACTAAAAGATTACCATTAGGGATATACAGGATAAGTTCCTTAGAGCCTCTGGTCACAACATTCAATTAATCCATCAATACATAACTTTATTTTATGTGTGTTTCTTTGTAAAGACACATTATTTAATATATATTGTTGATTCATAACATTGAACTCATGGCCAGCAGCGCTATAACCTCACTGACTTGGGAACACTAGACAGCACTTTAGCACTAAGTTTGGGTGCCATATTGAATAGGGGAGTCACCAACAAAAACACAGAAGTGCAAAAAATATGGCACTACATAGACTGTGAAAAGGACACTTGTTTACAATATGATGTGACACCTGAAAGTAGAAGGCAGACCATCACCTTGTTTGACCTCACTTGGTAATGTGAATGTTGGAAGGCTCAAATTTCTTGCTGTTCTGTGCATGTGATTGATTGACTGTAAAAACTTTGAGAATATTGATTTTGGGGTTACAAATCAATACTTTTAGTAAGTAGGTGAATTTGCAAGTGAGGAATCCTTGAATAATGAGTGTTGGCTATATTAAAAACTGTTTTCTTGCATCTGTATTTCTCTAGTGGTTTTTCCTCTGGACTAAAAAGCTTACCCACTGGGGAAAATATTTTAAAACACTGCCTGCTCAGATGTTGTGGATTACAAAGGAAGCCACATTAATAAAGATTTTCCATGTATCTGATCTCTCATTTTTATCAGTTTGTTTGCCAATAAAAATGCCTCATCATTTCCAGATCTTGAAAGTTAACTGAGGCTTCACTGTTGAGATATGGTAGAATTTTGATAGAATTTTGATCATTCTTTAATTAGGCGGAGTGTGAGAGTGGGGACCTGGAAAAAGAGCACAGAGAGATAATGGGACCATTGCTGAAAAATCTGGCAAAAAGCAGTAGGATGACACAGGGTAGGTGAGCCCCCAAACTGGGGCTTAGCCTGGCAGGGTTCTTGGCATTGTTCAGGAAAGAATTCAAGAATGAGCTGGTGGTGGAAGAATGCAGTTTTAATGAAGCAACAGTGTACAAGAGAGTAGCTGCTCCTTGCAGAACAGGGCTAACTCACAGGCAGTGCATCCAAAGTAGCAGTGTATGGGCTGTAGAAAGCAATATTTATACCCACTTGGAATTACATGCAAATTGAGGGGTAGGTTATTCAGAAATCTTTTGAAAAGGGGTGGTAACTTTTGGGGGTTGCCTTGGCATTTGTAAACTGTCATGGTGCTGTTGGGAGTGTCTTATGCTGATGAGCAGTGAGGGCATCTAGAGGTTGCCTTTGGTCCCATTTGCTAGTTCTGGTATGTTTCTTCGTTTCATCCTGTTGAGACCAGGAAATAAGTACGGATTGTCTCCTACTTCAGGATGGCTTCCAAATTTTGGTGTAGGCAGTTTTTGAGGTAACCAGCCTCAGCTTACTCAGGGCCTAGAGGATAAAGGTCATGATTTTTACTTTTGTAAGCATTGTAAATTAGCATATTATAGTTATCAGAATGATCATTGTTATAAATATTAACTGAGTACTTGTTGGGATTGCTTGGAATTCTTTTAGAAAAAGGGAGAAAAGAATTGGTTTCAGTAGGTTCTATACTTTCAAGTTGCATAGCAGATAGATCACACAATTTAGTGACAACAAAGAAAACACAAAGAACAATACTAATAACAGTAGCATCTAGCATTTTTAAAGCCCTCTTTACAGGCTATGCCTTGTGTCAGTGTTTTAGCCTACCTTTCGTATATTTCTATGGTGTTCTTATGTATGATACCCGGGGTAAGGAAGGTACCTATGTAATTTAAAAAATTTTGCGTTAGATAAATGAAAAAACAGAAACATCAGGAATTAAAATTTACATCTAGATGAGTTATAAATATAATAAGGCACTACTATCTACCAGGTATGGTATTTAAGTGTTTTGTACAATATAATTCTAATATGAGGTAGATAGGATCCCATTTTATTAATGAAGGACCTTGTGCTTGTCTGTCTTCTGTCACTTATCAATCTTAAGTTACTCAAATAAGGTAGAACTGTGATTCAAACTGAGGACTGTCTGACTTCAAAGCTCACTCTTTTATTCATCATGCTGCAATGGTTTCCATGTATTTTGGTGTTCAGAGGTTTGGAGGGAGAGGCAGGCGTGATTGGGGGTGACAACTCATGTTGATTTTGGAATGGAAAGAAGACTAGGTTTCTTATGAAGTAAAGGCAGAAGACTCAGGGTGTGGTTTAACATTCAAATCCAAAATAAATAGTTGTATTTATTAAAGGTGCTCATAGCATGCCTGTCTGCATAGTTCTTTGTTTCCAAAGCTGCTTCTGAAAAAGGAAAGGAAGTAGGCTGTGAAGGCTCCAAGAAAGATAGCAAAAGATAGAATGGTGGATACTTAATTATTCACAAGGGTGTGGTGTATCAGTAAGTGGTAGATTTTTCCCATTTCTTATTAATGATCTTCAAATGTTGCTACTTGATGACATTAAGTTGTCTTGTCTACATACCCATCCTGTGTTCTACTACTGAACACGGATATGTAACTCCTAACATCTGGATGTTTTTCACTCGTCTCTCTGTTTCCCCCTCACTTTTATTTTCTCCTAACCTGACTTGTTAATTGCTTTTTTTGTGTGTGTCTTCATAAATTTATAGCCAGTCTGTTCTATTCTGGACTGTTTATCTTTAACATGCCAGAGGTCTTGAAACATCATAATGTTGTGTAATGAGCATAACTTCTGCCTTGACTTGTGGGTGTTAAGAGCATTAGTCAGTGCAAAGTATTCAGTTAAATGTTTTCAATGAAAGGATATAATGATCTAACATAGAGGAAGAAGTTATAAAAATCCTAGTTAATGGCATTAATGGTGAGCCATATACTTAGGGGGTTCCTTCTGTGATGAGTTAGAGATTCACAAAATGAATGTAAAAGCATTCTTACTCTTAATTAATGAGAGAGGAGAAAGACCAACAATAATAAGAAAAAAAGGACTTAATTCTCATCCATACCAAGAAAAGTGTAAGCATCCAAGTTCCCAGTGATTCTAATCCTGATTCAGTACCTTGCATATATCTTTAGTTATCACAAGAAATGTTAAAGATTTCCATGAGATATTATCGAAAGGGACTCCTGGGCTGCATCATAAGCCTGATTGAAAGACTTAGCCTTGTAATGATCTCTTCTTGGAGGACCATCAGGGAATTCTTTGCAGCTCTATCAGAGAGTCAGGGCTTTCCTGAGCAAACAAAGTAGGCCTTTACCTACAGAGCTGATTTTATGAAGAGTTTTGGTCAGCATTAGTCACTGTGAAACTATGAGCCTCCTGCCTTGGTTAATCTCTACAGACATCTCCCTACAGCAGAAGATTGAATCCTCATCTCTCCATGAGTCTGAACATCTAAAGATGTTAGAGGTACATTAATTTGCTTCTTGCTGGGGAATGTGTATTGGGTCTTCTGGGAATAGTGTCTAGATGAATGTTTAATAATCAATTTAATAGGTTGGTGGGCTGTCTTATTTCCTGGGGTTGGAGGTTTAAACCAGGACACCCTGTGCTAACTCTGCTCTTTACCTTGCCAGCAATCCTTAGTCGTCCTGGTAAACAACTTCTGAGTTAAATACCTTTTCTTTTCTGGAGAGGTTACGAACAAAGGAAATGGCTTTGATGTCAGGACAGGGGGCATAAACAGTGTTTATGGCTGCTGTTAAAAATTTCTCATCTGGGTATTTTCAAAAGAATTTTAAGTCAAAATATATCACTTATGGGAAGTACCTTCTTTTCCGACATGATATCTTATACAAATTGATAATTATTTTCATGGTTTAAGTAGTAATTGATGACATTTTGGGGGTTGGAAGATTTGTAGGGAGGAGGAGATAGATTTTCATCAGATTTCCTCCCATCCTTTCCTCATGATGATTATTGATCTCTAGTCCTCATATGTAAGGTGTTGAATTTATTTACTAATGTTATTAACTGAATCTATAGATAAAGAGGTAGTTTTGAATGGGAGCCAAGTAACCTGTTGTTGTAAAGTCTATTTTACCTTTCATGATTACCATCTAGCACCTCCCTCCTTTCTGGCTGAATTCCCTGTCATTTTAAGTAGGCAGCAATTACTGGTTTGCTAAAGAAGTCAGCTCCTGCTGCCAAGGATCCTGTTAATTATCACTCTATCTCTAATTTAGCCTTCCTAGTGTTGAGAGAAGGTGCGTGTAAGCGTGTGGCAGAACGTCTGCAATCGCATCTTTGTAATAATCTCCTTTCTGAGACGGTTCAGTGGACTCAATGTTCCGCCAAAGGGCCGAGGCGGCCCTGGTGAGTGTTTTCAGCTCTCTTCTGTAGCTTGCTTGGTCAGTCCAGTTTGGTGTGATTATCCTCTCCTTTTGCTTCTGACCTGAGTGAAAGCTAATGGTTAGCATTAATGTTGGGAATTCAAACCTATTCCTGCTCCATCTCCGAAGTCAAATGGGACACCTTGAAAATACTTCCGTGGTTTTCCCACGAGCTATTTTTCTCTCTCTGTGAAAAGGAAATCATGGAATTGACTCTGTGCCTGTTTTCAAGAAGGTAGTACAGATGATAGCCAAAGTACCTCAGTTTACAGGTTCTTATATAGAACATTTTTTAAGGTATGTCAATCTTTGTATTATATCGAATTTTTGGTTATTGTTTATAAATGGCTAGATTGCTTTCTGTTTGTTTTCGGAAATGTTCAGTTCACTTGTTTCAGTGAACATTTTTTCAGAAGTTCCACTGGCTCATTTCATTAGGTTTGGAGTGCTTATGCTTCCTTTTCCACTTTTTATGTTATTTTTGGCAGTGTTGGTGTTTGAAGCTGTAGGAGTGATTCACTGCAAAGTGCATTAATTTTCTACATATCCAAATGCGTTTTCCAGTGGCCCCCAAATTTATTTTCCTCCCCTCAGATGATTCTGCAGTTGTCCTTCTGTCATTCTGCTGGCTCAAACATAAATGCTGATGTCACTGAATTTCTTAAATTACAGCTGGTGGGGATTAACAGAAATTGTAAAAGAATACCACTTCCTCATTTTGCTATTTTCTTGACTAATTATTATCCTTTCAAGTACTGTAGGAGGATAGGGATTTGGAAATGAATTCTTTGTCTTGCAATTTAAACAGCAATTTTCCTTTTCCTTCTTCTGTTATCCTTCAAAAATAATGTAGTGCTTAGGATGCTTCTCTGATGTGCCCTTTAGTAACCCCAGACAGAAGAGTCTCACTCCTGATTTTGTACTTTGGACTGTCTTCTACCCTGGGTGAAGGGTTTTGAATACTTCCCTTAAGTAAGTTTCCTTATATAGAATATTTTTACTCAACAGTTTTTCTCCAACTCCAGGCCGTTACTGGTATTATGTGAAAGGTTGTGATTGCTTTATTCATTTGTTCAGAGCCTTTGCTCCTTTAACGAATGCTTAGCTCTGTTCTCATCATTTTATTGTTTAGAATCTGTTATTTGTGACAATTTTGATTGCCCCAGCCCTCTCCACATTAATTTTTCTGGCTTGCCTTTCCTTGTTTTAACAGTGGGAGTCTGGGCCTCCGGCTTTCTTATCACTGGCTTTGTAGTTTGAGTGATGGTTTCATGAACCTTGTCCTGCGAGTTCTCTGGGCTTCCGTGCCAGACACTGGAAGCCACCTGGAAGTGTGCACACAGGATGGCCGGGTGCTGCTGAGCGGTATTGATTGAACTGCAGTCCCATGGAAACAGAAATAGAAAGGGTTCAGCATTCGCACTTTCTTCTGGTGGCATTTTTGCTTATTTTGTGTATTTAGAAAAGGTAGCCATATGCAAACTGCTGACTTACTATTTCCCGTGGAATGGAAACCATTTGGATTATTTCAAAGAGTTTTAGCGAAGATTTGTTTGTTCACAGTATTGGTTTTGTTTTCTGGTAGCCTGTGTAGAATAAGACCAGAATGTGTCTTTTTACTTTATGGAAATGAGTGCTTACTTGGTGTTTGGAATTTTGCAAACCAACATGAATTTGAAAAGTCATATGTTTATTCCAGAGTCAAAATAGAAACTCTTTAGTGAAAATTATAGATATTTCCATCTTGGATCATTTACTTTCTGTGAAAAAAAATTTTTTTGACAAAATTGTTTAAGATTTCAGAGCAATCTCTTATCCTGGTTAATTTTCCCACAAATTAATTTCTCTCAGTTTAATTAAAAGCAAAATAAGATTAAACTAAAGATTTGCAGACCAAGATAATATGTGCTGCAATATTTGCTGTAAGCTGGTGACTGGTTCTTTGCTGTTGTCTTGCATGAGAGAGTGGATTTATTTTAACTGTTAGTAGTTAAGGTTTGGATTAGAAATATAAATAGAATTTCTTTACCGTAAGATCTCTTAAGCACTGATTTGAGTTCCTGAGGTTAAGTTATGATTATTCAGCCTCTGAAAAATTTGCACTATAAGTAAGATTCATATATACTTAGCCAACATTTCCTTCTACCGTTGAAGTGATAAGTTCTTTCAATTGAGATTTTGGAATAGTATAGCTTGGAAAATACTTCACATGCCATTGTAGAGATTTTGGTTAAATGTGAATTTTAAAAATTTGATTAATAGAATAAAAAGGGGAAAGAAAAAATAGTTATGAATTGGTTGAATTGTTTGGGCTATGAGGTATCTTTTTGAAAACAGTTTTTATGGTTATGTAGAAAATGTCACTAAATATAAGAAAATGGAAGTTTAATAGCTGAATGAGGTAGGAATTGGAAAGATACCATGAGATCGTAACTTAACTGGAGTATGCATTAAACGAATTGATATTTCACTAGCTTGGTGACCATGAATAGTTTTGTTTATCATTTTATCTATCTTTTTTTTGAGATGGAGTCTTGCTCTGTCACCGAGGCTGGAGGGCAGTAGCACGATCTCAGCTCACTGCAACCTCTGCCTCCCAGATTCAAGTAATTCTCCTGCTTCAGACATCTGAGTAGTGAGAATACAGGTATGCATCACCATGCCCAGCTAATTTTTGTATCTTTTTTTCTTTTGGTAGAGACGGGGTTTCACCATGTTAGCCGGGCGGGTCTCAAACTCCTGCCCTGTAGTGATCTGCCTGCCTCGGCCTCCCAAAATGTTGGGATTATAGGCATGAGCCACTGCACCTGGCCTCTTTATCCTTTTATCTTATCCCAGAAAACAGCAGAATGCTGGACCTTGTAATTCTTCAAAAAATGTTGAATCAATGAATGAATGAATGCACATTTTGGGAGGCCTTTTTGCAGACCCAGCTGTGCTGCTACCTAATCATGTGACCCTGGGGATCTGTCACCTGTTATATACAATGAAGGCTAAATACGGGATCAGGGATAAGTATGTGGGATTGTGTTGCTGCCCCCTCTCCTGTAGCATGGTAGATATTGCCAACTGTCACCTCACTCTTTCCTGTGAACCCGGGAGGAGCCTTGAGCCCTTCTGAATTTAGTGCATCAGGCTTCCATGACTCACTGTAGATCCAAGACTTATAACTTACTCTACCTTCTCCTTTTGGTTTTGGTCCCTCAAGCCCAGTTACAAATAGGCAATATTCTATGATGTTTCTTGGTCCGCAGATGTTCATTTAAACAATAGCAACAACAGCATGCACCATTATCCCTCCATTCAATAATTTTTCTGATAGATTTAGCAGATGTATTAATAGATAGAACTTAATGAATGGGTCTAGACAGTATTCTTCCAGTGGGGTAGGATATAAAATAGAATTATATTAGCAGAGTTTTTCACTTTTACTCTCCAAAGCACATGTCTCCATCAGGTGCACAATTATGGAGCACCTACTGTATGCCAGCACTATGCTATTGATAAATAAATGGCCATCCTATAATACATGGGCTCTGCCTTCCTGTAACTCACAGTAACATGAATATGATGCTAGGTCTGTAATTATTTCTTTAAGGACAAAAGATGGAAGGACATGTAATCCTGGCACTTTGGGAGACAGAGGTGGGCGGGTCACTCAAGGTCAGGAGTTCAAGACCAGGTTGACCAACATGCTAAAACCACGTCTCTATTAAAATACCAGAAATTACGCGCCTGTAATCCCAGCTACTCGGGAGGCTGAGGCAGGAGAATCACTGGAACCTGGGAGGTGGAGGTTACAGTCAACTGAGATTGCACCACTGTACTCTGGTATTACCCCACTGGAAGAATACTGTCTAGACCCATTCATTAAGTTCTATCTATTAATATATCTGCTAACTCTAGCAGAGCAACAGAGCGAGATTCTGCCTCAAAAAAACAAAAACAAAAACAAAATACGATTGCCAAGCAGATGAGAGGAAAGCATTCCAGGTAGACCTAGGCATGGAGGTGCAGCGTGGTGTGGCACTGAGACAGTCTAAGCATGGAGCATGGCTGGAGCACCAGGGAGTGTGGCCGGCTTCATGCAGAGGGATAGTACTCTGGCTGCCAAATGAAGAATGGGTTGGAGGGTGGCCAGGGCTGGTGTCACATAGACCAGTTAGGATGGTATTAGCTGAACTGTCTTTGTGAGTAACGATGATACACATGCACCATTCAACCCTGAAGATAGGTTGTGATTGCAAGAGGGTAAATACCTTGTTAAAGATTTCAAGGGCAACAAGGACAAAAGTTAGGCTACGTGTAAACTGATTACTGCTAACAATAAAGTGACAGCTTGTTCATTCCTTTGTCATGTAGGTGGTGGAAAAGGGTTCCCCTCCTTTCCTGAAGTTGATTTATAGTTTGACAACATGTTCTCTGTCCTCTATATGAAATTTTGCATAAAGTTAGATAAGAAGATAAGCCTCAAGGTCTGTGCCTTATATGGAGCATGCTTGCATGTACACAAAGACACATGCTCGCATACACACCTTCCTTCCCTAATAAAAGATACCTGTCTTCATTCCATAGGTAGACAAGCACCTAGAATAAGGCATATGAGGATTCCCATGAGAAAATCTGCTCCAGGAAAAGTTTTAGGTATCTTCTCATATTTTGTGAACACTGATATTTTAATGGAATAATCCTGGCTGTTTAGTTGCAAATCCAAGAAGAAAAGTCTTCCATATATAATTTGGCTTTGGTGGCTGCTTCAAATTAGCCATCCTGCTGTATTCCAGGTTATTACCAGTGTTTGGGATTCATGCACAGAAGCAAGAATTTGCCTTGAGGCAGAAGACTGGTAGACACTAGATAAGCAGCTTATTTTAAAGAGATGTTTTGGTACAGAAATAGCAGTAACAACAAATTCCTCCCCCTAATAGAAATCTTCCCCCCATTCCCTATCCAACCCAGAATCCTTTATTATAATATGGAGTCAAAATTCAGCTGAATGGGTTTGATACAAATTCCTAGGAAGTCATTGAAGTTCAAGCACAGTGCTTTGAAGATGAAACATTCAAATTTATTAGGGTGGTAATTGCAGCTGTTGTAGATGGGGAGGGCATGTGTCCCATTTTGCATGATTTGGAGAGGCAATAGCCTGTTGAGACTAAAACTCTGGAGTAGGACTGTTCTAGGTTTGCATCTGAGCTGCTCTGATTGGTAGCTTGTGAATTTGGGCAAATGACTAAGATTCTGTCTTCACCTGTAAAATGAGGTAGTGGTTAAGAATGTAAGCCCTTTGTTAAGTTTGCCAAGGTTTGAGTCTCTGTTGTACTACTTTATGACATTGGCCAACTTGTTCTCTTTGTATCTTGGTTTTCTTACGTGTAAAATAATAATGATAATAGTAATGATGATGATGATGATGTTGATAATGGCCCCTACCTCATAAGGATGTGGTAAGAATTAAATGAGATTAGGCACACATAGGGTTTTCAGCTTGGTAATCTGGCTGTAGTTAGCACTCATATCTTATGCAACAATTTTTCCTACCATCATTATATTGACCTTTCTAAAATATTACTTTTTTGTTTACTTATTTTGTTCTTTCTGAAAGTTAGGGCTTCACAAAATATATTCATTGTTATGTGATTTTTTTTTTTTTTCTTTTTGACATGGGGTCTTGCTGTGATGCCCAGGCTGGAGTACAGTGGCTATTCATAGGTGAAATCCTACTACTGATCAGCATGGGAGTTTTGACCTATTCCATTTCCAACCTGGTGTGGTTTACTCTTCCTTAGGCAGCATGGTGGCTCCCTAGGAGGTCGCCATATTGATGCAGGACTCAGAGTTCTTACCAGATCAGCAAGGTGCACTGTAGCCCAGAACTCCTGGGCTCAACCTATCCTCCTGTCTCAGACTCCTGAGTAGCTGGGACTACAGACATGTGCCACTGCCTTTTCTTTCTTTAAATTGAAAACTCAATAATACAGTTTCTGAGTTTGGGGCAGAGTTGCCAGATAAAATCCGGAATGTCTAGTTAAATTTGGATTTCTGATACAGAATAATTGTTTACTATAACTTTGTTCCAGATATTTCATGGGATAGCTAGACTAAAAATATATTCTTTATTCATCTGAAATTCAATTCAACTGGGCATTCTGTATTTGCTAAATCTAGCAATGCTAGTTTGGTATTAAAACATACTCCTTTGCCCTCTCATTCATTTTTTCCACACAGATAGATTATGTGGATGCTTATACAAACACAGTGAATGAGGTCCTTGGGGCATAAGTATAGAAATAGTTTCATAAATTTGAAGAAAGGTTTATTAGTATCTCTAGTAAATCTGCCTTCTAATTCATTCTACCTATGTAAGCCATGAGACCATCAAATTGATATTATGTTGACACCTGAGTATATAGTGTGATGTTGCTTGAAAATTCTGAAATGTTCTAGTGTTGCTTTTACCCAAAGGGAATGATTAATGGTGACACATTAATGGGTAGGTATGCATTCCAGAGAATCCTGAAAGCTTTGTCATTTTTGAAGGAAATTACCTCATTACTTTTAGAGTCACATATCCAAGGAAGGTTGGTCCCTATGGTTGACCTGGTTTTCCAGGTAAGAAAATAAACACATGGATGTTTAGGTTAATAACCTGGAGTGATTTCATTGTATTTACAATTCAAGTTAATTTTTAGGTAGGATTGGTCTTTAAGCTATTAGACTAGTTGGAGACTCTGAGAGAATTGCATTCTAAGAGTGAGATCCTTTCAATTCAATCAGCATTTACTGAGCACTGACTGTGCAACAGCAACTGCATATGAAGAGAGAGGAATTTAAAGTGTTTTTGAGTTCCTGCCCTCAAAAACCTTACTGTTTAATGGAGCACGAAAGCAAAAAGCAATTACAACAAAAGGCAGGATAAATCAGGTCAAAATTGAAGTCTAGTAAAGCCAGGTCCCAGAATGGTTGAATGTAGGAAGTGGTTAAATCTGGAGGCCTAGTAGAGTAGGAATGGCTTTTATTAAAAAGCATTTCTTTGAAGGTAATATGTGAGAGAACTATCCGAAAATGAGAATGTTTTCATTTGGGAAATGAAATGTTCCAGGTGTGGGCTTAGCATTAACAAATACCCAGAGGTGGCCACATCTTGAAATGCACGTGTTACTTAGACGTGACAAAAACATATACAGCACCACCATAACTGACCACAACCTTTTCTCTCATGGGTGACTGTTTATGATCTAGAATTTCCAGATCAGAAACTTGATTTTATGTAGGTGTACCTGGATTCAATCCATGTTGGTTTCCTAACTATTTATCATGCACCTGCTGTTGCTATGTAGGAGACAGCCAGAGAGACTTGGGCAACATTTAGGAATTCTTTAAGGTGGTCACTTAAACCAACTGAATGCCACTGCATTTAAACATGGGATTATTTTTTTTTTCCCGAAATAAACACTTCCAGTGAGCTCTGATTTAAATTGGGCAAAATCAACAGCAAAATAATTCCATGAGAAGCCTCTTGTGAGGCACTCTGACTTTGAGTATTTGCTTAAATGACTTTAAAAGCCAGCTTAACTCATTTCCTGTTGGATGACACTTGTTTATTAGACTTGGCCCAAGTCAGAGTTAATAGCCTTAATGGTTTCGAATGGTCCCAAGTGACTCTCCAGCAGTGTGCCATTAGTGAACGGGGAGGATTCTACAGACAGGATGCAACACACACAGAGCTGCCGTGTCAGCCATCATAGATTTAAGAGAAGAGCTACACTCATCTTAGATTTAGCTATGGAAACTGAGAATACTGGAAAGTTAAGCATTACCATTGCAGTAAATGCTAAAATATTTTTCAACAGTTCAAGTAGTTTTCCTTTTTTGTTTCTTTGAAATGATTCCATGTGAAATTAATGCCATTTAAAAATGGCACCAGCATTTGGAACTTGAATCATCCCAAATTCTCTAGCAAATGAATTAAAATGTGACACGGGGTTTATGTTGATTGAGACAGATGGGTGTAGAGAATTGGATTGGGTAGCCTGCCCAATGCATGCTTGACGCATGAGAGGGATTGCTAAGACTGGGAATAGAAAACTTTTCTGTCTTTCCATTTATGTGCGTGTTGGGCTATAAAGCTCGAAGTTAGACTGGAAATTGGTGATGCATGTAGAGATCCTTGGTTTTTAATTTTTATCAATTAGGATTGTATGGATTTGGACAAATTGTTCTTTGTGGATGTTTTTGCTATTTCAGATACTGGTGGATGCAAACCTTTAATGGGTTCTTAACCATGAAAAAGTATAAACTGCTTATGTTAGTTTGGGTCAGGCTGAATGTTATTAATTTTTTTTCCCCTTGATGGCCAGGCCAAATATTATGTAGTTTTAATATCTACCCTTAGTTCCTACTGCCTTGTTTTTGGCCACTCTTAATATCTTCCTTTATATATCTGTCATTAAGTTATAATTGAAGTTTCGTGTTTTATGTTTAGAATGATACATGGAGGTTCAGCTGTGCCAGCCATTCAGGCTTAATGGCAAATGTTGGTTCATGCCAGAAAGTTTTTGAAATCTGGTCTCTTTTTTGAAATGTCCAATCTAAGCAAGCCATCCTTTTATTTCTTAAGCTGAGGGGCACAGGGAAGCAATTTAGAAGTGATTTCTGCTTCTGTGCATGTGAGAGCATCTTGTTTCTGATAAAAATTGTTTGTTAGATCTCTCTTTAACCCAGAGAGTCATGCAGCCTCAAAAGGGTTTGCTTTGACAAGTCTTTATGTCACTTCATTCCTTAGTGTACTGACTTTCATGTAGAGTATCAGTGAGTGTCAGTTAAAAGTGGGCACATAGTGATAGTAGATGACACCCATGCCACCAGCTGCTTCCTGTGGGCTGCCAGATGCTATCAAACATTTCACAGCTCTTGAATTCTCTGGATTTGGGCCTCTCTTGAACTCTATCCAGCAATCCATGCAACCACTTATTGACTAACATTTAGTGAGGTTTTACTATGTTTCAGGAAGTTGTCTAGGTATGAAGAATACAGCAGGGCACCAAACTGTTGAAAATCCTTGTATTCATGGAATTTACATGGGTAAGCAGGTGTAGAAATAAATAGGTTAATGAGTAAGATGCATAATATGCTAAATGCTGTTAAGTGTTCTAGAGAACGATAAAACATGGATGAGTTTGGCATGACTTATAATTTAAAATTGAGTGGATAAGAACTCTCTGACTGAGAAAATGACATTTGAGAAAAGACCCAAAGAAGGTGAGAGAGTCATGCCAGTATTTGGGGGCAAAGCACAGCAGACAGAAGCAAGAGTAGGTACATAGTATCTGGACAGGAGTGTCTGCTTCAGCAACAGCATCATGGCCATGGTGGCTGGACCAGGCTGAGCAAAGTGGGGAATTGGGGGAATGGCAGAAGGTGGGGTCGGTGAAAGAATGGGATTGGGGTAGAGGCAGACCCTGTAAGGGTTTGTAAAGACTTTGCCTTGTACTCAGTAAAAATAGGGAGCCATTGGAGATTTCCGGCTAAAGGAGTAGCATGATCTGATTAATTCAGGTAGCAGCCCAGTGTGGTAGTGGAAAACAGGGGTCTGTGAATTTGGAGATCATGTAAGCCATGGCTTTGTCACTAGGCAGGGGCAAATAAATTTAGTGTCCTTAACTTCAGTTGTGTTCCTTCTTTAAAACAATGCTTGTGGGTTGGATAATTTTTAGTGACCTTCCAGGTTTTGATGCTGCTACTCTGGATTAGTTGCTTTCCTTTGAGTATTTCATACATGTGGCTGATTACATTTCTCCTTGAGTATACAGAGCTGGACCACAGATGTGTAAATTATCTTTCTGCACATTATTTAATTAAAAAATTTTTCCATAAACATCTCAAATTGAAAACTGTGAATTATTAATACTTTCATATATTGATGTTAAAGGTTGCTTGAAGACTAAATTGTATGGGTAAAAACAGATTATAAGCTTTATCACATAACCTTATTACTATTTTTTGTTATAGAAAATAGAATTGACTTATAGAGTATTGCACTGTGCTGTTAATTGAGATGCAATGATAAACATGATACAGCTTCTTAAGGAGTTGAGTTGGGGGAGAGATTCCTGGATAAAACAGTACCTTATAAAGTGTTGTTAATGAGGGAGACAGTCCTGGTTAAGACAGTACCCTACAAAGTGGTGTTAATGGCAGAGAAAAGGGCCAGAAGCAATGACTAGGTGCAGGCCCATGGGAGCCCAGGCAGACTAATATTTGGGTGTATCTTCACACCAATATTCTTTAAAAATGTTTAATATTTTCAACAACCAGTTAGACCTAGTGCCACAAATGCTAGGAGGTGCCAGAGGCCTGGCAGGCTTTCTTCTACAGCCTAGAGCAATTTGACTCTGCCTAAAACTTGCATCATGATGTTTGGCATACGAAGTTCTGGTAATTACCCTTATTAGAAGGTGGTTAAGGGACTATGTTTTGTTATTCAAGAATGTCCTTTGGACATCTTTGTCTTCTCCCATCCATCAGAATATTTCTTCTACTTCCTGTGGTGTTGTAGTGCCCCTTGTAGACTGGTACCCCAGGTAGCAGCATGGCTAGTCAGTTTCTATATTTCCCCTGTGGAGAAGTATTGCTTTGGTCTTGCCTTGTCTTCAGGCCTCCGGTGTGAACTCTGTTGGGAGTCAGGTGGAGCCCCAGTCGTGTTATCCACTGACACAGTCTATTCCTTGTGTTCTGTTAACTGGCTTCTTGGGAAGCCTAGGAGTATTATAAGTTTCCAGGTTGAAGATTCTGGAAGCAACTTTCCAGGAGATAGGAGGGCTGCCACTTTCCCAGACTGAACCTTCAACTGAGGCTCCCTGTGTATGTTGGGGAGTGAGGTGCTAGAGGCCTTGTTGCTGAGGGAAGTTACCATAGTTACCAGCACTGCGGTTCTCAGGAGGAGGCTGGCATGTTAGCACCTGTGCTGTCCTGTGGTAGTGCTTAGGGGGAAAATGACCATGCCAATGAACACTGTTAGAGCTGGAGGGGAAACTGAGGCTCAGAAGGTGAAGCTGGAAACAGGAGCCAAGAGCCCTTGACTTCCACATTGCTTTGCTCCTTTCAGTTCTTTTACCCCTCAGGCCTTTACACACATTTTTCCTGCCATCTTGAACATTTTCCTTCCATTCTTCTGTTTTCTTTCTATTTTAGCCTCCATTTAAAGGTTGCTTCCAAACCCACCTCCTTGCCCCTCATCTGAATTAGGTTGCCATGCTTTTCTTTTATGGTTTTCTAATCTTATCCTTCATGCTGCTTACATTATTCTATATTCTATATTCATCTGTATGTTCAGTGTCTATTTCCCTACTCCAAAGGGGCAAGGAGCACAGCTGTTTTGTTCACCATTTTATTCTCAGAGGGTGAGCCAGGCTCTGACACAGATAGGCAGTGTATAAGTCCATAAATGAAAGGGTAAATGACTGAAAAGAAGACTGGTTTTCTCTCACCTATTTATGTGAAATGTCTCTGCCTGTCTCAGCCAAGAGTAACAACTGTATTGATTTTGTGTATTATTGAGGATGCAGAAGATGTGATTCTTGTCTCTAACATCACCAAGTCTGTGGCCTTGTTGAATTTTATCAAGAATTGTCTCTGCAAAAATCAAAACCCAACGATACACACAAATCAGCATTCTCTAATTGGTATAGGCTTGACATGTGAAGCTGTGATTTGTCGATTTATTTTGCAATAGTTGCATTTTTATTTCTTAATTCTGTTTCTGGAAATGAGTTTTAATGCCATTTGGGTCCCCCAATTTTTTTTTACTAAAAATGAATAGAGAAAATATTGCTTTTTCTTAATAGAATTCATAATGCTTTTTTGGAGGAATTTGTTTTGGCTTGTGTAATGGAACTTTTAAGAGGGTAGGCATAGAAAACTGACTGGAACTCTTTCTAGAAGAAAGAGCAGAGTTTCCTACTGTGTGTAAAAAAGAAAAGCAGCAACAGTGGACTTTATTTCTAAAACTAAATTGCCCTAATTGTTCATATCAAAAGATGGGCTTTTCCCAAGCTGGGTTGGTATTTTTAATTTGCAGAGAAAGCGTGCATTGTTTTGCAGCGTGCATTGCGGTTACATTGGCTCCGAGAAGATTAGCTCAAAGGTATCTATGAATAGTCACACCCTAAATTACATGAACTGAACAGTTTTAAAGAGGTGGAAAATCTGATGTGTGCAATTTCCCAGACACTCATGCCTTAGGAAAATAACTGGGGAAGTGGGAGAGTGAAACTTAGAAGTTGCTACTTTATATTCACCACTGTGGCACTTGTTAACTGTGTGACCCTGGGCTACTGAATTAATTTCTGTGAGCCTCAGAATTGTAAAGTGAAGATAAAAATACCAGATACCTTCAGAATGACTGAGGATTTCATGAGATAATATATGGAAAGTGTCACAATGCCTAGCACGTTATAAATGCCTTATGGATAGGGTATAGTACAGTACATAGGATAGTAGTTAAGGGCGCAGACCCTGGAGGGCCTGGCCTGGGTCTGAATCCTAAACTCATTGGCTGGGCCGTCTTGGGCTAGCTACTTGACCTTTGCATGTTTGAGTTTCCTCATACGCACAATGGAGATAGTAATAATACCTGCTACATAGGGTTATTATGAAGATTAACTGAGTTAGTATGTATCAAGTGATGATAACAACTCGTGGCTCATGGTAAGCGCTATATAAATGTTTGTTGTTGTGATTAAGAAGGCTGGGTCTTGCAGACAGATGGTCTGGGTTCATGAACCAGACTTCATAATGTACCAGGTATGTGAACATGAAGAAGTTGCTTAATGTTGAGCAACAGTTTTCTCCTTTGTAATATGCAGATGATTCTAGTTATAATGCCAATTTTTATGAGAAATCAGTGAGAAATTGCATATGTAAAGTGCTTAGCATATGGTTTGGAACATGGAAAATACTCAATACTCATAAATACAGCAAAGACTTTTCTTGTAATTGCTTCTATCATTACTATGATTATTTCCATTATTTTTAGTTCTACTGTGGATATGTCTCTGGCTTATATAGAACTTATGTTCTAAGATGAATTCCACAAAGACTCTATGGAAATGAAAAGGATTAATATGTAAAAAATGATGTTGAGAGTAATGTTACTGTTGGTATATTTCTATAAATGGAGCTGTTTCAGCAAATTGAAAAATGTCCAGTAAAAGTCTTATAATCACGCATTTGCAATTTTGTAGATCACAAAAGATCAGAGTTAGTCAGGGTCGGTGTTGGGTGGACAGTTTTATATTCATGGAAAATGACTCATAGGAAACATCAGGAACTAAAATTTCCAAAATAAAAAAAAATTAAAAAGTCATCATATAAACTGTGTTTAAGTCAAGTCTATTTCCTGTCTTAACTGAGATTATATTCATGGAGTAAAGTTTTGACATGGCCTAAATTTCAGTGTTATTTGTAGCATCACTGGAAATGAATAAGTCCCGATTCCAGTGATGGTAACATTTTCCGCTTTAGTCATTTGGGTCATTGTTGCTACAATATCCATATTTAAACCTGTGTGTTATTTTGCAATATGTCTTTAAGTTCCACTTCCCTTTTTGTTTCAAGTGAATAGGGAAGAAAAAACAGTGATTATAATACAGAGCTACAAATGATGTTTGAAAAAAACAGAGCTTTGACTAGCATTGGTACTGAAGTCCTCTGTATTTTAGTGAAGGGCTCAGCTTGCACTGAGAAGTTAGGTGTGCAGAGAAGTGCTAATGGTAGCATCAAGTCCTGGATGTCACATCCTCTCAAATCAAAATATGGAAGTGCTGATGAAATTCCTAGATTATATCATCTGGAAGGACAAGTCAAGTTATCCCATCAAAAATACATGGGAGAACTTTCTCTAGGCATGTGTGCATATCTCTGCTAAGGATATAGCATGGTTGGAAGGCTGGGACCTGGAAGGGAAGATAATTCAAGTTCAGTATCACGGGGACCATAGAATGGAGTACTTTTTAAGCCATGATAAGAAGGGTTGGTTTTATTTGAAGGCCAGCAGAGAGTCATGGAAAGGTTTTAAGTGGGAGGGAGGACATTCTATTTGTGTTTCTGAAAGATCGCTGTAGCAATGCCACAGAGAATGGATTGTAGGGGATGATGACAAAGAAAACCAATAAGGAGCAGTATAGGCAAGAGATGGGGCCACCCTGGACTTGCCTGTGGAGGTGGAGAGGAGGTGGAGCTGAGAGATACCAGGGAGGGAGAATCGTAGGGTAGGTGATTTGTTGGACTTAAGTGGTAAGAGAGAGCGAGGAGGGAAGGATGGCTTCTAGATTTCTTACAAGTGCAGGTGGGTAGAACAAATGGCGCTATTCATGGAGATGGGGCCATTGGGAGATAAACAGATTGGGGAGGATGAATATTAATTCTTCTTTGTACATGTGGTGTAGTAGATGGATGTATATGGGGTATAGCAGATGGGTATAGTCATTTGATTGTTTTAGGATGAGTCTGCTTCTTGGGGTAGAGTCTGTGTTTCAGCCAGGTTTGCATTTTGAAGCATGAAATTACATTGCCAATTAACAGTTGTGTAAACAAATAGGAATTTATTTATCTTCATACAAGAAACCCAAGGCTCTGTAATTACTGCCGTTGTTTTAGTGACTCCATGATGTCAGAACCAGCATCTCAGTGTTTTGTCTTGACTTTTTTCTAATGTTTGTCACCTCTTGGTTGCAAGATGGCTGCTGCTCCTCCAGGCATCACACCTGCTTTAAGAAGAGTGGAAATCAAGAAGGGAGAACAGCTGTAATTTCTTATTAACATACACAGTATGAAGTGTGCTGAAAGTTTGACTATATTTTTCTTAGATACCTTCAAACATGTATATCTCTGAGTGTTCTTTAAAATATGTTAAATACATTTTTCTCTGATTAAAATTCTCAACTTGTGAAAACCATTTTTTTTTTCTCTCAGATGTATTCCAAATCTTCTTTATTACTAAATTCTCAGTGGACCTCTTTGGGTTTCAAGCAAATGTGGAAAATTCCATTTGGTGTTCGCCAACTGATGTGCAAGTAAAAGCAGGGAATGTATGATGGAAAATGTCATACCCTTTACTATGACTTTTGATCTGTGAAGAATATAATTATTCTGTGTTTAAAACTACAGAAGGGAAATGTTTATTCACCCTTTTTGGAGGTAACATTATTCAGGGTATCATAAAGTTCAAACTTTGTCCTTTGCTTCAGTTTAATTCAAGATCGTCTCAGCACCAAATGTTTGCAGAATTCTATTAGTGACTGTTTTAGCTAACAGTGTGGCATAGCAGAAGGTGAAGAGATTTTTGGAAAGAGTCATCTCAAGTGTACCCCAATGCTGTGTGATTTTCTTTAACTTCTCTGAACTGGTTTGTTCTGTGAAATTAGGATAAGAGAAGGAGATATTCTTTACATCCTTTCAACAAACATACACAGAAACACCTCTGAAACAAGGGTGGCTATGACACACTGAAGGTACAAGTTAAATACGGTGGAGTGTGGAATAGGGAAAGATTGATTTCTGCTGGAAGATGTTGTGAACTCCATGTTGGAAACCGCAGAAGATATACAAGATAATGGAGGATGGCCCCAGGCTTATCACACACATGTCGTGTGCAAAGTACGTTAGAAGATTTCAGGGATTTACTGTTTTTGAAAGGGTCAAAATCAGGAGACTCTTGAAAGTCTGGCTGAGTGAGCTTGAACTTTGTTCTGTACGTGATAGGGAGCAACTGGAGACTTAAAAATTCACAGAAACTTGGCCGGGTGTGGTGGCTCACGCCTGTAACCCCAGCACTTTGGGAGGCTGAGGTGGGCGGATCACGAGGTCAAGAGATTGAGACCATCCTGGCCAACATGGTGAAACCCCGTCTCTACTAAAAATACAAAAAAAAAAAAAAAAAATTAGCCGGGCGTGGTGGCACGTGCCTGTGGTCCCAACTACTCGGGAGGCTGAGGTGGAAGAATCACTTGAACCCAGGAGGCGGAGGTTGCAGTGAGCTGAGATTGTGCCATTGCACTCCAGCCTGGTGACAGAGCAAGATTCTGTCTCAAAAAAAAAAAAAAAAAAAAATTCACAGAAACTTAATGTTGATAGAAGTGAAATTTGTGGGTCAAATAATATATACAATTAAAATTAAACTTTTCATTTTGAGGTAATTATAGATTAACACACAGTTGTGAAAAGTACTGAGATATCCATGCACCTTTTATCCAGTGTCGCCCAGTAGTGACATCTAATATAATTCACAACTGGGAGATCAACTGAAATCTTTTGAGGGGATTCCATGATATGCTGAAATCTGTGTGAAGTGGATTGTCCTAGTAGCTGTGGACTAGAATGGATTGGAAAAAGAACATGGAAGCTAAGATACCCTTCGGAGGCTCTTGTAATAATCTAAGAGTAGGGGCATAAGGATAGGATTGGGAAGAAGGGATATTTGGCAATATGGGGCTGATAAGAAAAGTTGATGCTCTGTGTAGTTGCTCAACAAAGAGGTGTTGAGTGTTAGTTGTGTGCCATGCAGTCTGATAAGTACTATAAGTACTATAGGAGTTAAAAGTTGATCTAATAGAGACAGGGCAATGCAAGTGAAGGAAGATGGGCCAGGTGGAAGCTATGTTAGATTGGACAAGACAGGGACTTCTGTCTAGAGGGATAATTACTATTCTACCACTGGTTATTACCATTTGTGACTATAGGTTCAGCGTGGCTGGTATTTTGATTTCTTAGATGCCAGAAATCTAAATTTCTTTGTAAAATCTCCCAATTTTTAAATGTTACCTAATATAAAATTACAAAGAAGATGGATGCCAATGAGCAGTCAGTCATCTGTGAGCTAGAATCACCCCATGCATTCTTTGCTTTCTTGATGGACTATTTAGAACTTATTTCAGTTATCTACTGCTGGGTAAATTTAGTGGCTTACAGAGATAACTGTTTTATCTTCTGATCATTGGCTGGGGAGCAGTTTTCCTGGTCTTGCTTGGCGTTTCTCATGGAGTTGGAGTTGGATGGTGGCTGGAGTTGGAGACATCTTGAAGCTTGCCTTGGGTTCTGAGATGGCTATGACTTTCTCTTACTCCAGTGGTTTCAGACCTCTTGTGGCCTCTCCATGTGGCCTCCTTTAGCAGGGTAACCAGACTAATTACATGTTAGCTTAGAACTCCTTATAGACTGTTTCAAGAGGGGATAAATGGAAGCTGTTAATCTTCTTAAGGCTAGGTCCAGAATTGCTACCACGTCACTCTTGCCACTTTCTGTTAGTTAATGCAAGATGCTCCAGCCCGGATTTGTTGTAGGAAGGGACTGCACAAATCATGAATGGGAGGACTTGTCCATTGACGACCATCTTTGGATACTACCTACAACTGAAATCAAGATGTCTAGATAGTGGTGATACTGTTTATCAAAGGTAATGAGGAACATAGCAAATTCTCCTGCTTAGCAGCTCATGTTGCTTTGAAGTTCTTAAAGAACCATGTAAGAGTAAGTCTGTTTTTTTTTTTTTTTTTTTTAAGAAACCTGATTTTTAATACAGTGGCTTCCTTTGGAAGCATAATTTGTTTGTAGCTATTTGGTGTCCAGTTCTTTAAAAATGATACTATTAAGTAATAAGACAGATCTCTTCTGCTTTGGGTGAGCATGTTCTTTACAAATATGTGACCAGGTTGTTAATGTTGGATCCATAATCATGTGTCTTTGCAGAAAAGAGGTCCTCAAATAAAGTATGTTATGTAAGACTTCCAAATCTTTATTAGCCTGAATACATGCAGTTAAAATGTACTTTATCATGGCACTTTTTGTGCTCCTTAGACTCAGAACTAACTGCACAATTTGCAGGTCCCAGTATGAAATGAACATGTGGAGCCCCTTGTTAAGAATGTAAAGACGACACCAGCGAACATTAAACCAAGCCTAGGGCCCTGTGCACCTGCATAGATCTCATGCCTGTGAAGTCAGCCCTGCTTAGACTTTTGAAAATAAGTGCAAAATGTGGGAGTATACTGTATTTTTTCAGTAAAGGGCCATTAACTCTGATGAAATTCTCATTAGATTTTGATTTGGAACTACTGCTTATGCAAATTAGAAAAGGGTGAAAGCTCTATGTTTTAAAAGATCTCTGCTCCCAAACAGTCCCTGTACCTTTAGGCACAGCAACAGGTCTTGGCAGGCATTAGTCTGAGCTTTCTGATGTTCAGCCTTTCTGAATTCCAGTGATTAAAACACAGTTAGGGACAGCATATGTTGTCGAAGGCTTGGCGTGCTTCTTCCTAAATGTACTTTATCTCCCTTTACTGAGCTCTGTTCCTGAAGCATCCAGAATAGATTGCTGTCTCATTGATGAATTCTTAAGTTCCTTTGGAACACACACTGACACAATTTATTACACTAAAGATTTAGGGGTCAACATCTCCAGAAGGTAGCTGATAGACTCCAGAGAGCTTTGCAACATTGTACAACTGCAGAGGGCATGTTCAGATCATGGTCTAGTAGTGGCAGCCCCTGGCATTGTGCAGTGCACAGTCTGAGTGGCTGTACACAGAGGCCCTGCCCTATAAGAATCTCAGTCTGCTATAATAATTTAGAGAGGTGGTTGTACAGCTGACTTTTTTTTTTTTTTTTTTTTGAGACAGTGTCTTGCTCTGTCGCCCAGGCTGGAGTGCAGTGGTGTGATCTCAGCTCACTGCAACCTCCACTTCCCAGGTTCAAGTGATTCTCCTGCCTTAGCCTCCCCAGTAGGTGGGACTACAGGCACATGCCACCACACTCAGCTAATTTTTTGCATTTTTGGCAGAGATGAGGTTTCACCGTGTTAACCAGGATGGTCTCGATCTCCTGACCTTGTGATCCACCTGCCTCAGCCTCCCAAAGTGCTGGGATTATAGAAGTAAGCCACTGCACCTGCCAACAGCTGACTTTTTAAATAAGGCATAAGTCATTTTGAATTACTTGTTTGACCCCCTGACCTGTGGCTTCGTAAGCTCTTAATTTTTTTTTTATCATCTCTATCAATCAGTGGATGCCAAGGCCAAATTATCCCTGTACCCACACACCTGACCCTTATAATAGAATAATTGAATACTTATTATGTGCTAGGAACTCTGCATGCATTATCTAATTTCATCTTCACAACAAGTCTTTTAGTTGCTGTTATTCTTCCATTTAATTGATGAGAACACTGAGATTAAGTGTGGTTGCATGACTTACTCAAAGTCACATAGCTAATTAAGTGATAAGCTGTGACTCGAACCCAGTTCTGATTTCTAAACCCAAGCAGCATTACAGAGGGCGTGTTTTTAGGGCAATGTTTGCACATGACAGTATTCTCTATTCAAAGCCTGTTTTATTGTAGGCTGTTTCTTGCTTCTAGATTATTCCCTGATTAAACGTTCTCTACCTATACTTATTTCTCAGGATTTTTAGCCCTTTCAAAGTAACCATCAGACCTTTAATAAATTTTGAATATCCTTTATTGCCGTCTACTTCAGTAAATCGAGGAATATTTAATGTCTTGATTGGAATTACAAATGGTAAATGCTGAGAGGATTATGTTCTAGGTGAGTGTTTTTGTTTTGCACATGCCCAAGAGAACATAAAAATTGACACATTTCCTTGACACAGATCAGAATAGAGCCCTAAACATCACCAGAGAATTCCTTACTAGTGATAAGAAAAAGTGTTCTCATCTAATTTATACTGCTTTCAGTAAAAATTACTCTCATCTAATTTATACTGCTTTACAGTGCATGTTGATACTGTTTATACTACAGTACCAACATGTACTGTAGGGTGGGAGGGAACAGACTACTTCCCTTGATAAACACCTTTTGGCTTTATTCTCTCCTTTCCAGGAGGTGCCTAGAATTCTGATTCTCTATTGGAGTGATATTCCAGTTCATTTAATGGGTGTAAACAGACAGGTTCTTTTCCAGGTGTGAGAACAATACTGGTTCGGAAGCAGAAATCTAGGTATCCTCTGACAGATTGTGGGGAAGTTGAGATACCAATTATAGTTTGCTTGGATGCCCCTTGTCTCTCTTACCCATCTGTATAGTATTAGATTTCCAACGATGTGATAGAATCTTCTAATATTCCTAGTTATTCTTGACTGATATTTATGTTGAACAAATAGAAAGGAAAGGCAAGGTACTTCCTTTGAATTCAGAATACTTAGTCAAGTGTGTGTGTATTCAAAGGAGATTTTATATTATATGTGATATATAGGATATATATTATTTATATATTTAATAAAGGAGATTTTATATATGTACATGTATACATATGTATACATTTATACATTTACACATATATAACATATGTGTACATATATAACATATATAGCATTTAATAAATGAGATTTTATATATATACACGTATATAACACATGTGTATATATACAATTAGAATAAATAGGTCCTTAGTTACTATCTGTGGTGTAGAAAGCAACATAACCCAACTTGGCACCACAAATTAGAGTGGAGACTAGCATAACCCAAGTTGGGTTATGTTACTTTCCACACCACAGATAGTAACTAAGGGCCTATTTACTCTAATTGAAATACCTGCCCAAAGACTAATGGTATACTTTATTATACTTATTTGCAAGGTTCTGATAAGGGATGTTTTAAATTTTCCAGAATATGGTGTGTGTGTGTACGTACGTCTAAAAGTGGTGTTTCACGGAAATTTGAGAGTCACCTGTGTCAGCGTCACCTGGGGGCATGTTAAAAATAGGAATTCTTGGGTCTTTGGACTCCAGCTGTCTCTATTGATTCTCAAGGAATCTGCATTTTGCTCAGCTTCTCCATGATTTTTGCCCCCCTAAAATTTGAGAACCATGGCCTGAAATGTGTCAACATGGGGATAAAGATTATATTTAATTTTGCCTTTTTTTGTTCCCTTCCTCTTTCCTGTCTCTCTTCCTCCTCCCCTTTCAAATATTTCAGAGACAACTATTTTAAGGAGTATTTTGATGGCTCGTGTTTTGCATTTGCAACGAAAGGCTTTTGTTAATGTTATCAACATCACAATTGCATCTTTTCCTTTGTGGTCTGTGTAAAAGGAGCCATTGGGGAAGAGTTGTTTTTTGTTTTGTTGTTGTTGTTGTTGAACATACCCACTATTTTCCATACCAAATCTCCAGGAAGGAACAACATGCTGTTTGTTCTTTTTTCAGGATAAACCCTGGCTTTCTTTGCTAGTGGGTGTTGTAATCAATGCTTTTTAGAAGCAGCTTAGTACTCCTCCTTACTATAAATCCCAGAATTTAGTGCAAAGATTTCTAAAGTTTGAATAGAGGCTACTTTTTGGGATAAGAAAAGAGAGGAGTGAGAATTATTTGAGAAAACGTTTTGAGGATTCTGTGTGATCTCAGAATAGGTAGTAATGATTCCCTTAGTTTTAGTATAAAAGATTTTGAGATCTTTTAGTATAGAAAACAGTTACAAAGCTAGAAGCTTTAATGGATTTTTTAAAATACAAAATTTTAACTGAAGATGTTCCTGAAAAACAAATTCCCTCCCTCCCTCCCCCTCCCCCATATCAGAGAAATTCCTCTGTTGAGGAAGCTGAACTAGCCAGCTAGTCTCTACTCTAATTCATGGTAGATAACTAGTTGGATTATTAGAGATTAGAAATTTTCCTCGTGACTTGGATAGAGACTTGCTAAAGATGTATTAACCCAAGCAATGATTTTAGAGGCAGATTCTTCTTTGTAAAGGACTTCTTAAAATAGGAAAATGATGATCTAAGTGTCAAAAAGTTAAGAAACTATTGTGGTGATTTCTTCTGAAGGTCAGATCCAAGATTTGTGTTTTATTGAAGATCCCCAGGGAAGTCTCAAGGGTCCTGTGTACAGTCTGGAGAGATTGGCTTGGACTGTGGGCTCCTGCACCCAGCTGCTTGGTTTTTGTTTATTTGCCTTGTTAACTTTGTCAAAGTGCCACAGTTGGATTTTTCTTTTTAATAGCACAAGATGATTGTCTTTCTGCTGTGTCTTTCACGAAAGCTTTGTATTAGTGAAGAACTTTTGGCTGCAGAGCTGGGCTCATCTGTGTGGCGCTGAGCATAATTCAGGTTCTCCTGCGGAGTGCTTGAACATTCCTCATGAGGGCTGAGGCAGGCAAGCTGAGTGGAGCAGTGAGTCACGGCTTGCTGCGGCAGTGGTGTCCTGAAATAACAGCAAGCAGCAGCAGCAGCAGTAATTTAATAGCAGTAGTGAGCATTTATTGATGCTTCCCATGTGCCAGGCACTCTGCTTAGTGCCCTCTGTGTACTATCTCATTTAAATCAGAACAATCCCATGAGCTTAGTACCATCTTTCATGTCAGTTTTTTACAGATTCTTGTCTCAAGTTCACATAACCAGTAAACAATAGAAGTGGGGCTTGAACACTGATTGCTTGGGTGCCCAAATTCATGTATTTAACCAGAGCACCACACTCTTTGACAGAAATACACATTATTACTGCCTTTTTTGCTTTGCTTTTTCCTTAAATCACATCAGAACTGGTTTTTGCTTAATAATTTAGGCTCCATGACCTGAAGGTTGTCTTTCCTTATTTTTATGAGTTGAGGTTTTGAGTGAGAGGGGAATACAACCTGAGAAAGTTCATCCTTGGGAAATTGAGCATGGCCTTCTGCCTGAGACCATGTCCATCTACTGAATGATCAAGGGACAAAAAAAGGAATCATAGGAGGTAAAAGTTGGAAAGGTTGGGCTAGAGAAAAAGTGATGGACAAGTAGACACATCCAGGGTGATTTGTACCCTGGATGAAGGAGGAAGAGGGATATTAAACATAGTTCAAGAACTGAAGTTCAATGGTCAGCTGGGTAATAAAACCATAGAGGGCTTAATGGGGGAAAAAGAAGGTTCAGTTATCAAATAAATTGGAAATTGTACATTCTAACATCTGTTTGGAGGACAACCACAAAAGCCCTGCAGCACCTAACACTTCTTGAGTGCTTCTTGTGTGTGCTTTAAGTACCATGTCCCACTCTTAGATTCTAAGGTGGATGAGCTCTGCTAAAGGAGGTTTGACTCCTAGAGGGAAATCAGGGTAGCTTCCAAAGTAAGTGAGAATAGATGCAGATTTAAATATTTGAGGCTCATGCCACAATTTACCTGATGGTTTTCTCAATTTGCAACTGCCCGGTGCCTGGTGACCTTTGTCGGTGGCTTCATCTTGTTGCCTCTAGGGCATGAATCCCTTCTTCTATCTGCTTTATGGGATTGTTAACAGTAAATAAGTATGAAGTTCTTTGGGATCTGTAGAAGAAAGAAGGTTTTGTAGGTCAAGGTCTTCATAATGTCATATCAAATATCTAGAGTTCCTTCAATGTAGTAAACGTTGAAAAATGAATGTATATCCTTTTAGGACAGATTAAATACCCTTAGCTTACTCAGGAGAGGAAAGGAAATGTATCTAAAAAGTGTTTACTGCTCTCAGGAGGCGTATCTTCAAGTTCTTACGGGTTGCACTGAGATGACTGGTGACAATCCTTGAGTAACATTAATATGGATTGTATATAAGACTGTGGAAAATGAGACTGTTTGCTTGTATGGGCTAATCCTTTTGAAGCCCAGTTATCTGGGGCATACATCCGTGGAAATGCTATTATTGAAAAAAAAAATCTTTAAAATTAAGCTTGGGGGAGCATATTAGGTAAAAATCCATTCAGTTGGAAATGAACAAAAGTTCAACTAAAGCAACAAAGGAGATTTATTCATTCATTTAGGCGAAGAGTTCAGATCCTTTTGCACTTGGTTTGACTGTCATGGTTGGATTGAACATAGGTCTAGAGTTATCATCATGTACCTGATTTCTCATCCAATCCACTCTGCCTTCATGGTATTATGTCACCTTTAGACTGTTGCCGGTTCACTTCGTGATGATAAGATGTCTGCCAAATACTTTTGGGGCTGCTTATTCTCTCCTGCATGTGGTGAGAGAGAGAGAGAGTAGGGGAGAGAGAGGGATATTTCTGGGAACACTTCTATGATTGCAAGGGAGAAGATAAAACCTTTCTTATTGGTCACCCTTAAATCATGTTCTATTCATGAGCCAGTGCCTGTGATGAAGAAATGTGTTTTAGGCTGATTAGTATAGACACTGGCACCGTGTTTCACTCCAGAAGTCTATGGGGGACTGAACTTCACCAAAGAAGGTAGGAAACCTAGAGGAAAATCAGGGTAGTTTCTAAAGTGAAAATGGATGCAGATTTAAATAGTTGAGGCTCATGACACAATTTACCTGATGGTTTTCTTATATTCTCATGTTAGCAGTTATACGAAACTGGCCTTTTAATTAATAAATGTCTAGATCAAGATTTAACTTCTAAAGGATTTGGTTCCAAGTTTCTCCTCATTTCTTAGTGGTATAGGTTAGACTAGAGCAAATTGAGGCATTCTCTTTCTGTCAGCTTTTTGAAAAGTCTTGGTGTTTGGTTTTTGAATTTGTAAAGCATTAAGTTGAATCTGTATCTGGCTAGTGGTTTTCTATTCCAAATGCCTTTTGGATGAGTTAATGTGAGGTTTCTTTAGGGCAGTATAAATTATCCTCACTTCATTTCTCCTTTTCTCTTCTTGATCTCAGTATGACTGCTCCTTGTTTCTGACATTCAGCTTCCTGCATTAATAAGTAAGTAAAATATATCTGTTTTCACATGGCACTCCTAAGTGTCCAACATTACATTTTATCCTACAAAAATTACACCACTGATAAAAACAAAATAGTTAATATTGAAAGGCATAAATAACAAGAATGGTGGTGGTAGCCAGAAGTTACTGAGTGCTGACTGTGTGCTGGGTAAGCACTGTGCTAAGTGCTTTACTTGCATTGTTCTGTTTATTCATCACAGCAACCCTGTGAAGGAGGTACTATCATTATCTCTGTTTTGAAGATGAGAAAACCAGGGTAAAATAAGGTTCACAAGGCCGCATAGACAGGCGGTGGTAGAGTCAAAACTCGAACCCCAATCTCTTTCGTTCTGAAACCTGTCTTCTTAAGCACTATTTTCTCTACCAGGAAAGCCACGATACTTTGAGTCTGCTATACCTAATGCTACTTTAAAAATTTCTGGAAAGTTGCATTATGTCTGTAAATTCTTCTTCAGTTAGTGCTTCTGTATACTACTAGAGGTAGAAGATTGCAAGAGAACACTTACTACCTTGGACCTTGGAAAGACTTGACCCAGAAGTCTTTCACCAAAAATTTGCATTTACCTGAATAGCCAAAGCAATTTTGAGAAAGAAGAGCAAATTTGAAGAACTCATACTTTCTGGTTTCAAAACGTATTACAAAACTACAATAACCATAACAGTATAGTATTGACATAAAGACACACAAATAGACCAGTGGAATAGAATAGAGAGCTCAGAAGTGAACCCTTGCATATATGGTCAAATGATCTTCGACAAGGGTGCCAAGATGATTTAATGAGATAAGGCCCGTCTCTTCATCAGATGGGGTTGGGAAAGCTAGATACATACAACGGAATGAAGTTGGACCCTTATCTTACACAATGTGCAAATATGAACTCAGGATGGATTCAAGACCTAAATGTAAGAACCAAAGCTATAAAACTCCTACAAGAAGATGTAGGGAAAATACATCATGATCTTGAACTTAGCAATGATTTCTTGTATGTGACATGAAACAAAAGAAAAAATGGACATAGGACTGTCTTCTAGGTGCTAGAAAAAAGAAGAAAACAGACAAATGCTACTACATCAAACTTAAAATCTTTTGTACATCAAATGACACAGTCATCACAGTGAAGAGGCAAACTACAAAATGGTAAAAAGCATTTACAAATCATATATCTGATAATTGGTTAATGTCCAGAGTGCATAAAGAACTCCCACAACTCAATCACAAAGAGTAAAATTACCTGATTAAAAAATGGACAAAAAACTTGAAGAGACATTTCTCCAAAAGTGGTATACAGATGACCAACAAGCATGTGAAAAAGTGCTCAGTGTCACTAATTATCTGAAAATGCAAATCAAAACCACCGAGAAGAATCGTCTCATACTCATTAGTATGGCTACTATTAAAGAAAAATAATGAGTGTTGTTGAGAATGTGGAGAAAGTGGAACTCTTGTGCAGTTGGTGGTATGGTAAAATGTTACAACTGCTGTGGAAAGGAGCATAGAGGTTCATAAAAAATTTAAAATACCAATCGCAGCACTTTGGGAGGCCCAGGCAGGTGGGTCACTTGAGGCCAGGAGTTAGAGACAAGCCTGGGCAACGTGGCAAAACCCCATCTCTACTAAAAATATAAAAATTAGCTGGATGTGGTGGCACACATATGTAGTCCCAGATACTTGGCAGGCTGAAGCATGAGAATTGCTTGAACCCAGGCGGCAAAGGCTGTAGTGAATGGACATCTCACCACTACACTCCTGCCTGGGTGACAGAGTAAGACTCTATCTCAAAAAAAAAAAAAAAAAAAAAAAAAAGAACCCTCATGTGATCCAGCAATCTCACTTTTGTGTGTGTGTATATATATATCCAAAAGTATTGAAAGCGGGATAATTGCACATCCATGTTCATAGCAGTGCTAGTCACAATAACCAAGAGTGGAAGTAACCCAAATGTCCCTCAGCAGATGAATGGATAAACAAAATGTGCCATGTACATTCAATGGAGTATTATTCAGCCTTAAAAAGTGAGGAAATCCTGTCCTATGCCATCCTACAACATGATGAAACTTTAGGACATTATAGTAAGTAAACCAGTGACAAGAAGGTAAATACTGTATGAATCCACTTCCATGAGGTATGCAGAGGAGTCTAACTTATAGAGACAGAATGTCCAGTAGTGATTGCTATTGGGAGGGGATAGTGGGAAAAGAGGAGTTGGTATTTAACAAGTATAGAGCTTCAGTTTTGCAAGATGAAAAAGTTTGGAGATCTGCTGCACAGCAATGTGAATGTACTTAACATCAATGAGCTGTGTGTTTAGAAATGGTTAAGATGGTAAGTTTTATGTAACATGTTTGTTTTTTACCACAACTTAAAAAGTTTCGCATTTATCTCCTGGCACTGATTTTACTACTTCATTGAGTATTTCAACATCTTACTTGAAGTTGCAAACCCCAAGGCCACAGGCTTAATGTGGCTCATGGACAATCAGCTTTTGACAAATGTGAAATAGTAGTCAACATTTTTAAAAAATTAGGAACTTTCACATCAAAACCCCTATTTCTAGCTTCTCTTGGAAAACTGGAAAATCTGGAAACTCTATGTCTCTAGTCTGTCCAATCAACAAATGGCTGGAGCTGAGGAGTAGCCACCCCCCTTTCAGACTGGGCATGAAATTCAGATTACATTTCCGTCCCTCTTGAATTTCTTATACAAGACAGAAATCTTCATGCAAGTATACTAACTTTCTGGCCATAGAATTTGTAGGTTTAAGATATTAAACTTCTTAATTCTAAATGCGTCCAGTAGCAATAGACCATAGATGGTGGATGCTCTGTAAGCCCCCACACTAACTTCTTATTCAAGTCACTAATTTCTAGGTTCCCCCTTCTGTTTGAGGTCCGAGAGTTATAATCTCTATATTGCTATGGAAACAAATACAGTCCCAATGACCTTTTTTCTTTTGCCATTTTGCATACAGCAAATGTTGTCCTGCAAGTCATGTTCTAAATATAGATGTGTTAAATTTCAAATGTGAAAGTTTTTGAAGGGTCTAAAGCCAGTTTGCTAATCAGGGGAAATGCTGTGATTGGCGCCAGCGCTTGCAGTCCCTGAGGGGGATTGTGAAATCCTGCCTCCACAGCTGTGATTCAAGTCTGGGATGAAAGAAAACTGCACGACTGCTGAAGAGCTCTCCAAGTTGTTTTCTTCTTAGCAGGGTGGTGGCGGTGGTGGTTCTTTCAGTGTCATAACACAGAAAAGATAAATAGTGCTCCTGAGTTCATTTTACTAGTACTGGATTAATAGTATGGTAATAAATCATTATTTTGCAAGCAAAAACAACCATGTTTTGCAATTCTGTATGTGCAAGCTGTAAGAAAATGCCTGTCAATAGAAAGGAATCTAGAGACCCAAGGGGTTACCTCTTCATGGCAAGTTAAGAAGAATGGCTACTTATGCAAAATATAAAAACCTTTGATATTTGAAAGTTCAAACTGGCCCAATATTTTTAATCTTTTAAATATTATTATTCTTTTGTTTTTAAACATAAGGCTGGTGGCATCTGATGCAAATAGAGGCAAAATACTGGAATGCAGCAGTTGTCCATTTTTAAAGCTATGCACTACATGGCATCCGTGTGTGTGCATTTGAGTGTGTATGCAAGAGGCATTATTAGAACTACCTATGTGTTTCATGCTTGGTCTATTTCATTGGTGCAGTAGAACTTGGAAAATGCATTTTCATGCTTTGAATAATAGTGGACAACAGTAGAGGAGGCCTTAGTTTCCAAGACTGGTGGAGCAGAGGTATTCAGGGAACTTTCTGGGAATGAGACTTGGATAATTAAGTTGCTGTGCTTGAGAGTTGCTCCTTGAAATGGAGACGGATGTGCTGAATCCTTATCTGCGCTTACCAGAAGTGAAGCTGTCATCTAGCACAGTTGGTGCCTCTGTTTTTTGAAAAGAGATATGACTAGTTGATTCCATTACTATCTGATGCAGAATTTTCAAAGATGAGTAGTGGATCAGAGAAACAAAACAAAACAAAGCCAGTTGATCCAAACTGTGTGTTGCTAGCTGAAAGGGCCTGATAGCGAGCAAAGGGCCAGATGTTTGGAGTTGCTTTCTCCAATTTTATTTCACTGCTTTTATCCATTAAATTGGTCAACAGCAGCACTCACTGGTAAAAACAGGAACAACAGACTCAAATTTTCCTATCAGCTGATACAGTAATGCTCTTTCTTTTCTTCTTTCCCCTCTCATCTCCCTCCTTTTCTGCTTTTTCTCTCCCTCCCTTCTGAAGCTCAAGCTTACATTATATGATTTTTTTTAAAATCCAAAAGAATAATGATAATGTATAGATAAAATGTGGTTAATTTCCGTACTCACCATCCCTAATCCTACCCTTTTAAAGAAATCAATATTGAGAGTTTTGTTTGTATTAACAATCCCTCCCCATCCATGCAAATAAGATAGGTATCTAGAGAAATTTGTTTTTCTAATTTTTATAAAAGTGGACTCATTCTATGAACAGAATCTTGTAATTTTATCTCCCTGGCTTTATTTTATAGGCATTTCTCCAAATCAGTACATTTAACCCAAAATCACTATTTTTAATTGCCAAAAATTGTTCATAGTATAGTTTTATCACAATTTATTCACAAAATGCCTTATTGATTAATTTAGGTTGTTTACAGTTCCTCTTCCCCACTAAAAAGATAGTGTTGCCTATTTTAATTACACATACACATTTTTAAAGCTTTACCCTCTAATATTTGAAGAGGAAAACTAAAGGGTTTCTAAATGTTTCATTCGCTCTGATTTATTACTTTATAATTTCTTCCTGTTTGA
Organism: Sapajus apella; assembly: GCF_009761245.1. Classification (NCBI taxonomy): domain Eukaryota; kingdom Metazoa; phylum Chordata; class Mammalia; order Primates; family Cebidae; genus Sapajus; species Sapajus apella. The sequence continues at coordinate 20,935,196 of NW_022436963.1, forward strand.
GCTATATAGCCTTTAGCTTTTTTTTTTTTTTTAAACAGGTCTCCTTCTGCCACCCATGCTGAAGTGCAGTAGTGTAATCACAGCTCACTGCAGCCTTGATTTCCTGGGCTCAATTGACCCCCCTCCCCCTGCACTTCAGCTTCCCGAGTAGCCGGGACCATAGGCACTTGCCACCACACCTGGCTAATTTTTTGTATTTTTTGTAGAGATGGGATTTTGCCATGTTGCCTAGGCTGATCTTGAACTACTGGGCTCAAGCAGTCTGCCTGCCTCGGCCTCCCAAGGTGTTGGGATTACAGGCGTAAGCCACTGCACCCAGCCAGATTTTCTGATTTGCTAATTTACCTATTTGAATCTTTGCATTATAGCTGTTTATGCTATATGGTGAAGGACTTCTCAAGCTCAACATTTTAGTCATTTTAGGTCATATAGCTCTTTGGTGTGGGGAGCTGTGCTGTGCATTGTGGAGCACATAGCATCCCTGGCTTCTACCAACTAGATGCTAATATTGTGCACCCTGTCCCAACACTCAAGTTATGATGACCAAAAATGCCTCTAGTCACTGCCAAATATTCCTTGGGTGGAAAAATTGCTCCTGTTGAGAACCACTGCTATAATGCATATAAAGAAAATATGTATAAAAACTCAGTTATGTGGCAGAACTCTACTTTTCTTTATATATTCATCAACATTTGGTGACATGAATGTAATGTCACATTGCATGAGAAGTGAATTTCAGTGTTGGGCCTCAAATAGTGAGCTTCAGTTAGCTCCTGTGTACAAGCCAGCACTAGAAAGTTCTTCAGTTTATGTATGCCATTTTGGTGCCCATAGTGGTACATAGACCACAGTGTCCTCATCTATAAGCTATGCTATCTAAATCAGACAGTTTGAATATTTTCTGGCTCTGATTGGGGCAACACCTACTCAAATGAGGCAGGAATGCCATTTGCATCTGACATCAGTTTGTTTGACTGGGATCTGGGTAATTCACGAGGTGCACATTGTCCTATCCATGTCACCCCAGCTATATGAAGTGTGCAGGAGGCAGTGGCATCCAGGTAGCCAGCCACCTCTTTCCTTTCCTTGTCTCTTTTCTACAGAGTCTTCCCAACTTCTGGCCTTGAGCAAAATTGCTCCCCTTGGAAAGTTCACTATCACTGAGAGAATCTGCTGTTTCCATACATTCTATAATCTTTTCTGGTGAAAATATGAGCTCTATGTATAATTCTTTAAGTTTCTTCACATTTACAGTTGGCTATTCTGGGTGGTTTGCTTAATTAAATGAGGTGTGGTGTTATTGTATTTGAACAAAGCTGGGCATCAGGCCCTTCATCAGAAACGTGGCCCCTTATTAAAGCATTGTTTTTTGTTTTAACAAGAAGTCAGATGGCCTTGTGCTGTTTGACTTGGTGCCTTTTCCAAATAGGTGACTCTAAAGATGACCTGATGATCCTATGGACTGGGTTATAAACTTTGTGCATCTCCCTTCTTGTGCCTTAATGGCAAGGTAAGATGTTGGAGAATCGATTCTCATATCCTTGGTTGGCATTTTAATCATGATAGTTTGATCATCAGGGTAATGGCAACACATTAAAAATCAGATGCATTAAAAAAAATAGTGTCATCCAGGCTGCTTTGCATCTGTGATTTGTTTATTCGTGTATTTATATATATATATTTATTTATTTATATATGTGTGTGTGTGTGTGTATATATGTATATATATATATATACACACACACACACACCCATGTAGTTACTGCCCAGGTCAAGAATTAGGACATTTCCAGCACTGTAGAATATTCCCTTTTTCCCATATTAGCCAGTAAGCACCGAATCCACTTGTCTGACCTCAGCTGCTCTGACTTAGTCTTGTCTATTCTTGAATTCCATGGAAATGGAATCACATAGTATTTGTTCTCTTGCGACTAGCTTTTATAGTCTAACAGTATATCTGAAATACATTTGTGCTGGGCCATGTAACAGTAGTTTGTACTTTTTGATGTGTGTGTGTAGTAGGCTCTGTATGAATAATTTATTCAATCTTTCTACTCATTATGGTGGGCATTTGGGTTCTTTCATAGGTGAGGATATGAGGAACAAAGCTTCCCTGAACATCCCTCTACATGTTTTTAGTGGATGATGTAATCTTTTCTTTTGGGTAAATACATGGGGGTGGAATGGTTAGCTCATCTTTTGATAGATTTATTCTTATTTACATGTTTTGATGCTGTTGTAAATAGATCTATTTAAAAATTTTAATTTTCTACCAAGTGATGTATTATGTTTTTATTTGCAAACTAGTATATTTTGATAGATGCCATGAAACATTTATTAAAATTAATATTTGCCTCTTTTTAAGAGAGCCTGATACAGAACACTTCTAATTAAAAAAAAAACATACAAAACTTATGATAACTCTTGATATAAATATTGCATTTGGTTTTTAAAAAATAATGAACTGTTTTACATTATTTAAAAATAAATAGGCTGGGCATAGTGGCTTATGCCTATAATCTTAGTACTTTGGGAGGCCGAGGTGGAAGGATCTCCTGAGCCCAGGTGTCTGAGACCAGCCTGGACAAAATGGCGAAGCCTCATCTCTGTGGAAATTTTAAAAATTAGCGAAGCATAGTGGTTTGTACCTGTGGTCCCAGCTATTCAGAAGGCTGAAGTGAGAGGATTGCTTGAGCCTGGGAGGTTGAGGCTGCAGTGAGGCATGTTTGCACCACTGCACTCCAGCCTGGGTGATAGAGTGAAACCTAGTTGCAGAAAATAAAAAATTTTAATTTTCTGTTGCTATTTTTCTTTTCTTTTCTTTTTTTTTTTTTTTTTTTTTTTTGAGATGGAGTCCCACTCAGTCTCCCAGTCTGGAAAGCAGTGATACAATCTCAACTCACTGCAACCTCTGTCTCCTAGGTTCAAACAATTCTCCTGCCTCAGCCACCTGAGTAGCTGGGATTACAGGCATGCGCTTCCACACTGGCTAATTTTTATATTTTTAGTAGAGATGGGGTTTCTCCGTGTTGGCCAGGCTGCTCTTGAACTCCTGACTTCAGGTGGTTTTCCCACCTCAGCCTCCCAAAGTGCTGGGATTACAGGCAAGAGCCACTGCGCCTGGCATCTGTTGCTATTTTTGAAGGCTGTGTTTAGTTTGTATTCATTTAAGAAGTATGGCAGTGCATTCTCTCTTATTTAGAAAAGGGAATCTAATCTGAAAGAATTGTTTTTTCTTTTAGTGCCTATGAGGAATTTCTTAGTTTTGCTGGTAGTAAAACCTTTAAAGCTGCTTGAGTGCACAGAATTTTGTGAAGCTTATAAACATCATCTTTCTAGGATAATCATGAAAGAAAACTTGGGACAGAGTGACTGGTTAGGCCATATCTATTGCCTTGACAACAAACTAAACATTTCAAAATACGTGAGCAAATGCCATCAACAAGTGATGTGTAGGGGTTAAATGGTTAAAGGAGAAGCACCAAGACAGTGTTTGTATGATAAAGGTTGTAGAAACCATACCCATTTTATAGGAGACTTTTATTGCAGGTTTTCTGACTCTAACATAAGCTAAATACATTAGCAATGAGAACATCTACTGTTCTAAGTTTATAAATTATTTTTAATGGGAGTATGCAGGGATTTGCGTTATAATTTAGTCCACAGGGTATACCTCTAATTCACTCTCTTCAAGCCAATTTAGTGCTACATGTGGATGGAAAATTGTATTACACCTATCCCAGTTGCTGAAGGTCAGGGTGATACAGGAAATCTAAAATATCAATTTTTATGCTCAAGGAATTTTGATTTTTTTAACCTGTGTTCTCAGATTGTACTTATTCAGAGAGGTATTTTATTTTTTGCCTGGGTGGAAATTTCTACGAATCATATAAATGAAGATTTATTATAACATCTACTGTTACATTAAAGATCATTAATTAAATATTTTTTGGGAATGAATAGATTACAGAAAAGAAGAGGATTCTTTTGGCCAGACAGGAAGGATTTTCTATTTTGGTGGACTGCAAAATAAAAAATAAATAGATAATAAAATCTTGTTGCTATCTTAGATTTTTGAAAAGGGACAGAGGGGATGGTGGAGTAGTTAAGAATTTAGAGGTCTCATTTCACTCTTTTCTGTTTTCTTGAATTCTCATAGTTTAATATTGTCCTCTTTGGTTGAAGGCAACATCTGTTTTCATTCTTGATTTTAAAATGCTGACACTTTCACTGTACATTTTGTGAAGAATAATAGGATTCCCCAAGATGGCTTGATTGTCAGAGTCATTTCTTCTGCCCATGTTGGCGGAAATACTCAACATTTTTCATCCATAACCAAGGTTATCTTTATCCTTTGGCAGTCAGTGCCATGGTAACAGGTAGTGATACAAATCTGGGACCCCTGAGTGCTGTGGGTCAGAGATTGCAATAAAAATATGAATGTTGGTTACAGAAGCAACGTACATTTTAGATTTTTGTGGAGGGCTTTAAACTGATCACAGATAAAGTGGTGACTCATAGTTTTCATTTTTAATTAATCAGCATCCAAATTGAGAAGGAAAAACCTTCCAGAACTTTGTTGGCTTCAGTGGATCTGAATCCCAGTACTGTGACTTTTAGCTGGGATGTAGGTACCCAGCTTAGGCCTGCAGCTTATCTGGTTCTTCCTCAGTCTCCTCATCTGTAAAGTGGGGAGAATTCTACCCACATCACGCAGTTGGGAGGATTAAAAGCCCAGTTGATAGTATTGTGAAGAAACCGTGTTGTATTAGTGGAAGCCAGGCAGATAGACTTTATTGAATTCCTGCTGTATGTATATGTTAGCTGCATACTCTTGGCCAAGTAAATGAAGTCACTTAGTCTCCTTGGAGTCCTGCATTTGTCACATGCAGAATGGGGGTCATACTGTTTATCGTTCAGGGTTGCTGTGAGGAAAACAATATATTTAAAGCACATAGCATGGTTCCTGGCACCTAATAAGCATTCAGCAAATGATAGTTGCTGCCATTATTATGGTTGTGGTTGTTATTATCATTTTTATGATTAGACTATATGTCCACATCTAAGTATTTGCTGCTATTTTCATAGCTCAGCTACTATCATCTCTCTGTGGATTATTGCAATAGCCCTCTAATCCTTCCCCCTGTGTTTCTATAAAGACCCAAATGGCCTGGCATTTGCCAGCCTCCCTGGTCTCCCACATTGCCCCCCCCTTGCTCCCCCACAGTGCTTTCTGTGCTTCAGCAGCAGTGGACTTCATTCCTGCAAGCGCATTCTACTCCTTCTCTGCACAGGGCCTTTGCATATGCTGCTTTTTCTACTTGGAACAGTCTGACTTCTTTCCATCTCTCCTTCCACCCTTTCACTCCCCTACTCATACCATTGTTAATACACTCGTAGGCCCTGGTACATCACCTTCATTTTGCCTTGTACTTAATTCCTTTATTTGCTTGTTATTTTACATTTATTTGTATTATCATTGGTTCTGATACAGCAGAGAAAGTGTCAGACTTGGATTACCACTGTATGTTCCTTTAGTTCCCCACCACACTCATTTGTTGAGGGAGTGAGTGATTATGACGATCATTTGATGATAATGTAAAATACCTGGGCAGCAATTGAGGCAGTAGAGGAGGCTATAGGATTTGAGGTTCATCCCTGGGAGAATGCATAGTGAAAAGGCAGATTTGCTAATGATTTGGGACACCAGTGAAGAAAAGTGGTGTGTCTGTGCAGGAGGAAGAATGGTTAAATGAAGAAATGCAGGGAGGGGGGAAGAAGTTTATCAGAAAATAGTTGTGGAGTGTTGGAAAGAGGAAGTAACTGGGAAGTGACCATATAGAAAAATGGGCATGTATTTCCTTTGCTACAGTTTTTATTTATCTGATTTAAGCATTATCACATTGGCTCTTTTTTTTGTTTTTTGAAGTGTGATTTACAATATTCTTTTTGCCTGTAGGGTGCCACGTCCATTTACTTACATGGACAAACTTACACAGCCAAAATGTGCAAAGACACAAGGGCAGTTTAGCCTTTATTTTGTCTTCCTTTCTTAGGGCAAATGCCCCCTCCCTTTGTAGCAGTTTCTTTCTCTGTCTTATTTCTTTGGTCAAAAATCCACTATTTTTTTTTTTTTTTGTAGTTCTCTCTGATGTAAGCTCCTTAGTATGCTCTTAGGATAAACTGTTTCTCATTGTTTAAAGTTTCTAGCATTGGTTTCTCACTTTTGTTGTTCGTGTCTCTTAAGAGAGCAGGGTGGTTTTCACAAAGAAACCTATGCTGGGATCACTGTCAGGTGCTGTGTGGTTGCAAGGGGTGAGGAACTAACTAGACATCTATAAATTTGTGCGTTTCAGTCTCAAAGTTTTTCTTTTAGCATAATTTTAAATTGAGATGTAATTCACCTAAATGAAATTTATCATTTTAACGTGTACACTTCAGTAGTTTTTAGTCTATTCACTATGTTGTGTAGCTGTCACCATTACCTAATTCCAAAACATTTCCATCATCCCAATAAGAAGCCTCATACCTATTAGCAGTTAGTCTCTAGACTCCCCCGCTTCTATCCCGTGGCGGCCATTAATCTACTTTGTCTTTATGGATTTGCCTACTGAACATTTAGTATAAATGGAACTATACATTAATGTGGCCTTTCGTGTCTAGCTACTTTCACTTAACATAATATTTTCAAGGTTCTACCTTGAAAGGAATGACCATAAAAAGGTTTTTCCTTTTTATGGACAAGTAATATTCTGTTGTAGGGATATACCACATTTTGTTTATTTATTCCTAGTTGATGAACATTTGAGTTGCTTCCACTTTTGCCTGCTATGAACTTTCTTGTACAAATTTTTGTATGAACATGTGTTTTCAGTTCTCTTGGGCATTTACCTGAGTGGAATGGCTGGGTAACATGGTTAAACATACCATTACCATAGGTCATGTATGTTTAAGGAGCTGCCATGCTGTTCTTACAGCAGCCAAAGCATTTTACATTCCCACCAGCAATGTATCAGGGTGCCAGTTTTTCCACATCCTTGCCAACACTTGTTATTTTCAGTTAAAAAGAATTATAGCAATCCTAGTGTTGTGAAGTGGTCATTGTGTCTCTTTTATTCTTTGGTGGTGGCTCTTAGTGGCCTTAATTAGTTCCTTCACTGCTTTCATTTTAAAAAAGTGGATATTGTTCTTGTCATTTTTATTATCACTGCATTTTGAATGGGCCCTCTCTGGCACAGAGGGAATCTAAAATAGAATTTGAAATACTAGTTTATAATTGGGAAAGAGCATGCTTAGAAAAAGTGACTGAACCAGAAAAAGGCAGTTATGGCCTACAAATTAGGATTTATTCTACCAAAGGAGACCTCAAGTAAATATTCTTATGTATAAATTATAGAAACTTCTCATTATAGGAATAAAAGTCAAAAAAGGAAATTGGAGTAGTAACAATTCCTCTTTATGGGTTTGTTCTTTTCCCTGTATAACTTGTTTTTTCTTTTTTTTTTTTTTTAACCCTTAAGTGCTATTCCTTATATGCTGTGAAGATGGTTCTTTTATAGACTAATCTTGTAAGATCCTTGAAACCCTGTAGAAAAACCTCGGCTGACATTAGCCAAAGCTCATTTTGTATTCCATTGTTTCAAGTGGCTAAAACATCAGGACTAAAGGCCTAGCATTAAGAAGCTTAAATAATTATAGATTCCCTCTCCTCCCATTCATTAGATGTAATTTAGTATTGAAAAAAATAAAATTACTCAACTTCGACTGAAGTTCAGCAGTCTTAAATCCTTCTAAAATTCTGAATATGGCTTTTTTGTTGTAAACTGTGACAATGTCAAATCGATAACTGTTTAGTTTTCCTTCTACCCAGGGTCACCACCATTACCCAGAAATGTGTAATGAATACTTTATTTGTGGTCTCTGATTTCTAGGAACTTAACAGTTGAATATAGACAGCATTGATGCCAAGAGATATCAAGGGATGTGAAGCCTTACTGTGTATACCAGACAGCAGGAAGTCATTATTGATAAGGCTGGAAGAGGCAACTGTAATATGTTTTACATGGGGACTTTAATAGACCATTTTCGGTTCTGCAGTAGGAAGGCATACCGAACTTTGATCATTCTGGGAAAAGAAAATTAAGAAAAGTGTTGGTAGGAGGCAAGTATTTGTTGAGGGCCTACTGGGTGACAAATTGCATTGGGAGATGGGTTGTAGAGTATGGTGGAGAGCTCAGGGCCTTAGAGTCAAATGACGTCAGTTTGAATTTTGGCTATGACACCTGGTAATTTGGGTGCTTATGGGAGCAGGAGAACTGCTATCTATATGATTGTTGTGAGAATTGAAGGGAATCAAGTGATTTGCCTCTCTTCCATGCCTGGCATGTAATAGACCCTCAATAAACATGGGTCTTACTATCATTAGTATTGTCATCATTGTTATTTTTGTAATTAATTACTGCAACCATTACTTGAGCAAAGTGGTATTGTACACATTTTTTCATATGAGAAAACAAAGCTTAAGTAATCGAGAGATTTGCCTAGAGCAGTGGTTCTCACCTGAGGATGATTTTAGCTCCCAGGAGACATTGGGCAATGTCTGGAGAGCTGTTTTTGGTGGTCCCAATTGGCAGTGCAGGGTGTTACTGACATCTCCTGGGTACAGGACAGGGGTGCTGCTGAACATTCAGGAATGCACAGGACAGACTGCAGCAAAGAATGATCCAGCCCCAGATGTCTCGTGCCAAGGCTGACAAACTCTGGCCTAGAGTCATGGACCTGCCAGATCAAGCAGAATTCAAACCCATTTCTGATTCATGCATTTGGATGTTCTCTCTGAAACTATTCCATTTCTTCGTGAGAATCAAGGGAGTGAAATAAAGTTAGTTTTTGGCAAACCCCTTTAACTTTTAAGATGATATTCTGATGGCTTGAGAATCAAACATGGTATCGTGGGGTGGGCGAGAGGCCAACTACAGGGAAACTGAGGTGATGTGTGAGGGAATGGCTATCCATTCATTTGTGTATGAACCATTATTGATCATTATTTTTCCAAACACTTAGTGAGCACCTACTCTGGGCTAGTTCACAGTCCATATTCTTATGCAGCTTCTGTTTTGCCAGCCATACCTTACTGAGAAATGAAAGATAACATTTCAGGCAAGAAACATAAGAAATGAAAAATATGCTTCATTATGCAAAAGTCCAGTTTATGAAGCTGTGTGTTTGGAGGCCTCACACTGACCTTTGTTCATTTATTCATTGACTGTTCAAATACATTTGTACACTGCCATCTTCTTGGGCATACCCCCCAAGAAATTCTGTCATCTCTTTGTCTTTTCATATACCCTATGTTTAATGGCAGTTATATCATTTCATTACAAGTAACAATACTTTCAGAAACAGGTGGGCTGTATTTGTCTGTGTCTCTGAGGACTTTTGGAATTGAAGTTAATGCTTAGGGGAGGATGACTCTTCCTTGGGCATTTCCTGAGCCCTGTGGTTTACTTTTAATAATTATTTTGGTATGAAATAGTTTGCTGAGTTTTGTGGTAAGTGTCATAAAGTACCTAATTTCTCTAAAGAAAAATAAAGCTTTGACCTATAAAAAGATTGAATTGAATTAAAGTAAATCTAAGATTTTACAAAAGTGTCTATTATTGTAGAAATTTCTTTAATGACAGAAAACGAGCACATGCATGCACACACACATATGTATCTCAAGATGATACATCGAAGGCCTTGCTTCTCAACAGTTTGTAATTTCATTCTAGGAAAAAACAAGAATTGTTGCTGTTATTATTTTTATGAACTCCATTAATCCAATAACTCATTTTTTTTTTTTAATTAACAACAAGTTCTCCCATAGTGAGGAAGAGGTAAACAGTTTCCTTGCTGTTGGGAAGTCCCTTTTTTAGAAGTGTATAGTCACTGTGAATGAGCTAGGCTGTTAATTTTTTTTTCTTCATTTCTCTTCTTGTCTAAATAGAAGAAAGAATCCATGAAGCAAATGTATCCAGTGCTGTGCTTGTGGAAGTACTTGCAGTTCAATGCCATAAAGCAGTTTCCTTGGTCACTCCTTTGTACTCTGAGCTGTTTAAACAGTTTTAATTGTATATGCACTGTCTGAATAGTTTAATTCTTTGACTCATGGGACAGCCAACTCTATGATCTTTCTGAAGTACTAAAAATACATGAACAGTTGTTACGATAGACAATGTAAGATTTTGTTTCTTGATCAATTTTTGTTAATTCGTTTTCTCTTTTTCCCTCTCTTCTATTCCCCTCCAATCTCTTCTCTCCTGCTTCCCTCCCCTTTGTTTCCCCTACCCCCTTTCCCCTTTACGCCCTCCCTTCTCTCTTCCCCCTTCTCTGCTTTTTCCTCAACAGTTAATCTCTTTGAACTCTTTGCACCCTTTTGGGGTTGAGGCCCCATCTTTTTTTCTGGCTTTTCCCTCTATTTCTACATTCTTAGGCACTTACCTTTTCTTTCTGTAATTCTTCCATGCCCAACATTTACTATATTTTTATGAATAAATCTCTTAAAATATACAGTTGGTATTATTATTTTTACTCTTTTAACTTGAATTTTGGAAAGTTTATGTATGAAAGTACAGTTAAGAATTGGTAGTTTCAAGATGTGGTTTGCTTTTGTGATATATGAGGGCAACTTCTTTTTGTTCTGCTTTTGAGAGTCTCTGCAGGGTCTCAGAGTCGTGGAGGGGCAGAGACCATCTTCAGTGAGGGAGCTCTGAGTGAAGAAAGATCTGGGTGTTGGCTTTCTGCTGGAAGGTCAGCATGATGCCATCTTTAGATTTCATTGTGCTGAATCCTGTCCCTTGAATTTGAAAGACTATACAATAACTTTGTTCTGCTTATTAGAGCCATAAAACCATATTAAGGTATAGATAGCGAGCACAGCTTTTTCACACATGTATATTGCTAATGGTTCTGAATCTAGTTTTTGAATAAAGCTTGTCATTTTCTGGGTGTATCGTGGAGACATGTTATAGGGATCATTTGCTGACTCTTCATGCTTATTCTATTTAAACTAACAAGAAACCAAGGCTACAATATGACATAATTTTGTCTTATAACTTTTTTTCTGACCTTCCCTTTGTCTTCTTAGCTAATCCATTTAAGTTAGGAAGATAATTGATCTATTGCCATGTATTTCTTAACCTCCTCTCCATTTCTTCCCCATTTGCAATTCTTTCTGCTAGGTTGGAAGGAAACTAGAATTTAAAAATGGCTAACATTTTGATGACCATTTACAATTTTATCTAAAATTTTAATGGTAGCTTTGATATTTTAAATGTATTCCATACCTCATAATTCTCCTCTAATTCTGAATTTTTAAAGATTTTGTTTCTTGGGTGGAACAAAAAAGAATGAGGTCTTCCCTGACCATCTCATGTGTTATACTAAATCACAGCTACCTACTGGTTTCTTGTTTGTTTTTCACAGTGATTAGGAGCATTTGTGATCATGTATTTTAATCACCTGTATATTTGCTTTTTTGTTGTTGTCTTTTCCACTATGTGTTACAAGGGCAGGAAGAATGTTAGTTTTATTCACAATGCTGTAATACTTAATATGTGCATGGTATGTAGCAGACACTCAGTAAATATTTGGTGAGTAGAAAAATGCATTTCTTTTTAAGTGACAGGGTCTTTCTCTTTGTCACCTAGGCTGGAGTGCGGTGGTATGATCATAGCTTACTGTAACCTCCAACTCCTGGCCTCAAGCAATCCTCCTGCCTCAGCCTACCAAATAGCTAGGACTACAGGCATGTGCCATCATGCCTGGCTAATTTTTAAAATTTTTTTGTGGAGACAAGATCTTGCAATGTTTTCGAGGCTGGTCTCAAACTCCTAGCCTCAGGTGATCTTCCTGCCTTGGTCTTCCAAAGTACTGGGATTATAGGTATGAGCCACTGTGCATGGCCAAAAATGCATTTTCAGAAGAATGGATATATAGCTTTTATAACTTAGTTTGTTTAATATAGGCTAATTACGTGAAAATCACTTTGCAAACTGGATTTTGGGTCCACGGTATCTGTTAGCAGAGCTAATTTTTTTTTTTTTTAACATAGTGATTCATTTTACTACGTTTTTTTTAAGCAGAGTCTCACTCTGTCACCCAGGCTGGAGTGCAATGCTGTGATCTTGGATCACTATAACCCCTGCCTCCCAGGTTCAAGTGATTCTCCTGACTCAGCCTCCTGAGTAGCTGGGATTATAGGCACCCACCAGCACACCTGGTTAATTTTTGTATTTTTTTTTTAGTAGAGTTGGGGTTTTACCATGTTAGCCAGGCTGATCTTGAACTCCTGACCTCAAGTGATCACCTGCCTTGGCTTCTCAAAGTGCTGAGATTACAGATGTGAGCCACTGCACCCTGCTCATTTTACTACTTTTTAACTGAAGAGTTGATTTTTCAAATGAGAAATTCATTTGATAATATGAAAGGTTTTTTAATTTTGGGGGTGAAGAACCAATTTATAATTTGAAGATAAAGATCCTTTCCCCAGAAAAATGTAGTTAGACCATTACACATTTATGCAGATAACCATAAGATTTATGGACCTTTGGAGGTGGGTCCTTGAACTTGAATGCTGAGAACCCAGGCTAAGAACCAATATGAAACAGTTTCACTTAATTTTTAGATTGGGTTTGCAGCAGTTTATGAAAATGATATTTCTTGCTGAAGATAAAAGACAAAAGTGTCAGATGCCAGGCAAGGACAGTGCTGTCCACTACGGGGTTTAATTCTTGCTTCCATTCTTTCTGAGGCTTTTCTATAAATAACAGGATTCTGATAAAGATTGAGCTGTTTCACTTAAGACTTTGTGAGCCTATGGACTTGTAATCAAAACCACAATTATTGTTAGTTTATTTCCATGTGTAATTAAAGACAGGAAAAAAATACAAGTCAGTAAAATGAGTAATGCAAGGAAATTCTGATGTACAGCTTCCTTTTGAAGATGATTTTATACATTTATTCCTGTCTAGTTCCCTGTTGAAGATTCTTATCTAGGCTGTGTAGATTGTTCAGAATTTTCATCCCTGGAAAACAACTAAACTGGATTGCCTTTTTTGGGGGCAAGCCCTCCAAGCAGACATCCTGGCTGGGCCATATTCTCTCTTAAGTTACATGATTTCACCTAGCATGTTACTTGGTGGTCTTATTGCCTGACTTCTCTTTTATTTAAAATTCCTGTGGTACATTATAGCCTTCTGGAACAATGTTAAGAATGAGATAGTATGCCCCCAACCCCAGGAATGCTTGGATGTTATTTTCTGGTCTTGGCAACCTAAGGATCTCTTAACTTCTTTAATCTGATTAATGGGGAATTCAGAACTATAGTTACAAAATAGTTTGCCTAAGCTATTACTGCTTTGATGGAATTAATGATCAAATATTGGCTAATGCCCAAAGCAGATTCATGAACTGTGCTTAATTTTACATTTCCCTCCTCAAAGGCAATTGTGGAACAAAGACCTTTTATGTTGGTTGAACCCAATTAATGAATGAAAATGTAATTTCATTTCTTCTACACCTATGGTTGAATTTGATGAGGCTTGCTTGTCTACAACAACATGTATTCCAGATACCACTTTGTTTTTACTAAGTGATTAAGACATAACACTTTTGCTGAACTTCTGTGGTGGATAAACCACTTTGATACCTTTATTTGGGTCAAAATGTTCTTTAACAGCCTTTGAGGCATTGACCTCATCGAAGCAGTTAATTTTCCAATGACCCGTTTTGGAGTAGCATGGACACAATGGCAACTTCTCTAGAGTTGATCTAAAGTGTAGCATAGTTGGTAATTAAGCTTCATGATTGCAAATGCCAGAGACTGTTAAGAGCTCGCTGTATATTTGATGATTCTCTCTGTTTAGCAGTTTGATAGATTGGAAAGCTACTTGGTTGATCTTGGCTTTTTGCCTGATATGCATATGTTTGTGTGTGTGTGTGTGTGTGTGTGTGTGTGTATGTGTGTGTGTGTATGCACACACACATATATATTATACAAATAATATGTAGGCATAACAGGTCAGCCTGTTTTATAAATAAAAATGGGATCATCATTCAGAAAATGGCATAAGGATTGAGACATAATATGTATTTATATATACATATATAAAATATAAAAATATACATAGTATAATATATAATATAAAAATATATACAGAGAGTATTCTGTTATAAGATTTGTACTCATTAATAATTCAATCAATTTTAATGACTACTTTTTATAGTTGTATAAGTAGTTACAGGGGATTCAATGATGAACTAAAACCAGAATAACCATACCAGTGTTTTTGTTTGTTTGTTTTGAGATGGAGTCTGGCTCTTTTGCCCAAGCTGGAGTACAGTGGCACCACCTCAGCTCACTGCAAACTTTGCCTCCTGGGTTTGAGCGATTCTCCTGCCTGAGCCGCCTGAGTAGCTGGGATTACAGGTGCACACCACCACGCCCAGCTAGTATTTATATTTTTAGTAGAGATGGGGTTTCACCATGTTGGTTAGGCTGGTCTTGAACTCCGGGCTTCATGTGATTCACCCACCTTGGCCTCCCAAAGTGTTGGGATTACAGGTGTGAGCCACTGTGCATGGCTAGCCAAACAAGTTTTGGTTCAGTTATGTGTCTTTGAGAGTCAAAGGGAACACTTTTAATTACCCTAGGGCAGCAGTATAAACTGGAACTATCTCAGGAAAGTTGAGATGAATGGTTTCTGTAATTAAAGCATACATAGTCTCTGTCATGGGGCTTGCAGGCAATGGGGGTGACATAGATGAATCCAAGCATTAGATAATAAATACCAATTTACAGCTGTAAAAAAATGATAAAGTGTGTATAGTAAGTAGGAGTAGAGAAGGGAAGAAGGGAGTATGGTGTGTCCAAGGAATTGCCAGAAGACCAGAGAGACTTACCCATGAAGATCAGAGCAGAGCCTCGTGAGGGAAGAGGCTAGGAAGCTGGGTAGGGTTCACACCATGCAGGATCTTGACCTCCTTGGGAAGGGTTTAGATGTTTACTCTAACTGCCATGGGAAGCCATTATAGATTTTAGTGGAGGGGGTGGGGAGGAGGGATTTTTAGATGGGTGGATCAAAGGATCAGATGTGCTTTGGAAAAAATCATTTGGGCTATAGTGTGGAGAATAGATTGAACAGGGATGGGTAGGGTGAAGTGGGGCTGGGGACAAAAGTAAGTTTGGGGAGAGTGGTTCAGTGGCTCTTGCATTAATCTAAGTGACAGCCTATGATGACTTTAAGGTAGTAACATTGGGGCAGAGCATATGGATAAATTTAAGAGATATTTTGGAGCAAAACTCAACAGTACTTGGAAACAAACTCTTATGGAGAAGGAAGGATATTTGAAATTCTTTTATGCCCTCCGATAATAATATTACAGTTTTGTTGTGTCTGGTCAGCCTGTTTTATAAATACAAATGGAAATATTGCTCAGAAAATGGCATAAGGAATGGGGTGAATGTGGGGGAGAGTACAGCTTTTTAAGCTGTTTTGCAAGAGTTGAACTATAGCATGATCCCAACCAGTATTGCTGTGTCACTGATTTCTTACTCTGATCGCTACTCAATTAGCCTTTTGGACAGCAGGTCCAAGATATCATTTAGGATGCCAGAACAATAATTTTCTAAATAATACCCTGGTGCCTTGAAGGGGTTAAGGTAAGGATTCCCAGATGCTTTATCTATGATGAGCCTGCATCTTAGACATTGGGCCCAACAGGTCAATCACATGATTCTTTTATAAAGCTGTTGTTCACGTTAAAGTATGATGTAATAAAGAAGGTTAGGAATTAAAAACAAAAACAAACAGGGTCACATGAGTGCGTATAAGCATCAATGAATTAAGTGCATCTTTTTTTTTTTTTTTTTGTAGAAGACTTGCAGTTGCACATAGGATTGCATCAAGCTGACAGTGATATTTAAATGTAAATGTTAGCCAAGTAATGAAATGTTGTTGTTTGCTTCTTTTGTGGACTTTGGATTCTTATATCATTCATTCTGTCTTTATTGATTTACATGGCTTTTAGCAACAGTTGAATAGGCCTATCTCTTGGGTCATCTTGCAATCTTAGTACAAGTACTATACTAAGAACATTGAAATTTATATTAACAAACAAAATTGTTTACTCTTTAGAAATTGCATATCAATTTTATAGCATTCTAAATTTCTAAAGATAATACCATGAATATTCTTCCAAAACTGTTCTCAATTAAACAAGAAGCAGAGACTCTCTTATGGGTCTGTCTTTTTTTGCTTCTCTTTTGAATCTTGACAAATTATGAAATTTCAGCTCTAGTTTATACTTAGAGATTCGGTTTTCATTAGCAGTCTTTTTTGATTGAGTTGAGGTGAGGAAGGATGTTTTAGAAAGCCTCATTTTCACCTACTGTCTCTTTCTTTTTCAGTTTTCTTTTATGTGCCCTAGGCTGAGTATTCATTTTAAGCATGCTCATCTATCCTTGGTCCTCTGTCCTGAGCCTTATATTGACTGGACAGAAAGACAGGATGATATTTTTCAAAAGCTTAGTACAGATTTTGATATCTTGTTGTAGCATTTGATACTGAAAATGACCAAGGCCAGTGTTCAGGGATGATACAGATGGTTTTGACGAAGCATTGTATCATATTTAATCTTGAATGTGGTTAATTCTTTCCATTCATTTCTTAAATCTTTCACACTGAGTTGGATAGGTGGTTGAAATTCTAACTGTGTTTGCTGTAAGCTAGGTTCTTGGATTCCTATCCAGTGTGAGCTTGGCAGTCCAGGGATTTATTTGATGCCAGTGTGCTCAGCTTTTGAAATTAAGTAATAGAAGTAGGATTTAAAATAACTTTTTTAACATACTAGTTTTGATTTTTTTCAAAAGATCAGTTTTGATTAACTCCTTGAAAAGACATGCAATTTCAACGTTATCTGTGTGATAAGTGGAGCATATATATTACTTTAAGACTACTAGTCTCAGCTTAAAATCCTTATCAGTGATAGCGAAAGAATAATGCCTACTTTCAGAGGCCACTGTGAGGAATAAATGAGGCCATTCATGCAGTTGTTCGTTTGACAGATATTTACAAAGCATCTGCAGTGTACCGGGGACTGGTGCTAAACATTGGAAATGACAGAGAACAACATCAAGTCTTTGGCCTTCATAGAGCTTATATTTTACCTAATATTTGTAAAACACATGATAGATGATCAATAAATGGTAACTGTAATTGTCACTACCTAAACTTTGTATAAAACTTTGAGATCTAAAATATATTATTAAGTTATTTCAGGCCTTTTCCCTTATTCTGACTTCAAATTAAAATAGGGATGTTGAAGAAGTTCTGTGGATATATTCTGCACATTAATTTTAAGGTTCTAAAGCAGTGGTTCTCAACTCTGACAACACACTAGAGTGACCCTGGGAACTTTTCAAATACTAAAATACCAGTGCTGGCAAGCTGCCCTCAGAGATTCTGATAATGGTCTAAGGTGGGCACTGGTATTTGTTTTAAAAGCTCCTGAGATAATTCTTTTGGGCACCTGGGATTGAGACTCACCGAAATACTTTACGAGTATTTACATGTTATGGCTAATGATAGATTTGCTATTTATGTATCAAGTTACATAGCTTGATATGAGAGAAGAGCTATGGCATTAGTTATGGATTGGACAAGTTTAATGATAGGTTGCAGAGCAAAATATGTGGCTTCTGAGAACCCAGGTGTATGAACTATGGGCCTGACTGCCACAGTACATCTGTGTCCCCTAGATAAGTCACTGTACCACTAAGACTTCAGTATTCTTATCCATAAAGTCTGGTTAAATGCAATGAGGATGCCTGCCAATACTACCATTTTGCTGCTCTATAGGGTATTGATTTAATACTCCAGTATATGAATTATCTGTTTCCTAGAATGGTTTCCAGCCGGATGCCTTGCTCCTTTCCCTTGCCACAACTAATCAAGCCAGTGGTGAACATTCAGTCAACGCCTGCCAGATTTTCATCTGGCAAACACACAGCTAACTCATTCTCGAGAGAGTTTGAGTAATGATGTAAATGTCATTATCATCTGGGAAGCACAGAATGACAAGGAAGGGATGGGAGAACTTACTGATTGCCTTGGACTGTGTGTGAGCCGAGGAAGACTGTGTATACAGAGAGTAGGTGTGCCAGGGAAGGTGCACGCACATTCCACAGGGATGGAATTCGATGGCCCGTGAGACAGAGAGATGGCAAGGAGAGCTTTGTCCCTGACCTGATTCTAGTTCCAGTCCCCAGGGGCCCACTTGTATTTTACTCTGTCTTTGGGCAACTGAGATTTCCTGCTGTTTCCTTATCATTCCTCCTTCCTTGTACTTCCTTCACTGGGTTTCTGTCCTTATGCAACCCCAGATGCTTTGAGTAGAACATTAGATTAGTAGAAACATTTCAGTAACCAGTGGGGCAATACTAAAAATAGAAATGGGGTAAGGAGAATAAGCAAAAAAGTGGAAAGAATGAAGATAGTAAGTTATAGTCTTAGCTCTGTCCAGAAATAGCTCAGTGACCTTCTCCAAGGTGCTCAACTTTTCCAGGTTTGTCTAAAATGGAAATGGTGCAGTCTCATAGGGCTGGGGTAATGAAAAAAAATAGATTATAGTTGTATAAATGCCTTGAAAAGGTAAAATGGCACGTCAGTAAGGAGATCATCTCAGATCTCCTCAGACATTTAGAGAATGTGAGATTTGAGTTGTTTGCTTTCAGAGACAGAGCTAGGAGAGAAGAGAAATTGAGTCATAAAATATGCCTGAGGGGCCAAGATTTTAAGTGTTCATTGAATTGTAAATGGAATACTTCACTTCTTTACTCCTGTCAACTTTTAATTTTCACGGCTTTAATATTCTCCCAATGGTTATTATTTCTTTCTCAGAATTTCTAATTATTTGCTGCCTCAATTGTCTCAGAGTTTTTCAAATATATATTTTTAGATAGAGTTCAATGTTTTCATGAGGTTCTGCTCACAATGTGGGTGACATAGTTCTTTGTGTTATGAATTCGTGATAAAGTTACTGATTTTCTTTCTTTGCATTCAGTGAAGAACACTAATTGGGGCATGCATGTAAACAATTTGGTTGGTTGGCCTTCTTGTCCTCACTTGGCATATCCTAAAATCATTTTATTGTCTCCTACACAGTGGATTGGGCAATGGGAAAGGTTTACAATTGGAAAGGAAAGTTGGCCTAGGTCTTTCCAGCAGTAAAATCTATCAAAGATCCTTATACTTTTGCCTCTCACATAAACCAAATTTGTAAGTGGCTCTGAGAAAGGGAATGATATTAATGCCTAAATGTACACTTATAATGTACTATTGTAAGTATACTTAAGAATGAGCCACTTACAATGTACTATTCCAATGGAATAGTAAGGGTGTCAAGCATTCAGGACTGAGGAAAATTGGCCTCGCAGTGAACATGCTTCATTTTGGACACTGACATTAAACCTGACTCAGACAAGGTTTTCTCATTCCTTGATGTTACTCTTCAAGATAACTTTTCATTGGCACAGTCAGGTAGCTAAGGGAAGATAAGGTAAAATCAAAGGAAGATTGGATCTGTCAGTAGGTAGAATGTGCACAAAAGCTTTCCACTCCTTTGCTTCCATTATGCATTTACACCAAGTGGAATAAGTCTCCCTCTGGGAAGTGCTGTTGTAATTCTCAGTACATTTGGGCATTAATATCATTCCCTTTCTCAGAGTCACTTACGAATTCAGCTTACGTGATAGGCAAAAGTAAAATGATTTTTTGTAGATTTTACTGCTGGAAAGATCTAGGCCAACTTTCCTTGCATTCCATACTGTTTCATGTTGCTTTAGTGGAAAAGGAAGATCACTGTTGCTTGTAGATACGGCATTGGACCCCAAGTCTCTTGAATTATTATTAGCTTTTCTGGAGTGATGCAGCTTCTGTATATTTGAGATGTCTTTAAAAGGTATAAAGTTCATTTTCAGTGAAGTATGAATGGAGTATACAATACCATCTTTTTAACAACTGACAAATTAATTAGCATTTATTGAGTTAAATCTAGTTGAAAGTCAGTATTTTTTAAAGGATGCCTTTTAAAAAATTGGTGTTATGAACAAAAAGTGAGAATACTTAAGGATCTTAGATAAAATTGCGAAAACTACTTCATGAGGCAGTGAAAGATTGCTAATCTATTATTTTCTGGGGACCCATTAAAATCTATGGGAATTTAATGGAGGGCCACTAGATGTTTAGATGTCACTGGAAGATATTAGATGCCTATCAACAATATGGTTCATCATTGTTTCATATGCCCTTCAGTCCATGGGGTAAACGGCGGTGTGGCTGGCTCATGGGAACTAAGGAAAGCATTATATGCCATTGGTCAGGTCTCTGTGTGACTGGGCAGCTCCTTGATTTATTTTTCAACCTATTTCCTGTTTAGAAAAAAAAAGTGCAGCTTGCTGCCAGTGCGATATTCTCAGGTCAAATAGGAAACAGGTTAAATAATCAATTAAATAATCAATTCTCCATATACTTTTGACCATCTTCCCAAATATGATGAGTTCACAGTGTCTGATGACCTGGCCTTGTGATATAGTTTATAAGGTACAACTTCATTCATTCATTCATTTCTGAAGTCTTTTTCCATTCTATATATTTTTGTTGTTATTTTGATGCAGGGTCTTACTCTGTCACCTAGGATGGCATGCAGTGGTGCAATCATGGCTCATTGCAGCCTCAACTTCCCAGGCTCAAGCAATCCTCCTGCCTCATCCTCTCAAGTAGCTGGAACTACAGGTGCCCACCACCATGCCTGGCTAATTTTTTAATGTTTTCTAGAAACGGGGTCTCCATTTACTGCCATTTTTGTGTGTAGTCTGAAATTTTGTTATCTTTGTATACCAAAGAGTCATGCCAGTTATTAATCTATTGTGGCATGAAAAACGTGGTGCAAGCTTCTAGGTGTCCCCTTCCAATGGAGTCACATGGGGATTTGCTTGATTCTCCGAGCAACAAAGGCAAAGTAATACCAGTCAGGAAAGCTCACTGGCACTTTGATATTCAGGAATTTTACTGGAGATCTGTGTGACTGACTTCAACTACTTAAGACTTCAGCTCTTCCTTTTTCCCTGGGCAAAAACAGGTGTTTGCCCTAAATCGCACTGTGAGGATAAACTTTTCTGGTAAACTGGTACAGCATGGCCCAGGGCCTCAGGTTTATAAAAGCAGATGCTAACCGTAAATACAGTGAGGCCCAGGACCTCAAGCATACAAAAACAAATGTTTACCATAAATACAGTATGACCCAAGACCTCAGACATACAAAAACACTCTGAATCAAGCAGAATATTCCAAGGGCTCAGAGGTTATCTCTTAGGAGTTAACAAGGGCCAGTCCTGAAGATAGGCCCTTCGCTGGAATGTACAGAGTTCTGGCAACCCAGGCCTACTGAGTTAACTCTTTCCTGCCCACATTGTCTAGTAACAAGGTTGACTCTGGACAACACAGGTTTGAACTGCACGGGTCCACTTGCATGTGATGTTTCTTCTGCCTCTGCCACCTCTGAGTCTGCAAGACGAAACTCCCTCTTCCTTCTCCTCTTCAGCCTAATCAACATGAAGGCACTGAGGATGAAGACCTTCATGATGATCCACTTCCGCTTAATGAATAGTAAATATCTTTTCTCTTTCTTGTGATTTTCTTAATAACATTTTCTTTTCTCTAATTTACTTTATTGTAAGAATAGAGTGCATAATAAATGTAACATACAAAAATATGTGTTAATTGACTGTCTATGTTATTGGTAAGCCTTCTGATCAACAGAAGGCTATTCCCCTTTGAATAAGTTTCGGAGAGAGTCAAAAGTTATATGTGGATTTTTAACTCTGTGTGTGGGATGGGGGAGTTGGCATCCCTAACCCCTACATTGTTCAAGGGTCAACTGTATTTTATTGAATGCTAGTCATTGTGAATGTATGCTGTGTGTCTCTGGATTTTGTCGTTTTGTAAGGAGTGTTGAATTTTGTCCTGGCAGGAAGTTCATTTACTTGGGATCAGCTTGATTCTTTCGAGGTTTGTTTTTAAACTTTCTGACAGTGAATCTAAAGTAGCCTTATTATAGGTTTAGTTTAGCCCTATGCCCAAGTGTGGTCTCTTGGGTCTCTACAGAACACCCCTGGTGTTTAAAGAAGTCTCTCTACTTTTGCAGGTTGGAACTTGAATGTTTCCCAGCCCTTGATGAACTCTGAAAGTTGTTCAGTTTATAGCTTTATTACAGATGCTCTCTTCCTGATAGTCATCCTTTCTGTAGTAGTTGCTGTTTGCCCAGCACAGTGACATCTCACCCTCTGCATGTGCACATTGCTATTCAGCCAAAGACTCAAGGATACCCCTAGGAAGATTTCTAGGTCTCTTCTTTCCATAGCTCTGTCCTTTGCTGTACCATGGCCTACATGTTCCAACATCTCATTCTCCTGAGCTGTGCTGCTCAGGTTCCTTCTCTCTGCTTCACTACCTGGAAAGTATTTTTAGACAGAAAGCTTAGGTGTCACACTGCTCATCTCATTTGTTCTTCTTCTTCTTCTTTTTTTTTTTTTTTTTTTTTTTTTGAGACCGAGTTTCGCTCTCGTTACCCAGGCTGGAGTGCAATGGCGCGATCTCGGCTCACCGCAACCTCCGCCTCCTGGATTCAAGCAATTCTCCTGCCTCAGCCTCCCGAGTAGCTGGGACTACAGGCATGCACCACCATGCCCAGCTAATTTTTGTATTTTTGGTAGAGACGGGGTTTCACCATGTTGACCAGGATGGTCTCGATCTCTTGACCTCGTGATCCACCCGCCTTGGCCTCTCAAAGTGCTGGGATTATAGGCGTGAGCCACCGCTCCCGGCCTCATTTGTTCTTCTTACTTTGAAAATCAGAAATGTGAACTGTTGTTTAGTAACAGAAAGCTGTTGTTTCATATATTTTTTGTCTAATTTTCTAGTTGATTATGGTGGGAGAAATAATCTGGTACCAGCTGCATTTCATGGCTGAAGTATAATTTACTCTAACAGTTTTTATGTAAGAGCTGGGGTTTGAGAATCAGACATGTGGACTTCAGATTTTGTCCCCAGCATTTGCTAACTTTTGATCTTGGCAGTTAGCTAACATCTCTCTGACTTAGCTGCTTTATGTGTAAAATGGGCATGGTAGTACCTAATTCATAGGGGTTTATGAGCATTATTTGTGATAGTGCAAGTGAAATGCTTAGTATAGTTCCATACACATATTAAGGCTCATTCATTGATGATGATGAGGATGGTGATGGGGTGGTATTGGTGGTATTCGTCAGTCTGTATTTTCATTATAAGTGAGGATGTTACGTAGAAAAGAATTATTTTGCTATGTTACAAAGTAAAAGAGCTTCAAGTCTTCTGGCAGTTAATTGTCACTAATGTGATAGGATCAAGGAGAGCTTAGACACTTTTCCTTTTCACTGATTGCAGAACTGTCACAGAAATTACATAAAAATCCATTGATGACTTCTGTGTGTGGTAGCCAGAAGAGTTGATGCTTGTTCTGAAAATACTTATACAACTTTAGGGATACAAAGCCCCTGAAGACTCCATTCAAAATGCCTTTAAAAGTGAACTTGATTATATCTTTAATGTTTTACTGTTTAAGCTGTGTGGTACACACATCAGTGTGTTTATTTATTTATTTTTAATTCTATTTGATATTTTAATATACCTGAATTGGTTCATAATTTTCCAAACATGTTTTACCCCCTCAAAAGCAGGGCCTTTTTCCAGAATCAGTCTGTGCTCTAAGTCTAATCTGTTAACTTCTGAGTAGATCAAATCTTAAAACCCTTAGATAGCTTCTCATTAGTAATGTATGTATTTGAGAAATTGTTGAACTAAACGTGCAGGTTGCAGTATGGTGTGTACAATGGTACTACTCAGGTAAAAATTTAAAATATATCAAACATTACCATATACTCTGGATGGATTTTTTTGTGTGGTAGGGGTGGTGGTGGTGGTGGTGGTGTGTGTGTGTGTGTGTGTGTGTGTGCATGAAACACTTGGTTGGTAAGGAAACATGAACTTTAGGACAACAATTTTTTTCTGAGAAGAGATGGGAAGGAGAGCAGGTAAGAGTTCAAAATGGTCTTAAATTGAATCCATCATATTTTATTTCTGAAAAATTGAATCAAATATTCCAGATACTATTTTAAAATCTGAATGGTGCGTATATGGGTATCTGTTATATTTTTCTTTGTATTTTTCTATATGTTTGATACCTGTCTTAAAAAATCAATGTAATAACAATAATGTTCAAGTTGGTGATTGAATTAAAACCTTTGGCTCTAAGGGCTTGTTTGATCAATATCAAGCCTTATGGGGTTATCTTCAGGGATATGATTATAATATCCTGCATTGTGTCTTACTCCAGGACAACCTAAGAATGCAATGTTATGCTTAGGAGTCAAGAACACCTTCCTTCTGTAAATATATATGCGTTAGATATTGTTAGGATAAAACTTGGCTGATGGTCTACCTAAGTATGAAGTTTGAATATTGGAATGCAGGGACTTTTTCCAGGGCCAGTCTATACTCTAAGTCTAATCTGTTCCCCATTGCGTGGATCAAATCATAAAACATTTAGATAGCTTCTTCTTAGTTGGACAAAGTTCATGCAACTTAAGGGGACATAGGGAGCCTGCCTCCTCTCTTCCTCCATTGCTCCTCCTACCATCCTTTTTTCTTTCTTTCTCTTATCCAACCACACTAGACTTTTTATCTTTCTGTTTCATCTTAGGTGTCCTGATCATTCTCTTGCTTCCTTTGCAGATGTTGATTTCCCCCTTCCTCTTTAACTCCATCCCTTTCCCTCAGTTTTTTTAGCGGACCACTCTACATCAGTCAAATCTTAGCTTCAGCATCCCAGTGTAACCACATAAATTCCACCACTGTATGCTTTCTACAATTCTCCAATATTAATGCTTATATTCTCACTGTTACTACTCACATACCCAGTTTTCAGTCTTCAGTTTAAGCCCTGTTTGAGAGAAACCATGTTTATCTCCATTTCTCTAGCACCCATGTAGTATTTATAATATAAGCACTAAATAAATACTTGTTGAATGAAAACGTGAATTAAGTTCAGTGTGGGCTTCTGACAAATTGTATACTCACTAGAAACTTAATTTTTTTAATGGAAAATACTGGATTTAAAGAAAACTTTTATGAATATTGTAATGAATACTTTCATAAAATATTGAGAGGATTTATGGTCAAAGATGTATTTTTCAATCAAAGAAGTAAAGTGTTACTCACAAGGAAAGCAATGCTAGAGCCCCATGGGCATTAACGGGTTAATTTTCTTCTTTAAATAAATTAATTAAAATTTTTGTTTCTAATACATGTGTATGGAAACAATCAAAGAAGACTGAAGTGCTTAAAATGAAAAGCAGTAATCGTATGCTTCTGTGCTTCTCAGCTCTACCTGATTAATAGGTTAAAACTTGAATAAGATTCATCTTCAAGAAGAAAAATGTGCATGCACATATATTAGAACCCTGTAGTGGTTTAGGAAAAGCAACTATCGTTGTTGAGTTGAGGCTAGAATGGGAATAAAGCTTCATGTTACTAAAGGGGCTTTTAAAGTCATGATTTGTTTTTAAAAATGCCATCTAAAGGGCACAGTGATTCCTCCAATGTTAGCTTGTGTTTTCCATAACCTTCTTCCTCAAAGTCCCATCCTAAAAAAGATACGGCTTTGCTTTTTTGCCCCTCTTTCCAAAGACAGGATCTCAAAAAATGGCAATTAATTTAAGCCCTGCTAAATGTCCAGATGCCGCACCTGGGAAAAATGAAGTTCAGAAGTTCAGAATTTGGAACTGCTTCAGCTAGAAGAATCTTCTTGCTGTGGTTGCATGTCTGGTTCTGGAAGCTAGTAACTTCTTTCACTCAGAAGAAATTAGAACAGATGGCCCAAAGTGTGGCTGTGCCAGAGAGCAGAGACCGAGTGTGAACTGGTTCAGGAAGTTGAAACACTTCTCAAAATTTCTTCTGATGATGATCACCCTGCTGCCATTGCAACTAGAACTTTCTGGGTTGGAAGAGGGAACTCAAAGAAACATGAGGCTGGGAACACGGTTCACACCTGTAATCCCAGCACTTTGGGAGGCTGCGGTGACCGAATCCTGACTTAAGGTGAGGAGTTCAAGACCAGCGTTGCCAACATAGCGAAACCTCGTCTCTAAAAGAAAAAAAAAAAAAAGGAAAAATTAGCCAGGAGTGATGATGCATGTCTGTAGTCCTAGTTACTTGGGAGGCTAAGGCAGGAGAATCGCTTGAACCTGGGAGGTGAAAGTTGCAGTGAGCCAAGGCTGTGCCACTGCACCCCAGCCTAGGTGACAGGTGAGACTCTATCTTAAAAACCAAATAAGCAAAAACATGAAAGATGGCGTTAGAATGTTGATATCTAATATGGTAGCTATTGAACCCTTGAAATGTGGCTAGTCCAAATTGAGAGGTACTGTATGTGTGAAAGGCACACCAGCCCTCATAGATTTAGTATAAAAAAGAAAGTAAAATATCTTGTTAATAAAGTTTTAATGTAGGTTCATTATAAATTATGTTTTGGGCTAAATAAGGTAATAAAATTGACTTCACCTGTTTCATTTTGTTTTTCTTTTTAATGTGGCTACTAGAAAATTGAAATATACATGTGTGACTCGTTTTATATTTCTATTGGGCAGTGCTGCTTTTGAGAGAAACTTTACCAGCAGTGTTCATGGAACTCTGTCCAATTTATACTTTGATGTGACTGTTTATTCTGGAGTAGATCAGATATGGAATCTAAACCTTGGCATTTCTAAGTTAGTTTCTTAGTAACTTACAGTTTAAATGTAGCAATGAAAACAAGAGTAGGATTTTTTTTTTTTCAGTTGTAAAAGAAATTTCTAGAAACTAAGAGCTTTCCAGAGCTTAAAATTTATTCTCATTGTTTTATTTTTAAACTCTAAGTTTCTGCCAGGACAAAAATGTTCAGTTCTTTTTGGATTCTGATGGCCTGGTAAAACTTCTTTGTAAACCCAGGGGATGTGATAGAATTGGCACAGGAGAAAATTAATTTGGCTGAGATCCATGAATGGAATGGAGGTAATGTGCAAGGCTTGCAGTCTTTTGTAATCAATCATTGTAGAAGTTTTGCTGTGATACAGGGCTGCCCAACACTTTGGGCAGCATCGTGACAAGATATCTTCCTGTAGAACCCTGTTCTGGTGCAATAAGAGAAAAGTGTAAACATAGAAATAGAATGTGTGTAATTATAGACCACATATATACACATTCAATAAAATATCTTGTATTTACGTGTGTGTGTGTGTGTGTGCGTGCGTGTGTATGTGTGTGTGTGTGTGTGTGTGTGGGTGTGTGTTTTCTGGAAAAAAGTTAAATGAGATTTTCCACAACTTTTTTTTTTTTTTCTTAATTTCAGCCTAGTTGTAGGATATTTTCCAAACCCACATTTTCCAGCAATTTGAGCCCCAAGCTCATAGCTATGAGGCACTTTCTTGTCAAAGGTGAGTCAAAAACAGGAACCCTTTAATTCTGTTTGTCACATGATGCTGGATGTTGTAAAATAATAATAGCAAGGAGTTCATTTCTTTCCCTTCGATCGTCAGACTTTTAGCTGCTTTACTTCCATTGCTAAAGCCAGGAATTCAGAAGTGTAGGTCAGATGCTCTGTGTAGAAAATGCATTCGGGAGCATACACATTAAATGGGTTATAAATAGTATCTGCCCTGACAATGCTGGAATTTTCTCAGCTTTTAGAGACATTGAAGTCTTTGTTTTGTGGGTGGCTGCCCTCCACCCCCTAACCCTCTAAGCTTGAGTCATAAAGGCTGAAAAACTAATGAGGTTGCTGAAACTTAAAATCCAATTGGTAGGATATATGGGAAACAATGAGAGATGGCAGAACCCATACACTTCGATTCAAATCGGCTTCTCTGTTGCAGCACTGCAGCTTGCTCACTTTGCATTTTATTGTTCCAGGTCCTTGAATTTATTTTTTTCCTTCAATAGCATCAAATTAGACATAGATCAAAAAAAAAAAAAAAAAAAAAAAAACCTCATAAATGGTTAACCATCAAGGCTTATATTAGGATTCTAAAGTGTCCATTTAGAATAGGAAACAAAACAAAAACCTACCCATGAAAGCAAAAGTACAAACTGGATTTTCTTTTTAAAATTTTTAACATTTTATTTTATTATGTTTTTTGAGACTGAGTCTCACTTACTCTGTTGCCCAGACTGGGGTGCAGTAGCATGATCTTGGCTCACTACAACCTCCACCTCAGGGGTTCAAGTGATTCTTGTGCCTCAGCCTCCCGAGTAGTTGGGATTACAGATGCATGCCACCATGCCTGGCTAATTTTTGTATTTTTAGTAGTGATGGGGTTTCACATGTTGGCCAGGCTGGTCTAGAATTCCTGGGGCTCAAGTGTTTCACTCACCTTGGTCTCCCAAAGTGCTGAGATTACAGGCGTGAGCCACCACTCCCAGTCCAAACTGGATTTTCTTGACAGTCTCTCTCTCTCAAAAATATTTTGCTCTTATCTTCTGAGTTTATAGATGACAGTTTACAACAGACGTCTGTAAACTGTAACCCACATCTGGCCTGTCAGCCTCTTCATTGATGCCCCTACATCCAAGAATGATTTTTACATTGAATGTTTTTCCCCCTCAACCATTTAATATTGAAAAAGCAAACAGAGAAAGAACATGTGGTAGACACCATACATAGCTCACCAACCCTGCAATATTTGCTATCTAGTCCTTTATCTACAAAGCTCGCTGGCCCCTGGTTTAGAATGTGCTTGCTATGTGACCCCTTGCTATTAGATATGTAATCAGATAAAAAGTTTCTTTCTTGGATTTTGTTAATTCCTCAATGAATACTTCTGGAGTATTTATTCCATTCCTGACACTGTCATAGGCACTGGGGAAATGAAGTTTAAAAAGTGACACCAAAACACAGACTAAAGGGCATATTTCAAAGTGACAGACCTTGCATTCCTGTCTAGAGAAAAAGACCAAACCTAACCAGTCCAAACAGGAACCAGAAATCAAAAACCTAATTACCAGAAAAACAAACCAGCTAAGTATGAGATAGAGAATAACAGCAATTTCTATGCTTCCCTTCTTGAACTGTGCTATGGAATGGTGACTAAGTTATTTCCCAGATTTTGAATTCACCCACGCACATAAAACATACTTGCTTCTTTTCCCCAAGTCATTTCCTCATTTTTAATTTTATTTCTTTCCTAAAGTCTCTTTTTGCCCCAACTGAAATTCATTATTCAACCCCATCTTATTGAGTGCTTTAGTTTGTTGTTTCCAAGGCTTATTTATTTTGTGTTTTTTAGTTGTTGTTGTTTTCTTGAGACAGAGTCTCACCCTGTCACCCAGGCTGGAGTACAGTGGTACGATGTCGGCTCACTGCAACCTCAATCTCCCAGGTTCAAGCGATTCTCCTGCCTCACCTTTCTGAGTAGCTGGGACTACGGGTGTGTGCCACCATGCCTGGCTAATTTTTGTATTTTTAGTGGAGATGGGGTTTTGTCATGTTGGCCAGCCTGGTCTCAAACTCCTGACCTCAGGTGATCTGCCCGCCTCAGCCTCCCAAAGTGCTGGGATTACATGCATGAGCCATTGTGCCCAGCCTCATCTTTTTTGTTTAAAATCGGATTTTCTGTGTCTTGAGACTTAAGGTTTGTTGCTTGTATGCAGCATATAGTTGGGTTTTGAACCTTTGTCTTAGCAGCTCAGGCTGCTATCATGAAATACCATAAACTGGTAGCTTACTCAACATTTTTATTTTTCATGGTTCTGAAGGCTAGGAAGTTCAGATCAAGGTGCTGGCAGATTTGATTCCTGATAAGGGGTCTCTTCCTATCTGGCAGATGGCTGCTTTCTCGCTATATCCTCAGAGAGCCAAAAGAAGCTCTCTGGTGTATCTTCTAATAAGGGCACTAACCCCATCCTGGGACCCCATTCTCATGGACTCATCTAAACTCAATTACCTCCCAAAGGCTCCACCACCAAATACCATCATATTAGGGTTTGGTCTCCAACATATGAATTTTGGAAGGATGCAGACATTCAGCCCATAACAGTCTTTTATGCCTTTCCCCCCTTCTTGGTAAACATGGATTATGGATTATACTTATTTTATTTCTTTTAGTATCAGAATCTTTCCTCAGATCTGACATTCTCTAAAAGTTTTGTGATCTGCATGAAAGTAAGTTACAGACAAATGTTTGGTTGTTTCCTTTATTTTGGAACTTTTTTGTAAGAATTCTTTGGGATACTACCAGATTATTAATTTTGCTCTCCTACGCATACTGAGTGGTAGACTGTGATTTCTTTTGTGGTTCAAAATATGCCCTCTAGCCTGTGTTTTGGTTAGCAGAATGACTAGAGCTTAGACTAAAGGACACGACTCATACATTCGAAATACACACAGGCTTGAAGTTATCCTATTACAAAACAGTTACCACATTCATGTAAATGGCTAGGCAAAGGTCAAAATATGAGCAACATTATTTGTGGCTCAGTGAGAGATTTGATATTCAAAGTCTGTCAGCATTTGTCAGAAGACTGGTATTGTCAATGGCTATTCCAGGTTAAGACCAACTAAAAAGTGATTTGATATGAACTCAGAATATAGAGAAAATAAGACAATTTGGATGTACCCCAGAAAACAAGAGCCCTGCACTTGACTCCAAAAAATATTCTATTATTCTGGCTGTTACCAGGCTTTCTTGCATCTTGATAAGAGAATTTTTTCCCCTCTAAATCAGTTTCATCATCTGTATCAAGGGTAGTATTCACAAGAACATGTTAATATTAATGGCATGCATATGGGGTATTGGATTCTCAGAACTTATTGCAATTGCTTCCTGTAGGTTCTGTGATGATTATCAATTTCTCTCAGGTCCAAATTCACTCTTTATTATCTGCTCTGTGAAAATGGACCTGAACTCTTTAAATGGTATGATGTTAAGGTTTGGCAGGAGAGGGTGCTGGAGAGATGTCACAGGAAGAAGGGATTTCCTTCTTAAATCTGGTGTGTGTGCTTACGTGTCTTCTGCAGCATTCATGGCTTCTCCAGGACCCAGCTCCTGCAGCACTGGAGACATCTCCAGTGCTTGTTTCCCACAGCACTTGTGGCTTCTCCAGCACCATGTTCCTCCAGTGCTCTGGCTTCATTTGGCTTCACTAGTGCCTGGCTCCTGCAGTGCACAGTGGCCACAGCTGCACCTGGTAGCCAGCAGCTTCCTTTGGCACCCCTTCTTGGGCTGTTTTTTAGCAGGGTTCCTCTGGTGAAACACCTCCCTACGAACAGCTTCCCTGAAACCCTAGAGGATGGATTCCAGTAAGCTCCACCACTGAAGCACCACAGCAGCTTCCCTGCCTGCAGGGATCTGGATCTTAGCCCTGGGAATAAAGGCTCTCCCTTGGGTCTTTTATCTCTGTCTTAGAGTTAATAGCTATTCCTTGTATCTGCCATTCCTATATTCCTTAAGGTTCTCTTCTTGCTTGCTAAGTCTTGTTATAGTTAGTAATTTCTTCTATTAAAGTTTCCATTTTCAGACAGTAGTTTGAAAAAAAGATAATTTCATAGAAGAAATAACTAACCATCTCTCCTAATTGGACCCTGGCTTAATATAGGGTCTTATCAGTAGAATTATGGGGTTCTGTGCTCACATTGCAAAAAGCAAGTGGTTGAAAGAGAATCTAATGGATTTGTTCAAAGAACCATGAAATCAGAATGTGTATCTGTTATATATTTCCCTGCACTCTTCTGGTTGAATAAACCAATTTTAGGAAAATCTGGAAGTTTGCCATTATCTGTAGTGGAGGAAGAAAACAGTGGTTCTGATGATACTAGAGTGAAAAAAAATCATGAAAAGTTTTATCTGACAAATTGACCATTCTGCTTTGTGTGGGAGCTTCAGGTTCTCACAACAAATCTGCTGAGGGGACCTAGTGGATGAGTCATAATTCAGTTTCTGGGGATTGTCTGCAAAGTCATAATATCTACATTGATAATCCTAAGTTGATTAAATGTGCATGTCAAGTTTTGTTTCCTTCCACCCTCCTATCTTGTGATAGGGCCATAGCAGTTGTTCTTTTGTTCCCCTTTTCTGTGTGAATCCTTCCGCAGTGTGATATGGGCCAGTGTATGATGCAGAAATGAAAGAAAAACCAGAATGGGGTGCCTTGAGGATTATCTGGTCTGATCCCTTCATTTTTGAGATAGTGAAACAGACCAAAAGTAAGGTTAAGTGTATGGCTCTCAAGAGTATGCATCTAGTTAGAAAACACAAAAATATATCAAAACAGATCTGATTCCTAGCTGGTTGTTTCCCCCTAAGCTTTAATGTATTTACTTTTTATTCTCTAATCATTTATTTGTTTACATTCATATATTCATATATTAAGCTTTACAAAGGTTGGAAAAAGTATATATTATATACTTTAAAATTAAATAATATTTTAGTCTACATTAAAAGAATAGATCAGAAAATGTCTTGCACAGGTACATGTTTTTAAATTTTTACACTATATATATTGAAATGGAATATATAGAGAGGAGAATGTACACATTATAAGTATATAATATGATGATTTATTGACAAACTGGACTCTCCTTATCCAGCCCTCAGGTAAATTAATAGAACTTTGCCTGCACCCTAGATGCTTCCTTCCTGTGCCCTTTATTTACTACCCCTCCCAAGGTTAACCACTATCGTGACTACTAATTGCATAGATTAATTTTGCCTGTTTTGTCCGTTATAGAAATGGAGCCAGCCATATGGTCCTGTAGTAGGTACTCACTTGGGCTTGGCATCTTTTGTTCATGATTATGTTTGGGATATTGATTATTCCACATTGCTGTAAGTAAGTTATAGTTCATTCATTTTCATTGCTGTATAGTATTTCATTATGTAATGCTACTAGGATTTAGTTATCTATTCTACTGTTGATGGACATCTGGAGACTTTTCTATTTTGGAGTATTTACAATGAGGCTATGAACATTCATTATAATTACTTTTTAAAACTTTTTGGACATTAGAAGACAGCAAAGTGTGAGGTTGAAGACATAAGCTCGGAGTTGAACAACTCATTAATTTGCAGTCTTGGTCTAGTTCTTTATGTCCATGAACCTATCTCCTCATTGGCAATGGGCTTACTAACACCAGTTATGCAGGATTTTGGAAATAATGGAGTAAAATGATGGATACTGTGCACAGTGCTTGACACATGAGTACTCAAATAATGGAAGTTGCCATTACTTTTTATATTAAAATTTTATACATTATAGCAAAGTATCAGCCAAGTTTACTATTTGTATCTGGTTGCTTGTACATAGTGTTTTTTCATTTTCTCAGGGTGTGCACATGCTTTACCTCTGGAGTAATGCTTGATTCTTTATCTTTCCCCTCCCTTCCTCTCTGCTACAATTATTACCTGCCTGTTGTATTCCAGGTACGGGGAACAAGAACTGAATAAATGAGCAGAACTTATTCACTCCTGAGCTTTCTTTTCAGTTTTTGTTGTTATATTAGCTCACATCCTCCTCTTCTCATATGAGCCTCTCAATGCTACTCTCACCAGTGTAACTCATCCTATCTGAGGGGGACAGGATCATCTTTCTTCAGTACTACCACTTCCAGTTGAGTTCTTTAGTGAGGACTTGAAAAAATTCAGCTTTACCATCAAGTCTTCAACAGACATCATGGTACAGGCTCTTCTTCTAGAGATGTGGATGCACAGTGAGACAAAGCCACTGTATCAGTCAGAAGAAGCTAAGTTTTGCTGCACTAACAAAGAACTTCAAAATTTTTTGGCTTACACAAATCACAGATTGACAGTAGCCCTGATCTTTATCCAATTCCTTCTGAAATTAAGGCTTAATGAGTATCATCTATTTGGGATATATTTGTTTTGAATAGAAGAAAAAAGGAAATGGAGGAACCACAGAATGGCTCTTAGAACTTCTGCTGGGAAGCATCATAAGTCACTTGTACTCACATTTGTTTGCCTATAACACGTCAAGCCTGATATCAATGGGGAGGGAAATAGAAACCTCCCAGAGAGAGCAATCAGTAGGAAGGTACTTGGCATGAAGGCTAGCTCAGTCATGTTTTAAACACTTCCATTGAATCAGTGGACATGGCCTTTGGAATATAATTCCCAACTTCTTTTCCCTTGTCAGTTTTATTCAACAGCTTTATTCTTTTTCTGATCTTCACATCACTTTACTGTTGAATCAGCAAACTGGCAATGCACAAGATATACAGAAGACCAAGGCTCCAAATCAGTGGCCCAGGCACCCTGATGACTTCCTGTTTCTCACAAAAGTAAGCCTGGATAGCAGTGACCCCCACAGCCTGCAATTAAAGAGGAATCAACAGATGCATTTCATAATTCAATAAATAGTTATTCCTTCTGCCAGGTGATGTGATGGAAGCTCTTTGCAGCTTAAAGGTAACAGTTGAGTTCTGCCTCTAGAAAATTCTTGTCATAAATATGATCAAGTATATCTTTAGCTTTCTATAAAGTTGGCCCAAGGTATGATTACTGGCGTGGGTGCCAGCTAATAAGTAAATCAGTCAATGTTGACACCATGTTTAGCCTCAAGCATGCTTTTCTCTGGAATGCACGTTTGGATGAACTTTGAGGAAAATTGTTAACTCATCCCAACTTAGGGAGATTTGACCAGAGATTTCAGGATTATATGTACATAGTTTCAAAGGTTGTATTTTAAGATGAAGAATAATTTAAGAAGATTAGTGAGCATCCTTCATTAATCTGGAGCTATTTTAGTAATAATAAAAAAAGGCAACTTGTTTTCATTTTAGAAGAGTAATGTGTCAGTTTTGTTAACAGGTGATATCTAATCAATTTTTATTTAGTTTGTATAGGATGATTCTCAAATAGATAATGTTAACTCATCTAGAATAAAGGAAACCACTTGTTACCTAAGTACACATCATTTTAATAGCTTTTAAAAAATTCACTATACTAGTTTACACAATAAATGTGTTTCTATAAATCTGTGTATATGTATATATAAAAATATAGAAGATAAATATATAAATATTATATTTTATAAATAGTATAAAATCACCATGGTATTTTGATATATGAGTCTGTTTATAATTATTCCACTAAATGTACAACCTGTTATAAAATGAGTGATAATTTAATCCTAATTTTTGTTTTTAAATCTTGGCATGATTTGAAGTGAGGCATAATGATGTATTAACGTGTTCTTGGAGTCTGACATGACCATCATGGACTTGCTAATTTTATTCCTTGATGGTTTACATAAGTATCTGCAAATTTAATAGGAAGCAGAGCTTTATTTTTTTCATTATCAGTTAGAGAGCAAAAACATTGGCATCTGAATTGACTACTGGAATCTCCTGTACACGTGTGTGTGTGTGCGCGCGCGCGCGCGTGCGTGTGTGTGTGTGTGTTTACTAAGGTGCATGCCACTCAAAAGTGTGACCCATGGGCTGGACTGCTTAATGAACTGTGTGTTGCTGGTCTACAATATGCTAAGAATAGAAATAGAGTGTTCTGAAACTTTAGAGCAATCAGAAAGAGTAATTTTAGGCCTGTCGAACCTAATAATACAAATTTGGGTTTGCATATTTGTGTTTGTTTTGTTTTTCCTCTCATTTGTCTAAGAATTTACTTTTATTATAGTCTATAAAAGTATCAGCCTATGATGGATTTGGAGTTAAAAAGACAAACAAACTAATGCCATAGATGGTTTAGAAGCATTGGTGAGGAACCTGCATCGTGGTGACAGAAAGTAGTGTAACCTCTGTTATTCTATAGGCGTGAATTATGACATGGAGTATTGCACTGAGCTTTTAACATTCATGTCCCCTAACCTTTAAGCCATATCCCCTAACCTTTCCAATACAACTCTTCTATTTAACTGTGACCTTTGATCCACTTATTTTCTAGATTGAGTCACAAAATGGAATTCTTTGGATTTATTCATTTGTTCAGCCATCATTTATTGAGAAACTACTTTGTGCCTGACACTATTCCAGACACTGAAAATTCAACAGTAACAAAACAATGCTTGCTTTCTTTTAGCTAATATGAAAACAACTCAAATATACAAATATATCTGTGTATTTACAAAGGTATGCACACACACAGCAACAGACACACACACACACACACACACACACACACACACACACACACACACACCAATTGCCAGGTGGTAGATTGGTTCCATCGGTCATTTGGTTCCATTTGGACTGCTAATGTAGGCATTCTTTCTCCCTATGGATGTTAACATCACTATTGGTGTGGTTTTCAGCTGACAAAGTAAGTCCCAGCTAACAAATGTAGGTGACCTCCCTTAGGGCCAATGATGCTTGAGGATGGCCTTCCCAGTTTGGTGATGAGAGGAGCCTCAAACAGTGGAGGAACCTTGGAATTCACCGCCCTGAATCACTGTTTCCTCTTGAGATATCATCAAAGAGAAAGTTCCATCTGTGTGTTTCTTTGGCTCAGCAGGACTGACTGTGATCGGGACGATGTTTCAGTTCTGAGAGTCTAGAATGGATCAGGAAGGTGTCAAGCCTCCATATTAGAGCAGTGTTTTGTGTAGATGCTCTTTTTGGGGTCTCTTGCTTTCATCAGGTTCTACTAGTGATTCATTACCCTCAAAGTCAAAGAATCATTGATGTACAGTGGCCATAAGAGCCTTCTGCAGTTTGGCCCTTGTTACTCAGTCTGGCTTTACCCTTTTTGCCTCCTTGGTGCAGCTGGCCTGGTCTCCTCACCCTTCCCAGTGTGCTGCACAGGACTCCACCAGGGTGTGTGCTTCCTGGCAAGCTTGGCCTGCTACCATGCATGGAGTTCATCTTCTCGCCTCCTTGAAGGCTTTGCTCAGATGCCACCCTCTGAACCTACCCCGATTACCATGTTTAAAATTGCACTCCTCTCCTGGCCCCCAAATCCTGGCCCTTTGGTTGTTTCTTGTTCTGCCTCATTTTGAACCCTGGCACTTGCTACCTTTAATATTTTCTTAGTTATTTGGTTTATCAGGTTTATCATTCATATTTCCCTCCCCACCCGGATGCTTCATCAAAGTGGGGATGTTTGTCTCTTTGTTCACTGCTGTGTCCCCCACACTTTGAATACTGTCTGGCATATAATGACTCAGTAAATGAAAACACGGTTCAATGAATGAATGTATATGATAACTGACTCTCCCTTTCAGTGTGCCCAACATGGAGCTTAAATTTGGCTGGTGTAGCTGAGATTCCTCATTTTGCTCCATGTATACTGCATCTCATTGGTTATGGTTTCATGAATCTCATGTCTTATGTTGCCATAAATTAGCTTTTAATCTATCTCTGTGTTTTCTTTTCAGATTACAAATATTCCCATTAGGCATTTTCATCTTTTTCTTATTGATTTTTGCTGTCTGTTTCATCTTGCTTTACGCTAGACCCTCAAAGTGTCTGTGGATAAGACCTTAGGCTAGTTAGCTGACTTTTCCACCCCTCAGTTTCCTCATCTTGTACAATAGGAGTAGGGCACTAGTAAAAAATTCTTGACAGGGTTAAAGGTTGACTTCCTTGTCTTCTTTTTCTCTTCCTTTTTCTTTCCCTTTCCATGGTAGGGATAAACTTTTTCTCCCCTTACCATGCAAAGGAAGACCTTTCAAGTTTAAAATCCCTTCTTTTCTGTGTGCTGTGATATTGGTTGTCACCGTCATAGTAATACCATATTTTTTGTAACTTTTTGTTTGACTAGATTGCAGTAGGTAACTTGTCTGGGTCCCCAAGACATATTTCTGTGTATGGATTTCATAACAATCCTGATTTCTGGCAAGAGTTTCATTTTTGTGGAGGGCCTTTCAAGGAGCTACCTTACACATTTCTGAATGCTTTGTTTCTTTCACCCCTCAGTGCTTGGTAAGTAAAATTCCCCAGATTTGAATCTTAGTTAATCAATCGGCAAAGGCTTATTAAGTATATGCATGGAAGATTATTTGAAGAGCAGAATGACATGGTGAAAGGTTAGCTTTAGAATGATTAATTTGAGGGTTGTGTGCCTAATTGGCGGAGGGCTCTGGTCACCAGAGAAGGGAGAAAGGGTTTGTCGTGGGAGTCCACAAGAACCAGTGGTGGAAGGGAGCCCAAGGGAGTGGGAGCTGGGGTGGTACACAGGGTGTACGCATGCTCAGCTTCCCTAGGCACAACCAGCCAGTCCCCTGGAGCTGGTGCCCCAATTTACACTTCCATCCACCATACTCAGCATTTTGGCTGCTCCCTGGTCTTGCCATCACTTGGTTACTTTACCATTGCGACATAACAAATCAAGGTCAAACTTAGTGAGTGAATACAATATGTATCATTCTGTTCACTCTCATGGTTTCTGTGGGTCAGGCATTCTGGAGTGCTGGGCTGGGCAGTTCTGGTTTGGCATCTCAGGAGGTTGTAGACAGATGATGGCTGCCAGACCATCAGAAGGAGGAAGCCATTGGTGGTCAATTTATACCCTGACTTAACACCTTTCTCTATCTCAAGGGAGAGGACTGGGCTAGGGTGAGGCGAAAGAGTCCTCCTTCCCAAGGTGCAAAATGAAGGAGGCACTTTTTCTCAGGGTTGTGCAGGTTCTGGCCCTGCCAAAGAATGAAATGAACGTTTATTGTGCTAGACCTTGGGCAAGATTCTCTACATTTATATAAGGTGACTTATTTCCTTTAGTGTGATTTTTTTAAGGGTTAACTTCCTAGATAGGCCTTTCCTTACCTTCCTATCTTCATGCTTTCTGTTTGTATTTTCATCTTATTGCCCAGTGGATCACCTTCATAGCTTGCAGTTTTTTCCCTGTTTACACTGTATATTGTTGTTTGCCTAGTTACACTGTGTGTGGTTGTTTGTCTAGTTACAATGTATGTGTCTTTTTGCCTAGCTACACCATATATAGTTGTTTTCGTATTTACACTGCATGTGGTTATTTCTATTTATACTGTATGTGTTTTTTTTTAATCTAGTTACACTGTATGTAGTTGTTTGTCTGGTTATACTATATGTGTTTGTTTCCTTATATACACTGTATGTAGTTGTTTGCCTATTTATACTGTATGTGGTTGTTTACCTAGTTATACTGTAGGTTGTTGTTTTCCTGTATACACTGCATGTGGTTCTTTGCCTAGTTACACTGTATGTGGTTGTATACTTGGTTAGACTGTATGTAGTTGTTTCTCTGTTTAAACTGTATGTGCTTTTTTTCTCTGTTTATACTGTGTGTGGTTGTTTTTCTACTTACACTGTATATGGTTGCTTCCCTGTTTACACTGTATGTGGTTGTTTCACTGTTTAACTGTATGTGGTTTCTTCCCTGTTTACACTGTATGTGTTTGTTTCCCTGTTTACACTGTATGTGGTTGTTTTTCTGTTTAAACTGTATGTGGTTTTTTTTTTTTCTGTTAATACTGTGTGTGGTTGTTTTTCTATTTACATTATATGTGGTTATTTCCATGTTCATACTGTATGTGGTTATTTCCCTGTTTATACTGTATGTGGTTGTTTTTCTATTTACACTGCATGCAGTTTTTAAATTTACATTGTATGTGGTTGTTTCCCTGTTCACATTGTATGTGGTTACTTCCCTGTTTACACTGTATATGGTTACTTCCCTATTTATGCTGTATGTAGTTGTTTGCCTGCTTATTGCCTGTTCACCTGCATTCCCTCAGCCTCTATTACTGAAGGTCTGTGACAGCAACAGTCATGCCACTTTCATGCACTACTGTGCACCCAGTAGCATTGCCAGATTAAATGTGAATACTCAGTGAAATTTGAATTGTGACTCAAAACAAATATTGCTTTCATTTTATTAATTTATTTTTAAAATTGATACATTATAATTATACATATTTATGGGTATAATTTGATGTTTTGATACGTATATATGTTGCATAATGATCAAATCAGCATGGTTGATGTATCTGTCACCTCATGTGTGTATCTTTTCTTTGTAGTCAAAACATTCAAAAACCTATATTCTAGCTGTTTCATAAAATATGATCTTACTTTTAACTACAGTCACACTATTGTACAATAGAACTCCAGAAGTTATTCTTCCTATCTGATTGTAACTTTGTATCTGTTAACTAGCCTGTTCCCATCCTCTTCTCTACCAACCCCTCCCAGTTTCTGGTAACTACTTTTCTATTTTCTACTTTTAGGATGTCATCTTTTTTCCTCCTTAGATTCCACATTTGAGTGACATCATATGGTATTTGTCTTTCTGTGTATGACTTATTTCCCTTAACGTGATAGGATAGCCTCCAGGTTCATCCATGTTGCTGCAAATGATAGGAGTTCATTCTTTTTTATGGCTGAGTAATATTCTATTCTATATATACACTACATTTTCTTTATCCATTCGTCTGTTGTTGGACCAGGTTAATTCCATATCTTGGCTATTGTAAATAGTACTACAATAAATATGAGAGTGCAGATATGTCTTTGACATGCTGATTTTATTTCCTTTGGATATATACCCAATAGAAAGATTGCTGGATCATATGGTAGTTCTATTTTTAATTTTTTGAGGAAACTTCATACTGTTTTCCAAAATGGGTGTACTAATTTACAATCTCTCTAACAGTGTGTAAGTGTTCCCTTTTCTCCACATCCTCACCAATACTTGTTTTCTTTTGTCTTTTTGATAGTAGCCATTCTAACTGGAGTGAGGTGGTATCTCACTGTGGTTTTCATCTGCATTTGTCTGATTAGTGATGTTGAGTATTTTTTCATATCTGTTGCCATGTGTATGTTTTCTTTTGAAAAATATCTATTAAGGTTGGTCTTTTGCCCTTTTTTTTTTTCTCTGAGACAAGGTCTCACTATGTCACCCAGGCTGGAGTGTGATGGTGTGATCACGGCTCACTGAAGCCTTGACCTCCTGCCTCAAGCCATCATCCTGTTTCAGTCTCCCAAGTATCTGGGACTATAGGAGCACACCACCATGCCCAGCTGATTTTTGTAGTTTTTGTAGAGACCGGGTTTTGCCATGTTGCCAAGGCTTGTCTCAAACTCCTGGGATTAAGCAATCTACCTGCCTCAGCTTCCCAAAGTGCTTGGATTACAAGCATTAGCCACTGAACCCAGCTTCTATTTTTTAATTGATTTATTTTTTTGGGTGGTTGGTTGCTATTAAGTTCCTTAACTATTCTGGTTATTAACTCCTTGTCAGATGTTCAGTCTGCAAATATTTTCTCTCATTTAGTAGGTTGTCTCTTTACTTTGTTAATTGTCCTTTGCTTTGCAAAAGATTTTTGGTTTGATGTAATTCGATTTGTCTATTTTTGCTTTTGTTGCCTATGCTTTTGAGGTCTGATTCAAAAAAAATCCTTGCCAAGCCCAGTGTCATGAAGCATTTTGCCTGTGTTTTATTCCAGTAGAGTTATAGTTTAGGATTAACATTTAAGTCTTTATTTCATTTTGAGTTGATTTTTATATATGGTGAGAGGTAGGGGTGTAGTCTCATTCTTCTGCATATGAAGATCTGGTTTTCGCAGCATCATGTATTGAAGAGACTGTTCTTTTCCAATTGTGTGTTTTTGGCACATTCCTAAAAAATCATTTGGCTGTGGGTGTGATAATTTATTTCTGGGTTCACTATTCCATTTCACTGGTCTTTGTGTTTGTTTTTATGCCAGTACCATGCTGTTTTGATTACTATAATCTTATAGTATATTTTGAAGTCAGGTAGTGTGATAC
Organism: Sapajus apella; assembly: GCF_009761245.1. Classification (NCBI taxonomy): domain Eukaryota; kingdom Metazoa; phylum Chordata; class Mammalia; order Primates; family Cebidae; genus Sapajus; species Sapajus apella. Next base: position 20,977,076 of record NW_022436963.1, read on the forward strand.
TTGTGGCTTTTTTCTTTTTGCTCAGAATTGCTTTAGGTATTCTGGGTCTTTTGTGGTCTCATAAATTTTAGAATTTTTTTTTCTATTTCTATGAAGAATGTCATTGGTATTTTGACAGCAATTATAATAAGACTATAGATTGGTTTTATAGGATGGCCATTTTAGCAGTATTAATTCTTTCAGTTCATAAACATGGAATATCTTTTCATTTGTTTGTGTTTTCTTCAATTTCTTTCATCATTGTTTTACAGTTTTCATTGTAAAGATCTTTTACCCTGGTGGTTATTTTTATTTTTAGATGTTTTATTTTTTGGTAGCAATTGTGTGGAATTATCTTCTTGATTTCTTTTTCAGATAGATCACTATTAGCATATAGAAATGCTACTGATTTTTTAATGTTGATTTTTGTATCCTGCAACATTATTTAGCAAATAGTATTCTAGTGTAAGTATATCCCAAATATAATATATACTTACACTGAAAAATTATTTATGGTTTTCCTGAAACTCAAATTTAACCAGCTATCTGGTAGTTTTAAATGCTAAATAAATTCTGGCAACCCTCGTACCTGGTGCTAGGAGCTCAATAAATAGTTGAATGAACAACAGAGTGTGAATCAAATGAAAGACCACATTTCTTTCTCATGAACAATTTTACAAGGTAGATCTTATTATTTTATAGACATGATGAACAAATAATTCAATAAGCTTGTCTATGGGTCCACAACCAGTTAGGACAGGGTGGGATGACAGTTAAATTTTGAAACTGCTCTTTTCAGCTTTTCAGTACATTGTGCTGCCTTGCTTTGTTAAATACAATTTCTTCCTTGTAGCTGTCAGATTTTTTGGTTGTATCAACAGAAACCTGACCTCTCCCTAGTTGAAGCAGAAAAAGAGGTTATTAAAGGATTTTTAGGAGCTCTGGGTCCCTGGTGGCCAGAGAAACAAACCAGAGTCTGACTGGCCAGGATTGATTCCCCTAGCGTGTTGTGGAACTGATCCAATGGCAATATTGATGTTGCCCTCACTGGGCACAGATACTGCAGCACATACCACTGACATCCCCAGTGTGGACCACTAGACCACACAGCCAAGCCCCTGGCCCTTAGGGCCTTCAGATGTAGCTACATCTTTCCTTGCAGGTGTACATACAGTTTCACACTATTTGACCCAGGTATATCTGATTGAGAAACTGAAGGCATATGTCTCCATGCTAGCTACAACAAAGTCTGGAAAAGTGAACCTTTGGCTTCTAAAGTCAAAGCTATGTCTATCTTCCTCTATATTCATTAGAAGGGGAATTTTTCAAGCACAGGAAGTATCTTAAAAGGTACTGGACCGCTTAAAAGATAGTTTGTGTCCACTTGACACTGCCTTTGAGCTTTGAGCTTTTGACAATGCCTTCTGATTTTTTTAAATAGGTGTTACTTTCTACCTTGTTTGAAAACAGGAGTTGTGTTTGCTTCAATTTTTTAATGTGCCCATAGAGTACTGAGCCTGTACTCTCAAGAGGCTCTTAATGCATGCCTGGATAAAAGCTGAATTCTCTGTCTGGTGGGATTTTGTAGGTAACTTAAATTCTATTCATGTGTATTTTAAAAATTTCCTATCATTAACATTTATAATAAAAATAGTTAAAGTTTCCAAAACTTGATCTAACTGAGAGGAAAACAATAGGTCTGAAATCTCTTATCTACAAATCTGAAATCCAAAATTCTCTGAATGTCGAAGGATTTTTTTTCCAGTACCTCATTTGGCAGAATTACCTGACCTGAAGTGACACAAGGCATTTATAGTCTTTATTATTCCACATAATTGAATATTCATATGTTTCCCAGCAGAAATATTAATGTACTTGATTACAAACTGTTTCCCTGATCTCACTGGAGATACTATATTGTATATGACCTCTATTATCTTTATAAAATCTGGGAAACTCTGATGTTCAAGACTCATCAGTCCCCACGGGTTTTTTCTGAAGTATGTATGCATGTGCATATGTGTGTATACACACTTGCATATTATGTACATAGAATGTTCTGGAAGGGTACATTCAAATTGTCAACAGTGATTATGTCTTAGAGAATGGATTAAAGGAGATGGTAAATAATGAATATATGCTTAGTATTCTTTAGCATTTCTAATTATTATTATAAAAAACGATTGCCTTTTTAAATGAAAGAGGATAGAGTTGAGTGGAAATGTTCTTAGAAGATAGTGGTTATATTAATTTTAAAAGATGGTTCGTCAAGTAGGCTATGCATTTCACATTAGCTCAACATTATAACTGATAAAGACTCAGAAAAAGTTATACACAGAATAGGCAGCCTCCTGCCTTTTGGACAATATGTGCATGCCCTAGTGGCAGGGAATTTACATCAGCAAAAGCATTAATTTTGCTTAAAAAAAAAAGGCAAAATGTGATGAGTAAATGAAACTACTGTTATTAGTGATGGGTTTGGTATGTTTTACGAAGTCTGAATGATTACTCATCCACTGTACATTTGCAGAAGTTCTTTAACAAAAGCCAGATGCATACGTAGTAGCAGGGGTTAGTAGGTGGATGGGAGGATTAAGCCCTGTGAGTTTCTGGAGCATTGGTTTGTAACTGTTTTTTGGCTTGTCAACAGGCTACTTTACTGAGTCAGCCTATAGGATGGCTTCCCGGGGTAAGTCTGATTTTGCTTTTCTGGTTTTAAGATATAAAGTAATAATGGAGATCTGACTAGTTGTTCTCTGCACTAGATTCTGTAAATCAATAGTGCCTGTGTTTCTTCTGTAAGAAAGACGTTGGTCACATTTCAGCACATTCTGGTGTTCTTACTGCTGGTTTTTCTAGCTTTGCCTTACCTCCCCCTAATTTTTAAAGTTGAATCCCCAAGTGCTGAAAGGATTTGCAAGGGGAATTGCAAAGGTCATGTGTAAGTTCTGTGGCTGAAGTGTGGAAAGCAGCATGATGAGCTGCAGTCCTTCATTACCCTTTCTTTTCAAGAGGAGGTTTCCAATAAATTAGTGTAGCACACTTTATATGCTTGTTTATGACCTTAAAAATGATTTAAATTTTGCTGAGTGGCCATTACTGATGCTTTATGACATGTAATAATGGTTTTAACCTGCACATTTTTTCATTTTTTTCATTTTTATACTGAAACGATGTCATGCATCAGTCAATGTGAAGTTCATTTTTTTTTTTTCCTTTAAAGGGACTTGGGAGAATGTTAGACATTAGAATAAGTCACTGGATTCTAACTCCAAAAAATGTTGGTTCTTGAAAAAAAAAGTGAAGATTCTCTAAGCTCTTACAAATGAGCTTTGTAGTAATCTCTGATGAAATGATAAAAACACTGCTTTTCCCACTGGAAGCTAAATGCCCCTTTTCATTAACTATAGTATGAGGAACCAAATCATGTGATTTTCTTTTTTTTAAATTTAACCATAATTACTTTTTAAAGGCAGTTTTCATTCTGTGGCTACTTTCTTTTTTCTTCTGGTGCCTAGCATAGTTGAGGATTTTATTTGCTTGTCTATTTTAGGATACTCTAATGAATAATGGAGTTCTAAGATGCTCTTGCAAAGGAAGAGCCCAGTTGCATCCTCCCAGCCATGGGATGGTTGAGCTGTCCTACACGCTTTGCTCCAGCTTACGGAGACCACCATGAGGGGCTGGGGCATGTCAGTGGCCCACAGCTATTCTGAATGGCAGTTGTATCTATGTGAGGGCTCAGAAGGGAACTGATCTTCCATTTATTAAAGTTTAGCACCCATGAAATAAACTGATATTTAAAAACAACAGGGAAGGGAATTTCAGTTGATTTTTTGAAAAATGAAAAGGTGCACATTAGGACCTTTAAAAATTAAGGCACTTATATCCTTAGTGCTGTGGCTCTCACATATAAATACTTGCACCCTGTTCCCCTCCCCCCATGCCCCTCCTCTCCAAGTCTGAAGCCTTGTGCCAAGGGCTGTGTGAAGTGGGAGGTTAATGTGGCCTCTCTTTCTGGGACATCAGTAATTCTTGAATATTTGGGGTAAGGGCGCGAAAGTATCCCATTTCAGCTGATCAGTAATTTAGGAACTTTTAAATGCAGATGTAAACAAGGGCATACTATGGAATGAAATGTGAGATTATATGTGATACAATAAAAAAAACATCTCTGTTGCAAAGGGTGAGTCCAGGCCATACTCCTAGACCTTACTTCTGGTCCTCCTTGCAAGGATGGTCCTCTGTCCTCTGCTGTGAGATCTTCTTTGATAGAAAAGTGATGAGGTTTGCTTTCACCCTTTCTCAAAAGGCTGTGCCAGGAACACTTCTATGGGCACAATAAGGTGAACCGCTGTGAGGTTTGAGAAAACTTATTGCCCAGGGTGAGCTGGAATATGTAATCCATTGTGTCACATATACACAGAGGTACTTGGAAAGGGACAGGAATCTTGATGGAAGGCTCAGCTACCATCTGGCAATTGTTAGAATAAAAAGACAATTGTTTCTTTCAGTGAGAGAAAAGGAAGAATAAAATGTGGTGGAGATTGGCACCTCTTCTGCCATTCTTGAACCTCCGTAGTGACTTACTAAACAGCTTTTTGTTTTTTAAAGAGACTGACCAGAAAATTAATTATCAATGATTTTAGAGCAGATTATTATGTATGTGAATTATCTAGCCTTTTTGGGTTTTGTCCTGTTGTTATGATTTATCAGTATTTCTCAACATGTCATCAATAGGTGAGACAGGATGAAACCCAAAACAGCTTTTTTTTTTTTTTGAACAGATTCTTGCTTTGTCACCTAGGCTGGAGTGCAGTGCTGCGATCTCAGCTCACTGCAACCTCTGCCTTCTAGGTTCAAGCAGTTCTCATGCCTCAACCTTCCGAGTAGCTGGGATTACAGGCACAGGCCACCATGTCTGGCTAAGTTTTGCATTTTTAGTAGAGATGGGGTTCACCCTGTTGGCCAGGCTGGTCTCGAACTCCTGACCTCAAGTGATCCATCCTCCTTGGCCTCACAAAGTGCTGGAATTGCAGGTGTGAGCCACAACTCCAGGTCCCTAAACTGCTTTTTATTCCTAGATGTTTGTTGCCAGTTCAGAAACTTAATTAAGTATATAGAATGACAGACATATTTCACCTTTTGTAGATGAGAATACATTCAAGATTGGGCTTAAGTACATTTATCTTCAATGTAATTTATTAAATTCTTAAATCCATATTCACACATAGAAAATAATCATATCTTAAAATAACTATTGGAAGAAAGAAGAAGGGAAAATAGTAGGCAATCTTCATAACACTTTAATGTGTATATTTATTGCTTAAAATGTTCAAACACAGCTTTGCTTTGTATAGTTAATTTTGATGGTACAATATTTGAAAAGGTGATAGATAAAAAATGCAGGATGCAATTCTTGAAGCTGTAATTTGCAGGAGACTAATAATACAAGTCCATTCTTTTTTCTAAATGTGCTATTTCTACAATTTATATTTGTAACAAGTCTTACAACTGTAATGAAAATAGTAATTCATCTTAAGGGTAAGAAAGGTTGCAGCTGTGCCAAATCTGGAAACTTTAATAAGTCCTCTTGGTGGTTAAGCATAGTCTATGGAATATTCTCATTTGTATGTCACAGGGCACGGTGCTCAGCAGAAAGCATGCACTATCTTAAATTAATGTTAACTAATTAATGTTAAATGATTGGGTCAATTTGGCAGTACTTCTTTTCGTCTCTGAAAAGTAAGCGTATTTAATTTAGAAGTGGCAGGTCAATTTTAAAGCCAAGCTGAGATAAGTAGGTCAAGTGAAATTGTGCACAGAGCAGGGATAGTGGTGTTATATGTACAAAGAGAAAAGACTGAAAGGAAAAGCATCAAAATGTTTACATGTGAAGATGATGTATAATTTGTTTTTTATAAATTTTTGTTTGCTTTTAGTTTTCCACAGTGAGCGAATACATTCTTCAATGCATAATACTTTTATTACATATGTTAAACTTTACATAACTCTTTGTTAAATCTCCAGTTAATGAATTAATAATAAACATGAAACATATCAAATATGATGTGAGTGGTGTCCTCTGTAGTTGGGCAGCATAGTAGCTTTGAGTGGAACTCACATTCTAGCAAAATTCATTTTTTAAAATAAGATTTTGTGGAAAAATCCCAGTATAGTCAGTTCTGCTATAACACAACATATGTGTTTCTAAAAAATCATCAGGCTACTGCAAAATCATGTAGTAGGCAACAGAGGATGTATAGGAAAATGGGGCTAGGAGCACAATTCTCAAAAATTTCATCAGTGACATCTTAAAAAAGAAAAGATAGGAAGCTAATAAACACAGTAAGTAAACAGATTTACATCCTTTGAATGATTAAGCACTACAAAAAACTTGCTACTTTGCCTTGAATAAGACCTGGATTTTGCTTGTAGAAGTGGCCTCAGAAGAGTTGTACCTGATGAGTTATTATAAAGTGGTAGAAGGAAGCTTATCTGAAATTGAATAAAAAAATTATAGCATCCGAAATGAATGAGTGTGATGCATAACACTTTTGGTAAACTGAGGTAGCTGGTAGATGTTTGAAGTGTGTGCTTGGTGCAGCTGGGTACAGCTTTCAGTGTGTTTTCTTGAAGGCACAAGCAAACCAAAATTCTTTGGGGATATGTTCAAGTTGTTCACTGTGTAACAAATTTACATTTCCAAAATCAGCGTGATGGCAGAACTGACTGTGTATGAGACGGATGAAGAAAAGCTACACTAGCTCTAGGTGTGTCAGGGGCCCAGTATGGAACCCAGCCTCCCCATCGCCACCCCAGGGGTTCCATAGAGCATTGCTGTGCGGTGTAAACTTGATTGTTCTTTTGTTTGTGACCTGGAACAGACACAGAAAGTTATTTTTCTTGTGGAGACATTCAGTCCTACCTATGTATCCTTCCTGGCTGGAGTCTGGAGGTGTGCCAAGGGCTTTGGCTTTTACAGCTTTCAGTTCTACTGCCAGATGGGCTGTCCAGCAAAGCAAATGGCCTTGAACTGAAAACTCTGTAGAATACCTTGCTCCAGGTCCTTGTCAGGGACTATATCCTTGAACCTAGTGGTACTCAATACTTATGAAATGCTGCTATGAAAAACAATATTTATGGATTACAGTGTGAAGGACAGAGGTTCATTTGTTTCTCTGGATAGCCAACAACAATGAGGGAGTAAGGGTATGTTATTTGAGAAATTATTTTCCAAGGTGTCAGTATTGAAGGAAGGTGTGAGAAATTTACATTTATCAAAAGAGATCATTGGTTATAAAATAGTTTGGGGAAATCAGTAAAATCTCTGTCAGAAATATTGTAGACCAGCAGAAATCTCTATTCTGAGATTTTGATATCCCTGAGAATTTGTGTGTCCTCCCTCCAGCCCCAGCAATCAGTTTTACTGAATTATACTTAATATTATGCCTCTGCTCCCATTGAATCTTGTTATAAAATAGAGCCTTATAAATTTTTATTGGAAGGGGGGTCTGTCTTGTGGGTGTTACAATGTCCTTTTTATGAAGACTCTTGGGAGAAGTGTCTCTCTGGTTTTAATACCACAAATGACTATACTTCCACACAACTTTGGGTTTTTACTTCATGTATATAGTTAGTCATGTAGCTGATCATGTTTTCTTCCTCTTTATGGCCACAGACATATTTTCTTTGACCAACACAATTTTTTTATATATACGTTGAGTTCTGGAATACATGTGTAGAACATGCAGGTTTGTTACCTAGGTATATATGTGCCATGGTGGTTTGCTGAACCCATCAACCTGTCATCTACATTAGGTATTTTTCCTAATGCTATCCCTTCCCTATCCACCCACCACACGACAGGCCCCAGTGTGTTATGTTTCTCTCCCTGTGTCCATGTGTTCTCATTGTTCAACTCCCACTTATGAGAGAGAACATGCAGTGTTTGATTTTCTGTTCATGTGTTAGTTTGCTGAGAATGATGGTTTCCATCTTTATCCATGTCCCTGCGAAGGACATGAACTCATTTTTTATGGCTGCATAGTATTCCATAGTGTATGTGTGACACATTTTTTTTTTATCCAGTCTATCATTGATGGGAACTTGTGTTGGTTCCAAGTGTCTGCTATTGAACAGTGCTATAGTAAATATATGTGACATGTGTGTTTACAGTAGAACTATAGTAACTAAAACAGCATGTTACTGGTACTAAAACAGATAAATAGACCAATGAAACAGAACAGAGGCCTCAGAGGAAACGCCACATATCTATAACCATCTGATCTTTGACAAACCTGAAAAAAACAAGCAATGAGGAAAGGATTCCATATTTAATAAATGGAGTTGGGAAAACTGGCTAGCCATATGCAGAAAACTGAAACTGGACCCCTTCCTTATACCTTATACAAAAATTAACTCAAGGTGGATCACCTAACACCATAAAAACCCTAGAAGACAACCTAGGCAATACCATTCAGGATATAGGCATGGGCAAAGACTTCATGACTAAAACACCAAAAGGAATGGCAACAAAAACCAGAATTGACAAATGGGATCTAATTAAATGAAAGAGCTTCTGTACAGCAAAAGAAACTATCATAAGAGTAAACAGGGGCCGGGCGCGGTGGCTCAAGCCTGTAATCCCAGCACTTTGGGAGGCCAAGGCGGGTGGATCACAAGGTCAAGAGATCGAGACCATCCTGGTCAACATGGTGAAACCCCGTCTCTACTAAAACTACAAAAAATTAGCTGGGCATGGTGGCACGTGCCTGTAATCCCAGCTACTCAGGAGGCTGAGGCAGGAGAATTGCCTGAACCCAGGAGGCGGAGGTTGCGGTGAGCCGAGATCGCGCCATTGCACTCCAGCCTGGGTAACAAGAGCGAAACTCCGTCTCAAAAAAAAAAAAAAAAAAAAAAAAAGAGTGAACAGGCAACCTATAGAATGGGAGAAAAATTTTGCAATCTATCTATCTGACAAAGGGCTAATATCTGGAATCTACAAGGAACTTAAACAGTTTGTTTTTTTTTTTTTCTTTTTTAACAAATGCTGAGAAGATTGTGTTTGAATTATCAGCATCTATTGAAAAGTCAGATCTGGTAACGCTGAACTCATGTCTCTATGACAACCATGGGATTCAATAAAGTATTGCCATTTTTCTTAAAATAGAACAGGCACTCCTCAGTTTTACTTTTTTATTTTACCTACTTGGCCCCTGTAGATGTTTAACTGTAAGCACCTTGGCTTAGAAAGCAATTCGTGACCCACCTCTAGAAAACGTGCAGACTTTTATTTGCATTTGTGTACTAATCTTATTCCTGAGCTTATTTTATTTTTTTCTTGAATTATCTTTCCTTCATTCTATTTCCTTTGCCCACTTATATTAATTTTCCATTGTTGATTCATCTTGGGATGTTGTGTGCTTTTTCATAAATTGCTTTAGGTCCTTTTAGAAAGAAGCAAGGTATATTAAATATATAAATATTAAAATTAAGGGAATGACTTTATTCTTCCAGATCATTTTATTTTTATTTTTTGCCTAGTAAATTTAAAGTGATTTCTGCTTTTTCTCTGACCTATTTTCAAGTCTACTTGATTCTCGTATGATTCAGAGCTCTGCTATTCTTTGTTTTCTTTCTTTCTTGTCTTTTCTCTGTGGGTTTTTTTTTTTTTTTTCCTAATTCTCTGCAGAGACACTTAGAAAACATGAGACATTCAAAACATAAACTTGTTTTGTATCTAGGGTTGGTTGACGCTCCATGATTTTGCATTAAGAACTGAAGAGTTAAGTAATTTCATATACTGTTTGGGATTTCCATATTTCCTTCAGAAATATGAAGACACAACTAGACCCAGTTAGCCCTTAGATGTGTTTGTGTCTAGTTTGTCATATCTTTTCCCTGTCCGCCCCCATTGCCTCCATGACGCTGAGGCTGAATGCTGCTTGTCTGATTTTCCTTGATTTTCTTCATCTGCATCCCATTGTTATTTAATGCCATGTTGGTCCACCACCCCAGCTGATCTTGCTGTCAAAGCATGTCCTACTCTTTGGCAGGCACCGGATTGACTTTTCTTTAATGTCCATCTTAGGGTTGCAGGCTTCCTTGGCAGAAGTGTCATGGTTATGTGTGTGAGTGTGTAAGTTAAAAGAACACTAGGATCATTCATTCACCAAATGCTTAACTGAGCACCTGCTCTGTGGCAAGAACTGTTCTGGTGTGGGAGATAGAGCAGAAATAAAATAGGCAAAGATATGTGCCCTACTGGAGTTTACATTCTAGTGGGAGGTGGTAAGTGCTATAAAGAAAAATAATACAAAAGGGCTTTCTCTTTAATTTGAGGCTGATAGGTTAGAACTTGCTGCCAAGGTTTTTTCTGGGGGACAGAGATCTAAATTAATTGAGGAGTGAGGATTGAGTCATACAGCTGTCTGGGAAAGAGCATAGCGGACCAAGGGGCAGCAATGAGAGTAAAGTCCCCAAGGAGAAAACATACTGGATTTAGTGTTCAAAGTGGCTTTTATTTCAAATACTGCCTTGCCTAGTGGTGTGAACTGTGACCTTCTGGACAATATCTGAGAACTTGTCTCCAAAATGCTAAGATTCTACATAGGAGAAGGACCATGCCTTACTAGTTTCTACCCAGTGTCAAGTCTGGTCCTTGGCTCTTGGTAAGCATTTGGTAAATACTCGTGCAGTTAAAAGATGGACACAACAATGCTTTTAAAAGATTATAGAGCATCTTGACCAGGTGCGGTGGCTCACACCTTTAATCTCAGCACTTTGGGAGGCCGAGGCAGGTGGATCACCTGAGGTCAGGAGTTTGAGACCAGTCTGGCCAACATGGTGAAACCTTATCTCTGCTAAGAATACAAAAGTGGACAGGCATGGTGGCGTGTGCCTGTAATCCCAGCTACTCAGGAGGCTGAAAGACGAGAATAACTTGAACCCAGGAGGTGGAGTTTGCAGTGAGCCCAGAGCATTCCACTTCAGCCTGGGCAACAGAGTAGGACTCTGTCTCCGAAAAAAGAAAAAAGAAAAAGAAAAAAAAAGAAAGCATCTCAAAAGCAGGATCTTAGCTAATTGAATCTTAGCTAATATAGTCCCAGAGATTAATGGCAAGGAAGATGCCTAGCCCTGAAACATGTGCCCAAGGAATTTCTCTTCAATGATGTTTCCATATTTTCTACTCTTAGTAAGATACATCTACACATCGAACTGGGAATTATTATGACCAGGAAAGGGATTACTATGACCTAGGATTCTTTGACTGTTTCCTCTTGAGGGCATTAGTGTCATTGATTGGAAGACAGTCCTCTAAATTCAGCTAAATATTGGTCATCCTCTAGAAGGACAGTGAGACTGTAGGAACCAGACTAACTGCAGGGATTGTGTCTTAGTTGTTGTATTAATTTTTTCCCATTGATGTATCCCAACCTCTAATATAGTACCTGTGAGCTCAGAGTAAGGGCTCAGTACATATTTGGTAAAGAGTGAATAAAATCAAAGGATGTATTTTTAAGCTTTTACAGAAGACAGTTTTGGAGTCACCCTGGAAAGACATCCTTTCTGCCTCTTTCCTTCCCAAGAAGTACACACTAGAGCTAGAGGAGATTGAAAAGCTAAAAAGTGGCATGAAGTCCAGACCTAATGATGATGTCTTATTTGCTTAACTCATTTAGTTATTATCTTTATTCACAAATGGGGAAATGAGGTCAGAGCTAGTAAGTGGCAGAACCAAGTAGTTTGACTGCAGGGGTTGTATTTTTAACTCCTGCAGTGTGTTGCATACAGAGAAGGATAACTAGTAGTTATAAAAACAGAAGTATGAAAATAATTCATTCACTAAGTGGCTAAATGGATTTTGTTAGTGGCATTAGTGACTGATGATCTTTCCTGGTGAAAATCACTTCTTTCACATGGAACAGGTTTCAGATGGAGAGAAAGGTCTACTCCATAACTCGTGCTTCTCTGGCTTTCTTATGGTCTCTTCCAAGACTTTGCCATGATTCAGTTTCTTGAGATTTTATATCAGATTTTCTAAAAGCCATTGGGGAACCCCTTCATAACAGGAATTCTAGTTTTGATTCAGATAACATGTGGATATTTACTAACTACCATGTTCCCAATCCCACATGCTTCATAGCCTAAGAGCCGTTTCCACATTTAATGATGTGCTGGTCACATTCTCTCCCATCAGCCTCAACTCCTTCCTTTTTTTCTATTTCATGAAAAAATTCTTGTCCCTGAACAATTAGGTTTTCCTCTGCTTATTTTCAGTGTAGGTAGAATGAACTCAATTATTACTATGCTCTTGCTGAAGAACAAAATTAAAGCTGGAAGAAAGCTTTGAGAATTTGTAACAGCAGTCTGTTGGGTTCAGCATTACTGGAACCCTACACTTTCCTTTCATTTGTGTGCTTTCAAATGAGGGGAACATTGTGATTTTTGTCGATGGTGTCAGTGTAGATGGCAGAGATAAGCAGTTATCCTGGCCAGAGTTCTGGTGAAGATGAAAATGGTTGTGTTTTCTCATGACTTTATTTTTTCCAGAGCTGACTCTATGGCAATATCACTCTGACAAATATTGGCTGGCCATGGAATATTTTAAAGAGCAAGGGTTTCATGAATGTTCTGTCTATTACCATGGCTGAGGTATCGAAACACAATATTCTCCACACATTTCCTCGAGCACTCATGGATGGATTCCAGTATGATGTTTTATGTCAGCTCTTAGACCACAGGAAGAATTTAAAATAAATGATTACTGAAGACACAATACAGAAGAAGAATTGAGTAGAATATTTTATACCATTTTTCTCTTTCTGCATGGTAATATCATGCTCAGAGTGGTGACAAAGACTGAGTGCAAAAGGGCTTTGCAAAAATTTATGTTTTCAGATGCTCGTTGTGAACATGATGGCAATGACAATCATATGTAACATCTGCTTGGCTTGTGATCTCTATCCTTACGTAAGGCAAGAGCAGACACTGATGATGTTCAAAGACAAACCCACCACAGACATCCCAAAGACGTCTATAATTTTCCCCCCTTCTCTAGATATACTTCTCACATGATTATGATTAATGAGAATAAATAATATTCTCATTAATCATAATAAATGTGAGTAGACAAAGGAAGTATTTTGAGAGATGGCTTTTTGCACAGGAACTACTTGGTCAAAGATTCTTCTACAGTACCTCCTCTATCTATGAACAAAGCAGGATGGCCTGGATGTAATTAAGGATTTCAGTTATAGTGCTGTTTTATAGGAGTTCCCTTTGTGATGCCATGTTCGTATCAGGCTCTGGTGACCAAGGTAGTGGTAGCCGTGATGATAATGTTGTTTATAATAATGGCTATAGTGTTTTCAGTGCTTGCTCTTCAGGTTCTGTGTGAAGTGCACATAAGCATTAATCCATGCATTGTCCACAACAGCCTGTGAAGTTCAGACTGTTCTTATGCACGTTTTGCAGATGAGGACACTGAAGCTTAGAGGGCTTGAGTAATTTCCCCTTTGGTGCATTGCTAATGAGAAATGGAAAGAGCTTGGATTTGAGTCTAGTGCTCTCTGATTCCAGAGCCTGGTCTCTGATACCTCATTCTCACCACATCCTTCCTAGAAGTAGGAAACTCTTACTTGGACCATTACACGGCCTGTTGCCTTTCCCTGCTTTCCTCCTGTTTCCTCTCTAGCTCTTTTTCCTAGCATGCACGTCTTCATTGAAGGTCCACCATCCCTATTTCTTTGCCTGGCTTAAACCTCTCAATCTTCAGGACTTTTTTTTACCCTGGAGTCTCTCCTTTGAATTCTCATAATATTTTGTTCTTATCTTAATCAAAACTCTGTGCGGTTTGTAGTCAGCTACTTAAGTATTTCAGGGATTCTTAACCTATAGTCTGAGCAGTCAATTGAGTTTTTTTGTGTCTATGCCTGTGTGAATTTTCTCTGGAGTCTGTAGTTTCCATATGAGTCTCAGAAAAGTATTTGAGCAAAACGATTAAGGTATTATTGTTTATAGGATTCCCCACTCTCTCATAAGTAATGAGCACTCAGAGGAAAGGAGCATGTCTTATTTATGCATATTTCCCTGGATGGATATAAGAGTATAATATTTTTGGAGTGTTTGGTTGAATGAATGTAGTTACTAGTTAGACAAGGAGGTGGTATAGCCTGTGGCTTAAGAACATAGGATCTGGATTCCAGCTGTGCCTTGGGTGGAATTCCTTCTTTGCAAACTTTTTCTCTAGTGATACAGTCTCTCAAAGTCTCATTGGTAAAAGGGATACTATAATAATATTAAAGGTAGAAGGTTGTTATTGAAGATTAAAATAAGGTAATGCATGTGAAATGCTTAGCATGGGAATACATAGTATACCTTCCATAATTAGCTGCTATTATAATTATTACTTGAGAACCTTTTGAAAGAGGGTAAAGAATGAGGTTCTCATGATCTTCCTAGTGACTGTTGCAGAGAAACAAAAACCTGCAAAGCAAAAATTGTTTGCATGCTGCTTTCGAGTCTTAAAGACTGATAACCAATGTGCTCTCATTACCCATGGTGCCAGGTGCAAGGCAGCTAGCTCCCTAAAATGTTTTTCTTGGGCATTTCCATTCCCTGTGGCCTTGACCCTGGGCAGACAGTGGCTCAGGCCCCCCAGACAGACACCCAGAATGCCAGCTAATGGAAATTTTGTGATACTCTGCCCCCGAGGATTTGGACATATGTTGTTTTGTGTTTAAATCAACAGAAATAAGTGCAGCTGTAGCCACCCCCTCTGCATAATCATCTAAGTAGCCTGTTTCTTCACATGCTCATGGAGCCCTCAAGTGCTGGGCCCATCACTTGCCAACCTCTCTGTGCATCACAAATGAGTACAGTAGGTCAGATGAAAGGCAGAGGCTGGTCGGGCATCAGTGCTGATTTACACAGCAATGATGAATAGTTACACATAGATCAAGACATAAAAGTTATTTATAATAGCCTGGTCACTGGGGTCACATTAGCAAGAAGGAACCTTTAGAAAGATGCTTTAGTTGGATACTTCTGAACTGTGGCTCATTAATGTGTACCAACTATAGAAAAGGTAGTTTAAAATCTTTTTATAGAAAATATGTTATGAGCTGGATTTTATTGATGTAGGAGGAATATTGTTGACTTATACTTTTCTCATAGGTTTCTTTTAAGTACGTACTGTTTCTTTTTGTTATTGGGAACCATGACCTAGGCTCAGCCACTTGCAAATTTTCTTTCTTTGGTAAATATTAAAGATGGGTAGCACCTTTTTTTTTCATAATCACCATAAACTGGGAACAGCCTGAATGTCTTCATACTAGTGAAAGGATAAATAAGCTGTGGTTCATCCATACAATGGATTACTAATTAGTGCTAGAAAAGAACAAGTTACTGATACCTGTAGCAGCATGGATGAACACCAAATGCACTTGCTAAGGGACAAAAATCAGACTCTAAAGCCTAAACACTATATGATTCCATTTATATGACTTCCTCGAAAAGGCAAAACATATGAACAGAAAACTCATAGGTGGTTTCTGGGAATTGGAGATGGCGGCTGTTTTGACTACAAAGGAATAGCATCAAAGAGTATTTTGAGGTGATGGAACTGTTCTGTATCTTGATTGTGGTGGTGGTGACATGGCTTTGTGCATTTCAAAACTCAAACAGGAGGTGAATTTTTATGTATATAAATAAAAGAATTAAAAGGGAAATGATAGCGTTTACCGAATATGCTCACATACTCACAAAGAAATGTTGCTTTGAAAGGGTAATATATGTCATTTAAATTCCATAAATTTAATTTAAACCTCTGATGAACTGCTATAGTGCAGTGCTTTTTGGGAAATCCTAAAGGAAATACTGATCCATGCACTCAGTTATGTAATCATCTCTTTTGGCAAACATATACAAACAATTTTAAGGTTATAATTATATTATGGGACCTAAGAGGAAAAAGAGGCATCTAGGTGGGATCAAGGAAGATTGCTAAGACAGTGAGGAAGGTTTGTCAAGGAATAATCTTAAAAAATAGGTAGATTTTTGAAGTATTTTTTAGTAAACTTTAAATTGAAATACAATATTCCCACAGAAAAGTATGCACATCTTACATGCACTGCCCGATGAATTTTCACCAGATAACCAGCAGCCAATCTCTGAGATAGAGCATCACTAGCACCCTTGTGCCTCCTCCTAGTCAACCCCCCTTCTGAGTATAATCACTATCCTGACTTCTAACACCATGGATTAATCATGTCTGAGTTTATTTAACTCCATACAAATGAAATCATACAGCATGTACTCTCACATATGGATTTTTTTTGCTTAACGTTATGTATATGAAAGTCATCCCTTGTTTGTCTGTAGCAGTTGATTCTCATAGAATATTCTTTAGTATGATTATGTCACCCTTTATCCATTCTACTGTTGATGGGCATTTGGCTTGCCTATATTTCTGCACTATTATGAGCAGTGTTGCAATGAACATTATTGCTATATGCTTTTTGGTGAACACACATATAAATTTATGTCTGGTATGCACTAAGAAATGGGATTATTAGGTTGTGAGGCATGCATATGTTCAGCTTTTTGTAGATACTGCAAACCATTTTCCAAAAGTCTTTCTATGAATTTACACCCTCAGCAGCATCTGAGTGTTCCATTTGCTCTGTTCCTCACCAACATTTGGTAATACATCTCCGTTTCATTTCACTGAAGAATACTTAGTGTTTTTTGATAGGGATGGTGCATGAAGAGTACTCCAGGCAAGAGAACACCCTAAGCAAGAGTGTACAGCTAAGTTAGAGAATGAGTAAGTTGTTTATATTTGTTTGAATCATTACAATAGATAAGTCCAGAAAGATAAGTTGGTGCTTGATTGCTAGTCTAAATAAAATATTTTTAAAAATTCAATCATTGTATCGTGATGAACCATTAATATTGTGACAATAGTTGCCTGAAAACATCAAAATTATGCTTTAGGAAGGGTTATCTAGTAGTAGGTGTATAATGTTTTGGGGGGAGTTGTCAGAACAACTTAGTAGTCCAGGCCAGAGTTTAACTGTGTCAGAATATCTGTGAGGACAGAGATGGTGGTTGATAGATAAGATGTGGTAAGTGACTGTTCCGTAGAGGGTTAAGGGGAAGGAAGAGTAAGAGATACCTCTGACCCTGGTGGTACCTTAGCCAATTATGTCAAAATTCACTACTATTTTTCTTAATACCTTTAAAGAGTAATTTATACTTGCTGTCTCTATTTCTTTCTTCCCTACATGCCTTATTTTTAAACTTTTTCATTACTAACAATATTCAATATTATTATCATTAAATATATCATATGCATAGAAACTAATACCTGTCTGTTTAGTAAAGACCAATAAAATGAAAAACCATGTGCCCACTATCCATCTTAGAAAAAAGGCACCCGGGTCGGGCACAGTGGCTCATGCCTATAATTCCAGCACTTTGGGAGGCTGAGGTGGGTGGATCATGGGGTGATGAGATTGAGACCGTCCTGGCCAGCATGGTAAAATCCCATCTCTACTAAAGTACAAAATATAAGCCAAGGTGGTGGCACATGCCTTGAGTCCCAGCTACTCAGGAGGCTGAAGCAGGGGAATTACTTGAACCCGGGAGGCGGAGGCTGCTGTGAGCAGAGATCATGCTACTGCACATCAGCCTGGTGACAGAGAAAGACTCCATCTCATAAATAAATAAATAGAAGCCTCTGGAAGCCTCGTCTTTGAGGTATTCTCCTCTTATACTCCTTACCGAGTTAACTATCATTCTTTTTGTTCTAATCACTCCCTTGATTTTCGTTATAGTTTTGGCATCTGTGACTACATCATTAAACTATACATTGAACTTTAAATAAATGAGGTCATATGGCAGGATTCTATGTGACTTCTTTTTTCATTCCACATCTGTCTTGATTTTATCCATGTGGAGACATATCACTCATGTTCACTGATGTGTAGTGATGCATTGTGCTAATATTATTCCTCAGTTTATTTATTTTATAAATACATATGTACATTTTATTGCACTTTAGGTTCTGGGGTACATGTGCAGAACATTCAGGATTGTTGCATAGGTACATATATGGCAATGTGGTTTGCTGCCTCCATCCCCCCATCACCTACATCTGGCATTTTTCCCCATGTCATCCCTCCCCAACCTCTCTACCCCACACTGTCCCTTCCCTATTTTCCCCCAACAGACCCCAGTGTGTGATGCTCTGCTCCCTGTGTCTATGTATTCTCATTGTTCAATACCCACCTGTGAGTGAGAACATGCGGTGTTTAATTTTCTGTTTTTGTGTCAGTTTGCTGAGAATGATAGTTTCCAGGTTCATCCATGTCCCTACAAGGGACACAAACTCATTGTTTTTTATGGTTGCATAGTATTCCATGGTGTATATGTGCCACATTTTCCTTGTCCAGTCTGTCATCAATGGGCATTTGGGTTGGTTCCAGGTCTTTGCTATTGTAAACAATGCTGCAATGAACGTATGTGTGCATGTGTCTTTATAATTGAACAATTTATAATCCTTTGGATATATACTCAGTAATGGGATTGCTGGGTCAAATGGTATTTCTATTTCTAGGTCCTTGAGGAATTGCCACACTGTCTTCCACAACGGTTGAACTAATTTACATTCCCACCAACAGTATAAAAGTGTTCCTGTTTCTCCACATCCTCTCCAGCATCTGTTGTCTCCAGATTTTTTAATGATCACCATTCTAACTGGCGTGAGATGGTATCTCAATGAGGTTTTGATTTGCATTTCTCTAATGAACAGTGATGAGCATTTTTTCATATGTTTGTTGGTCTCATATATGTCTTCTTTTGAAAAATGTCTGTTCATGTCTTTCGCTGACTTTTAAATGGGTTTGTTTTTTTTCTTTTAAATCTGTTTTAATTCTTTGTAGCTTCTGGATATTAGCCCTTTGTCAGATGGGTAGATTGCAAAAATTTTTTCCCATTCTCTTGGTTGCCAGTTCACTCTAATGATTGTTTCTTTTGCTGTGCATAAGCTCTGGAGATTAATTAGATCCCATTTGTCTGTTTTGGCTTTTGTTGCCAGTGCTTTTGGTGTTTTAGTCACGAAGTCCTTGCCTATGCCTATGTCCTGAATGGTTTTTCCTAGGCTTTCTTCTAGGGTTTTATGGTGTTAGGTCTTATGTTTAAGTCTTTAATCCATCTGGAGTTAATTTTAGTGTAAGGTGTCAGGAAGGTGTCCAGTTTCTGCTTTCTGCACGTGGCTAGCCAATTTTCCCAATACCATTTATTAAACAGGGAATCCTCAGTTTATTGATCTCTTCCCTCTTTATTTATTTATTTATTTTCAGACGTAGCCTTGCTCTTGTCACCCAGGCTGGATTGCAGTGGTGCGACCTGGGTTCACTGCAACCTCCACCACCTCCCTGGTGTATACCTTATAACTCATTGGTATTTAACTTCTTTATTAACATATATTTATTATTATAGCTTTCTAAACTGACAATTTTCTTTTTTTTTCTTCTTTGCTTATGGGAAATGGAAGCAATTTTTAAATGCTCATTGCATTGCATTTAAAAATTGCTTCCATTTCCCATAAGCAAACAAGAAAAACAAAGGAAAATGAAAAGAAAAAAAGAAAGCACATCTTTTTGAAATTAGTTTAGAAAGCTATAATAATAAATACACGTTAATAAAGAAGTTAAATACCAATGAGTTATAAGGTATACATATTTGAAATATACATTTTATACTATTATTGATACTTTGATATTAATTTAGGTTTAAGAGTTATGGAAAATGCTAAAATGATAGGGCCTTTTGACCTCTAAAATGAAAATTTAAAACATTTAAAGTATATTTAGTTAGCACACAGCTCTCTCATAACTTTGTGTAAGGATATTTTTTTTTTCAAGTACAACACAAAACCTGCTCACGAGTCCCAAAGCATTATAAAGCTGGCTCCATCTAGTGTATGAAGTACTATATAGCTAGTACTGGAGGAAAAAAAACTGTGCTAGGAATCTCTTTTGGTACTTCATTATGAAATTAGATAACCAAAACAAAACTGGACTGTAAGCTAAATTTTTGTTCCAGGAGATAACCCAGGCCAGAGTGACCTTCACCACATTAGAGGAGAGGTCTTTATATATTGAAGCATCAACCTTTAGCATGCCTGACATTTTATTCTGACAGCCTTGTTTTGTTTTTTGTTTTTTCCCTGGGCAGAGGTCTTATTTACAGGCACTATCAACAAACACAGCGTGTCACTTCCATTGTGATATTCTCACTCCAACTTGGCCAGCTTCCCACTTTTCCTGTATGGAATCATATCTAAGAGTCATGCTCACTTCTCACAGTTAGTGAGAGATTAGGGCTGAGCTCACTTACTATGATTTCAGAACTCTACATGGTTTTCTTTATCAGACTGAAATTCTTTGTAGCTATTAACCTCTCATCACAATAGAGTGGGCCACTATTTTGGGGCTCTGTTTAATCTTGTTTTCACTGAAGGTTTCTAGCACATTCTTTATGTCTCTCAATCAATGTTTCCTGAATTTTAGCTATTCTCATGCTAACTTCATTACTTTTGTTTGCAAAAACCACATGGAACTTAAAATATTATATGTTTTAAAGGAAATGTTATAATACATGGAATATAATACACAAATGGAAATATGTATTAAAATCAATGCAATGAAACTGAAAGAAAATTGTTAGATTCTTGCTAGGTATATTGTCTGGACTGGCGGGTGTCTGAGGTCTCAGTTTTATTGGGAACAAAGGGCAAGTGTTGAGAGATTGAAGACATATTAGCATCAAACAGAGACTTCCCTTAGATGAAAGAAATTTGAAAGGGCCCTTCTCACTGTGTAATTCCATGGTTATTTAATGTGAAGTCTATCTGTCTTGATTTGAGATCATCTTGTATTCCATACTTTGGGAAACCTTGCTTAAGATTTACCATGTTTCTCAAAGGAAGCCGATCATTTCCCCCCAAATTTCCAAAGACTTTGTTTCCCCTACAAAGCCTTTTTGAATAATCATTTCCTTTTTTGAGAACTTTCTTCTTCTATTAATAAGAATAAATTGTGTTGATATGTTGGGTTACTTTTGTTTCTTTCTTGTAATCTCATATTTTCTTAGTCTCTTTTCTAACCAGATTAAGTTATTTGAGGACAAACATTGTTTCTTTCTAATAAATGCCATTAATTGAATTCATGCTTGGTGTAAATATTTAGGTAAGTCTGCTTCATTCTCTCTCTCTCTCTCTCTTTTTTTTTTCTTAAGTCAGATCATGGTTAGAGGGGGCCAAGAAAAAGCATTATGGTCAATTAATTAATTATTTAACCTATTGATGAATAGCTATTGAGTGCCTTCTCTGTGTCTGGAATTGTATGTGGTGAAAGAATGAGGTAGTAAACTAAACAGACATAGTTCATGCCTTTAGGGAATTCAGAATCTAGTGTAGGGTACAGACAAGTAAAGAGGCAACTCTTGTCCAAGGTTCTAATTTTAGAATTAGTTTGCTTTTGTGCTCATTGTGTAGATTACAAACACTTGGAACAGAGAACCATAGAGAGGAAAGTGTGGGCTCTGGAGTTTCAAACTCCAGATCTGTGGCACATTAACTTCTTGATTTTGGGCAAGATACTCATCTCACTCCCTGCCCCTCAGTTTGTTTCTTTAAATAAAAAAAGATTTATTTAATAATAAACATGAGGTATGATATGCAAATCTGATGTGCGGTTATCAGTGTGACAATATGATAAATAATTCTTCATGTCCTTTCTCTCCTCCCTCCTCTTTTTTTCACATAAGGCAGAGACATGATCTCATCCTTTTTTTTTCAAATTTTCCAATTTCTTGCCCAGAACACTAAGAAATGAAAATGCAATGATCCTAGATCAAGTGTAGAAACCAAACATCTTTGTAATGATAATATCATTGTGGATGGTGTTTACAGGTTGCAAATGCATGCAATTTTCACATTGTTTGTTTAAATTAATAAATAATTTGAGCATTAAGAGTTACCCCAAAACATTTTCCTCTTAATAATCATTATATGCCATTTATATATCTCAAGCCTGTTGAACAGTGCCTGGGACATAGTAGGTACTCAATAAATATTTCTTTAGTGAATGAATGGATTTTAATAATTTTGACTCTTTCTGCTTTTATTCATGATTTTGTTAATATCCTTTAAAAATGAACCAATATTATTTGATATTAGGAGGAAGATATGCTTGAATTAGGGTTTATGTTATCGTCTATATCTGTATTACCAGACTTACTTGTAATATCTGGCAAGTAATTAATACATAGTAAATGTCAAGGGGAGAATTTAGTAGCTTTTTTAGGCATTTCTTTTTTTGAGAACAGGTGACAATTTTTTAAGTAAGGATTTAATTTTTCTTTTATACTATTTCATGGTACTATTCCTTGGAATTATACAGACTATTAATTTAAAATATTGGTTATTTGAATATTTTACTATCAACATTAATATACACTTTGATTATAAGTAAGACTCCCTAGAGTGTCAATTAGATGCAGAAACTAATGTGTATTGAGTTTATTATGATTGATTAGAGTTTATTATGATTAATCAACAGACAGGAAGGATTTTTGTGCAAATATTATTTTTCTCATTTTAAATCCTGTTTGCTCAGCATAACTGACACAGGATGTCATTAGTACGAGAGTTAAGTTTTGAGATTCTTTAAAAGTTTGGAAAATTTGACTGTTAGCACAAATTTAACATAAGGTGATTTATTTAGCATAAAGAGGTTTGATTTTTTATAGTTTTACTTATTTAAATACATGACTTCCTATGTGATTCCTGGGTATGTTTACATAGAAAAATATAAATTAAAATTATAGTTGGTACACTGAATAAGAGCAGAAGGTTTCCTAGAGCAGAATTTGGTTTATAGCTAAGGCAACCACTGAAAAGGCATAGTTTGTTGTCTACTATTAGAAGTTGCAGATACCACCAATATTTAGTCTTTGGTTATGCATTATGAATATATTAGTCATAAATTTATCTATACCTTTCCTGAATGAACTTACATGTATTTTGAATATTTACTAGCTCTTAAGTTATCAAAATTCAAAACTACCTTAAGCATTGTCTTCAAATAATAACTTTTATTTGCCCTAGAACTTAAAGTTCTTTGAGGCTCTAAAGGTTGACTTTTCATTACCTAACAGTTTTGAAATAGAGTCCTGATTTTTTGTGTTGCATTCATTGAATGCTATTTTTCTTCTTTCATATTAAGTACTTTTCATACTTTATCTCATTTAATCATAATATTAGCTTATGCAATAGGTAGTATTAATATTCCCATTTTATAGATGCAGATCTTGAGACTCATAAGTTGAATGCCTTACCTAGAGTAAAGCTAGGATATGAAGGGTAGCGTGTGTATCTGCATTGAATCACCACACTATCCTGTCTCCAGTTGGACAAATGGTGCAGAGTTTATATCCATAGGAGTGACATATTTATTACATAGTAGACCGCTCAGAAGTTTGCTGCCCACAGGTTGAAACCACTGCCCTGGATCCTTGCCACATCTTATACAAATTGGAGTTTTTGCATATCAGTGACTTCCATACTACCTTCCACAGTAGCATCATTGTCTGCAAAAAACAGTGTCTCCCTACCTTCTGCTCACTTCTTGGAATACAAACATTTAATTTCTATGAATAGACTACAAAATCTAGATGACAGAGTATCCCTGTTTTCTTTATATCAATCCCTTCTTTTAGCTTCTCTTTGGACCAGAAAGGACTTAGATGGACTATGGAACTGCTGAGTCCTGGGATCTCCTAATAAGATAAAATCAAGGGACGGGTGGGTTCATCTCAGCAGCTGTCAGCTTAGCTAAGGTAGTCCACGGAGGCCATTTCTACAACTGAATTGCATGTTGCTTTATAATATTGTAATATCTTGACTCCTGCTTGGAAGAAGAAACTGATATTGTAATGAAGATGATGGTGGTGCACTCCTGTTTCAATCCACAACACCCTTAAAAGATAGGCAGAGACATTTATATTCTTATTGTCCTTCAATATATTTCATAACTTAAAAAAAGTTACCAGTCAAAAAGATGTCCACATTTTTCTTTTTAAATGAGTGAAATGTTAACCCATGAATTGAGAGAAAAACACCATGATTTTCAGATCCTGATGTGGACAATTTTATTTATTGTAAAGTCATTTTGTGAATAATTTTGCCCCCCACACTGGCGACAGCCTTATCTTTTCCTGTTAATTTACCTTACAAGATAGTAAATCGCATTTTTACTAAATTTCTCATTTTAAAATATTATTAAAGCAGCATAATCTCATCAGTGTGTTCTCTCCAACTTCGTGTTGTCTCACCTACTCCGTTTATATTATAGATTGTAGTTTTCTTATTGCAAATACTGGCTGCCATTTATAGATAACCAAGAAAGGCCTCTAAATAAACTTTAATGCAGGAACAAGTATTTCTTTTGAAATGAACCCTGAGAGAATATCAGAGAGTTTAAGGTAAGGGATTAATCTGTTGTATTAATTATTATATTAAATGAAAGAGTCAAACTAATATTTTATATATTTTTCTTCATTAATTGACTAAAAATCCACTTTAGACAGAATTTGAGATGCCTCTTTGTAGATTATATGTTTATCCCCAGGACAGATTCTTCGAAACAGTTTTTAAAAACATTTCATTTTTCCTTCCGGATGTTTGTATAAGCATCTTAACAGTTTTTTAATAATGTTGGGCTGCCTCCCAGTCAGGTTTGCATGGGGTCACCTTAGTCTCTTCTTCATTTTCCTTTTAACCTGGAAGGGTTTCTTTAGGTGCCAGGTACAATGAACTGTCTTTGAGAGGATGCTGTAACATCACTGTTACAGGCAGATCTGTTCTTGGTAGGAGAAAAAAATAGAAACAGGATGAAAGAGATAAACGTGAGTGCTACTGCACAGTTATTTCTGCAAGTAGGTAGTCATTAAAATTTTTCTTCAGTCATGCTGTGACGATTTCAAATTAGAACTGCTGGACCAGTTGCTTGAAAATTTGTACCCCAATACTTTATCCATGAAAGTGAGCTGTATTCAGCCACTAAAGGCCTGCAAATAAAGAGTACACAGTTGTATATTCCATTTATGCCTATTGACTTTCTTCATAATTAAATGCCATCCTTGAATTATACTTCAAAGATCCTTCCTTATCTGATCTTTTTTCATTTTTGTCAGTCATTCATCTATTCTTTCCTTCTACCCATCCATCTGTCCATCCATCCAGCAAATATTTGAGTACTTACTATATATCGGGCACTGAGTACAAGGTAAGTACAAAGGACCCTGCCCTTAAGAACACAAGAAAAATAGATAAAAGGATTACAAGTTGGATTAAGGGCTATTAAAGCAAGAAGCTTGCTGCAAGAGCACAAAACAAAAGTAAATGTTTCTGCTTTAGGAAGGATGATATGTGAAGACCTCTCTGAGGGAGAAAGGTAAGACCTGCAAAACTTCATCTGCCAGATCAGGAGGGGCCAACTCAGGGAAGGAATCTCAGAGGAGGAAGAAGAGGGCTCTAGCATTCTGTCCTCCCTGCACACTCTTCCCATGGGCGTGTGCACGTGAGTCTTGGGTTTCTCTGAAGTGAACCCCTGGAAAGCAGAGCCTCTTGCATCGTCATCCTTATCCTCCCCGTGGCACTGAGATCAGTGCCTCTCACACACACAATGGGCAAACCAACACATGTTTGGATTGAAGGGCCTTTCGGTGGCATCTGACTTTTCCCAGAATGTGAATGTAATGGCATGTGGAGAAGAGATGTATGCATTACTGTTGAAAGTACTTTGTGGGTTTCGTTACTACTTTGATGAAACTCTTTAATTACCCCACAATAAGGCTTTCATTGAACATTCCACATGGATATTTTAAAAAATTAAAATGTATGAGTAACTTCTTCCTTCAACGAATAAAATGAACTTCCATTCTTGAGTATTTTCCTGCCACTCTTAAGAGAACATTTACATAGATAATATTATATATAGCTATATATATTATAATGTTATATTATGTATTAGTGGTTTCTATACTTGACTTCACTTTAGAACCATATGAGAATCATTTTTAAAAAACAGAGAATTCCAAACCTGCAGAATCTCACTCACTCATCTGTTTGGGGAAAGATCCTTGACCTTAATACTTTTTAAATCTCCTGAATTTATTTTAAGGAGGTGGGGTAAGGAGAAGGCTTCTCAGGTGTTTCTGATAGAAAGACAGGTTTGGAAACCATTGGCTAGGATCAAAATGAAACATTTCAGGACCAAGTAGATGCTTCCTAAATTGTGTGTAGTTCATGGGCCAATATAGGATCTGGCACATAGTAAGCTCTCAAGTGTTAACTATTATGGGGCTGGTGAGTAGAAGCATGAGTTTACTGAAAAGAACAATGACTATCAAAAGAAAGAACACAAGAAAATATGGTGTGCTTGGGGTGGGCAATAAAATATTTACTGCCTAAATAAAATAAAATTCTGAGCTGTGATAAAACAGTAGCATGACTTTTCTTTGGCTAAGTTTTAGACAGAATAACAAGTGAAATTCCTTATCTCTTCCCTAACCCATTCAAAGTAGTGATTGAATTTTTCCTTCCAAAAAGATTCTGAAACCTAGTTTAGCCTCCAA
This sequence comes from Sapajus apella, assembly GCF_009761245.1. Classification (NCBI taxonomy): domain Eukaryota; kingdom Metazoa; phylum Chordata; class Mammalia; order Primates; family Cebidae; genus Sapajus; species Sapajus apella. The sequence goes on from NW_022436963.1 coordinate 21,003,767, forward strand.
GGAAAAAGCTGGCTGTCACTTGGATGGTTGATTATTTTAAATCCCATTTTAGTTAAGGCTCAGCTTTTAAAGGGTCAGTAAGAATTCTGATGACTGTAGTTGATTTACTACAATTTAGGGCAAAGAGTAGTACTTATTATTTCAGAAGCGTTGGAGTACAGGTGATGTTTTTATTCACATTCTGTGCTTAATTTTTTGATATTATTTTTTCCTCCTCAAATCCACTACAGATTCTCATTTTGTGTTTAAACTTGGGTCTCTCTCTCTCTCTTTCCCTCTGTATGTATGTGTGTTCATATGCATATACATATATATACAAACTTAAGAAATACATCTGAATAGTACAAATGTACCCAAGACAGTTGCTTACACATTACATTGATTCATTTTAAAGATATTCATCAAGCCATAGACTATATTCTACTAGGTTCTAGGGATACAATAGTAAACCAAACAGACATGGTTCTTGACATCCAGAAGACATGTGTTGGTCAATTTGGATGATGACTTGAGGCGTAGTACTTTAGTGCTGGGAAATGCATGTAACATTTTGTATATGGTGGTATGTGTTCATATTTAAGGCAAGCTTTGGTCCATTTGCTGGTGGGCATTTCATTGCTGTATCCAAGATTGCCTGCAAACTGTAATGTAAGCTAGATATTTCTAAAGTACTTGTATAAATTATAAATGGAAATGTTTCTTGGGGTGGTAGATTGTCCAGCATAAAAAAGTCAGGTGATATTATTGGCTGAACCTACCAGGGGAACATTTGGCACCACATTGTGCCCCCTTTGGGAATGGTTGGAATGGATACCATTGGTTTTGTGGTCAACATTTGAGAACTCATGGAGGGTGCAGATTTTCCCTGTGTGTGAGCATGTAATAAATCAGAGTTTCAGTTCTAAAATGTACCCAAGTGCCTTGTAGCTTTACTTGGCTCTAAATAGTGTGTAAGGTGAGAGAGAGAATCTGGCTTGAACTTTATTTTATTCCCTTAAAATTTATTTTTAAGAGATGGGGTCTCACTGTATTGCCCAGGCTGGTCTTGGACTCCTGGGCTTAAGCAATCCTCCCACCTCAGCCTCCTCTAAGTAACTAGGACTACAGGCATGTGCCACTGTCGCTGGGATGATTTTTTAGAAAATAATCCCTTAAAGTTTCTGATATGGTTATTCCCTATTCTTTCTTTTTTTTCTTGCTCTTCCACTTTCTTGATCTCTCTTTCTTTCTCTTTCTTTCTTTCTTTCTTTCTTTCTTTCTTTCTTTCTTTCTTTCTTTCTTTCTTTCTTTTCTTTCTTTTCTTTCTTTTCTTTCTTTTCTTTCTTTTTCTTTCTTTCCTCTGTCCCATTTCCCTTAGTTCTCTATATTGGTCCATATTAACCCAGGAAAGGTAGCACTAACCACGATTGTAACTGTAAGAGCTATTTAAAAAATTGAGCATATGTAATACATCAGAGATGATGCTGAACACATTACTTGTTATCTGTTTCAGTTCCAACAATAGCCTATGGGTAGTCACTTATCATTTCTTCTTTCTTAGATGAAAGAACTGGGACCCAGGAAGTTTAGTAAATATGTGCAAAGTCATGTAATTAGTAATTGGTGGGATTTGAACCTGGATAAGTCAACATCGGAATCCATGTTGTTGATTTTCATGCCAAACTGTGCTAGAGGCAGGAGAAGAGAGGTGGGATAGGTTAGTAAGAGAAATAGCGTAGCATCTTAGTCATCTATTTACCCAGTACCCAGCACAGTACCTGGCATATAGAAAGTGTTCAATTACTGCTGTTGAAGAATTTTCTCCTCTAATCCTATTTATTGGTCCTTATTTTATGAGCAAGCTGCCCACTTTCCTCCACTTTGCACCTCTCCCCTTCCCATGAGCTATCATGACCTCCTACCAGGACTACTGCGGTAGCTAGCTCTGCCAGTCTTCCAGTTGGCTGTCAACATAGCAGCTAGTGAGATCTTTCTAAAAACTCAAATCTGAGCTCATCACTCCCCTGCTTGCCATCTCTCAGTGGTTTCTTGTTCGTCTTGAAACAGAATCAGTGACCTTTCCCTAGCCTACCAGATCTTTCATTGTCTGGCCCTGGTCACTGTGTAGGTCTCATGGGCACCATGTTTTTCCCTCATTCTATGCCCTTCAGTGATTGTGAGTCTGCCTGCCAACTTTTCACCTCATGGTTTTTACACATGTTGTTACTACTACTTGGAAAGCTTTTCTACTACACTTCTCCTCACCCCAACTCAGATCTCAGACCAGAAGTTCCTGCCTAAGGAAAGCCTTTTCTAACACCTAAATTTTAACTTTTTCACCTCTCTGCAGCAGTTATGACATTTATCATTATATATTTATGTGATTATTTAATATGTGTTTCCCACTAGACTGTAAACTCCATGAATTTACACAATGCCTGGGACACAGGCGGTGTTTCATAGATATTTATTGAACAAAAGAAAGAAAGAATGAATAAAATGAGCAGAGAATAAACAGAACCAGAATAGTTTGGCTGAGACTCCTGGCTAGATATTTCCTAGTATTAGAAGGAAGTTAAAAAAAATAATAATTTCATTATATCATGTAATTTAAGTTTGATTATGGCTGAAAGAGGTTGCTTTATTTTCCAACAATTTATTTTGGAGATCAACGTAGGCACAGAGAGGTGAAGTAATTTGCCCAGAGTATGCAGCTAATCAGTGTCAGATGTCTTTGTTGTGACCTTTGAAGTGTGTGTAGGGAGAAACATATATACAATATTTTCATAACTCTGCAGGGCATCTTTGGTGTGCTGAGTCCTGTAGAAGCTGAATAAATATTTGATAATATTGATGTTGTCATGTCTGCATTTTAAAGTGTTTTTTGAGAACATGTATTGCTGTTTTTTCTTTTTGTCTACCAATGTGTTCAGAATTGGATTGGACGACAATCTAAGAATAAACAGTTTATGGCCTAAAGATTTGTGTGTCCTGAAAGATGGTGGCCATAGAAGCAGTTTGTGTTTTACTTCCACCAGAACCAGGCAAGGGCAACCCTCCTAATGTTCTTGGGGTCTGAGGATAAGGAATGCTGTTTTGGATCTCTAGCTTGTCAGCAAGGACGGTATATGCAGTTATCAAGCTCCAAAAATGCCTGTACACAGATGCAAAACACCTAGAGCTGTGTGATGAGTTGATGTCCGAAATCTCCCAAACTGAGAAGAGACACAAGCAGTTCCACAATCCTCCCTCCTAGATTCTGTGACTCCGTTAAGTGTTAAAAATTCCCTGGCATGTGAAATTACCTCTCCTTTTAAGTTCTCTAATAATGTGCAGCCTCTGCAAGCCTCAGCCAGCACCCGAGCTGGGTAAGACTAAATAAGCTTCTGGAGGTGCTTGCCTGACTGCTGGGCTGCCTCCCTGGCCGTGCCTGGGTCCTGGAGTAGCCCCTTTTGTGGTGTGAGGCAGCATTTTTGTCCTGCAGGTACAGTAGGTACTGGATTAAACAGGTCTGCTATTGCAGACAGACACCAGGCACCGTTCTAGCACAGAGCTGTGTTTGGATTGGAGTTTCCAGGGCCTTATCAGGAGCCACCCCTAGTGACACAGGCAGTGCCAGAACTAACTTTGACTTTCACTCTTCGCCAAGGGCTTGCAGAACACCTTAAAGGAAAAAAGATGGAGGCGCTTAGAGTTCAGATGTTCATGCCATGCTCCTTTGAAAGCTTATATCTGTAAGTGAAGTTTTATTCTGGAAATAATCCCGGGACCACTTAATAGGAGCAGTTTTTTGTTTTTTATTTTTTTTAATGGGGAGGATAGAGGAAAAGAAGGTTTTATTGGGAGTTAAAAATACTGAAGCTGTTACTTCTGACTGTGCCTTTAATCAGCTTCAGCTATAACCTCTGGTAGGTGGCTATGACAAGGATAACAACTAATTTGGGGGTGGAGGTGGGGGTGGGAGATAGAAATGCTAGCCCAATATCTTTGCCCTCTCCTTTAAAATGGAATGCTGGTCTTAAGTTAATAATGACAAAAATACCCCGACTGCTTAAAAAATCTGACTTAGAGCAGAGCTTGATTTATGATTGCAAGATAGACTGCAGCCCAGCTTTGCTATGAATAAAACAGGATTTTCTTCAGGAAAACAGTGTGCTTAATACAGTAGTAACATTTGTCAAAACTCTCCCATTGTAAACACTTTGAATTTTTGGTTTCTCCTTTTTTTTTTTTTTTTTTTCTGAACTGTGGAATGGTAACAGTTGCATTAATGAACATCTCCTTTGCATTCTTGTATATTGATTTTTTTCTCTTGGAGCGGAAAACAGGCATCCAAACATCAGAATTATCTGCCTGGCATATAAATGTGGAACAAGTTTAAAAACTGGCAATTTCAAGGAAATATTAAAATGGAGAAATACTAAACAGAGAATAGTTCCCCCCCCCCACCTCTTTTAACATTTACTTTCACTGTTAGGCGATAAGATTTGAAAACAATACTAAAAGCTGTGTCCCCAACTGAATAGGCATTCAAGCAAATCAACTTATGCAAAAGCCACCTCTGGAGCTTAATAATTATTTACTGAACGTTCCTGGGTCATGGGAGAGGTTCTGATTAAGTCAGAAAGGCATTATGTTCAGCAGCTTGTGAAGGTGTGTTTAAAGACAGCAAGAATAATGGAAAAATACTAGATGTAGCAGACCTATATTTAGAATTTGATTCTTAAATATATATATATACAATTCCCATAAGTTTAAGTGTGGGCTAAAGTTCATCATTTTCAGTAGATACATCTTTAAAAGGTTTTATAAAAGGTAGTTTTAAAAAATGATTTCTAATTTCTTGAGCTTTTATTTCTGCTGTAGTTTGTTTTAATAGATACTTTACATTTTTTTCATTCTTTATGTCATTAGAACAGGTTAATTACCTCTACAAAATGTTAGAGCATTTTATGAACAAAGTATAAATAATTATGTATTTAAAATGTCAGTATTCTGGAAATGTTGTAAATTTTTGCCTTATACATGAGATAATAGCTGGGGAGATGATGTCTACTTTTTGTGCTTCACTCTCTACAAGAATCTATAACTTACTAATTTTTTTTAATATTAGTAATGGATTGCATAAACAAATGAAACTTACTATTCTTATGCAACATACAAATGGTAGTAATGTCAAACCTGAATTTATAGCCAAATCAATTCTCAATTTTGAATTTATTTTTTTAGTTAACTAAAATATTTGTCATAAAAGCATACTTCCCTTATACACTTTCAGAATGAAATTCTTAGCAAGCATGTTTGACAAAACTTGTTCACTGAGTTATTGCCCATTAACTTTTTTGTGCCTGTTCTTTTAGTAGGGCACACACTGTGAATTAATTGTTTTGTATTTTCCTTTAGGATAGAAACAGTACATGATTGCAGAAGGCAGCATTCTAGAGTTTTGGCTGCCTAGAAAGTAACTTGTTAGCTTTCACTAGTTTTTAGATATTAAGATGTTCAGGCTGAGCGTGGTGACTCATGCCTGTAATCCCAGGACTTTGGGAGGCCGAGGCAGGTGGATCACGAGGTCAGGAGATGGAGACTGTTCTGGCTAACATGGCAAAACTCCATCTCTACTAAAAATTTGAAAAATTAGCTGGGTGTGGTGGCGTGCACCTGTAGTCCTAGCCACTTGGAAGGCTGAGGCAAGAGAATCACTTGAACCCGGGAGGCAGAGATCAGCTCACTGCACTCCAGCCTTGGGGATAGAGCAAGACTCCATCTCAAAAACATACAAAAAAAGATGTTCAGAGGATACCATTTCAGGAATTAAAATGCAGTCTAGAAGAATTCATTGCCTCACTTTTACTCATTATTGTTTACATGGTTTGAGAGAACCATGCTAAGTATTGTACTTGTATTAACACATGTAATTCTCACAACTGCTCTAGGAGGAAAATACTTCTTTCCACCCCCATTTTGAAGCGAGAAAACAGGCTTGGACAGTTGAAAAATCATGCCCACGTCATACAGCTAAGAAATGACAAGGCTAGGAATTTGACCCAGGGATCCTGGCTTCAGGGCTTAGTGCTATTATGTTGTGGTCTATGGATTTTCACTTAAGATTCTAAATGAATCAATATTTCTTCCTCTGCTTTTTTATCTAGTGGGTTTCTTCTATCACCAGATTTCAGAATTACCAAACTATAACTCATTTGAGTTTTTGAGGGACCAGGATTGGTCCTGATGCCATGAATTTTGTCTGTCAGGTGTATTTCCCTGAGTCCAAATCATTATTGATTATAAGACAGCTATTGGCTGGGCGCAGTGGCTCACGCCTGTAATCCAAGCACTTTGGGAGGCTGAAGCAGGTGGATCACGAGGTCAGGAGTTCAAGACCATCCTGGCCTGTTAACATGGTGAAAACCTGTCTCTATTAAAAATACAAAAATTAGCCAGGCATGGTGGCATGTACCTGTAATCCCAGCTACTAGGAGGATTGTTTGAACCTGGGAGGCAGAGGTTGTAGTGAGCTGAGATCGTACCACTACACTCCAGCCTGGGGGACAGAGCAAGACTTTATCTCAAAAAAAAAAAAAAAAAAAAAGACAGCTATTTGGGGGATAAATATCTTCGTTGATTATAAAATCTCTTCTGACTTGGGAAATTTTAACATGTGGTGGGAAAGTGCCTCTTAGAATTAAGGAACTGTAGTAAATCCCCAGAGCCCAGAGTTCTCCGTCTCTGGATGATTGAAGCAAATGGTTTGAATAAGGGTGTGCCGACTCTAAGGTTCTAGTATTATTTGATTCTATTAGGTAGAGTGTTTGTTAGGAGAGAGACACCAACTTTACACCCTGAACAAATATTTATTTGGTTCTGTGTGCTGGGAAACAATATGTGAATAAAACATATAAACATCTCTGCCCTCCTACAGCAGATTGGACTAGGTCATGAAGGACCAGGCACATACCAGTTTCATCCCTAAGTCCGGCCCTCATTCAGGATGGCTTCTGAAGCTCCAGCCAGAGCAGCCAGATAACAGAAGACATGGTGGCAGAGGGTTCAGAGAAGGGGATCATTCGAAGGAGAGTTTCTTCAGCTGCTTCTAATACTCAGCCGTGTTTGGAAACAAATACTAAAACATTCCAGATTATCTGTTTGTTTAGCAGGCGAGCTGGGACATGAGCCCACGTACGCCTCTCATTCTTAGGCCAGAACACTTTCCTCCATGCCTGAGAAAATTCATATTCCATTCCCCACCTGCAGTAAGCCTGACCAGATGTCTGGAGAGCTGTTCTTAAACTGAATTCAGTATGTTGGATGGAATCAAATGGAAAGGACTACTCACTCCTGCCAAAGGGGCTATGAAACCACACAAACACATCTATCCAGAAACTGCCCATGGCTCTTTATGGGTATAGCACAACTGCTTTATCATAAATGAAAGGAACCAATAGACTGTATCTATAGGACCTGCCTCCCCTTTGGGAGGTACTATGAGGTGGGTCATACGAGACCCCTCCATTTCATATGACCCACCTCACGACACCCCCCACCCCATCTCCTTCTCCAGCTGAGGATCCCACAGTCTCCTAAGATGTAAAATTTAAGTTATTTTGAAATGGGCTCTTACTTAGAACTCCAGAAAACAGTTTCAGTGGCATTCTTGGGGTTGTCTTAGAAGACTCTTGAAGATCTTTGTTCTTTCCTATTTTTCTTCACCTAGAACCATCATGTAGATGTATAAATTTGATCTGTGTGTTGTGCTATAGTACAGTTGCTATAGTCAGTTGTATTTGAATTAATAAAAAATTATCAGGCAAAAAAAAAAAAAGATCAGTCTGTTTCACCACAAAAAGAAATTCTTAAGAAATGGATATATATTTTTAAATGGCAGTCTGTGAGTGTCTAACATTTCAGAGTGATTGGCACTTCTGTTATTTACTTAAATCTTACTGGCAAAACTTAGCATGTAGCCAGGCTAGCTCTGAAAAGCTTGGAAATATTGTGGGTGGGAGTGTGCCTAATCAAAACAAAGAGAAAATAGGAAAATAGATGGTGCTAGGTTTCTTGAGTTGTAGGTCTTAGGCTGAAACTTTGACTTTTTCCCCAGTATTACTGATATTTTAAAAAATGTTACAAAATCAGCTGTAGTATTGCAGTTACATCAAATTGGCTTAAACAAAAATAGAGTTTGGTTGGCCCTTACAAAGTCACTGTCCAGGGCTATCATGGCTTCAGGGATGGTTTGATCCAGATGCTCAATGCCATATAAACATTGGCTCCCTCTTTCTTCTTCCTTCTCCTTAGTCCTCTGTTCTTTCGTTACTGTTTCCTTCAGTTTGCCTTTCTTCTTAGATAGATACAGGAAATTCCAGATTTATATCCTACCAGCGTTTCAAACCTTAGTATAAAGAGAATCATTTTAGCCTAATAGTTTCAGTTAAAGACATGAGGATGACTCTTACTGGATTGTCTTGGGCCACAAACATATTTCTCAGTTGGTCTCTGACCAGAAGGATGGATTTCCTGCTTGGCCAAGCTCATACTTCCATGTCTGGAGGTAGCGGCAACACCATAACCTCGTGAGCTGAAAGTGAAGGAGGATGGCTCTTCGAGGTTAAATCAGGTACTTTACCAAACGAGTGGGACAGGATGCTGGGCAGCTATAAATGCCATGTTGCCACCATAAATCATTACTGCTATGTGTAAAGTTGCCTATTAAACCATGACAGGTGCACCCATTCACTGCTCCTTAGATCACAGTTTGTACTTTTGTCTTGATTTCAACACAATGTTGGAAACTTTCCATCTTGGTTGATATGTCCTAGACATGCAGTAATTGTTAAATGATGGTGGTCTAAGGCTTTTGAATCTTCTCTGATCTGCTATAATATTGTCTAGAAAAACAGCCAGAGCATGCCCTGTGATTGGGACTATTATTTGAGTACAAATAGAAGGGCTTTCTACTTTTAAAAAGTTCCTTCCAATTACTTTCACACTCATGTCTGAATTCTCTCATTACTTTGTCATTGTGTTGGATTTTTTCAACATTGCTTTTTCTTTTAAAATACTCTAAGTGGAGCATCTTGCTATGCCATATTAATTACTTTCAGGGATGAATTTTTCAAAACCCTTTAAAACATGGCAGTAAGATGTGAATGGGATTCCATAGTTGGACAGAGTAAGCAAGAATTCTAGAGTACAGTCTAGTGGAAGGAAGCTTGATATGAAAAACAGAAAACTTGAGTGTGGGGCACTTCAACTTTATCTGCTTTATAACCTTTCAATGGTCTGGCTTTCAGAGGCGATTTCTTTGAAAGGAACTGAGTGTTAGGAGTGTGCCAACCCATAGCGGCATCTGTGGAAAATGGAGATCAGTCATGGTCATAAAATGAGGAAATGGCAAAAGTCATATCCTGGGTTTAAAATATCTTTTAGTAAGAGCTTGATATTCCTCTTAGTTGGAGTATATAGAAGTGGGAAACATTTTGGTTAAAAAAAAATTTTTTTTAAATCTGCTAGTGAAAATTGCCTGGAAGAACATTGTTCATATATTACAGAGGTCTCTAAACATTTTCGATCCTTTTTCCTAGTTAATTTTTTTCAAGAAAACCTCAACACATTTTTATTTGATTTATAAATTATATATATGTGCCACTCTACTAATATATTATACCATATGTACAAAAATAAAAAATAAAAAAGATAATATAAAATGTATATAAAGAAATGTTTTAATTTTTTCTTCCTGGACCCAGGTTGTCATTTTTGGTATGGATTTTTGGAGAGTATTGATATATTGAGAACCTTATTAAGATTCTCTTTGATTTTTATCTAATCATTCATTGAGATTAGTCTTTCCTAGTACCTACTGAAGGTCCAGCTTAAACAAAAAAGTGGAGAATCCCAAATGAATATGAAACATCTCCCATGTTTAGCAGCAAATTGGAGTCTAAGTGTTAGAAAGAAAAGACCTCAGATTTTAACTTATATGTGATTGGTGGTTCTTAATTTTTAGAAAGCTTTTCTCCTTTTGTACTGTGAAATGTACAAAGCCCTGGAGATAGGAGCATTGTCTATTTCAGACACTATGATATCTTGCATGTCTAGCAGCATCTGGCCTTTCAAAAGCATTTTCCTGGGGCATGCAGGCTGTGTTTTGCAAGCCTTTGTATTTTCTCTATGCCAAAGACCTGGAGTATTTATTATCTGAGCAGCTAATGTTACCCTTAAAAAGGTGGAATCTTGGCAGATCTTCTTTCTTTTTCTTGTCAACTAAAACCCAAGTTAGGTGTTGGTGGAAGTCCAGAAGATCTCAGTGTGAAGCCAAACTGTGATATCTGGTACTTTCATATTTACATGAGTTACACTCCCAGCTATTTTAAGTACAAGGGATGATATAGTTTCTTATTAGTATTTTCTTCCGCCATACACAGTGAAAAAGTCATCCTGAATCACTTTGGAAGGAATGGAAAGTTTGAGATAACAGAAGTGCCAGTCACTCTGAAATGTTAGACACCTAGACTACCATTAAAAAAAAAATAGCCATTTATTAACTCTGATTTTTTCAGTAGGTAGCACTTTCAATAGATTCTTAAGAATTTCTTTTTGCTGGTGGAATAGACTGGTTGGGGGTAGTTCCTGTAGATTCAACCTATCGGTTTCTTTCATATATGATAAAGTAGTTGTGCTGTTGGAAGGGCTATTGGAAGTGTCTGGATAGATGTTTTTGTTCTGTCTTATAGCCTATTTGACAGGAGTAAGTAGTCCTTCCCCTTCTATCCCATACAACATGTTGAATTGAGCATCAGAGGAACTCTTCAGACCTCTGGGAAGGCTAATTGGAGGTAAGAAATGAAATGTGAATTTTCTCAGACATGGAAGAAAGTATTCTGGTCTAAGAATTAGAGATATGGGTTCATGTCCCAAGTCGACTATGCAAATTGGTGATCCTGGGTATTTTACTATTAGCTTCCAAACATGGGAATCAGCCAAGTGTCAGAATCAGCTGCAGAATTTTTGTAGACATATTGATTCCTGGGCCTTACCTAAACAAATCAGAATTTCCAGGAATGAGCCTGGGCATTTCTATTTGAGGCAAAGTTCTCAGCTAATTTTTTTTTTTTCAGCTAGCCTTTTGCATTTTGAAACTCCTGTAGCTTAACCCATCCATGACATAGCTTTCTCCTTTGCACAGGAGGTTAATGCTGTTGAACCTTCCTGTGTCTCTGCTGTGCATAAATAAACCACTGTGCTTCTTCCTGGACATAAATAAATTGTACATCAGTGCAAGTGAGTACTAGGCTTTGAGCTCTGTCAACCAAATGACTATAATGAAGATTATTTTTTTATTGCAAAAATGGTACAATTCTTACTTTATGGCTCTTGAGAGATTTGCAGAACAAATTGTCTTCTCTCTCCATCCCTGCAAAAGTTTCTTGAGTTCTGTCATTTAAATAGATATTGCCTAAACTTTACAAGACATATCTTCTGTGGTCCAAACTTGCACATAGGCATATGAAAAGTAGATTCCTTGTATCCAAAAGAAGCGGCATGTTCATGGTTTAATATTATTATTTTTACTACTAATTTTTGAACTGTGTTCCAGTTTATTGGACCGTGTTTCAGTCGTTGTGCTAAGCTTTTTATATCTATTAAAAATTTTAATCCTCACCACACTGCTGAGAGGCAGATGTATTGCAAAGTGCAGAGTAGATTAACTGGGTCACAGTCACAGGTTACTGCACAGAGCTGGAATCTACCTGAGGAAGGGAAGACAGGAAATGCAAAGAAAAGTATAGCGGTTCCTTCAGCGTCTCCAGGTTTCTACTGAGACCAGAGTACTACCTTAGAGGACTGTGATATTGAGACCAAAGACCAGTATCTATGAGATAATAAGAGTATTGGCATCACTGTCAAAGGTGAGGGTTGGGTAGACAGATATTTGGATGCTGCGGCATTGAATTTAATGGAATTTCTGATATTGTTAAGTGTCTGATGAAGATAGTAGAATAAACCATTGGGATTTAGTTTATGCCAGGTGGTTCAGAGTCCATGTCCAATACACCTGTACCATCATAGAGAAGAGGGAGGCTTTGAAGGTTCCAGCCGCTGTGCTGAGCACTTTAATTTAGTGAACATTAACTGACCCAATCCCTGCAGCACATTAAAGTGTTGGGTTTTGGAAAAGCCCAGAGAGGTCAAATGGCTCATTAAAGGTCATGCTGCTCAGCAGTGACTGAGCTAGCACTTGAGTCCAATCAGTGGCCGTCCTCCTTGAGCTCTTGTTGACTAATTCCAAGTTCTCAGGGGAGTTTCATGCCTGGCTTCAGTGATGCCAGTACATGCCAGTAAAGGCATTTGTCTCTCTGCCGATTGGCTTTCAAAGGGTGCTTTCTGATGGTGAGATGCACACCTTCCCACGTGGAACTGGATCAGAGTTCTGTAATCTAAGTAATTGACTTAATTTTAAGGCATCTCTAAAGAATTATGTGACTGTGGCATTAAACCCTATGAGATTAGAAACCAGGTATTCTCAGCACCTGGCAATAACTATTTATTGAATAAATGACCTTTACATAATCCGATTAAAAGGAATCAGACTCATGGAATTAGGATTATCTAGCGAAGATTCAGCTTCCTGGCCTGGGATGAGTTCAGTTAGCTTTTAAAATTAAATACATTTGGACATCTCTCCTTGTGTATCATTAGTAGGTTTAGCATTACGTCCTTATTTTAAAAAATAAGCGTTGTTGCCACTCGTAAGGTTCTCACATAAACCTCAATTTGTTGCTTAAGACATTGTGCTCATTTGTCCTGCTAACATGACATGCAGATATCATCATTTTTGTCTAGAAGGTGATAATTGCAGATTCAGTTACTTCTAAGAGAAAGAGATGTTTAGAAGATTGAGAGCAAAGCTGAGAATCTGGGAGTCATCTTTAACAACGTGGAAATATCCCGCAGGGAGTGTGTGCCATGAGGCGACTCTAATGTTTCCTTTGCACTTCTGGGCTTTTTGGGGGAAGATATATTAAAACACTGTCAATTAGCTGAGCTGTGCTATATTTATAGAAATATAAAACATATATTTGCTTTATTTTTAGTGGGGTTTCTTTTTATTTATACTGGTCTACTTCATACACATTTTTTTTTTTTTTTTTTTAGAAAGGGTATTTCAGAAAATGCTTTCAGGGATGTTGCTGTCGACTTTCACGTATGAAGCCTTAGTGCGGTTGATAACTAGAAATTTTAATTTAAGATGTCTGAAGAATGCTTTACTGTTAATTGAAAGGATTTTTTCCCCAGTATCACAGCCAATGACTCGTCTTGAGCAGCTAATTAGTGCGATTATTCCACAGCTGCATTTGCTACAGCACAAAGGTTTGCTCCTGTTTTTATCAAAAGGATCAGTCTCTCTGGGAATGTTTTAACCTGACAGGCTTTGAATAGTAAGGCTGCTTATTTATTTATTTATTTATTTATTTTTAGATAACCGTCCCCCCTTAACCCCCACTGTGCCCCTCATCACAGCTCTCCTTCTTTTCTTGGCTTAGGAGGGTACACTTGAGCTTTGAACACATACTCTAAAGTGGGAAAATATATTTTCTTTTTATGCTCTTTTTGTGAGCTGTATCAAGTGAATAGATATTTTGAGTAGAGTAACAGCCAGATGCCCTTAATATGTGGATGAGTATATGATATTAAATAATAAGCAAGGTATTAACATTGTTCGATTTGTGTGTGTGTGTGTGTAGAAAATGTAGGAAAACATGAAGGAAAGAGAAATTGTGTTTTCTGGAATGCTGAGCACTTCCAAGAGTGCCGATGTGCTGGATACAGCCACCACTTTCCCATCGTATTGTCAAAATGTTGTCTATGTTGGATTCTGTCTCCTTCCTTCTAGCCAAATGGTGATTTTGATCACTCAAGTCTTTTCTTCATGTTCTTAAATTAGTATCTAGAGGCATATATTCTGCCATTGAAAAAATACTATGATTTTAGGGGAGAAAATGATAGAAATATAAAATTACCTGTAATTCTGTTCTCACTCTGGCAACTGTAATGATCTTTGCACATTCCTTACTAATCATTTTGCATATTTGTATACATGCATTTTAAATTAGAATGTAAATATACTTTTGAACCCTACTTTTAAATTTACTCTTGCAGCATACATTTCCCACTTTGCTCTGTAGTTGTGCAGTTTAAAGAAAAAATAGGTAGTATTTTATTGACTTCATGTATGATAATATACTAAACCATTCTCATAATCTGGGGCAAATTTTTGATGATTCAAATATTTTCCAGTTTGTAAAGAGCTTTATAATATCAGTTGTTGCAAGTTTAAGTTATTAGGAAAATTGTCTATCACAACATTTCTGAATCAAATTGTATGAACAACTTTTTAGCTTTTTGGTAATGTTGTTTTAATATATACAAGCAATGGTGTAGAGTAACATTATCCTTACACTTGTCATGGGCAGTTTGTTTAAAAACAAACAAGTAAGCTAAAAACCTTGGATCTTATCTTAAATCTTATTTTGTACCTGGCTTTTCTAAGTTCATTATATTGTGTAGTTTTATTCATGTCAGTAAATATATTTTTGCACTGTTTTGAATGGCTGCATCATGTTACATTATGATTCTCTGACAATTTACTGAACTGATTTCCTGTTGTGAAAATAAGTGAACTGTTAAATTGTTATTGTGTAGTTTTTCTGGGATAGTGTGAGGGTAGAACCAACACTTCTTCATTCCCTAGCATTTTGTTACCTTCAGAGTTTGAAGTTTTTGTCTTTAAGGAGTTCATGAAGAAGGTCAATGATATTAGGGCTTTATTTTACCTTGTATTGGAAAATAAAAGATAATACTAGAGTTTACACTCAGGGAAGGATGTTCAAAGTATAAATACTTACCTTGAAGCATGACTTTCTCAAGAGTGAATATTTTCTCAAATGTTCCTTTTCTTCTGTTCCAGGTGCTAAGGCTTTGAACTGTTGACGTAAACAGAGATGTTAAAAAAAACACACACACACATAAAGAGAAATAAACAATGAAACATTTTCTAGATATAATAATAGTGAAAGCAAACATTTGTTGAGGCAGTGCTATATGGTACTCACTATTCTAGGGGATTTATGTGCCTTGCTTTATTTGATCCCCCCAAATCCCTAGGAAGTAGGGCTTTAAAATATACATGATGCAATAGAAATTTTAAAAGAACACCTCTCACCTTTATAAATGGTAAGTGGGTAGAAAACTATTGTTATCCTTCTTTTCCAGATATGGTAACCAAGGCAGAGAGAGGTTTAATAACTTGATATCATATTTAGGAAAACCATATTTAGGAAAATTAGGAAGTCTTTTCTTTTTAATTTGTGAGTAGAGTTTCAGCATTTTTAATAATTTTGGGTAGAGTGAATACCAAAACCATTAGAAGTAGTCCTCATGGGGAATGCACAGAGAACACATAGTAACAAAGTAGAGGGCATGCCAAAGTGAATCAGAAGAAAAGACGGCACAAAGAAAACCAGGCAGAGAAGTATTGGCTTGTCAGACCAGCTTGTCTTCTGCCCCCTTGCCCAAAGACTGAGGTCGAGTTCAGTGTTAACATTCTGGCCCAAGTGCTTCCTTCATTAATTATTTTTACTTCGCATATCTTAGAAAAGTTTCCTCTTGACAAAGCTCACCTTTGTTTTAATCAATTCCTTGTTAGTAAACATTTTAGTCATCTTCAAAGAACTTAGATAACATGTAGGAGTAGTTATTTGGTTAGATTCAGTTGTACAAAAAAGCAAATCAAGCAATTTATTTTTAAATGTGGAAATTTGGGTGCCATTAAGATGCTTTGCTTCTTGGCAGTGCATATGGCGGCGCTATATTTGGTGGTGATGAGTAGTGTGCAGCATAAAATGTCAAAAAAAAAAAAATTAAGCCGCCTGATAAAAATGCCTAGATGCAATCAAGCTGACTTATTTTAATTCAACTACTAATGACTTAAATCCTGTCACCTCTTGATTTTCAATTATGTGGAGTACCATTCCGTGACTTGATTATATTTGCACAGACTCATTTTATAGTTTGGTGCAATTTAGGATACCCCAAAGTGCAAATGGAGGGTCTCATTAGGAAACTAAATGTATGCCTTTTGGTTTTCCCACAGCAGTTCCGCGGAGCATCCTGGGGCCTCCAAGCCTCCGATAAGCTCCTCCAGTATGACATCACGCATCTTGCTACGCCAGCAACTCATGCGTGAGCAGATGCAGGAGCAGGAGCGAAGGGAGCAGCAGCAGAAGCTGCAGGCGGCCCAGTTCATGCAACAGAGAGTGCCTGTGAATCAGACACCAGCCATAAACGTCAGTGTGCCCACCACCCTTCCCTCTGCCACCCAGGTGCCGATGGAAGTCCTTAAGGTATGTGAGTGTCGCTCTGGTTGGTTAGACCAAACTCTCTTCTATTTTCCATTTGCTAGGTGTTCTGTATATCTGAATGTGTATTTCCGTTAGAGTGGCCCATCAGAATTATATTTGAAAGCTCCAACTCCCTTAATTTTTACATGGCTTTACATTTTAAAAGAAGAATGCAAACGCATTGTAACTGTAATAGTAAACCTCAATAAATGGTGGGAAAGAGTCAATGTTCCATGAGAAATTGCAAGTAGGAATACGTGTTTGTTGTAATGACATCTGTCTTTGGGAAAGTTTCAAAACATAAGAGTTATCTGAGATCGGCCCCTTCTAATAACTTGTGTATCTTAAATATTTTTTCTTAAATACCTTCCATAGCCACTCTTTAATTTTCTTTTTATTTAGTATGTAATATTGGTTGTAGAATCTGACTCTTTTAGAAAGCTCTTCAGATATAAGACTGAAGAAGAGCTTTCTGAGCTTTAATAACCAGACTACATAATCCTTTTACTGAAGTGAGCTGTCTGCTTTGGGTCTCTTTGATTTCTTGCTAGAGTAGAAACTGCAGGAGCTTGTTAGCATCATTCTATTAGGGACATATAGCTTCCTAATTACTAGGGAAAATTGTAACAAGTCTAAGAATAGAATTCCATCTCACACATGTGTCTTCCACATCACATAGGGAGGTACTCCTTGTTTAAGGATAAACATTTCAGTTTTTAAATATGACTGATTCAAGGAAAGTTGAAAGTAGGGAAACTTCCTTATTTTTATTTTTTTAATTTTATTATTTACTCACCTAATTGATTCATTCCGAAAAGTCTCAAGTGTTACTGTTCATTAAACAATGTGAACTTTACAGGCTGGTGATTCATTATTAGTTTTTGCATTCGTTCATGTGCACAGAAAAAACATCTCCCACTATTTAAAGTTTACTATTAAAGTAAATAGAGAGACGATGTGTTATAATCAGGAATCAATCTGTGAACCTTACCAGGAAGTAGGAAAGAGGTTCTTTAAAAAACAAATCAAGAGTCAGTTATGTTTTAGTTGTGAAGACTTTAAATGTGGTGATGATGAAATAATGGAACTCGGATGAAGAAACCAACTGAAATTGGGTTAGGGCAAAAAAGATCCAAATGGTTTAGCATAAAATTTTACTCTAATGTGATTGTTTGAAATTCTGAATATGGCCACAATTAATGGATTTTTTCCCCTTTTTTTAACTCCTCAATTAACCCAAGATTTTCTCTTTGGAATTGATGACGCATTGAATCTTTCTGTTTTGCTTGCGTGAAAATTGATGATCACTATTTGAGTTTTTATAAATTTAAGTATTATTTAAGATTTAAGTTGTTGTCTCATGTCTGCAGGAGTGTAATTGTTTTGTGTATACCTTAGGTTATTTAAAATTTTATGAGTTAAATAGTAATAAGATGTGGAGAAATATGTCTATTTTATTCATCATGATAGTTTACTTTTTAAATTTCAAGGGCAAATTTTGGAAGAGTTGTTGTGGATTTGGGCTAGTAGTGGTTTACATCCAATTGAAGGTAATGTTTGATACCATGTTAAAGTATATTTATTAAAATTAGTATTCCTGTTAAGGCAGCTACGACTGATAGAAAGGAAATAACTCAAATGAAAATGTGTTGAAACATCATTTTCTGATTATCTTAAAAATGTGCATAATTTCTAAATGTTTTTATCACTTTATATTAGTTTTGAAAATGATTAAAATTGAAATCTACATTAAGTTGTTTGAATAACGTAACAATTTTTTTATATGTTGCTGTGTCCTGGTAACACTGGATTGAGCTGCAACCCCTAACTTAGGTATGCCAGAAAAATGTCCAAAGTTAAAGCACAAATAAATCGTTACAACTGGAAGACAGACTGTAACTAAAAATAAGTATTTGGTAAATTTCTCTTTTATATTGAATACAGTTCATGTCTGTTTAACTTTTGCTTTTTTATACTTCAGTTATATAAACTAGCAAACTATATCATATAAATAAAAATAAAGAATTATTGGCATAACTATATGGTTAAGTTTGATAGTGATTTAGGCAAACTTTAGTATCCTTAAATTAAGAAACAAATAAGAATATATTATTTCACTAAGGTAATATTTTAAGAAAATAAAATAACATTTTAAAAGAATATCATATAAGTGATTGCTTCAGATACTTAAAGACTAAGGACTTTATAAAAATAGTTGGCAGTTTCAAAATTTTGTGTATAAAAGTATTATGAAACATTATAGAAAGATAAGTGATAGAAAGGTGGTTATTTTTTTCTTTTTTATAGTTTTCAAATCATAAGCTTAGTTTTATGAAGTAAATGGTTAATAGCAAAACAGTTAATATGCTTAATCTTAGACCATTTAATTCTCCATGAATATATATTTTCAAAGAATGGTAATACCACATATACAAATTGAGTGCATTATGATACAGATTATATTGAATAAGTATTTTCTCATAGAATAGCCTGAGCAAATTCATTTAATTTTTAAAGTTTTAACGTGCTGAAACAGAACATACCTACTTCTCAGTGGAGGTAGATGTATGCAGTTAGTCACACTAACATGCACTAAAGAATCTGGTTAAATCTCTCCATCTCCCAACTTGTTTATAAGAACCTGAGAGAAGAAAGGTCACAGTTTAGTTTTCATACCCGCCCAAAGTTAAGTTACTAACATTCTACTGTCTGGATGAATGACTGATTTCAAAAAGCTAAAGCAATGTTTTCAGGTTAATCCCTTTCTTTGACAGAGTTAAAGTTAAAATATGAAGATTTATAAGGCATGTTTAAAAGTTACTGACATCTGGTAAACTTAGGACTAGTCAGATTTGGGGTTAGAGGTAGAAAATCTGCATCACTAATTCCTCAACACATGGTCGTTATGCAGTGAGTAAGTTCATGAATCTTTGTAGGATTAGCCTCTGGTTTCTATATTGATTTAATAATATATGAATTTTTCTCCACATTGATTTTCATTTTGGTGGACATGGAATGATTAGTCTTATTGCTATATATTTACATAGCAAAGATATTCTCCACGTTTCTTAGGAACAATCTTACCCAATTGGGTATTGTAATTTAAGGATGCTCTTTTACCGTAAATTAACCAACACCTGGAGTGCATAATGCATTTTTTTGTAGTGGGAATACAGTTTGTATTTTGAATTGTGAATTAACAACAACAAAAAAAGTCATCAAGAACCATTAATGGAATCAGTTTCTTCCACAAGTGGGTTTTGTTGACATGCAAGTAATACAAACCTGAAGTTTGAAATTTGATGTAGATTTTTTTCATAAAATAAAAAAGAGTAACTGTGAACAGACCTGTAGACCAGTTCAGCCTTATTGCTAAAGCATCATGGTACAAGCCACCGAGTTAATCATTTGCATAGGCATCATGCATCTGTTTTCATGGTTTTGTCTCTCTGACATTGATGAATTATAAAAACACTTGGTTGCTCTCATCCTGGACTGACAAGTTAATCAGGATTTCTTCCCCCACTATCTCCCAACATGGACTCTGACAGTTGATAGCTTCAAAACATTAGTTTACAGCTTGAAAATGTTTCTCTGTTCAGAAATCTGAAGGGAGTTGCCAAGGATTCCCCACTACCACTCTCTCTCCTTCCCTTCCTTTCACCTTGAAATTTAAAATTTCAAAGGCAAAGGCAAAGTGTCTTCTCTGGAACAGATTGTCCATTGAATTTTTCTGTTCTGCTTAAGAGAAAGGTTACGTGCATTTTAAAAAGAAAAGATTTTTTTTTATTACTTTAGGGTATTTCTCAAGTACTTTGAAGAAATTTATTTTTAAATTCCCTTTTCTCCAAATCATCTCAAGAGTTGGGCAAATTGCTCTGTAATTAGTGATGATGCTTGCTGTTTGTCAAATACAGAAGCACTTTTTCTGGGCTCCTCTACATTGTAAACTAAATTTACTTGGGTGTTTATTTGGTGGTTATCTCATCAAAGTTGCCTCTTGTTTGGATTCAGATTCTAGCGAAGTGGGCTGGAAGTCCTGCTCCTTGTCACCCTGTTTCAAGAACTGACATTCCATATTTCACTAGTGAGTGGAAGAGTTGATGACTGAACTGCTGGTCTTTGTAAATTATGGAATCTGCATGGAGTAGAATTTTCAAGGTGTGATTTATTTTTTAGGTAGAACACAGAAACATGAAAATGTGTGTGTGGAGTTACAGGTGGATTGGTGGGCTACAGATTGGCAGAAGGGACTTCTCCCACAGCCTACCCTTAGATTTTGTTTCAGATTTATTTAGCCAGGAATACAGATCCTAAATAGCACCACAGTGGCTGCAAGAAGCCAGAACAGATATAGTTTGTCTCGGATCAGCTTGCCTTGGTCCCTTCAGTTAGGGGATCTCTTGCTAGAGGTGTTATTCTCACAAGATGAAGACCTGCTGTGTCTGAGATTTCTTCTAATAGCACAATTCATTCACACATGGACCAGCATACACTTATGTCCTCTATAGTGTGACTTACACAAACAACCTGTCAGCCTTGATTTCAAGGATCATTCATAAATATTGGTTCCTTTTGTTTTTGAATCAATGTTGGTGTTTCAGGGAGAGAAAGGGACTCAGATTTCAGGTTCTACAAACAACTCTTCATCCTCCCAGAAACCTCATTTCCCTGCAGAATCTGAATCATTCAGTGTCACACAAAAGGTAATTTTCTCTCTCTTTAAAACTCATGTTATTGATTTTTTTAAGTTGCAGACAATACTTGTTAACTTTTAACAGATTTAAACAGTGCAGCAAAATAATTCAATATCTTACCCTGCCTACCACCACCTCCCTTCCATCATGTTCCCTGGAAGGAACTGCAGTTAACAGTCTAGGGTGCAGCCTTCCTGATATTTTCTGTTTTCCAACCCTGTCACCAATTGCCTTTTATAGGAGTGAGGTCTGAAGAAATATATTAGGCGGGTTTTGTCAGGTAGATATAAACCCTTTATTTTTCTTTCTTCATGTTTGCAAACAGAAAAAAAGAAATATAATTTTTTTTCCTTCTGGGTTGTCTCTAACTTTGAGAATCCTGCTTCAAGCTCCAGTCTTCCCCATGTGGAGTAAGGACTTCTCACTCTGTGTCTGGAGAGCAGTTTGATTGGTTCAGTGTACAAGCGTATACCAGCTTGCACGGCACCGAGTGGCGGCCCTTTTGCTTCCCAGGCTGCTTTATAAACACTTGTGGGTGAGGATTTAGTGATCTCAGCGCTGGCATAAGAAAGTGCTCCACAGAGTTGTCTTACTTGGTAAAGTCAAACTTAACACAGGCTCAGTAGTGCAAGAATCACAGTAAGTGCTTGTAGATTAATGTTGGACTTGGTTTTTCTGTCTGCACTGCTTTTAGTGGCTAGTAGCTAGTAATGAAATGTTGGCTGAAGAAAGTCATCTTTGCTTAAATTTTTAGGTTTCATCTACTTAAAAGAGCAGACCCGTGGGACCAACTATCTGAAACAAAATATTCAGCCTTTACACAGCTAAGCCTATGAATTAATCCCAGTTTCTGAAAACATTGACATTTCAGCTCTCATTACAAGTTTATTTGGCAATATTGGTACAAAATGGAAATGATTCCTCCCTTTATGACCACAAGGGCATTTTCATGTAACTGAAGGGTTTTGTACAACAGAATCTGGGTGTGATTTTATCAGGTTGTGGGTAAGGCCTGATGTACCTGGTGGATACCTGACTAGTAGCTAGCAACGAAATGCTGGCTGACATGCAGCATGGTGCCCCCTCTTTAAGTAGGAGAATCTTTGCCATCTTCTCCATGAGCCTCTTTGCAGTCATTAAATTCATCCCTTGGGTTCCCGTGAGAAGAGACACCTGTTCGTCTCCTCCTTGTTTTCTCCTGTTATAGGAGGCTATACTGATAAGTGCAGTCTCCTTTCATTTACAGTTCTCATAATTCCATACTGCTGGAGGTGGAGGTAGATCGTAAGGAAGATATTAAGGTCTCGGGCCTAGAAGTGAGGGCTAAAAATTGGAGTGGGCCTAGTGTCATCTGGCTCTGAAATGGTAATTCCTTTTTTTTTTTTTTTTGAGACCGAGACTCGCTCTGTCACCCAGGCTGGAGTGCAGTGGTGTGATCTTGGCTCACTACAACTCCTGCCTCCTGGGTTCAAGTGATCCTCCTGCCTCAGCCTCCTGAGTGGCTGGGATTACAGGCACCCGTGACAATGCCTGGCTAATTTTTGTATTTTTAATAGAGACAGGATTTCACCATGTTGGTCAGGCTGGCCGGTTTCAAACTCCTGACCTTGTGATCTTTCCACCTGGACCACCTAAAGTGCTGGAATTACAGGCATGAGCCACCACGCCCAGCCAGTAATTTCTTTTTTAATATGATGAGACCAGTAGAGCATTCATCCTCAACAGGGGGGGAATCACTTCCCACAGTAGGGCAAAAATGGATTGCTGGAGGACAAAAAAGTCTTAGATGTTACAATGGTTTATAAACTTCCAAAGCCCCAGTACAAAAACAGATAAACAGTATATATGTCTTTTAAAATTTCATAGTGATGGGATGAAGGAGAAGCAATTAGGGGAAAAATGTCTAAAAAGGTGTTTTATTGAGATACTAATGAATAAAAGATTGAGAAACATTCCTGCAGGGGAACCAGTATCTTTCCCAATCTTTTGTGTTTTGCTTAGGGACCATTTATGGAGGCTCCTGTAGATGTGATGCCTATAGGTCGGCTAGTCTGTATCTCTCCAGGAGAACTGTTATAAGAACAGTCATGATCAGCATGTGCCAGTGTTGAGCTTTACCTGTATTGACTCATTTAATCTCACCATTGCTCTGTGAGATAGTTATTATGAGCATCCCCATTTTATAGATGCAGCAACTATCGCAAAGGGTTCAAGTAAGTTACCAGAAAGTCACCCAAGTAAGTGATGCAGTCAGGATTTGAACTCATGCAGTTGAACTCCATGGACCACTAGTGGTAGTACCTCTACTGGAGGAAGTGACCTGAGAAACGTTAGGAGGGAGAGATAGCAATGTTCAGCCTCTCAAAGGACACAGTAGCTTGGGGCTTGTAGCAAATGTTTACTACAGAGCTTCAAGCCATACCTTAAACTTTTAAGGAATTACTGATGTGAATGTGATGCTACCTAAAGCACCTTGGAGGAAGAAAGACAATTGTGCCTTCTTGACTACATGGACATTAATTATAGGATGGTGGGCTGAACACTTCATGTCTTTTAGCTCATTTATTCTTTTTACTAAAAAAAGGAAACAAGTAGGATAAGACTCATTTTCCAGATAGGGAAACTGAGGCATAGAGGATTATCACTGGCCCTAGGTTACATAGACTCCACACGCTACCTTATTTACTTATAACCACACATCCTACTGTCACCTATATTTTCTTTGGGGCTTAGGAGATTCTGTAAACATTTCTGAAGAATCACTAGTAACAGAATATTTTAGAGCAAAATGGGAGGTGAAAGAAAAACTATAGAGGAGTCTCACAGGCTTAACAGAAAGATACATGATCTTAAACATTTGAATTAGTAAGGGGCTTCCTTATTAAATAGTTAAAATATCCTCATGAGTCTCCACAATACGCCAGATGAAAGAACTGGATGTGTTTTTATTACATAAAAAGACTTCCTGTATACATTGGCCCCCATGGTAATTTACGCTTTAGTGATAGTCATCATTATGGGTTAAAAAGCACTACAGTGAAAGTTTCTGTAACAACATGCAAAAATAATTACTCAAGTCACTTATATTCTAAAGATCCTGCTGGTTCAGGCTATTACAATTCATATGCTTGATAGTTCTGAGTATTTCACTAACATATCTGTATTGTTATTTTTGAAATAATTCGGTAAACCCAGACACTTTTGATATCAATTTTCTTCTGAAATTATGGTTGGATTTTTGTTTTTTCCTTCCCCCATATGCCCTGTAATATTAGAGCTCTTGCCATATTTTAGCGCTTAACAACTGGAACTTCAGTTCTGGCTGTTTTTCTATTTGCTTTTAAGTAAATGTCAGTGGTAATAAATCTTACATTACTGTATTGAAGGATTATGAGTCTCTTTCACAAATATTGCTTACTTAATCCCAACAATTAAAGAAAGGACTTAGCTTTGAAAGGCCACTAAGTTTGAAAGATCCTTTAATAAGTACGCTTTTGAACAGAGACTGTGGACATGTGTAAGCAAAATCTAATTTTAACTTCGTTTTACTAAAATCAGTGAGTGTGATCTGTGTTAAAAATATGTAAATATGTACAGTGTCTTCACTCAAGCTTATAACTGCAATCAGTACTAGAATATTGGCTCTTGCCCTGAATGTGTCTCTTTTTATTGACTTCCTTGAGGATAAGTTTGAACTTAAAAAAAATTTAGCTCCAGATAATATACCAGTTATTCAGATCTTATTTATAAAATTAGGCTTTTTTTTGTTTAGTAATTTATAACTTTATGAAAAGGAAATGAATCAAAATTGGAGCATATGAATCAGGTAAAGCAGGGGCTGTTAAAGGAGAGAATGGTCTTAAAAAAGGAATTGTTTTAATTACTCTTTTAAAAAATAGGGAATATCCTAGAAAAGGGTCTAGATGAATCTATACCATTGTTTCTACCAGCTGTCTCTGGAATGAGTATTGGGATTGGACGTGTTGGTGGTCAAAGGCTTTATGATTATTATTATGATTTTTTCTAGGAGTGCATATGCATGCATTCTTTATGTAAAGTGATATCTCTAATGTATTTTATTTAAGAGTCACCCAAAACTTTTTGAGCAGCACAGTTCTTCTGTCAGGTGAGTTTACTAGACTTAGACACATTATGTAACTCTAGTGGTCTTTCCTAGAAGAAAGATAACAAGGTGTAGGGATCCTGAAAATTAAAAGTGAGCAAAAGGATTTGACTCACCCGATCGGGAAATAATTTTTAAAAGTAGTTAAGAGGCCCAAAGTGAAAAGCAAAATTCAGATTTCTAATACCTTACTACCATGCATAACTCTGTTGTAATCTCCCCTGTTGGCCCTGGGTTTTGTATAATTAAAATTAAGGGGCTGGAAATTTTGTTGAGACTTAATTGGAAGTGACAAACCAGAGACATTCCTGCTGGTTAGGAAAGGCTTAAGAAATTCTTATTGGCTAAATTACAAATATGTAACATTTTTTCTGAACACTGCATGGTAGTTCAGACTGCCTAAAGGTGACAAGATTAGCCCTGTTTTTCTAATGAAGTAGTAAAAATTAGATTAATAAGTACCAGGCAAAGAACCTTTTCTTTTTTTTCTTTCTTTCTTTTCTTTCTTTCTTTCTTTCTTTTTTTTTTTTTTTTTTGAAAGAAATCTTACCTTGAGTACTTCTGGCGGTGGAGATCGGTGCCTTAATTAGCCACATGTTCTTTTTACCTCCTGGGAAATAAGTACGGGATAAAATTGGGGATCAAGACGTAGACGTACATTGACTTAGCACACGCCGCTAAGTAATTCATCAAGGAATGTTGGTAATTAGTCCTGCCTCTTTCAACTCTTGGCTTATTTTATAAAACCGGTTGATTTAAAATAATGCCTGCTGATTTATTACCCACACGTTTCAAGACTGGGACTTGGCTCTTAAACAAAAGCGATATTGTGCAGCGATGGAAACGCGCCCTGTTGTTTTTGTGTTTTTACAAATTCTGAAGGGCCATCTATGGCCCCCCTATTAACTTTGTTGCATTTTCTTTTGCCCCATTCAGCATTTTACTGGGCTTTTTTTGTGTGTCTTGGTGAAGAGAAAGGGGGAACAAATTTAAAACAAAAAAATCCAGGCTCTTAGAGGTTTGGGATGTGAAGTGCTTGTCAAAGTGTATTGGCTCTGTGTGATTTGATGGAATTTAATTTGAATCCTTCATCTGGTAAGACAGGCTATAGTAATGGCCTTTGGGTCTTTTTTTGTTTTTTGTTTTTTTTGCATTGTTAAATGTTTGGTGATATTTATCGCAGCCGGGTTAATCTTAAAAAGTTAAATTTATGAGAAACACAGAACCTCATGACTTCAGCTTCTTAGCCTTGGTATTCAAGCACTGTAGTACGTTATAATTTGAATGCCAGATTCCCATTAATGCTAACTGATGGACCTCATTATGCTTTGAGATGGAACCTTAATCAGAATCCCTGTTCAAAATCTATGATTAGGCTGTCTCTGATACATAATGGTGTAAACTTGGGCATGTTTCCTGTTCTCTCTGGGGACTCAGTGTCCTCATCTATAAAATGGATGTAATATAGTACTTGCCCTGGGGAGTTTTTGTAAGAGTTAAATGAGATAATACACAAAAGCAGTGCTGTCCGATAGAAGCAGAGTATGAACCAAGTAAATTTGGTTCATAAATTTAAAATTTCTAGTACTCTCATTAAAAACAGTAAAAAACAAAAATCAGGTGAAACATTTTAATGTATTTTAGTTAACCTATCTAAAATATCATTTCAACATGTAATCAGTATAAAAATTAACAAGATATTTTCACACTTTTTTTCTAAGTCTTTGTGCTGTCTTTAAAATTGCATTTGTATTTTATACCTCCAGCACATCCCGAATTTGGACACTAAATTTTCATCAGAAAATTTACTTGACCTATGTTTAGAGTTTAGAAAATGTGTAGTTGAAAAAGTTAGATTCATATACCTAACTTGTTTCAAACATATTCAAAATATTTCTGATAAATAAATTGAATATGTCTTTAAATTTAGATTTAAATTAAATAATATAAAAAGTTCAGTCTGAACAAGCCACATTTTCAGTGGTTAGTGGCCACACATGACTTATGGCTTTTGCATTGGACAGCACAGAACTAAGGCATTAGCATAGTGCCACGTAGATGGAAAGTGCTTGAGAAAGGATTCTACTGTACTGTTGGTAATAATAAATCACATAATGATTTACAATTATTAATCACATGCATATAGAAATTATTATCATCGCCAAGTTGCCATCTTCATATGTCACTATTGTATCTACACAATATTACTGCCTTCCTGCTGCCTGCCCCAAAGAAAACACACAAAAAATTAATCATTATTTTCTCGCTCATTATTTGGATCCCATGTTAGCCGACATATCTTATGTATGGTTGATATCTCCTGTCAAAAACAGCCTTTTATAGCAGAAAGCAGCAAAGAGTCACCCTCGGTAACATGGCATTTTGACTCATCTCTGTCAATAGCCTTCCATTCAGACGTGAGCATGGTGACAGCCCTCGACTTGTTAGTCACACGTCTTCCTCATACTCTCAGTCCAGGTTCTTTTCAAACCTACTCATTTCACACTTACGTAGCACCTGTCCAGCATGTTAAAGGTGTCTAAAATCTTGTGAATATATAAGCATTTAATCAATGTACTTGGTGTGAAACAGATATTAGGGGACAAGGAGATCAGTTAATTGTATGTTGTTCTTTACCATACGTTACATAGTAGATTAATTAACATGAAGGATATTGAAAACCGGGTTTTTTTTTTTTTTTGGTGGTGGTTTTGTATATGATTTTTATTTGTGCTGATGTCTCTAAGGCAATTTTCTTTCTTAGTTAACTTGCAGTATATTTTTAGGATGTTACAGCACAGCTCATAATGCAATGAAACCTAATTCACTAGGCACCCAAGTTTTCTGTTTTGATAGTGATTTTCAACCACTTATTAAACCAAAAATAATATCTAAGTGATAATTTATATTTTGTTAGTCACCTTTTCATTCCTAATGCAAACAATGAGTCAATTATATTGGAATTAGTAAACTGCGTTAGAGAGATTTAATGTGTTCTTCATATAATAGTAAGAGCCTATAAAGTCGCATTCTTATGCAATTACAAAAAGCAAGAAAGCCAAGGGAGCAAAAATGTTAACTATGCTATGATTTCCAGAAGGAAAAATCGTCACATTGTCAGATTTCATGATTTCCTTAGTTTGGAGTCAGATCTATTTTCTGAGTCTGTATTATTTATTTTAATACTTACTTTTTTTTTTTTTTTTTTTAGACAGTCTCGCTCTTTCACTAGGCTGTTGTGTAGTGGCATGATCTCAGCTCACTGCAAACTTGCTTTCCAGGTTTGAGCAATTCTCCTGCCTTAGCCTCCCGAGTAGCTGAGACTGTGGGTGCATGCCACTATGCCCAGCTAATTTTTGTATTGTTAGTAGAGATGGGATTTCAGCAGTTTGGCCAGGATGGTCTCGATCTCTTGACCTGGTGATCCACCCACCTTGGCCTCTCAAAGTGCTGGGATTACAGGTGTGAGCCGCCATATCCTGCCTATTTTAATATTTTCTTAACATCTTCTGTTAATATATCTTAATAAACATTCAGGCCACTGCAAAGTTGATTTCAGTTTTCCAGTAGTTTTCCAGGTTTGTTTTAAAATCACATACCTAAAGAATTTTTTCAACTAATTAATTAGAATGATCTTGATAGAACTCATAATACAATGTTATGAATATGGGTAATTGTGCCCATGTTTATTGATACATAGGACTTCCCAGTGTCTCATAGAGAGGGAAGACAAATTGAACATTCTGACAAGATGTTTAATTTTGATATAAAGTCTCTGTTCATTAGTTTGACATGAAGCTAAGGTTTTAGAACTTAACCTCAAGTGGTGGCAAGTATTCTACAACTCAGGGGTTCTCAAAGTGCGGCCTGGAACTGGTAGCCGCTGCATCACCTGAGACCTCAATAAAAATGCAGCTTCCCTGTGCCTATCCCAGGCCTACTGAAGCAGACACTCTGCAGGTGGGGCTCATTAATCTGTGTTTTAACCAGCCTTCTGAAAAATTCTAAAGTATGCTCAGGTTTGAGAATCACTGCTGTAGAAACCTGGAAGCTCATTTGTAAGAAATGTAAGAAAAATCGGGAAATGCAGATGCAAATAAAGTCAAATAAATTTCTTTACTCTAGAGCCTCTGAGATCCTTTAACATGTAAAAAGTTATGGTGATTCTCCAACAGTGGCACAGTGGGCAAACACTTGGAGAAGAAAGGGAAAGAGTAAGACAGGCAAAGGAAATGTTGCCTTGAGTTGCTCAGCGGAAGATGCAAAATATCTAATAGCTATTTAGGGTAGTTTGTACATGTGGTACGTTCTATTATATGCATATATTTATGCAGAGTTGCTAAAAATAGATTAATTCTGTCAAGTCTTGAGGTGAACTGAGGACAAGATAACAATAAGAAACTCTAAAATGACTTGCTTTATATGTACCATGCATTTCTTTTACTAATTAATATAGATGTTGCTGTAATAAAATACAAATTGATATCAGAGCTCTGTTTCATTTTTTTTTTCTTATTTTTAGGGATTTTCCTGACCAATAAAAACCAAAGCACAACTCCTAATCAGATAGGGCCTTGAAATACTTAACTTTTGAAAATGAAATCTTTTAAAATTGAAAGCTACTTAAAAATAATATTTTTTATTTTTTAGACCTTATTTTTTAGAGCAGCTTTAGGTTCACAGCAAAATTGATAGGAAGGTAGAGTGATATCCCGTTTATCCCTGTCCATAACCCCAGAGTAGTACATTTGCCTCAATCAGGTAACCTAGATTGACATATCATTTTCACCCAAAATCCATACTTTACATTAGTGTTCACTGTTGGTTTTGTGCATTCAATGAATTTGGGAAAATATGTAATGACATGTATCCACCATTATAGTATCATACACAGTATTTTTACTGCCATAAAAATTGTCTTTGCCCTGTCTTGCCTGCTCCTCTGAAGAAAAAAGCCACTTTTCTTTAGTAAATGTTTTTTAGCTATCAAGGGTTATTTAAATTCTACTTTTAGAAGCTACTCTTTTTAAAAAACTGGATTTAGATAAATAGTAGCACAAAATGGTCCTTTCAGAGTCTGCAGACCCCTGACATCTGTCATTTCCCAAGCAGCAGGCCCTTGATGATCTGTCTCTGACATCAAAGGGCTTTCTACTGACGTGGCTATAGTCTTGGCTTTTGTCTTTCACACTGGGGCATTGACATCAAGAGAAAGTGTTTTTCTTCCTTTCTCTTTTCTTTTTTAGTATGAGTTTTCTGCCTGAAGGCAGTATATCCAGCACATGTGGCCAGCCTGCCCTGCCTGTTGAAATAAAACAAACGGTCATTTTAGGAAGCTCCACGGGAAAGATCAACTCTTTCTGATGCTGGAGTCCTTAACATGCACGTCTAGCACGTTGACCAAGTCCAGCACTAGATGAGGTCAGGCTCATATATAGCCATGAAGTGTACTTTTGTTCTGCCAGAAGATACTGATTGCCTTCTCGCCTTCTTACCTCCCTTTCATGCTTACAGTCCACCTAGTAAGAGGAGAAAAGGAGAAACCATCCTAAGATACCCCCTGGGGACCTCTGCACTGGCTCATGAACCTTGTTTCCTAGACCAACTTTGCTTTTCTGTTCAGATTTGCATTTTTCATTAAAATTCATTCAAAGAACTATTGCCCAGAGGCATGTGATTATACCTACACCTGCTACCCGGTTGCAGCGTTGAAAGGCATGGGCTCTGGAGTTAGACGGGTAGTGTCTATATGTTTTCTCAACCTGAACTCCCTTGTTTGCATAACACAGATAATAAAAGTCCCTAGATCATAGGTTGCTCTGAAGAGTAAGTGACATGATTTCAAAGAACTTAGCATGATGGCGCCAGCACAATACTTTTTAATGCTGATCACTGTCATCAGCATGTCAACCAGAGACACCCAGTCCACAGTAATTGAGCCACATAATGGGTTCTTGAAAAGTGACTAAAAGGTTAATGCTTTGGTAAAAGGTAAGGAAAGTTGATTCTACCTATGATCTACAATTAATATCTCTAGAGTGCTTCAGATGTGTAAAGATTATTTTAATCAATTACTGTTGATTTACATTGCAGCAGCAAGGAATTTTACTTCTTAAAAACTGCCTGGCAATGTAGAATCCTCTAACAGTATTTTTTTGGGAGACAGGGAGTAGTGAGATGCTTGACCACAGTTTTTAACCTTCCTCCAAATTACCTCCACTACATGGAAGTCTTAGATGTTGTTTTGATGATTGGCAGCCAAATTAGGCAGCTGTTAAATCCTTACTTATAGAAAATTCTGTGGAAAGTGGTAAAAATTGGGGCTAAAGTTTCAAGAAAAATTAATAGACATCAGGCTATCAAAATGTTTCTTGATTCTGAAATTAAGCTTTCACTTATAAGCTGAGAAGCCAACAATTTTTGGTTCTAGGAGTGACCATATATGATTTCATTAACTGTTCACTTTTGAAAGCCTTATTATTTTGGGGCAAGTAAAGGTTCAAAATACATTTAATCACAGCCTTTCACCCCTAAGTCACAGGATCTACATTGCAGAACCAGTCAACTGATGAAAACAAATGATCTGTGTTGAGTATTTTCATTGCTAATGAAAGTGCATAATCATTTTTATCTAGTCTCTAAGTGTTTTGACTCATTTGCTTTGGAATTACTTGACTTCTTCCTTATATTGATATGTCCATTTATTTTTCTTGGTCTAAGACTGTACTGTGCTGGTCCAGCGCGGTGGCTCATGCCTGTAATTCCAGCGCTTTGGGAAGCCTAGGCGAGTGGATCACCTGAGGTCAGGAGTTCAAGACCAGCCTGACCAACATGGTGAAACCTCATCTCTACTATAAATATGAAAATTAGCCAGGCGTGATGACAGGTGCCTGTAATCCCAGCTACTGGGGAGACTGAGACAGGAGAATCGCTTGAACTCTAGAGTGCCTCAGATGTGTAAAGATTCTTTTAATCAATGACCGAGATCGTGCCATTGCATTCCTGTGTGGGCACCAAGGGCAAAACTACATCTCAAAATAAAAAGAAAGACTGTACTGAGCTGCCCTAACTCCACCACCCCCAATCTCTTATAATTTATGGTTCAAGTTTAATTTTTTATTATTTATTTATTTTTTTACCTTTTAGAAACATGTCACCTTGACTGTTCTGTAGTCAGTGCCAACTACTTGCTGACCTTTATTTTTGCTATTAAACCATTTATCTTACTTCCATTATATATACTATCTTCAGATAAGACCAGAGGCCGTTCTCTCCAACCAGTCTTGCAAAGTTCATTACTTGACAATTGATACTGCAACCATGAAATCAAACATGCCTCTGCATGGACCTGTAGTATGACCTTGAGGAAGTTGCCTTTCTGGCCTGAGGTTTCCCCATGTGAGTAGTCTCAGACTTCCCTCCTAGCCTTGACTTTTAATGAACTGTCTCCTTTTTCCTGGAGAATCGCCCACCTACAGACCACTGAAGTTTTATTTGTGATAAGATGAAGGTGACAAAGGACTTTAAAAGTCCTCGAAAGAAACATTAGGCTTGTTTTAAGTGTTAGATACATAAAACAGTTGTCACGATAAAGAACATGGTTATATACAATACTTACAGTTACACTATAGCTGAAGTCACCAGTTTCTCCTTGAGGGTGGCAACAGGTGAGTTGAGAAAAACCTCTTTTTTAGACATACTGTTATTTTGTCTAAGTGTGTTTTGCCAATTATAATAATAATATTAATCCTGGCTATCATTTACTGTGTTTCTGAGACTTTTCTGAAGGTCTTTTGAGTAGAGATTGAGCACAGACTTATTCAGAATAGGTGGTGAGGATGTCAACTAAACTGCCATGAGTTTATTCACACAAATGTCTGAAAGTCTATATTAAATATTTAGTTCTCAAGTACACTAAATTCCTAATATTAAAATTTACCTCTGGCACAATTTTTGGTCACAGAATGTTCTATAGCTCTTATTTTCTTTCTTTTATGAAGCAGAAAACAAATAAAGGTTAAGGATGCTTTTTATGTTTGGTCAGTGGGTTTAAGGACAGGAGAAGGGGAATTTACAATGTGATTCACTTCTATAAATATTTTGCTCACTTTCCTTTAGTTTACATATTAATACTGATTTTAATTCTCTCCTTAAGAGAGAATGTGCAGAGAGAGAGCTAGAGCGAGCAAGAGAGTGAGAGAGAGAGAGAGAGAGAGAGAGAGAGAGAGAAAGAATGTATTTTGACAATTTTTATCTCATTTTCTTCTTTCTCCATATTTGGAGAATACCTCTTCAGAAACTAACATCCCCTCTCCTATTTACCTCCCTCTCCCCCTCACTCCTTCCCTCCCTCTCCTTCCTTCCTTCCCTTGACTCCTAGCTCTGACCTTAGCTAAACTTGGGCAAGTGACTTAGTCTAAACCTTCGTTTCCTCATCTGTTGCAGCGTGTTTCTTTAACATGAAAACCTCCCATGTTATTGACAAATAAGAAAGTCAGGTCAGTATAACATGAAAATCATTTTGGTTCATTTTCCACGTCATATTAATGCTTGAAGCAGCCAAAGACAAGTTTTATCCTACTTAAAGAGAAAGCCTTAGCCCTAGATAAAGCATTACTTGGCTTTCCACAGGGCACTGCTCTCTGGAGAAGTTGAGAGTTCAGAGGCAGCAGCTGCAGAGACACTGCTGTCTGTGCTAACACAAGACATTCATAAAGAAGACAATCTCTGGGATCAGATTTTAATTTTTAAAATAAGGATCAGCATTAGAAGCATCCATACTTGTTATCCATGGTCTACCTTTAGAGAGAGGAAGCAGGAGTTTCAGTGTTTAAGGCTGTCTGGGATGCTGGCTGCAGAATCCAGTAGAAATTTAACCAGCTGGTGTTGAATTAGGGTTTACTGATTGTTGTTATTCGTGCTCTGGTTATATAAAGGTGCATAGGTTTCGAGGGATCTGCCTCCAATTTTCTTTTTTCTTAATATGCCCTATTATTCATAGTGTGTGATTTTTGCAGAACGTGATGTTTTCCAGGACCGTAGAGATGAAGTTAGAGCAGAAACACGTGAACCAACCTCAGAGTTGTAATTAAATAAATTAATGTATATAAGTACCTAGCATAGTTCCTGAGCTGGTTGGCTTTGATTGGAGTCTTGAAGGACAAGCAGGAAAGGGCTGAATCGGTATCAGCTCTTACTGTTGAACCTTCTAATGTTGCAGTTTAGCCTTAGAAGGTGAAGGACGTAAACCTGTAATGGTTTGTGTTGAGTGGAAACTTGAAGAACAAGTAGGGTTATACCCAAAAGACTAGGATGAGGGGGCATGGCAGGAGGAGAGAAATGAAGCAGTAATACATACTCCGGATTTTGGTGTGAAGCAGATTAATGCAAGGTAGCAGAAGGTAGGACTGGGAGGGTGTTGGGAACTGAAGCTAGGTGAGCAGGGCCCAGGACCTTGGGTCTGTTGCAGTTGGGATTGGGTAGCCATCAATAGCATGTCTTCTTTTCCTTTTGGGGAAGAAGAGGGTTGTTAAGGTTGACTTTTCTGGAAGCTGGTGGAGGCATTGGCTTTGGTTTTAGAGCAATGCAGTTGGAGGTGGGAGGTGATCAAAATGATTTGGGGAATAAGTGATGAAAGTGTTGGTTATAGAAGACATAGGAAGAAAGCATTGGTTAAAGAAAATTAATGAGTAAAGTGTATGGAACCTTGTTAGACAGAAGAAAGAAGGCATAATACTATAATACTTTATATAGAAGAAAACTTAAGCTATATAGTAGAGCTTAAGAAATTGGTCTATATTGGGAGTTGGCAAACAATGTCCATGGGCCGAATCCTGCTACTGCCTTTTTTGGTAAAGTTTTATTAGAATACGGTCATACTCATTCACTTTCATAAGGTCTGTGGTTACTTTCACTCTACAATGACAGATTTAAGTAGTACAACAGAGACCTTGTGGCCCACAAAGCTGAAAATAATTGTTCTCTGGACATTTATAGAGAAAGTTTTCTGACTGCTGGTCTGTGTGCATGGCTAATAAGTAGAACTGGGATTCAAATCTTCGAGAGTTGAGATCATATCTATTTTGTTCATCTCTGTATCCTGGGTATTTTACATTGTGCCTAACATATATAATAAGCCCTCATACATTAACATTTATTGAATTAATGTACAAATGAATGAATGAATGAAATAACAAAGTCAAGTCTACTTGTTTCACAGCTTGTGCTAGTCATTATTATTCTGTACTGATTCTTATAAAGATATTGAATGGAAGTTGATATACAAAACAAATATTTATTGAATGCCAACAGTGTATAAGGCATGTTCTTGTTTTTAGGATATAATGAAGAACAGATTTTCATGTGCCCTTGTGGAACTCATTGCTAACAGGGAAGACAAATGTTAATTAAATAATCACAGAAATGAATGCACAGTTTCAACCTCAACAGGTACCAGACAGGAGAGGGACACAGAGTTGTAGGAGCTACTGATAGGAGAATGTGATGTAAAGGGTCCAAGAATGCCTTCCCTGTTCACCTGTCTTGTGATCTGAAGAGTAAGTGAACTGTAGTTTAAAAGGGATATAGGAAGAGTATTTCAGGTAGCAGGAACTGCATGTGTAAAGGCCCTGTGGCTGGAGAGAGCAGGCACGAAACAAAGAGAAGGTTGGTCTTGCTAAAGGAGCAACAGCAAAGGGATCCTGGTAAGGACTGAGGCTGGAGAGATAGGCATGGGGTCTTGTTATCAAGGTAGGGAAGTCTATCTGCATCTAGAGCCAACTCTAAACTGGAACTGCAAGTTTGGGACTCAGTAACAGAGTAAGTATTATAGTTAAAAGTATTGTACACACCAGAGAGAGAGGGTTGTGAGAGAAGATGTGATCCTTGAGAAGTACTCTGGAACATGCCAGTAGAACAGAGGGGGTGACCCTATGAAGCAATGTAAAAAACAGTAACAAAGCTTGGAGAACCAGGATGGGAGAGTTTTTGAGATGGAAGGTTATGGCATGCGTATCTAGGATTGAAAAGTGTCCATTGCATTGGTCTTTTGTGTGATCACTGTGACCTTGGAAAGAACAGGTTTGGGAAAGTGGAGGGGAATGGGTGGAACTGACAATTTGTTGAATGAATGGGAAGAAGAAATGGAAACAAGCACATATTCATTCATTTATCTAACAAGTAGTTATTGAACATCTTTGTATTAGGGATCTAATGGTGAGTGAAGACACACAAAAGCCTTATTCTCCTGGGGCTTACTGTTAAGTAAGAAGGTAGGTACTTAGTCAAATAATTTCCCTGCCACCACCCAAAAAGATGAATGAACACTAAAGGCTACAGTAAGTGCTGGAAAGGAAAGAAAGAAAGTTCTGGGGGAATATGTAGCAGAGGAGGGGGGAAGTGTTTGGGCAGGGAAGAGTTCTCCACCTAAGTAATCCTGGAGCTGAAGGAAGCATAGGTGTTAACTTTGTGATGTCTGTGGTGAGAGAAAATTTCAGCAGGTAGAGAAAAGCAGATGCTCAGACACTGCGGTGTCAGAGAGCTTAGAAGCTCCAGGCAGTAAGAAGTGAGGTCTAGGGTGGTTATATGTGAAGAGCAGGGATGAGAATTGTGTAATACAAGACTAAAAGGTGGGCAGGGGCCAGGGCTCTCAGGGTTTTGTAGACAATCTTAAGGATAATTGTCTTTATTTTAAGAGCAAAGGGAAGCCACAGAAAGGTATAGGCTAGGGGAGCCGCACCTGAATTTTAAGAAGTGTAGTCTGCCCTTTGCAGAGAGAACGTAAACCTGTTAGTCCTTTCTGAACCAATGTGGGCACATGACCCCAAGGGGGTTATCATTTCCATCTTCTGAGAGTGGGTCACCTAAGATCTTCAGAAAACCACCAGCTCAGATATAACTTATGTCTGCCTTGGCAGAAGAACATGAAGGTTTCTCCTGAAACCCACTTGGAGAAAATTCTGCTGGGTAGAATAATATCCCCTAAGAACTGTATAAGGTATAACTTCAGGACACGTGAATTTCTAGGTTAACTAATTGCAGGCAAAAAGAAAAAAGCATAGGCAACTTCTGAGAGAAATTATTTTAAGAGCTTTAGGCTTGAGTAACCTCTGAGTGATGTCTCTCATTGGGGTCTGCCAGGGTACATGATGCATCAAGTGTTTTAGAGACCTCTCTCTATAAAAGCCATTTTGACACCTCTCCATTTAGGCACCCTTCTGTCCTCAGATTTAATGTAGAGAAAGCTTTGCTAAGAATAACTGACTTGCTCAGTACCCCCTAATATTCAAAGAAGTCTTTGCATATTAGGAGGACTTGATTTTGGCCAAGAGGTAGGGGGAATGATAGATTTTCAGAGGAGGTAATAGTGGGCCCTCCTGGGGGCTGGAAGAAGAAAACAATGGCCTTCGTGGCCACACTTCTAATCACAGAGAGTGGGAGAGAGTGGGTGACTCTCTCCTCTGTGCCCAGCTAACACACACCTCAGGCACCCTGTTGCAGCCAGTTTAATTTGGCATCAATAGTAACCGTCCTCCATGGATTTTAAAAATTGTGATACTTCCCTGTGGTTCTTGCCTACATTCTCCTGTTTCTGAACCAATTAACTCTCTCTTCCTTTTGTTTGAAAAGCATGTCCTTAATCAGTTTTGCATAAAATGTGTGGTATAATTTCCTGAATTCCTTCTCTTCCTTCTTGGCTCTGTTTAACCAAACACCTCCCACGTGTTTGTTCTTTGTGCTCATCCTGATTGACTCATGAGGTGACATCGGCTGACACTTGGCAAACCAGTGACCTTCTTTTCGAGGTAGAGTTGACAAAAGCTGATAGAACATGGTAAAAAGCGGGAAGCAGAAGCCTGCAGCCAGCCCTTTTTTTATTGAGGAGAAAGCAGCATGGGTAAATATATAAAGAAGCTCTGCTTTGAATACTTTGGGAATATTTGACTAAATTATTTATTGAAGAATAAAAGTAACATATTTAAGGCAAATAAAGGAAGAGGAGCAATGCTGAATTAGGAAAAATGAGGTAGATGGATATAGTACTGATTATACCATGTCTATTTCAGAGATACTATATACTGTATTAAATTCTTGCATTCGTTAACTATTAAAATCACAAGAATTTTCCTGGAAAAGTAATAGTCAGAGAGGAAAAGTAGATTTAACACAGATTGAGCACCAGAACCTGTCCTATGTTCATTTTCCCAGAAAAGATGTTTTCAATTAAAAAACAAAACTAAACTAAAAACCTGTGAGGATGGAATGAGATACGTGTGAAGTACATTGAGCCAGTGGGAGGAAGGTTGCTACAGTATAATATTTTGTATTTCCATGACTTAGTTTTTGGTTGTAATTTAAAGCAGCACACTCCTAGACCAGCTAGATAAAAAGAATGGCTTTTCAACCAAATTATCAGCGGTAGTGAACCAATGTGATTTTTTTTTTTAAAAAGATAAATCTTTAGTTGACGTTGCCACTATCTGTGTTAAAATTAGTTGTATTTAGCTTCATTTAGAGTCCTTTTCCTAAATATAGTGTGTTTTTAATAATGAAAATGTCTTGGCTTTAAAAATTACTCTCTATAACAATTTTTACTATTTCCATTTTACAGAGATTTAGATAATTTTCATGGGTTTAAGCATAATCCTTTAAACTTAACCCAAGTTTTTAGGCCTATCTCCCTGACATTATCCTTCCTTCTGTTCCTCTCCTAGCCCTCCCTCAAACTCCATACTTCAGGTACCCGAATCTCTGGGACACATTTAAAACAGTGTCTAGAGGGAAATTTATAGCACTAAATGCTCACATGAGAAGCGAGGAAAGATCTAAAATTGACACCCTATCATCACAATTAAAAGAGCTAGAGGAGTAAGATCAAACAAATTCAGAAGCTAGCAGAAGACAAGAAATAACTAAGATCAGAGCAGAGCTGAAGGAGATAGAGATACAAAAAAACCCTTTAAAAAAATCAATAAATCCAGGAGCTGGTTTTTTAGAAGAGATCAACAAAATAGATAGACTGCTATCCAGACTAATAATAAAGAAAAAAGAGAAGAATCAAATAGATGCAATAAAAAATGATAAAGGGGATATCACCACCAATTCCCCAGAAATACAAACTACCATCAGAGATTACTACAAACAACTCTATGCACAGAAACTAGTAAATCTAGAAGACATGGGTAAATTCCTGGACACTTACACCCTCCCAAGACTAAATCAGGAAGAAGTTGAATCCCTCAATAGACCAATAACAAGGGCTGAAGTTGAGGCAGCAATTAATAGCCTACCCACCAAAAAAAGTCCAGGTCCAGATGGGCTCACAGCCTAATTATACCAGATGTACGAAGAGGATCTGGTACCATTTCTTCTGAAACTATTCCAAATAATACAAAAAGAGGGAATCCTCCCTAACCCATTTAATGAAACCAGCATCATCCTGATACCAAAACCTGGCAGAGACACAACTAATAAAGAAAATTTCAGGCCAATATCCATGACGAACATCAATGCAAAAATCTTCAATAATATACTGGCAAACCGAATGCAACAGCACATTAAAAAGCTTATCCATCATGATCAAGTAGGTTTCATCCTGGGGATGAAAGGCTGGTTCAACATATACAAATCTAAGATTTTGTTAGAGTACACTTAGAGTGAATACAGTCTGAGCCCATGGAAGTTTCCTATTGCTTATTTTTCTCCCAGTGGCCCATCGTCTAATCACATGTTAGACCTAGAACTGATGGTCCTCCTCTCTGAGTAGCTCCACACTTCTGCATAGATTGTAACCAGATGATGACATTAATTAATATGTTGAATTCTGAAAACAAGCATTTAAAATGACCTTCCCTGTCTAATTCAGAGATCACAGAAAGACTTGGGCAGTACTTTGAGCCTTGACCACATAGTGTGTACTGAGCATGGCCTCCCTTCCTTATGTCATCAAGAGTCCATGTAGCATAGGCCATTAAGTGATCCATTTCTCCCAGCATGTGTCACGTTTGCCACTGGAAGGTGTCTGCTATTCTGGGATTGCATGGGGATAGTAGGGGGGAGCTGACTTAGTCAGACAAAGGTGGCAATGAGTAGTAGTAATATGTTTTGCTTTATAACTGTTTGCTTTGCATTGGAAATTGAGCTGTGGCACCACTCCAACTGGCAATGGAGATGTAACCTTAATTCTAGGTTGTGTCTCCTATATTTGGTGAAAATAAAAATGGACAGGTGACCATGAGTTGACTTGAGACTTTTTATATGTGATTGATAGTCTCCATCAGGAAGAATTGCATTTGTGTTATGTGGTTATCCTTTCTTTAGTTTTTCTTTTGTTTCTCCAGTGATGACTAATTCTTATCATCTCTTTTGGATCCTTATTTAATATTTTACCCATTTACATAAATTCTTAAGGCCATGACTACTAACACCATACTAAATATATATGTGTGTGTGTTTTATATATATATATATATATATAAAAAACACATAATATATATGTATATATTATATATATACATATATAATATATGTTATGTATATATTATGTATATATTATATACATATATATATGTATATATACTTGCAGCTTGCTTTGAACTTCCTGAATACATGTCTATTTGGTTTATTACTGGGTCCCCAGCACCTAAAAGATTACAAGGATATACCACAAACTCCAGAAATACTTCTTGAATAAAATTGCAGTTTAATTTGTGACTCATTCTTCACTCTTTGATTCTTACGTTTGAGTGACCTAGCTGTCCAGAGGGATTTTATGGATGGTTTATATTTTCCTCCACATAAAGGGATAAATAGATAGCTAATAGGTTATTCTGGTATAAAATAGAATCCTTTGAAAACCAGCCTGGAGCTCTTTTTTTCCTTGTAAAAAATATAGAATGCCGGTTTGATCTTCAGACAAAAATACTACTTTTAATTACTGCGCAGTCTTTAGTTACACCATAACCTCTGGGACACTGAGATGGTAACATATTTAATTCTTTATCTTTGACTTGGTTATTGACTTGCCTTTGCCTTCATTATTGTTAGCCCATGATATTTAGCGAAGTGCCTCGGAAACATTTTAATGTCTGCTTTATTTTTTTAAGGTAAGAAGCAGAAAAAACCCAAATAGGATTTTGAATTTTAAAATAAATTACTTTGTATTATTTTTGTTTTATAAAAATAAATGGTAATTAGAAGAATGCAATAATGCTGTTTTCTGTCATGTTTTATTATTTCAATTTTGTTTGTAGAGGTTGTAGGCTATGGTCTCTAAGT
Organism: Sapajus apella; assembly: GCF_009761245.1. Lineage (NCBI taxonomy): Eukaryota > Metazoa > Chordata > Mammalia > Primates > Cebidae > Sapajus > Sapajus apella. Next base: position 21,045,244 of record NW_022436963.1, read on the forward strand.
ATTCAAAGAGATTGGGAATTTAAAAGTTGACCACAGTCTATGGGTTTTCTTTTTCATTATTATGAAACCATAGGGATGAAAATGCAATGTGTATCATAAGAACAGTTTTTCTCTAAGATGTGGATTGAGTTTGTAATTGAGAATAATGATTTTCAAATTAGGTAATCTTTGGACTACTCTGGTGAGCTTTTAAACATAAAAATTGCTAGGTCTGGTCCTAGAGTATAGGAGTGGCCTTGCAATCTGTATTTTTATAAAAACTCCATGTTTATTTCAGATGGTAAGCATAGCCTGGTTTAGAAGATTAGATCAGTGAGCTCAAGGTCATGGGTATGATTTGTTGGTTGGCCTATTGATTGTCCTCTATTCTATGACCTGAGACCTGCTTCTGAGCCTGGCTAGCTGTCTTGGAGATGGATGTTCTTGCTGGGGTGTAGGTAAGAGAGTGTGGACGGGGGAGGCACTGAGCCTAGATCCACTTTAATTACCCCACAAATATCTTAGGTGATGAGGCACCTAGGGTCATAATCTCTAAGGGCAGCTAATTTCTTTACCTATGCCAAGCTTCAGCCTTGTCACTGCAGGTTTTTTCTTAATTTGGCTTTGTTTTTTGAAATTTTGTTTTGTTTTTTGTTTTATCATCAAGAGGAGCTGTTAAATTGCCAACCAATTGGGACTCACTGTTTTCTTCCAGTATATACTGGAGCTAAAATTCAGAAACCCAACTCTTCTAGAAATCGTAGCTTCTGACTTTGCGTTGGTGTGGCGGGTGTTTGGGCAGCATGTGAGCAGGGGGCACTGGGATCAAATTGCCTGGGTTCGGACTCCGCTGCTCCCATGTGTTGGATGTGTGAGAAAGAAAAATTACTTAACCTCTGAGAGCCTCTATTTTCTCATTGGCAAAAAGGCAATAATATTAATACTAATATAAAGCTGTCAGAGGATTATATGAGATAATGCGCATGCATCCAAAAAGGTAAGCACTCAACACATGTCAGTGGCTGGTATTATTACTGCAATTGTTACCACAGATTCTGAATAAGCACCTCTAGAAACAAGGTATTGTCATGATTAGCTTAAACCAGTATCATTCATAATTGTTTATTAATTATTGCCTCCCTTTGCACTCTCTGGGATTTCCATTCATTTATTTCACAAATACTTACTTAGTACTTACTATCCAAGTAGGATGCTAGGTACTGATACACTAATGAACAAAAGAGACAAAACATAAATGATAGTTTAAAATTGATGTTTCACTGCATTTTAATAGCCCCACCATTTAACCATACTGAAAACTGAGTAAATAACTGAAATGTGTGATCGTATTTAGATTTTGTGAATTTGCCCATACCGGGTACTGACTAGCATGAAAAATAGCGACAGAAATGCTACATAATTTCCTCCATGTGTCTTCTACTGGTCTGTTCTGTCTCCACCTATTCTTAGCTAAATCCACCCAGTAAGACCCACTCAAACACTGCTTTCCATGTGAGGTGTCCCTTGGTTTTCCCTCCTGGTCCCTCTACCTCTCGATCCTCCACTCTCCACTCACTCCTTTCATAGAATTTGGCTTGTATTCCATGTATAGTCCGTATCAATCTATCCTCTGTATTCCCGTTAGTTATTTTCACCCTTATAAATGGTAAGTAATGTGTAGGACCACATGGCTTCTACATCTTGCAGGCTTCTGGCTCTTAAGACCATTCCAGGTAAATACTAACTAGTCAGTATGACACGGAGTTCATAGAGAAAAAAAATTTTAGTACACAAGTGAGATTTTTCTCTCTTTGCTCCTTTGTAAAATTGAAATAAAGATAGCTCACAGGCCAGTGTAAGTGTGTGAGACGATGTATATTGATAGAAATGTTAGCACAGCACATTCACAGTACAGTTTCGATAATAGCTATTTCTTGTTATTTTTTGAAACAGTTTTATTGAGGCATAATTAGCATAAAATAAAGTACACTTGTTCCAAGTGTGTAATTTGATAAATTTAGACACATTATACCTCTGTGGAATGATCCCCACGATCAAGAAAATCAACATATCCTTGTACCTCTTTGTAACACCTCCTTCCTTCCCAGCTTAATCCTACCCCCCTTGTCCACAGGCAACCACTGATTTGATTTGTGTTGCTATAAATGAGTTTGTAATTTCCAGAGTTTAAAAAATACGGATTCATACCTTATGTAGTTTCTTGGGAGAAGAGACTGGCTTCTTTCACTCAGCATAATTAATTTGTGATTCAGCCATTCTGTGGCATGTATCAATATCTCATTCCTTTATATCGCTAACTAGTATTCTTTTATATAGATAGACCACAGTTTTTTATCCATTCACCTCTTGATGACCCTTTGGGTTTTCTTTTTTTTTTTTTAGTCTGAGAATATTACAAATAAAGTTCTTATGACTGTTTATGTACAGGTCTTTGTGTGGATTCATTCTTCATTTCTCCTGGGTAAATATTTGAAAGTGAAACAGCTAAATCATATAGTAGACAAATATTTAACTTTTAAAGAAAGTGCTAAACTTTTTTTTTACTAAGTAGTTTTGTCATTTATATTCTCACCAGCAATGTGTGAGAGTTCCATTTCCTTACATCTTCTCCAACACTTGGTATGGTCAGACTTTAAAATTTCTGTTAGGTTTGTATGCTGATAGGTGTGCAATACTATCCCATTGACGTTTTTAAAATTTCAATTTGCCTAATGACTGGTGATGTAGAACATCTTCTTATGGGCTTATTTGCCATCCACGTATTTTCCTTTGGTGAAGTTTGTGCAAATCATTTGTCCATTTCTTAATTGGGTTAGTTGTGTTTTAAGAGCTCTTTATTTGTTCTGGATATATCAAATATATGCCTTGCAAATATTTTCTCCCAGTTTGTGGTTTGCCTTTCCATTCTATTAACAGTGTCTTTTAAAAAGCAGGTGGGTTATAAGTGCTGTCTTGCAAAAGCATAAACACATGGATTGGATGGCTATACATCAAATTCTGGGTAATAGTTGCCTCTGGGGAGGGAGAGCAGGAAATTTATGGGGCTTATTTTTATCTTCAATATTTAATCCAAAGCAAACATGGTTATATTTTAGTTTTTTTTTTTTTTTTTTCATTCTGGGAGACAGAACAAGGACTATTCTATTGTTTGCCACAAATTTTAAAAATGAACAAAAAAGAAAGGAATAGTTTCAGGGAAATAAAAATAACAAGGTGTATCTCAACCAAGGTGTTCATCAGAAACTTGCCATTACCATATTTGCTTGAATATGTTCTAGTCATCCCTGTTGCTGTTTTCCCTCATGCTATCATAATCTTTTAAGACAGGAGCTTTGCCCATGATTTCTTTGAAGCCAAGCCTCATGCTATTTACCAAAGAAAGTATGATCATCATGCTATAAGCCATTCACAGAAATTGTCAGAAAGCATCACAAACGTTCTAGAGTCAGTGTTGGGGAAAGTGTGGGTGAATGGATGCTTGGATCCTCTGTTGGTTAGAATATAAACAGAATCTCTTTTTGCAAAGAATTTGGGTTGCATCTATCAACATGGAAAACAGGGGTTCTCTTTGGCCAACTATCCTCTACATCAAAGACTCCACATGCCAGTTAGCCTATTTAAAGGTACAATATGTTCGTAATGCAAGAATATTCAATTCTGCATTAATTACCATAGTGAACATTGAGAACAACCAAGATGTCCTTGAATCTGGGAATGATTAAAAATATTAGTAATAAAATGGAACACTTGGTGGCTGCTTTTGAAAAGAAACATCTAGGTGTGTTGACATGGAAAGTTGTCTGGGGTATATTATTGTTTTTTAAAAAGAAAAAAATGTATTATGTAACCAGATGTTTGTTTTGAATGGATGTAGGTACATGTATAATTATATTTTTATTTAATTTTATTCCAATTAATCTATAAATAAGTGTAGAGAATGCATGTAAACTCTAAAACTGATTAAAGGGTAGAGATAAGAGAGTAGGGAGTTGGAGCTTTTTGTATTTATTTATATTTGTCTTTATTGTTTTAGGATTTTTTGATTACTTTGTTTTCTTATTTTTAATGTACAATGTTAGTAGTATTACTGATGTTTGAATGACACTTTCACCCTAAAGATATGAAGGAAGCACGTCATGTATTGCATTTCGTGTTTTATACCACTGTTTTTCTCTAGGAGTTGAATTCTTCCTTGAGAGATCTCATTTGCCGTGTTAGTAGTCTAAGGTTTTTCTGACTGCAAAGAAAGCTGAGGTAATGGAGCAGTGACAATGGTGCACAGCTGAGTTTGCATGAAGGTGACTCAGATTTCAGCCCTTGAGGTGCCTGTTCATCATGCACAGTGATTGACTACATCTCATTTATGATGGGTGCAGTTGACTCTTTTCAGACATAAATAATAGCACAGCTCATTGGACAGAAGGGGAGAGCCGGGTAGTTCACTGGTTGCATGGGTGTGTAAACTAAGCCAGTGATTTTACATCATCCTAACGAACGTATTAATAGTGTGATAAAACGAAGGTCCTTGAATTGTTTTGGTGGTGGTGTCTACTCAACCTTTCCATATACAAGAGGACATAAAGCTGTAACAGGCTTTCAGGAATGCAGTCTAGATTTGATACTGTGCTTTTTATTAACTGTGACACAATGGATTATGGCACTTTAAACGAGAAGGAGAATTTCCTTCCTTTTTGAAATGTGAATTAACAAAATGCTTATTCTGAGTAGTAGTTGTTTTCATGGTCTTTTCCATTTATATCTGCTGTGGTTGCCTTCCTTTACCGCCTCTTTGCTGGACAGACAGACAGACAGTCACACACACATAGTTCATATACCCATTAAATCTTGCTATAAGAGACTTTTAAGCGTCACTCTCAGATATGAATAATGCACTCATAGTTGATGTTCAGAATGACCCAGAAAAACCAAAAGCAGATTCCTAGTGTGCTTTCGGAATCTTTAGAATTTTACACTTTCATTCTGTATTGTTTTAGGGCATAGTTTATTATTATTGTGTTGAATTGATAATTCTCGATTAACAGCATAGCTTTTCCTGTCCATGTGACTGTCCAGAACTCAAATCAGTTGAATTCTTCAGTATTGAATTATTAGGCTATTTACAGTGAAGGTGATGTTTCCTACACCCTCTAGTTAGCTAGATAGGTCTCCCTTGCGTGTCAAGACAATATGTTAAATAGCTCTTAGTAACTGTGAATGTCAGATATAAGAAGGAAGCATGTAAATAGTTCATGAGATACCTGTGTGCTTTTTCTGAAATATTCCACTAAAAGGAGTTGGGTAGGAAATTAGTACAGCCTCTCTTTGGGTAGGATTTATACATTATGGCATTACTGACACTGGGACGAAAGGGCCTTTGTTTTGTAGTGTTGTCTTGTGTGTTGTAGGATGTTTAGCATCACCCCTGAACTCTCACTTAGTGGATGCTAGTAGCAGCACCCACTCCTCACCTAGTTAAGACAACCAAAATTGTCTCGAGACATTGCTTAAAATTCCTTGAAGGGCAAAATTGCCTGTACAGTTGAGGGCTCCCATCTTAACAGGCAGGAGCACCTTAATGTAAATTTCTGTGTGGGTTACCCTCCCTGTTTCCCCCACTTAACTCTTCAATTGTAAGCTCCTTGAGGATAGAAATGAGGTGTTTTCTTTCATGTTGTGGTCCCGCTTTCTGTCTGCTATGCAATATATAGAGATTTGAGGATTGACTACACCATTGCTTTTTAGTCCTTGTTTTTATCCAAGCCACATAACATATTGGGTTTTTAACAAAAGGGCAATCTTGACATTTCTCTTCTTCCCCTTTTTGTTACTGGTTTACAACAGAGTATGTAACAACTGGTATTTCAGTGATACAGTGGCCTATTTTCTTTCTTATAAAAGACATTACTATATCATACAGTATTTTAACCTTTCCTTTACAAATCTCATGATACAGAGATGCTTTTGGTTAACAAAAATTGCTATTGAGTCTAGAAGATTGTTTGTCTGCCCGCTGATCAGCCCCACCCCATCTCATCCTTCTCACGAAAAAAGAAAGGAGGAAACCATCAACCCTTAAATTACTCAAAGTCCTAAGGCAGTTTTCCCAGAATAAATGTCCATATTGACTTTCTCTGTTGTTAGGATCTGTCTTTGTTGAAGGGTTGCTGACTTGAGGGGCTGCTTCTATTCACTTTGGAATTCAGTAGCACTTTGGTTTAACAACAGTGTCCACCCAGCTGAGGACCAGATTTTCAGGAGAAGACTTATTTATAATGAAGTACAAAAACAAATACTCAGAAGAAATAGTGATGACATAGGTCCTCCAAACAGTTTCAAAACCAGAAATATTACATTGAAAATATGAGTCCTATAAATAATTTATAGTTTGGTAGTGCTTCATAAGGTAATTAGAGGTAAACCTCAATTTTCTCATCCTAAAAATGTGGATAATAACATCCACTACTTCATAGGATGTTAGTGAGGATTAAATAAGCGAATCTATTGAGAACTTTCATTAAAACTACCTGTAACATAGTAAGTACTCAGTAATTGCTCTTTTCTTCTTCTTCTTCTTCTCCTTCTTCTTCTTCCTCCTCCTCCTCTTCTTCTTCTTCCTCTTTCTCCTCCTCCTCCTCCTCCTCCTCCTTCTTCTTCTTCTTCTTCCTCTTTCTTCCTCTTCTCCTTCCTCTTTCTCCTCCTCCTCCTCCTCCTCCTCCTCCTTCTTCTTCTTCTTCCTTCTTCTTCCTCCTTCTTCTTCTTCTTTCTTCTTTCTTCTTTCTTCTTCTTCTTCTTTTTTTTTTTTTTGAGACAGAGTCTCACTTCTCACTTTGTCGCCAGGCTGGAGTGCAGTGATGCGATCTCAGATCACTGCAACCTGTGCCTCCGGTTTCAAGTGATTCTCCTGCCTCAGCCTCCTGAGTAGCTGGGACTGCAGGTACACACCACCATGCCTGGCTTATTTTTGTATTTTTAGTAAAGAGGGGGTTTCACCATGTTAACCTCAAGTGATCTGTCTGCCTTGGCCCCGCAGTGCTGGGATTACAGGCATAAGTCACCACGCCCAGCCTATTTTCACTTTTTAATTCTTCTCCTAATTATGAGGAGTCTCTATATCTGCCCATTTTCCTATGTCCTTCAAAATTCCTACCTATATTCTCCAAAGAAATACTTTGTCCTTTTCCTCTTTATATGCTTTATCCATTATTTTTTTTTCACACAAATCCAAATGGGACTATTCAAACCACATATATTGGTCTTGTACAGGTGTGTCCTCCCTTAATAGATTTTTATGGATTTTCAAAAAATTTTAAATCTCTGAGAATTTGCTTTGTAGAGTATGATAAGTCATGGTGTTTCTGCAAATGTACTTTTTATAGTAAGGAAAATAAAGCTCCACCTAAATACCTATGTAAGCTTAAGTTTCAGTTGATTACATGTTTTATATGACATCCATGTAGATCTTTGACCAGTTTGTTTGAAAGAGGTAGTCCTGATTCTGTTGATCTGAAAAGTTCAATATGAATTCAGTTCTGTACTCTCTGTGTAAGGTTTGTAAAAAACATTTCATTTGTGGCTAAAGCACACACTCCTGATTAGATCAATGAGGCACTCCATGGGCAAATCCAGCTTATTTTGCTTGTTAACAAGATGTTTCTCTGATTTCTCGTGCTGACAACACCACAGAAAATCACAGGGATCATCCTGAATCCATAACCAATGCATGCATCACCAAGTCAGATCCCTTAGAAGAAAATTGCTAGTGAAGGTCCAGAATAGCAAGCTAAAAAGCAGATATTTGATGCTTGCAGTAGGCTTGATAGATACTTGATAGATGTGCTAAGTGCTTGCTTAATAAACACTTGCTACCATAACACTTTTATTTTTATGGATAAAGAGGACATAAACAAAAATAAAATATCAGATACATAAATATGTGTGCACTTTGTGAATGTGTAGAGGTTGTTTCAAATTTCATGAAAGCAGAGTGAATAATATAATGAACCCTTCATATACTCATCACCCAGCTTTGACAGTTATTGACTCTTGGCTCATCCTGTTTCATGGATACCTCCCCCTAACTTGCAAATCCTAGACACAATTTCATCTTTAAATGTCACTCGTAGTTTGTTCAACCTCTCCCCAGAAAAATGTACAGTCAAAAGTTTGCATATAATTTTCAGGGGTTTACAGTTTCCCTAAAGTACACTTAAAGGATCACTGAGCCAGCTCATTTGAAAGTAAGGGAGGAAAGATATCACAAAAGCCTTCTGTGTGAGACTGTGGCCTGCAAGTGTCCCAGCCCTCACATTCTCGTTTTTCCCCTTTTCCTCTTATGCTCACCACCTATCTGTGATATTTGAGTTGGCTAAAGAGAATCAGATAAAAAGATATGGGAAAGAGGCTGAATATTTCCTTCACTTGTTAATGTCCTCTTCTCTCCTTCTTGGTGGCTTTATATTTTTTTGGATTGATGAGCTATATGATTTAACACTAACGCACTTGGATGTGAAAGCAAAAATTCCAAGGCTAACAATCCTAGAGAACATTATTTATTTATTGAGCATGTGTACATGTGCCACGTACTTTTCATGCATCTTGTCACTTAAGCTTATCAGCATCTCCAGCAACTATTTGGTAGGTAGGGTCCATTTTAAACAGAAAACTGAGGTCCAGAGCATTTAAGCAACTTGCTCAGGACTTGAACTCAGATCTAGTTGAAATTCCAGTCAGATGTTTAACAATGCTAAACTGCCTCTCTTCATTTTACTCTGGCAGTGGGTCATATTCCTAGCTGTGTGTCCCACGCAGGCATAAATGGAGTGTTTTATAGCTGTGTGCACAATTTATAACAACTTCTTCATGGTGGTGTGAGGCATTTCAGAGCATTATATAAGACAGTGCCTTAATGTATGTGATATTTTTACTTTAGACTTAGTCCAAGCCAAGAAGCCAGGGAACTTTAAAAAATGTTCATCAGGTCATGTCAATTCTCTATTAAAACATCTCAATGGCTTCTTATAAGTAGCAGAGAATAAAAATTAAATTTCTTTCAATGGCCTGCAAAGCCCTACAACATCTGGCCCAGACATCCTCTTCAGGGCACTCACTGACCATGTCACTACTCCAACACTGCTGGCTTTGTGGTTGTTGATCTCATTCTTATTCATCCAATATGCTGGGCTACTTCCTACCTCAGTATCTAATCTCTTCTGTACCTCACCATAGCCGGCTTCTCGTCATTGGGGTTCCAGCCACCATGTTGCCTCTAGAATACCTTTGTTGCAATGGCCCTTTTTTCTCTTTTATTGTCTGCATTGCACTTCTCATTGTATGAGATTCTTGTTCCTTTCTAGGTTCACTACTCTGTGTTTGTCTCTGCCTCCCCACCTTAAATATGATTTTGGGGGGATCAGGTCTGTGCTTTAGTTGCTGCTCAGTCTTCAGCACCTAAACAAGTGCTAAGTAAATCCTGGTTGAATTAATGAATGGTTTGTTAAGTGGGGTTGGTCACATTAAACCTACATGCAAAACTCTCAGCACGATGCATGGCACAGTTGGAAATCACTCCCAAGCTGCTGCTATTGTTGGTGAGGTTAATTCCAATCTGGAATTTCATTATCACATAATCTATAAAGCCAGTTTTAAGAATTTCCCAAAGCAATGCAATTTCTCAAAAACCAGAAGAACCCTCAGTCTTATAATATAGATCCTGAAGTTGTGTGAATATGAGGCGGTTGCTTTTTGCCAGTTTTTAGCTCATGCGGGCTTGACCTTCAAACCAGTTGCATTCAGCAGCTCTCATCTCTAACTAGGGGCTTTCTGACCTTTTGCTTAGGCCCAAGGCAACGTTCTCATCTCTGACAAACTTGACCACTGCCAGTTTCTTAAGAGTGTCAGTTCTTATGAGAAGGAGTTGTTCTGCCTGTGCTGTAATCATCTCTAATACCCAATAAACTGCAAACAATGGGGGCATTTGAGGGGGGAAATGCTAAAACAAAAAGACGTCTGCAATTCTGAGGCAGGGCTAAACTGGGGCACGTGGAAAAGTTCTAGCGTGTGGAATGCTGTACTCACAGCTCCCATGAGGAGGGGGGACCTGGACAGTCCTGACAATGGGCCATTATAAGGGCACTATTGAACCACTTAATCGTGGCCCTTTATAAAACCATAAAAATGTGTCAAATATTATACAAATGCAAACTGTACAAGCTTGAATGTTAGATCAAAAATTTCAGAGAAAACAAAGCCCTCTCCATCTGATCAAACAGTTCAAGAAAAAGTTGAAACAAGGCAAATTTCACCATTGTGTAACCACTTCATGTGTTTATTTGTTGTTTGCAAAATTTTCAATAGAGGAATTTTGCCTGAATATATTTTTATTTGTCCAGATCTGTAGGCTTTAATTCTCATGGAATGTCTAGCTTGTTTAAATTACAAAATCAGTGCTATGTACATTATAGAAAATAATAAAATAACAATCACTGAAAGTTTATCGCTTGGGAATAGTCATTATTGAGACTTGACTGAGTAATTTGTCATTAGTTTTTTGGAGGTTATGCATATATATAAATAGCATTTGAAAATCAATTTTGGATAGCAGCATATATAGTGTTTTTAACTTGCTTTGTGTTCCCACTTACATTAATGAACTTTCACCCTCATTAAATATTGTTAGATAAACACAGAAACAGAAAACCAAATACCACATGTTCTCACTCATAAATGGGCATTGAACGATGAGAACACATGGACACAGGGGGGGAACATCACACACAGGGGCCTGTCGGGGGATGCGGAACAAGGGGAAGGAAAGCATTAGGACAAATACCTAATGCATGCAGGCCTTAAAACCTAGGTGATGGGTTGATAAGTGCAGCAAACCACCATGGCACATGTATACATATGTAACAAGTCTGCATGTTCTACACATGTACCCCAGAACTTAGAGTAAAAAAATAAATAAATAAATTTGATATATGAAATTCAGTGTGGTGTACTAGACAAGAAATAAAAAAATTGTTAGATTAAAATGTGGATTGTAATGACTGTATAGGATCCATTTATATGTAGCAGTTCTCAACTCAGGGCTGTTTTGTCCCCAGGAGGCATTTAGCAATCTTTGGAGCCATTTTTGGTTGTCATAACTGGGTTGGGACATGCTGTGCTACTTGACATCTAATGGGTATAGATAAGGGATGCTGGGAGACAGCAGGTGGTGCGCAGATTCACCCCCACAACAAAGCGTTAACTGGCTCCAGTGTCAATAGTGCTGAGCTGAAAAGCCTGAACTATATGGCTCCCTTATAATTAATTTAATCCATGGCCTATTATTAGATATTTGTTTTTAATTTACTATTAGAAACTAATGGCTGACAAACTTTATCTATAAAGGACCAGTGTTTTAGATTTTTGGGGCCATAAGTCCATTACTCAACTATGCTCTTATACTGTTATCACTTGAAAGCAATCATAAACTACACATAAATGAAAGTGTGGCTGTTTTCCAATAAACTTTATTGACAAAAATGTGTGACATGCCTTAGGCAATAGTCCACCTAATTCTGTTAGAGATAATGCTCTAATAGATGTCTGTGTACATAAGCCTTTGTCCCGTATCTGATCATCTCCTTAGAAAAGTTCTTGAACAGAGCCATTGACTCATGGGCATGTATGTATCTTTTTAAAATTTATATCCATTTTTAAATTTTTTCTGTTACAGTTCTACTGATTTATTTTCTTATATGAGATTATTCATTTAATGTAGCTTTCTGAACACACTTATGCCACTATCATTCTATCAGATTTAGAACCATGTTCAGGGTTATGAAGTATGAATGGGTCAGGTAGGGTTTGCAGATTTAAAAGTCTTCAGAAATCAGACTGGTTAATGAATAAAGCAGGTCGGTTGTCAGTGTCAGAGTAAGGTGTGATGGGAGTGTTGCAAAATTAAGAGTCAGTGCTCATTAAAAGGTAGAAGCTGCTTCTCAACTCTGTTACTTTCAACTCTGATAAGCTGCTGGCCCAGTGGGAGTGCAGTTTGGTATCACTAAATCTTCTGATTTATCAACCAGAAAAGAAAAATCCAAACTCTGGTTTGAGAAACCAGAAACCAAATTTTGTTTTGAAAACTCCCAATTTTTCATCATTGGTGACAAATTCGTAGACCACTAAATTCTGTCTAGGTGAACAGCCTTGCTTGTGGTTTGTGTCCATGCACTGCCAGCTTGGGGACCTTGGAATAAGGTGCCCAGGCGTTTGAGACCCACAAATCCCTACTGGCTTGTTGTACTGCTAGATGAGAGCTGTAAAAATTGGCAGTCTTTGGGCAGACTCCGATCGAAAAGGAAGCTTTATCATGTGGAATAGGGTGGCATACTGTGAATCAACTGCCGAGCCTGAAGACTTAGTTTCTCTAGAGCTTTCTGGTTTAGGAAGAGTGAGGGACTGTCACACTCCATTTTCTCAGGACGTTTCCAGAGGTGGTCAGAATCCTAACCTACAACCCCTGCCTATACAGTGTGGCCCCTTGTTCTTCAGTTCTGCCTCTTAGCCCTGCACGCCAACCACACTGGCTCCACACTGCTACATGATGTACCAAATACTTGCTGAGTGCCCACTGTGTGCCAAGCCATGTTCTGGACAAAGCAGAGCAAAGGACAGATAACCAGGAGTGCTGGTAGGGTGTGGGCTGGAAATGTGAATATGTCCCGAAGATAGTTATAGGAGACAAGGTCAATGAGGTAATGATCCTGGGGTGCGGTGGAGTGGGAGAAGGAGGCATAGTGGACAGGAGTCCATATACTCTCTCTGGAGAACTAACAAGCTAGTATGGATTTCTGAACAACGTATCCAGAGATTCTGATTCATTAACTCTGGTTTGGGGCCCTGGAATGTGCCTTTCTAATAAACATGTGATTAGCATTGATATAGGGACTTGCAGGCCATTGCAAATACTTGTTTTTGTTTTGTTTTGGTTTGGTTTTGGTTTTTTCTCAGAGATAAGTAGGGAACCATTACAGAGGTGGGGTTTTTTGTTTGTTTGGTTTGTTGGTTTGGTTTAGTTTCAGTAGAGGAGTGACTTGATCTGACTATATCACAAGGACCCCCCTATTCATTGTATTGAAAATACTCTGTCCAAGTGCCAAGACAGAAGCAGGTAGAAGAGTCATAAGGTTTTCCTCATCTAAGTTTGAAGAGATGATGGCTTGGATCAGGTGGTAGCAGTAGAGTGTGAAAATCCATTAAATTCTGGATATTTTCTGAGATAGAAACAATACTTCTTGATAGGTTGGATACAGGGTATGAAAGAAAATAGGAGTCAAAGATGACCATGGTTTGTAGAATGAGCAACTAAATTAAGCCAGAAGGAGACCATTTTTTTGACAGATCAAAAAAAAATTGGCAATTTTGTATGTTTCAACCTAATAGAAAAAAATGGAGTTGCCAACTATGAAGATGCAGAAGACCGTAGGAGGAGCTGATTTGGAAGAGTGGATGAACATGCTGAGCTTAGGATGTCTGCAGTCTTCCAAACAGTGCCATCTCTCAGGCCAGTGGAGATGAGTCTGGTTCTCAGAGACCTCTCTGTTCTGGGGTGCTTAAATCCATGTGACTGGGTTAGATCACCAGTGCTCTGAGTGTACATAGATGAAATCAAGCTCTGACCCTTGAGGCACTCTGACATTTAAGAGGGAAAAGAGGAGAAAGCTAGATAAGGAGACTGAAAAGAAATGAAGGAGGGAAGAGAAAAACCAGACAAGTGTGGTGAATTGAAAGCCAAGTAAATAACATATATTAAGAATATATGTTATTCTTTGCTGTTCTTTGAACAACCAAGGCTTGTTCACACCTGAGGGCTGTGTGCTTGGCTGGGATCCTGTTCCTGCCAATCTGCCTGGCTCATCTTACCAACTTCAGGTCTGGGCATCAATCTCATATTCTCTGTGAGGCCCTTATCTAAACAATCTGTGTAAGATTTGCACAGTTGCCTGGCATCTAGTTGGTGCTCAAGCAATGTTTGTTGATTGAATGGTGAACATATAATTTTTGATGAAGGCAGCAGTCCAAGTGAGAACGTATTAAAGCCTTGCTGCTCAGGATGTAGTGTGTTCCCTGGACCAGCTCGGTTAGCATCCCCTGGCGACTTGTTAGAAATGCGGAATCTTGGGCTCTAGCCCAGACCTGTGGCATCACACTCTGCATTTAACAAGATCCTCAACTGATTTGTATACACATTAACATTTGCACCCAGTCCTGTATTTAACTGTCTATGAATAGGAAGAGGACAATTGAGTATACTCTCTCAAGATGGGAACAACTCAAAGTAAGAAGTTAAAATCAAATCTCTTCAATAGTTGCTTCTGTATTTAACCAGGAAGCTGTGAAACAATTTAAAAACAAAACAAAACTGTGTATTGAGACTTTCAAGAATATTTTATGTGGTTTAGCCCCATATCTTTTTTACTTTTATTTTATGTGGTTATTTCACATATCTTTCTTACTTTTACTTTGAATTGACATAAGCTAGGAGTGCATATAAAATGTGTGGCATCTGGTACATGGTAGACAAGTTTGAGAGAATGAGCATTAATTCTGTTCTTTGTATTTTAAAACATCCTGGTATTTAATATGACATATCAACTCATAATGTTTTATAAGATACTTGTTTAAGAGAAATGGTTTTCTCTTAAAGTGAGTGATGGGCTAAGTGTATTGGTCTTGCTGCAGCTTCTCCCATAGGAATTTGATTCTGAAAGTGGTGTTTTATTCTCTGGTTGCCAATACTGTATTGGTAGATGGCTACCACTCCTAAATCCCTCCTTCTTCTATAGGCTGTAATAAAAACTACACGTTATTTTTATTATCATGGTCTTTGGCTTATTTTAGCCTGAGGGAGGAAAAAAATAATGTATATATTAGGAATTTTCTTATAGATAACACCTTTTTTCCTGAGGCTACGAAATATTCTTTGTCCTAAAACCAAAGTATGCCCATCTCATGGTTTATAATAAGCGCACTGTTTTATAGGTCATTAACCAAGGATAAAAGACTTGCTGGGAATTTTTGGTAGAGCTAGTCTATTCTATGCTAACATCAAATTTTCAGAAAAGTGCATTTGTTATCCTTTCCTTTTCTTTACATATTTACATATTTCCTTTTTATTTACATATTTATAGCTCAATTATCTGAATTCAGAAGCCTACAAAGTAGTAAGACGGGAAGTAGTGTGAAAGTATACAGACCCATAAATATGCAATATAAATTCATATATACTTATTTGTGCACACTGGGATATGTGAATACATGTCTGGATTTACACAGTTTTATCTTTCCCTCTATATTCAGTTAAAGCCCTAGATCAGAACTGATCCACAGTGGAGGGCGCTTCTCTAGTTCGCCACTGTGGACGGAATAATGGAGACGTGACTATGGTTTCTAACCCTGGCAAGTTGTTTAGGTTTCCTCTCAGTTTCTGTTTCTTTATCTTTAAAAGAGGGGAAGGGGATAATTAAGCATATCCTGTATTCTTACGAAGATGCTTGTCCAGTTAAGATAACAGTTGGAAAAACAACTATGAAATTATTTATACATATACTATTTCTCTTTATCAAAATCACCTCATTCTTTTCCTCCAAATCCTGCTAAAACTTCTGTTGAATAGGAAAGCTCAATTCTAGTTTGGTGAAACTTTCCTAGAGAGCAGGGGTCAGCGTTTTCTATAAAAAGCCACAGCGTAGATATTTAGGCCTTGGGGGCCCTGCAGACTCTGTTGCTACTACTATTCAACTCTGTTGTTGTAGCAAGGAAGCCACCCTGGACAACATGTAAACTAATGGGCGTGGCTGTATTCTGATAAAACTTTATTTATCCACATTGAAATCTGAGTTTTATATAATTTTCATGTGTCATGAAATATTATTCTTTTCATTTTTTTCAACTATTTAAAAATGTAAAATGCATTCTTACTTTATAGACCACATAGGCAGCAGATTGAGTTGGGCTAATGGGTAGACAGACTTCTGTTATAGAGAAAAAGCACTGAGTTAGTCAGCCATAGCCATTTTGAACCTTTCTTTATTTAAGACTTCTTTAAGGCTCTTTAGTTTGCTTTGTATTTGCATCGATTTTGATTCTTCTCCATTAGGTCAGGATTCATACCCTTGTTGTTTTTATATTTGGTTAAGGATACCTCTGTGCAGATTGTACAGTAAACAAGATTATGTGTCCAAGGACATATGTTCTGGGCTTTTGTTTTCTTTTGTGGTAATATTGTGGGACTGCAAAGAACCTTGGCACTTAATCAGATGTGACCCTATGCACGACTATCCCAATTATTTGAGAAAGCTAGCTTTCTCTGTTTTACTACTTTTCTTCAGGAAATATGATTGCATAACTGACATTCCCTTTGGATTGCCATTTTAAAAGCTGTATGAAAACAATAATGGCATGGTGGTAGATAGCAGTTGATTAAATAATAATCCATTTAGTTTTCTTTAAACTTACTGAGCAAAATAACAAATTCTCTCTCTAAACATAAGTGATAAATCTGAACATTTTGTTGAACTATTTTTAAAAAATATAGTTATTTGGGTGTAGAACCATGTCCTAGCTACTCAGGAAACTGAGGTGAGAATATCACTCGAGCCCAGGAGTTCAAGGCTGTAGTGTGCCACGATTGCACCTGTGTATAGCTATTGCACTCCAGCCTGGGCAACATAGCAAGACCCTATCTCTAAAATTATAATAAATAAACTAAAAGGATTAAGAGAATCTACACTCACTTTTTCTCAAATTCTCGTTCACAAATAGCAGAGAGAATAAAGAACAGTGGATATCTAGATAGAGGTATTTTTTCTCCAGTGAATTCTGTTGTCAGTCAAGATGGTAGTATCTACAGCCACCATCTTAAACTGACATGTGATGTGCTCCAGGATGTCTTTAGAATGAAACTGATGGAAAATAACCTGTTGGTGTTACACAGGAAGCGGCAAAGCTAAAGTGTTAACAGTTAGGAAGTGATCCATTCCGATTCTCTTGCTATCAATGCAAGATCTGAATGAAGAAAAGAAACGGGCAAAGTGATAGGAGCAGTAACAACGAATAAAAGTTGCAAAGCCTTAGGCTGTTTGCCGTTTAACTCAGATAGCATAATTTATATGAAATATGAGTTATATCAATAAATAATATTTCATGATAAAGTATTTTAGCTTTATTTTTGTGATCTATACTTCAAGTGTTTAGCAGTACTCAACTTTTGCTATCTGAATTCCTTAGTGTGGTTAGTCAGCTGGAAGTTCAAAAACATGCAAACATTATCAGGAAATCATAAAGATGTTTCTGGCCTCTTTAACGCTACATATATGTTCTCATTTGCATGCTTGTTTGATTGGCTATTTAAAAATTAATGAAAGCAAAGTTATTAACTAAAAAGCTATGAATTAGGATAGCTGAAGACAAAAAATTATATTTATATGGCTTTTTAAATTGTCAAAGGGCTTTAGAGCCTCATAGTAATGCTATGAGGGAGTTCAGGCAGGAATAATATCTTTCTCCAGCATCTTCTGAGGGAGGGAAGTGGACATATAGAGGCTATGTCACATACCACCTGTCCACAGTGGGGAGTGACATTGCTGATGCAGTGATGATGCTAGAATGCCACAACATTCTAGATCAGGGTTTCTCAAACTATAATCAGAGGGCCGTGGTTGTATCCAAGACTCTTGCAGGGGTTCTGCCAGATAACACTAAGATATAGTTTTCCTTTTTCACTCTCATTTCACCAGTATACAGTAGAGTTTTCCAAAGGCTACATGTCACGTTGAGATGTCATTGTTCTGACATCCTGTGAGATATGTGCTAATGTATAATTATGTTTTCAAAATTTCTCAATTTTAATTTCTAATATGCTAAATATTGATAGATATAATCCATGTAAATACAATAAATTTGAAGAGTGTAAAAGGATCCTAAGACAAAAATGAGAATTACTGTTTTAGATATTGTGCTAAGGCCGTTAGAAACATGATCTCATTTAATGCAGGAAACACATTTAGTAGGCAAGCTCTACTGTCATGCCCATTCAATATACAAGGAGATGCGGGCCTGGAGAAGTTAATGATCTGTGGAAGGTACGCGGGTAGTAAGTTGCAAAGACAGAATTTGAACCCAGGTTTCAAGCTCTTAACTACTCCACTGACTGTGTTGTCAGGCATGTTGTCTCTCAAAGAAGCACCAGGAAATGCCTGGATTTGGACATTAACTTCTCAGAAAAAAAACTTCTTCTTATAACTGAGGCCATCTCCAAGGGAATGTAAATATTAAGATTATCCTTATAGGTGTGTACAACAGAGATTATTTTCTAGTGGTTTGTGGGCTGAGGCTTGTACTTTGTGAAACACAAAATAGTTGGGCATCAGATTTTTAAACCTACAGGATTTTAATTAAAAAAGAAGTTTGGATTGCCAGCTACCCTTGAAAAATTGGGAGATCGAGCTAGACTGGACTGGTATTCCCACATGGCCACAATCAGCTGCAGTTTGTATCTGCTGTTCCTGCTAGGTAGATGTGTGTCCTCTAGTTTGCCACAGACCTCACTACTCTTTACTCACTATTACCTTCCTCCTAGCTCATGTTCCTCATTTTTGTTGCCTGTTTGAAGTGTTTGGGTTGGAAACAGCTGGAGATGTTCTGTCTCCTGCATAGTGTTTATAGGCCATCTGCTTTCAACTTCACTGAAAAATAAAAAATTATTGATAGTAAAAGAGCCAAATATATCCCACTCTGCTTACCCAAACCTGGATGTAATAAAGACCTCACTGACGGTGCCACATAGAAAGCAAATTGCTTCTTTCTTTACTAAGGCATAATATTCTGATTCATTAAAGAATGAGGATCTGCCAGTGAATTAACATTTATTTTTAAATGTGAATCTCTTTCCTTTTTAAGTGTAATAGTGAAATAAGCACATTCCACTCATTGCCCTCATTTTATGTTTATTTTAGTAATATCTGTTGTCCTCATCATTATCATGTCTGGACCCTTTACAAAAAAAAATGTCTCTGTGAACCTCAGTGTACATGTTAAATCAGTCATTTCAAAGAACTTAAGATTGTCAACCTAAAGGGCTGCATTATCCCGGGCATTTAAACAACATTAATGAATTTCAAATTTTTATGCTTAACATTTGTCAGCAGTAGATATTAAGCATTTATCATAATGTATAGGTATATATTTGCTTGCCTCTCTTCTCTTTTTGCCTCACCCCAGAATATAAATTTCATAAAGCTGGAAGTTATATCTGTTTGTTCACAATGTATATTCTATGCTTTGTACAGTGTTTAGCACATAACAGTCAATCATTAATGAATAAAGGAATAAATATGTAAAGGTATAAATTGTGTATATGGTAACTCATTCTTCTATAGACTTAAGAATAATATTTAAAAATTCTCAGTAAAAATGCTCATGCTTTTTCATTTGAGAGTCAAATGAGAGATATTTATTTCTTGTTATCCACATAAATATACCTCTATTTCTGTGTGTGCTACGTTCTATTTAGGATAGTTCCTGGTCTTCCTGATGTGAGGTCAATAGGCAGGTTACACATTTACCTAGCTAAGAATAAGGTGCGTATTAATACCAGGATGCAAGAAGAGGCTGTTGAACTTGAACGTTCAGCACAGTGTCTTTTCCTATACTAAAAAATAGTCATCCTGCAGTTGGAAGTGGCAGTTATTCAGCCACTGGAAAAGTCTCATGTAATAGTAGCTTTTAGATGATGTCTCCTCCAAAGGGGCATCCAGCTATTAACCTATTGATGAAAGAGAAATACCATTGTCTATTAATACTACTGGAACTAAAGATGAATAGTGAATTGGCCTTGATCTGACAGTGAGTTTGACTTTGATAGCTCATCACTTAAAAAGGTTCCTTTATATCTATGAAAAAAAGCATGACATCAAGCCAGGGGGAAAAATTGATACCAATATTTAAGACCAAACTCGTAGGGCTTCCAAACCAAAAAAAAAAAAAAGGCCCTTGTGTGAACGATTTTTTTTTACATGCATAACTAATTAGCTTAGGTTATTATAAGCAGGGCTTCTGTGATAAAGTTTCCGGTGGTGTCTCGGGATACCTTGTTTATAGTGCCTTCTCTATGCCAGTCTGTCTTCAAATTGGAATTACAGAAAACAGAGGAAGCAATAGTCTACTGTCTCACATTGGATTGGGGTCACTTAAAACGTTGTTATGCTGGAAATGCTAGAATATAATCACTATCAGGTGAGCTTATTCTGACTCATATTCAATCTTTGAAATATAATGCAATAAATTGATTTAATCCACTTTTTATGTTATTGTAATAAACATACTGTTTTCGATAAGTACAGATATGGTCTTTTAATGCTGTTTATTATTTGATGCCATAAGAATTGAACAAAGTAAATATTAGTAGAATTTTTGTTTTGCTTAGTGCATGGCTAAACCATCTTCATGAGCCCCTGTTCAATTGCTCATAAGATTAAATTGTGTTTATCAAGAAAAAAGTGACTTAAAATTGAATAATGTTGTTTTTTTGGGAAAAATATTTCTCATTCTGAATTAAGGTCTGTGGGAAAGGAGAAAAAATATCCTGGTGGTTTGTTAATAGTTATGCCTTTTAAAACATATACATATAAGTGTTATGCATTTGAAAGAAACTGCTTAATGTAGGATTGCTTTTATGTTGAGTTTTTTCTTAATTAAAATGTTGAATAATCATGTCCAAATGAAAGTGGGAGAATTAATACACAACTAGTTGATTTAATCATTGGAAGGTTTCTGTTTATTTTCTATAGCTGTTTTACACAGTTGTTCATAAGGAGTTTGTGTGTGTGTGTGTGTGTGTGTGTGTGTTTGTACATGCATGTATGTGTGTGTTTTAAAAAGAAAGCTGTTCTGTTTGCCAAGGAAAATGAAATAAACTGAGTTACGCCACTTTTTCTAAATTGTTTTCATCTTAATAAACCCTTTCATGTGTGTTGGGGAAATTTTTCCCCTAAGAGAGTTTCAAACTTTTAGTTATTAGGTATGAGAAGAAGGATGTAAGGTTTGAAAGAGATGTATAGTTAATTAGCAGGGAAATAAAATAGGGCAAAGTATTACCCCAAATCCTACGAGTTAGACTTTAAACTTCAGTAATATCAAAATCCGTTAGCACAGTGCCTGGTACATAACAAAGGCTTAATAATTTCTTCTGTTGGTGGACTGGTCAGTTTCATGTTTGTGCCTGAAAGAAGAGCTGTCTGAAACTCACAAATAATCGTGCTGTCTTCTTTTCCTTCCATGGCTATGTTCAGGTGCAGACCCACCTTGAAAACCCCACCAAGTACCACATACAGCAAGCCCAGCGGCAGCAGGTAAAGCAGTACCTTTCTACCACTTTAGCAAATAAACATGCCAACCAAGTCCTGAGCTTGCCATGTCCAAACCAGCCTGGCGATCATGTCATGCCACCAGTGCCGGGGAGCAGCGCACCCAACAGCCCCATGGCTATGCTTACGCTTAACTCCAACTGTGAAAAAGAGGTAATTCATGTCTCCTCTCCTCTCCTGTTTTCTTACGCTAAATAACTTGTCTGTTGAATATGACTCCTACACTACTGTGGACTCTAGTTTGTCCTTATGGCCACATGTACCAGCCTGTGTCACCGATTCACCATAATGACTGTGGCATTCCAGCCTCTTGTCCCCGTCGCTGGGTTATTGGGTGTACGGCACATGACAGGAGATCTGGCCCGCTCCAAGTAAAACGTGGAGGCGAGGACACTTTTGCCACTTGCTTCTTCTTCCTTAGCTAAGTGCTCTCTTCTCTTCCATGCCTGTCAGTTTATGAAGAGTGAAAATGCAGAGAGAGGAGAAGGGGAGGTGGAAAAGGAAAAGCAAAAATAGAAGAGGTGTGGGACAGGCGGTTTAGAAGTTCCGCTTGTTGTGAATGTCTGGAATATTATTTTTATTTCTCCCTGAGTTGGGGGAAAAAAAGCATGGAATGTGCATGGATGGATTTGAATCATATAGCACATGAGAATTTAACAGAAATGCAAAGGCTTAATTCCTGGATACATTCTGTTTCATAATAAAATTGCCGCTGCCTGTTAAATCTGCTTTGGTAAAGGCTGGATTGGAGACAAGACTCAAACTACCTTCAAGCTAATTGGTGCATCAAAATTTGGAGCATACGAATACCTGAGAGTTGTGATTCAATGCTCATTATTTCCAAATTATGAGATGATGAGCTTCATCGTAATGGGATTTACTGTTCTATATACTATGAAGTGTTTGTGCAAATTCAGAGGCAACTTTTCTCAAGTTGGGTTGATTTTAATTTCTAGAGGGACTAAAATCTTTGCCCCTATGCCCAAACCAATGGCTTTATTTTTCTCTACCCATATTTGTCATCTAGCAAGATGATTTGACAGAAGTTCTACCTTCATTATTTCATCTTTTGGTCAGATTCCACTTTGTTTGAAAGCTTAGTTCATCTTATTGCTGTGCCATCAGCTTTGTGTGAAGCGGTCATTAAAAAGTCATTTGCAAATCCAAGTTACAGGCTGTTTTTGCTTGTGTTTTTGCAGGGATTTTATAAGTTTGAAGAGCAAAACAGGGCAGAGAGCGAGTGCCCAGGCATGAACACGCATTCACGAGCATCCTGTATGCAGGTACTAAGTGACTTGGCAGCCGAGGATATAACACGTTGTAATGAGAATCTATATTTGTGGTGGATCACACCTTCCTGAAAACTTAAGGTTTTTTTTTTTTACCCCATTGATTTTTTTTTTAATAGAGAAAGCTATAAACAGTGCCATTTTCCTCATAGTATCTCATGATTAAATAATGACAAAGGAGAATAAACTAAAATGTGTTTTTCCCCTAAGTTGTTCCAAAACATTAAAAACTTCTTAAAGTATATAAATTTTAATAAATAAGATATCAAATACGTCATTCAACATTATCAATATGTTATGCAAATTTGCAGGTTAGCAATTTTTGTATTAGTAAAACCAAGATGTGTGTGTGTAATCTTTATATTGTTTCCTAAATGCAATCTCATGGAGCATATATTTTGAAACTATCTTTATTAATTTAATAATACTTAATGGATGCTTTCCCAAGTAACTAAAGTTTCTTCCATTGCATCCTATTTAGTGGACATATAAACTATGCTATATCTATTTATATATCTATGCATGTATATAGATATAGGAGAGAATAATAAGCAACAGAATTTTTTGCCTTTATTTCATGTCATCAACTTGCATTACTTTTGTCATAAGAGAAAAAAATTATTTTAAAAATGCTATCACATCAAGCCCACTATTTAATTTTCTAAAAACGAAATTAAAAATAGCAAGAAAATTTTGTTCATAAGTTTCCTAGCCTATTTGCCTATTTACAATTAGAAAATCATCTCTTAAAGACAAACAAAACAAATAAAAGTGATGTCAATAGAAATGGAACCTAACAAACACTGTATAGTAGTTATTCAAAACTGGCCAATTATTCTTCTTAGGGATCATTTAATAAGACTTCTTTTTTGAGTATTTACTATATTCTGGTACTTTGAACACTCTGTACAGTTTGTCGTGAAATCATATGACAGTAAATAGTATTACCCCCCATTTTATAGATTGGCAAACTGAGGCTTTAAAAGATTGGAGGCTTTGCCCCTAATCTAGAAAGTGAGAGAACTGGGATTCCAACCCAAACCCATGATGTTGGAGCCTCTTCTCTTTAATGTAAGTGGCAAAAGAGACGCAAGAGCATCCCTGTTAGTTCTGAGAGGTCACGTGTAACTATGAAGTACTATTAAGACCCAAGCACAGACACACCAACTAGCCCAAATACGTAAGTGTTTACAAAGAAATGTTTTCACAGACTTGTCTTTGAAACTGCTGCAATGCACATGTAATCACTGTTGTTTATTATCATAACTGATGTTTTGGTACTTCAGAAATAAAATTGACCTAGTGGGAATGTCAGCTCTGCGACTGTAATGATAACCTCGTCCTGGTGTACTCCTTGGGGAGTACCAACCACACTGGCAGCTGTACAAGGAGAAACTTATTTTACAAGTCACTGTAGGCTGGGTGTAGGGACAGCCAGTGGCCTGGGAGCCACACTGTCCACACATCCCTGTGGAACCAAAGGGCAAAATCACCGTTTGCTTTTTCCTTTTCTAAGAAAACGGTATGGGCCATCGTCTTTAGGGAAAAAAGGAAGTAGAATGACAGCTATCATTCATGATGAGGTGCTCTGGTATACCTTCCTAATTAGGGCAGGCAGTTTAGCATAGTTGTGAAAGGATGAATTAAATCATGCCTCCAGTCTTTCTTTATTGTGTGACTTTGGGCAAGCTGCTTCTCATTTATTTCAACTGGAAAATTGCTATAATAATAGTACCTGCCTGATAGGGTTTTTGTTAGGGTGAAAACTTAGCCCATGGAAATCCCTGAACCCAGTTCTTGGCAACTCATAACCACTCATTAAATGCTGGCTACAAGTATCATTCTCATCACCTATTAGTGTTGATGGTCTTCAGTAGCATTTTATTTGAGTGGAAAGAGGACAATTACTTCTTAGAATCTAACTAAAGACCATTATTACTTTGGGTAAAAAAAGACCATGAGTCTCTTTTTGGGTTGTGTTACATAGTTTTATTTACTTTTGTCTCTCTTCTGTTGCCCTTTTTCCTGCAGATGGATGATGTAATTGATGACATCATTAGTCTAGAATCAAGTTATAATGAGGAAATCTTGGGCTTGATGGATCCTGCTTTGCAAATGGCGAATACGGTATTGATAACCTTTTTTTAAATACAAAATCTTGAGGTGTTTCCAGGGTTCTCTTCTTTTTTCTTAAATTTTTAGTGTGTCTTTGCAACTGGTTCACTGATGAAATGTACTAATCGTAAAATGGAGAATTATATCAGGATCAGAAGTAAATGACTTTGTCATCAGAAATTAAGAATTTTTATAAGTTTATGAATAACTCCGTGATAAATTCTACATTCTCTGGAGTCCAAGAACAGTTTCAGTAGGACATTAGCCCTTCCAATTCCCTTGACATCTAATGCCCAACCCTCTAGCCAAAGGAACTATTTTGAATTGCACCGTTCACAATGGTGTTCTAGTTGGCCTGAAAAAGTTGGTGCGGTTTTTCAAGAGGTTTTTTTCATATTCTTAGGGGATAGAGAAACATTGGGGTTACCCTTCTCCAACAGCAAAATTTATTCCAACTTCAGTTTATAAACCAATGGTTCTATTTACCATTGTATGTTACTTGTTATTCTCTTGTAATTTAGAGGCTTGCCTATATGGTTTATTTTCCTTCATTCCTTACATTTTAGTCTTATGTTACTGTTTTACCAAAGTCTTATTGCAGATACTATTTAGTCCTTGCAATTATTCTGTGAGTCAGGTTCGGATGATATCATTGCCCTCAGTTTTAAATGGTAACTAGGTTAGATGGTCTTACACAAGATTACATATCTTGGGTGTATCAGAGCCAGGCCTTCTTGGTAAGTCTTCAAATACCTTCTGTAATCCTTTTCTGTCTTCTCTGACAGCAATGCTATGAGGCTATCATATTCTTAATAACTAGTATTTTAAAGACTAATATTTATTGAGAGGAAAGGGAATAAAGGAGTTGTTTAATGGGTATGGGGTCTCAGATTCGTAAGAGGAAAAATTATGGAGATCTGTTTGATAAAAACATGAACGTACATAACACTACTGAGCTGTACACTTAAAACTGGTTAAGATGGCAAATTTTATGACATGTATTTTTTGCCAAAATAAATTTTTTTAAAGATAAGACTAACTTCTGATAGTAAATTCCCTTGGCCAGGGAACAAGATAGCACTTATTTAGGTACACCAGAATCCACAGAAAATTGAGTCTTATAGTTAGCATTTTTTTTCTTTTTTCTTTTTCTTAATCCATCTTGGTCCAGTTCTTCAAGCTCACTTCCTTGAACTCATGTGGGGTGAGGACTCCCCTTGAAACCTCAAGCTTCTTCTATGATACTTAGAGTTTGTCTGCTTTCCACCCATTTAAACCCATCCCCTGATTTTGGAAGAACCACATGTTCTGCCATTGTGATAAAAGTTTCCATTCCAAACTCTCCCAACCTCTTGGAATCCTTGGTTGGCTTCTATGAAACCTTTTTGCTTACAAGTTGGTGTATCCCATGGGGCCAACTACACTTGTTTAGCAGTCAGAATCCTAGGATGAACATGAACAAAACACTTGATGGAGCATGCCCTGGGGAATTTATAAACATACCCAAAGACGTGTATATTTACAATGTTTCACTGCTCTAGCAGCATCAATTAGCAATGGCCCAGTCATCTCAAAAGAACTTGGTCATGAGAGCGGTCATCTTGCTAGTGGTGTCAAATGGGTCCCTGGGCACACTCAAGTGGACTGTAGAATTGACATGATTCTGTAAAATCATTGACTTCTTTTTTGTAATGGCAAAGACCTTTGATATCATTTGGTCTAACTTAGTAATCAGGCATCCAGCTTCTTGGAAGCCTCTAAAAAAGGATCTGTACGAGCTCATTAGGGAAATAGCAAAGCACAATGGTTAGGATTTAGAGATTTCTGACCAAATCTGGGGTCACGTCCTGAATCTGCCATTTCCTCTGTGACCTTGCATGTCATTTGGCTTTTTGAAACTCTACGTTTCTACATCTGTAAAATGGGGCTGTTAAATATACCTATATTGTGCAGTCAACTTACTAACATTAGTTGTATTCAATAATGTAACCTAAATTATTAAGTATAGCTTTTTAATTATAATATTAAATAATATTGATAGTATTTGTTTATTCAGCTGATCTTCATTGAGCCCCTATAATGTGTCAAGCTCCATGTGACATATCCATGAGACATATCTATCTCATGATATCCCCCACAGTAAATCACTCTGTAAATTGCAGCATGGGTTCCAGTTTGCTTCATGGAGAACTTTTCCACATACCATCCCTTCTGAAGACAGTTGTCATGACCCCATATATGCTCCTGTCCTTTAGAATGAACACCTGGCTGGGCCTATGGCTCACACCTGTAATTCCAGCGCTTTGGGAGGCCGAGGCAGGAGGATCACTTGAGACCAGGAGTTGGAGATCAGCCTGAGCAACATAGAGAGAACCTGTCTCTATTAAAAAATGTAAAAAAACAGTTGGGTGAGGTAGTAGTACATACCTGTAGTCCTAGCTACTCAGGAGGCTGATATGGGAGGATCACTTGAGCCCAAGAATTCAAGGATTCAATGAACCATGATCATACCACTGTCCTCTAGCCTGGGCAGCAGAGCAAGACCCTGTCTCTAAAAAACAAATTTAAAAATATAAAAGTAGAATGAATCCTCATGCCTCTTCATTCAGTCTACATTAGCCTTGAGGCCTTGTTCCTTCATTATCTGGTTGCTCCTAAACTATATTAAAGATTGATTTAGCATTTATTAATATGCCTAATAGGTGGCCAGCACCGGGCAAGGTGCTTTGGATGCAAAGATGATTCAAGTATGCTTCCTGTTCTCATAGAGGTGGGTGGGTACCTGTCTAGAAGGGGGAGACTCTTTTAGCTCTTTGAAGGGAGAAGGCTGATTCTGAAGGAGAAAGATCATCTCAAGGGAATTTCCAGATAGGAAAGATCCTCTGGGCACAGTTGAATTAATTCCCAAACAGGAAAGGAGTCCCCTGAAACCACCCTTAGAAGTCACTGACTATCCCAGTATCGTCTTCTCTTCTGTATCCCCATGCTGGAAAGGCTAAATGTGGCTCCATTAGAGTTTTCTTCCAACAAATCTGTTTCAGCATTTTGCCATTAAAGGAAAGACAATGTAACTTCAACATTAGGAGCACAGACTCTGAACCAGACATCTGAATACATACTCTCAAGTGAGTTATTTGAGCTCTCTGCTTCTGCTTGTCTGTAAAATGGGGATCATAATAGCATCTACTGCCATAGAATTAATGTGAGAATTATAAGAGGTGATCCACAAAAAGTATTTAGAACAGTTGGGCCCTGATAAGCTCTCACTAAAAGTTAGTTACTAGCTCTTATTCTTGATGAACTTGGGTTTTAGTTGTCAAAATTAAATTAAAAAGCTACTACAACCTATTAACATTTTAATTTTTTTTCCCACAGTAAGTTTTAAATTTAACATTCTTCATGTTAGGCATTGTTTTTCCTTTTGATTATTTGAAATGCTTTATTTCAAGTTAACTACTTAGAAAAAAATAAAGTGGAAGGAACACTTAGAGAGGAAACTGTCCTAAGGGAATTGAAGTCTAGAAATAACTATTCTGAGAGCACAAGGGCCCTCTTGTACTATCACAAACAAAGAATAAAAGTCCCAGTTTACTTGTGCTAATTGATATTCAGAGAAGGGGACCATCCAGAGAGAAAAAATGATAACATTTTACAATTATCATTTACTTGGAAAAATATTGATTTTGGTGAAGCACAGCATTGAAGAACTCAATTCAGACCAAGATGGGAGCATAGACCCAGGCGCATCTACCTTCAATTTATATGTCCTGATTAGATTGTGGCTTTCATCTGTTTAAGGTGCAGCTTGTGCTCTGGAAGTGAAATCGTGTCATTTAGGTAAATGGGCTGGGTAAAAACCCAACAAATATACAAAATATACATGTTAATAGAACAAGTTTCTTCTTCTTTCTTAGCTCCAAAGGTGTTATTTTGACCTAATTATGATGTTAACTATGCTTAGGGGGGAAGTTTTCAAAAGAACCACAAAATCCTTTCTTTAAAGTGCATGGCTACATGACGTATTTTAAATTACTTCTGTCAATCTTCCTTTTGGTAGCTTCAGCAAATAACAGCTGTTGATACAAAGGACATACAGCACCATTTAGGACACAGTTTCTCAACTGTGGAAGTGATGACATTTGGGATGGATAAGTCTTTGTGGTGGGAGACTGTCCTGTGCATTTTAGGATGCTTAGCAGCATCCCTGGCCTCCACCCGCTGGATGTCAGCAGCAAATCCCCTGCAGGTGTGTCAACGGAAAACACCTCCAGACATTGATCCGGGGAAACAAAATCAGCTCCAGTGTAGAAGCCCTGACTTAGAATAATGAGTGGTCACCTCAGCCTTGCAGATTCCCTGATTTCTGTGCTTAGGTTTGCATTACAGTCTGGTAAAAATTGTCTATTCATTGACATGTACTTAGTAATTAACATGGCAGGTGATTTTGTTGATCAAAGTGAAAATTAGCTCAACTGTCAAAACTGTAAAGTGGGAATCCAGCACTCCCTACAAAATTACAATACTGTATTGTTAATCATAGCGGTGGTTATCACTTACTGATCACTTACGTAGCAGGCACTGTGTTTCACCTACTTTATTAAATTTCATAAAAACCCTGTGAGAAGAATGGTTGTCAGAAGCCTCAGAGAACTTGCTCAATATCACAGAGCCAGTTAGTAAAGAGGCAGGATTTTAATCTGGGTCTCTGACTCCTTAAGCACAGGCCATAAAGCTCTGCCTCATTAATCAGTAGATTGGAGTATCCACATTTGGCTAGTAAGTGGCAGGGTTTTTATTTCCTCAGGTCTAATTGGAGATGAATTGAAATTTGCAGTTTCTAATTGGTTAATATCAGCATGTTGATATTCTCCCCACCCCCAGTTCTGCTGTTAACGTGGGACATGAACCTCCAACCAAAAACTTTCATTCGGCAATGGCAAAAACCTTGGCTTTCTTTCTGTAAAAATCAGTAAGATGCTGTACATGAAGTGCCATTTTAGTCCTGTGCTTTGACCAAAGTAGGCCCCCAAAAATGACATGACCCCCAGCAAAATATTCTGGCATGCTTTTTGCCACCCACTCCTAATCAGCAAGTATGGGAAAAGCAGCCAAAGCAGGGAATCTTTCAGAGAAATAAATAGAGGGCTATAAGCTGCTTTTTCAACTGGAAGTAATGATGTCTGACCTCAGTAGAGTACTCAATGAGGCATCTTGCTATAGGGATTTTGATTCATTTCCCTTATTGGCGTGCACTGTCGTCAATCCATGCTAATTACGGCAGTCCTTGCTATAGTCTTCACCCATCTGAATCCATTTCTCACTAGGTGTCCCCCACATTGCTCTTTGTCTCCCCAACCCTGTCCATCAGGCCCTCTATGGCAGAAAGCATTCTCCCTCTTACTCATGGACATACCTCTTCTTTGGAATATAGTTAGAAAATATGTTCCTGTCCAGAAGAAGCTTAGGATTGATGTCTGTTCAACGTAGGTCTATCAGTGACTTAGAGATACATATCACTTGCTATTATTTATCCATAACAAATCATCATAATAACACAGTGAGTTTTGTATACAATTTGCATATGAAAATGTAATATATATGATTTGCATTTCTAGAGCAAGGGGAATCTTTTTTTTTTTTTTTTTTTAGCTTATTGCCTTGAGTTTTCAAGTCACATTCTTAGTTTGTTAAAACCCAGAACTTTTCCCAAAATCTGAAATTGTCAAAAGATAGGGGAATAAAGCTTTGGAATCCAAGGAGTTATCAGACATCATGGCAGCTGTATAAGTTTAGTCTCTCTGGTATTTTACAGGGCTGTTTTGAAATGTGTGAGTGCCTTTCACTTTGCGTTAAATTGGACAGATTAAAACTAAACACACACACAGCAAAATTGACCCCGAGAAGGTGACCTATTTCAAATAAAACCACTTAGTGAAATGACAGCTAATAATGAAAGTCACTTTTTATCAGTTACTTAGAGGGCCTTGAAATATGATTCAAGGGCATTTTAAATGACCACAATGTCTATTTTTGTACATGTATATGGGGGGGTATGTATATTAGGATTTATACATATACTATAAATGCAGCTTTCAAAAAGGAAGAAAAGAGGAAGTTGTATTCTGCTAGTCTGTCTGTCCTCCCTGCCCACTGCAATCCTGTTCGAGCCTTAGATTTGCCCATTGGGAAGTATCTCATTCCATGTCCATTGCCTCCCACCCAAATCTTCTTAGCTAGGGGTTTAATTCATAGAATATATGTTTAGAAGCCATCACAGAAATTGATGCAATGGCTACCAGTGAGGGGAAGCACATTTGACTCTGCTTGTATTTTGTGGTATATTTTCATCTGTATGTTAGTGTTCATTTGAGAGGATGCAAGGTACTCTGTTGAGTACAATTTTTACTAGATACCTCTCGGTCACTAAACACTTTAATCACACCTAAATGCTTTATGAATGTGCTTTTCTCAGATGTAGAATAAAATTCAGTGTGTAATCAAGAAATGGGAGGGCTAAACAACATAGAGTCTTACCCAGTAATCGTAGTTATAGAAATCGTTTCAATTAATCTAGAAATGGCACTTGTCTGCAGTGGAAGGAGTGATGTCACTCAACGATTTCTCCATAGTTACTATTTCAAACTGTATTTCAGGGCATGGGAAGGGAGTTCATCTTGGGCCTCTTCTACAAAAGCAGGCCTATAAACTGCTGCAACCAGCTAGTTACCAAGAAAAGCATACACACAACCAAAGAAGAGCTCGCTGCTTTAAAACATCCCATTCAGGACTAGAGGAAAAACTCTGATGCTAGCTTGGAGAAGACTAAATATTTCTTTTTTTCTTTTTCTTTCTTTTTTTTTTTTGGAAAGTGTAAATTTTTGCTCTTTTTTAAAGTCTGTGGGCTCCCTCTTGTGGCTTTGTGGAAAATTTCAATTTCAAGGAAACGCGTTTTCTCTTTAGCAATAAGGAAATCATTTCTTTTCCAATTAAAAAAACAACATGCTTTTATTGCTTTTCCTTATAAAAGAAAGAGAGAGAATAAGAGGTGGAAAAGAGAGGAAAGGAACAAAATTAACTTTAATGAGAAGTCGTATTTGGTGGAAAAGTCATATTTTATATACAATCCTGTTTTACAATAATAGCCAGCATTCCCTGAACACCTACTGTATGCTACTAGATAATGCATTCACCACATTATGCTGAAAATAAGCCTATCAGCTAGTTAGTATAATTATTTTGTGAATGTGAGACTCTGCTTTTCTCCCTCAAAGGGAACTAGTTGAGGAGACCCTGTAACTCTTTTAATATCTGTGAGTAAATGAAAAAGTAAACATCTCATATTTTCCTATTTTAAAAATGAGTTTTTGTATCAAATAATTTTTCTTAAATAAATCCTAGAGTAGAAAGTGGTTTTATTTGAAAAAAAGTGGGAATTGTTCAACAGTTAATTTCTGTTACTGTTTGTTTCTAGTTACCTGTCTCAGGAAACTTGATTGACCTTTATGGAAACCAAGGTCTGCCTCCGCCAGGCCTCACCATCAGCAACTCCTGTCCAGCCAACCTTCCCAACATAAAAAGGGAGCTCACAGGTAAGCACTTAGCAAATGTGCCTCTTACTGTGGATTTCTGTCCACTTCCTGATAAGACAAAGTTATCCATAGAGTGATGTGCAAACTATATCCAACTCATGGACATAACTTTTATAGGTCCCTGCAGTGGTTAAAACATTGTACAATATTTTAAGATGGAGGATTTATACTTGAAAATCCTGTTTTTTTCAAGGAGATCTTTGAAAATTTACTGAGAATACTGGGAATCAGGGCCGCCATTACCGTATGCCACTTATCACTGTGTCTATGGTGAAGGTGCCTTTTGTGTTGGTTGTAGTAGGCAACATTTTCAGCTGTAGCTGTCTCCACCCTACGTGATATGTATGTTTCTTACCAAGCCCCTGAAGGCATTTGAGTTTGAGAACCCAGATCTGAATTTTCCTTTGACACACATTCGAGACCACAGTTGTGATAGCGTAAGAATATATTTCTTACATCTTCAGATGCCTCCTGTTATCTTTTGCTATATTGTGTGCAAAAGATTTATTATACAGAGGGAAAAAATTATAAAATGGAGCAATGGGTATTATTTGTTCTTGAGGCAAGTATGAAATTACCTGTTTCTCCACTTTGTTTAATGCTGTAGGGAAGTCATTTATTTGGTCATTAAAACATGGCAGAAACTATATTAGAACTGGCATTCTACCATGGTGAATTTTATGACCCTTACCCCACCCCTCTTTTTATTATTTGATCCTTGCATATTACTGGATTGGATGAACAGTCTGAGAATATGGAATATGGATTTGGTACAGAGAATTCCTGTTCCAGTCATGTCTTAAAAATTTTTTTTTTTTTAGAAAATAAGCAGGAGAAAGATGTTTTTAAAAAACTATGGATTTGAGTGAAAAAAGGGTAATTAATAAGTGAAAACCACCCAAAACCAAAACACAAGTTGCTACCCTACCAAAAAGGAAAATTACTGCAAGACAACAACAAAAGCAAGGATATCAGGCAGGCACAGTAGCTCACACCAGTAATCCCAGCACATTGGGAAGCCAAGGCAGGCAGATTGCTTGAGCTCGGAAGTTCAAGGCTGCAGTGAGCTGTGACTGCACCGCTGCACTATAGCCTGGGCAAAAGGAGGGAGCCCATCCAAAACAAAGCAAACGAAACAAAACAACAACAACTTAAGAATCATTGAAGTGGAGGGTATGTAAGTCATGCTTCTGTGTGAGGGAAAAAAACTAGAAAATGATTTGGATTGACCATCACAACTGAAAGAATTCAACTTCTGAATTATATATATATACACGCACACATAGATATGCATATTATGCATATATAAATGTATGTATGCATATATATATGCATATATGCATATATAACACTCATACAATAAATATATATGGTG
Organism: Sapajus apella; assembly: GCF_009761245.1. Classification (NCBI taxonomy): domain Eukaryota; kingdom Metazoa; phylum Chordata; class Mammalia; order Primates; family Cebidae; genus Sapajus; species Sapajus apella. The sequence goes on from NW_022436963.1 coordinate 21,079,022, forward strand.
TATATATATGCTTCAGTGGCTATAAGTTATGCTAAAAAGTTTTCTATTTTGAGATAAAATTCTAAATTATGATAGTGTAATGCATCAACTATCACTTCTGAAAAGGAAATAACAGAGCTTTCTGAATCTCAAGACTGGTCAAGTAACATTTTTTTTTTTTTAATTCTGTTTTGCTTTGTTCTCTTTAAGGCAAAAAGTAGTCTCTTATCCCAGAGATCTCACAAGAGTTGCTATGCAAATAGAACTTTCCAAATGGAGTTGCCACCAAATGCCTCTGTATGCTATTTCTATTTTGTTTTTATAGACTTAGGCTAGTAAATAGTTGTTCCTAAGAGTTATTAGATGCTTTCATTATAGCAGATTTTAACATAATCTGGCAACAACTTCTGAAAAAATGAGTTTATTCCATGAACTAGTCAGAAGATACAGAGATCCAATTTGGAAGCTTTTTTTTTTTTTTTTTTCTGTTTTCCTTTCTTTCTTTTTTTGAGACAGGGTCTCACTGTGTCTCCTGGGCTGGCATGCAGTGGTATGATCACAGCTTTTTGCAACCTCAACCTCCTGGGCTCAAATGATTCTCCCACTTCAGCCTTCCAAGTAGCTGGGACTGCAAGCATGCCCCACCATGCTGGACTTATTTTTTGTAAAGACCCACACTGGTCTTGAGCTCCTGGGCTCAAGTGATCTTTCCACTTCTACTTCCCAAAGTTCTGGAATTACAGGCATGAACCACCATGCTGGGCCTCTACTCAGCTTTTATATCTGCATGTTACAAAGGCATCAAAAAAGGACTGAAAGGTTCTATGGCCTGAAAACAAAACATATCAGACTCCTGTATCAACAGCAAATTGACATAGTTTTCTAATTGTCGATTTCTTTCTTGCTAGTATCTGTATATGTTTACAGCGTGCCACAGATCATTTTTACTGGGTTTTTAACATTTTGTGGAAGGGCAGTTTTTGCCTGCTGTATATTTGATATATATATTGCTTTTGAAGAAGTGCAAGTTTTTTAAAAGATATCTTTAAAAAAAAAACATATTTTTACTTAGAGTCAAGTCAGATAAGCTTCCATATGTTGGGAAATGAGATATTTTGTAGTTTACATTTTGTGCAACCTTGAACAGTTCCAACTTCTAATGACTTCATTCACGTGCACAGCGTGTATTTTTCCCACAGAGTCTGAAGCAAGAGCACTGGCCAAAGAGAGGCAGAAAAAGGACAATCACAACTTGAGTAAGTTGATTTTATTTATGTTCTTGATGTTTGATATTAGAGTTAATGTTCCCCCATGTATCAAAAATGTTTCCAGAAATTCTGTGGAGGAAAGTTAATTTCTACAGCTGTTAGAATTATCTCTTACGGAAGAAAATTGTATTTTACAGAAACCAAGCTATATATTTTCCCCATATTTTATCTCAGATCAAATTAAATTTTGTATATATACTTATTTTCAGTTTCTGAAGAGTTTTTATTTATTTATTTATTTTGTTTATAGTGTGGGGTTTCTCTGTTTTTTTTTGTTTGTTTGTTTGTTTTGTTTTTTTTGCTGAAAGGGAGAATTGATCCCCAACTTCCCAATTATAAGTATCGCTCACACTGGAACTTATTAACAAAAGGGGATTTGGGGAGCACCTTCTCCAGTGAGATCTGAAAGAAAAAAAAGAAACAGATCTGAAGAGGGGAGTAAATGCATGAGGTAGCCTCCTAAATTTCTGATGTTATTCGTGACTTTAAAAACAAAAGTCCTAAAGCATTTAAACTATTTTTATGTGTTCAATTTACCCTTGATCAATTCTTGACGTTGTTTCCTATGAATACTTCAATTTTTGTTTACTATAAACAAGTAAGACAAGTTGCACTGATTTAAAAAAGGGAGAGGATTGGGCTTGTAGGTAGGAAATATTTTGTGTGTGAATTTCTCATCTCATGGCCTCATATCCTCTGTTTTTTAAATTGATTTTTAAGAATGTGAGTCATATACAAACACTTTCTCCTTATAAAAATAACACAATAAGGCCAGAGTTCTCCTTTAGTTCCCAGGAATATGCATGTTGGTTTCAATTTGGCATTGCTCTTCCTGACCTTTTTCTATGTGTTAAGAATATAGACACATGCACACAGAAAAGAAATAATATGTATTTGTATATGTTTTAACACAGACTGTATTATGTTGTCCATTTTATGTTGATTTTTTTTTCTACTGAGCAGTATGTTTTGAAAACCTTTTGCTGTTAGAAATCTAGATCTATCTACCTTTTGAAAACAAATTGCATAGTATTTTACAGTGTGACTGTATGGTATTTAGTAACTTCCCAACTGCTGTGTGTTTATGTTGTTTCTAGTTTTTTCCTATTATATACAATGCCACAGTGAACATTTTTATATGTGTCTTTGTGTACAAGAAAGTTTGTTTCTCTATGTTAGAAATGGAACTGACAAATAGAACTGCTGGGTCCTGAGGGTGCTGGTTTTCACTTTAAGAGCCACGCCCCTCCCCAGTTCTCATGTCAGGTGTAAGAAGCTTTCCTTATCTTTTCACCAAAAGATATAAACTATTATCTTGAAGGCCTCCTCCAGCTTCTAAGTAATTTTACCCCAAGATATTAATTCCTTTAAAACACTTTAGAAACAAAATAATTAGACATTATCCAAAACTACTTAAGTGAGATGTGGAAAACTGAGTTGGATCTTATGAAAAACAATAGATACCTATAATTAGGCACCTGAACTCTCAAGGTTAAGGTTGTCAGTAAAGTGCAAACATGATCCACTCAAACTCTGAAGGCTATGAAGCAATCTAAAAGTATCACCCAACCACTGGGAATTAATACTGAGGGTTAGATTGCTCCTTGGTCTAGCTGTGTCTCTTCTAGGAATTTATTTTGTAAGAATACTTGCCAAAATGTACAAAAGGATATATCCAACTATTCACTCATTCATTTATTCACTCCATTCAGCCATTAATATACGTTGAGCTGTTGTTTTGTATGATGTGAACCAGAAGATGAGTTTCCCATCCTGAGAAGCTTACCTTTGAGTTAGGGGTCATCTACCATGTATTACTGAGTGAGATGAGCAAGGGGTAGAATAATATCTGTAATATCCCAATGTGTAAAAAGAACACACTGGGGAGAGACGTGCTTGTGTGTATGTTTATGTGGATGTGTATGTGCATGGGAGACGATCTAGAGATCACCCTTATCAGTGACAATTTACCCAGGCATATAGATGTTGAATGGTACAAAGACTTGGCTTTTACTTTTTCCTTAACACACCTTTGTATTTTTTGAATTTTCTTACTATCTTATATCATCTTTCTAATAAGTGGTTGGAAAGGGAAGTCACTGAACTAAAAATAAAACTAAATATTGACAGTGAAAGATGTCAGCTATATGCTGGTGAGTGAAAAAAAAGATAGATGCAGAGTCATTTTTAGTATGATTCCATTTTAAATGTTTTGTTTCTTATTTAACACGTATTCGTTGAGGGCCTACTATCTGCCAGACACACAGTTGCTTGGAATGCACCAGCGAATAAACATAAGAAATAGATAAATGGGATATGTGAATATGGGATGGCAGAAAGTTCCAGTGAAGTCAAAGGACAGGCAAGGGAGTATAGTGTCAGCATGAGCATAGGAGGTGGTGGATCAGTTTCAAAGAGGGTGACCAGAAAGTCTCATAGGTAACCTGAGTCTACCTGAGGGAAGTGAGGGCAGTCCCATTCACATATCTGGAGGCTGAATGTTCCAGGCAGGTAGAACAGCTGTATGAAGTCCTCCAATGGGACATGTCTGGCTTGCTTGAGAAATAGCAAGGAACCAGAGGGGCTAGAGGAATTTTATGCTTATTATGTGCTTGGAAAAAAAGAAGAAGAAAGTGTCATACTTCAGAGTTTTGGGGAAGGTCAGCTAGTGGATCAAGGACCCCACAATTCCTTCTTCAAAATCATCGAACTTCACTTAGGGTTTCTATTTTATTAAAGTCTAATGGTAGGACTTAGTATTATATAAAACGGATTTCATCATTGGAATAATCTCTCAGCCAAAGAAACTGCCATTTATATTGGGAAAGCAGGAAATAACATTATATATCTTAGTGTACAGAATATTAGTGGATCCAGAAGCAGCATATATTACAGTATTTAGAGTAAATACTAATAGTTTTAATCCAATTTCTTAGACTTCAAATTATTAGGAATTTATTTGCTTGACTACATTAATTAGAGACATTTATCATTTCATGTGCCTTATTAGGTCATCCTCCCCTAAGAAGATGATAGTTGAACTTACACCTAGATTCATAAAATAGGAATGCTGTGAAGATGCCTGGTATAGCTAAAAATGCTAGACTTCAGTTCTAGGGCTGTGCTATCCCATACAGTAGCCATTCACCACCGATGCATACTCAGCCTTGAAATATGGCTGGTCCAAATTGCGATGTAAAATTGAAAGTGTAAAATGCGACCTGGATTCCAAAAACTTAGAATGAAGAAAATAATGTTAAATATTTAATTTGTAAATGTTTATATTGATTGCCTGTTAAAATAATAATATTGTGGACATAATTGGTTTAATAAAATGTTAATTTCATCTCTTTCTCTTTACTTTTTAAATAGGACTACTAGAAAACTTAAACTTACATACGCAAATTATATTTCTGTTGGGTAGCACTAGGCTAGAAATTATGTTTCTGTTAGGTAGCACATAGGTTTTTTTGTGTGGCCCATGAGTTAAGAATGCTTTTTACGTTTTTAAATTGTTAAAAAAAGGCCATGCGCGGTGGCTCACGCCTGTAATCTCAGCACTTTGGGAGGTCAAGAAGGGCGGATCACTTGAGGTCAGGAGCTCAAGACCAGCCTGGCCAACATAGTGAAAGCCCCTTCTCTACTAAAAATACAAAAATTAGCCAGGCATGGTGGCATGTGCTTGTAGTCCCAGCTACTCTGGAGGCTGAGGCACAAGAATCGCATGAACCCAGGAGGTAAGGGTCACAGTGAGCCCAGATCATGCCACTGCACTCCATCCTGGGTAACAGAGCGAGACTCCGTCTCAATCAATCAACCAATCAGGCTAAAAAAATATGTTGTTATATGAAAATTATATGCAATGTAAATTTCAGCATGACAAGTAAATTCTAATGCTTTTCATGAGTAGATTTGCCTTGTAAAAAATTCTACTCAATTATTATATTTTGAATTTTGTCAGAAAAAAATTTGTGGAAATTTGTTTTCCCTCCAGTTAAGTAAATACCTATATAATATTCTAAATTTTGCTACTTATCCCACAAAGCCAGAGTGCTAACTTCCTGGATCTTTGCAGAAAGTTTGCTGACTTCTGTTCTACAGGGTTAGGTTAGAGTTTGGGCTGTTCACCAAGTACTGCTGGATGTCCTCGCCAAGTCCCTAATAACAATATCTCCAAGGCAATTTCATTATTTGTAACTGAGGATAATAACTGATTTCAGGGTTGTTAAAAGAGCAAATAAGAAATCACATGTATAAGAAAGGTCGCTTATTTTTAACTGCAATACCAAAAACATGGTTAAAAATAGGGATAAAATTGGTTCAGGTTTCCATTGTCCTGACCTGGTGAAGTTAATATACATATGCCTTTGATGAGATATGCTAAATGCATACATGGCACTGTTACTAATAGCCCTTTCCTGTGCTCTTTTCTTGAAGTTGAACGAAGAAGAAGATTTAACATAAATGACCGCATTAAAGAACTAGGTACTTTGATTCCCAAGTCAAATGATCCGTGAGTACAATTGCATGTTAATCTGCATCATATATTTTTCGTATCTGAATATTTTTTCGTATGTTGTAAAAAATGCCGTTGTAAAAACTAAAGTTAAGAAGTCTCCCCTTCTCCCTTTGGTTCTGTTCCTGAATTCTTCTTACACCTTTCTTGTGGTTAGTCTCATCAAACTAAAATTTCAGGACAAAAGCATTGAACTGTGCAAAAGGACTGTTAAACCCTAGATGCTTTGGTTGTGTCTTTCTGAAACCTAAGAATTCTTTGCAAACAAATACTGAGCTTAAAAAAAGAATTCCTTTAATGGTTCATGAAGTACAGTGCTTTCAATAGCTGTTAAAGCTAGATTTGTTGACTGTTTCCTCTTTGACTTGTACAGTATCTCTAAATGGGCACTGATGAACAGACATTAGAGGCTTCAAGTTTAATGATATGCAACAGACAAAAAAGGTCAATTGTTTTTATGAAAACTTGCCTACTCTTTGTATGTTTTACCATTCAAGGGGAAGAAAGTAATGTTTTAATCCTCCTATTAAGTACAGGTCAGCTAATTTGGATTTCAGCTTGTGGTTTCTCTTTACCTACCCTGCCCCTTTCAGAGATACCAGCTGTGAAGATAATTTTCTCAAGTCTTTCTTAACAGCCTATAGTTACCTGCAACATCAGCAGATAGGACAACAAACACACAGTTTTTATCCATAAGAACTTGGCCCATTTGAAGCAAGGGGCTAGAAAATGTATACATTTTAATGGCCCCCACAGGCATTCTATGAAATTAGCCTTTGAATATGACCTTTTAGCTACCTAATAAAATGTAAAGATAAAATCAAGTATTATTCATGCAAGGCTTATTAAATTTGCTATTCACATTATTGTTAGAGAATTTGTAACAAAATAAAACCATTACCTATTGTGAGGTGATTTTCATGAATGTACACGTACAATTTCATCTTCAACGTTTTGCTTTCCCAGGTTTCAAGGAAAGGCTTTTTCAAACCCGAAACATTTCAAATTCTCAGTTCTGCAGCACAAATTTATCCTACTAAAGGGCTGTGACCTTCATTTCCTATAGTCAGTCTTGCATGATAGTTGAAATTGAATTCCCATTTTCCTGTTCTTTATCAGCTTTCACTTTTTAGCATATTCTTTTAAACTGTAGCATGTGAATCTCTTTAGCAACATATTATGAAACTATGGGGCTGTAGTGAAAGCCTCTATTTGCATATCTTCTTTCCCCATTGTATTAGAATACTTACGTGTTTATAATCTGAACTGATAATGATCTTTAATTGTAGGCATTGTTTTAAGATAAAACTGACTATAATCTAAACCCACACCAGGTTTCTATAATGTACCTTGGGGCTGCTATAGAGACACAGTCTTACAGACTGGGGTCTCAGCCCTATACCTTTTCTCCCACCAGAGCAAGTCTGCTTTTCTTGATCTTATGTAATGGAGACCTGTGTACACTATTCTATGAAAAAAGAGTCCCTCTTATTACCAAGCAAAAAAAGTTTGAAAACCCTTTCTTAAACTCAGAAGCATAATTGATTGATTGGATCTCACAAGGAAGCAAAACCCAAGATAACTGATTGAAACAATCATGTCTTTTAAACTGAGTGACTGCTCAAATATCCCAATTTTGATTTCTCATCTTGCTAGCCTATGTGAAACATCATTTATTTTAATTACATTTCTCTCTAGCTGCCAAAGTTACTTCTCTTACTTTGATCTTTGCTCTGAATATTAAGTCTCTGTGCTAACTTCGGATATCTCAGGACGTTTGCCTGGGTTGCCATCTTTGGTGTTCAGACTCCAGGGATCAACCCCAGGGAATTCTCTGGGGCCTGCAACTGTCCCTCTCATGGGAGAACGTCTGTTTTGTTCTTAATGTAACTCATATGAGGATCAATTGTTTAGTGACTTGTTTATATAATGACCCTCCACTCATCAGTTCCACCTGATACTTCCAATCTGGTTTTAGCAGCTATAGATTATGGGATGGATGGTTCTCCATACATCACATTGTTTTTGTTTTCATCATCATGCTTGTCATCATTATGATGGATATTGTCTATAAACGGATTCAGATAATTTAAAGCAATATAGAAATATTACTTATGTAATTATAGTTCATTTTTTTTTTCTGGAGTGCTCTCTTATTTTTTTAAAGTACTTTTACCTGCGTATTAATGGTGTTCTTAATTCTCTCATATACAAGTTTATTGAAGCTCTACTGATTAAGAGCTGAGAGACATCACTTTAGGCTGCCTGGCTTAGAATTCCAAAACAGTTTCTTACTAAGTATCTAACTTCGGGGAAGATACTTGCATTCTTGTGCTTCATTTTTCTCATCTGTTAAAAAAGGGGACATCAAAGTCTTCTTACCTAGCCTAGTTGCTTTGAGGACTCAATCACATAAAAGGAAGTATGATACAGTGGTTTAGAGCAGGGAGTTGAGAGCCAGAGTCCTGAGACTTCTGGCTCTGCCACTTCCTAGCTCTGCCACTTCCTAGCTCTGTGACCTTGGGCAAATTATTTAACCTCTCTGTGCTTTAGGTTCCAGTCAGTAAAATGGGGATCATATTAGTACCTACTCATTAAGGTTGTTTTGATTATACAAGTTGTAAAATATTTTTGAAAATGGCACATAGTAAATGCTATCGAAAGATAGCTATTAGCATTACTATATTGAGCCTTTAATACAGTGCCTGTTCCATTATTTGAATGTGTTTTTAACTTTCCAACAGCACATTTGTGTAAAGTGGCTCCTTTGATTCCAATAACATACTTACTAGGCTGCTTACACAAGTATAGTATCATCATTTTGTATATGAGGAAACAGATACAGAGAGAGGCTAGATAACCTGCCCATGATAATTCATGATAAAAAAAAAAAAATAGAAGGATGCCAGTTTTATGCCACAAACAATTTAGTAGTGAGATCTCACAGCTCTGTTTTACCATGGTTTATTTTTAGTGTGTTAACTTTTATAGTTTTAGAAACCGGTAACTGTTTAATACAGTGTTTAAGAAAACTGACTTTGTAATCAACAGACCTAAAGTCCTGGCTCTACTATATGGTAGTTGTGGAGCCTAGGACAAGTTGAATTGTCTGTGTTTCAACATGTGCACAAAATCTCTGTCTCACAAGGTGCTTGTCTGGGTTAAGTAAGACAATGTATACAAATGGGGTGGGCAACATTAGGCACGTGGCAAACACTCGTGAATAGTAGCTATTATTAATGTATGATTATTTTTATCTTTTTTTTCTTTTGAGACAGAGTCTCACTTTGTTGACCAGGCTGGAGTGCAGTTCCACGATCTCATCTAACCATAACCTCTGCCTCCTGGGTTCAAGCGATTGCCCTGCCTCAGCCTCCTGAATAGCTGGGATTACAGGCACACACCACCTTGCCCAGCTAATTTTTGTATTTTTAGTAGAGACAGGGTTTCACCGTGTTGGTCAAGCTGGTCTCAAACTTCTGACCTCATGATCCACCCACCTCAGCCTCCCAAAGTGCTGGGATTACAGGCGTGTGCCACCACGCCCGGCTTGGTTATTATATCTTTAAAATTGAATGCTTTTAAAAATGATACAATGGACTTTGAGGACTTGAGGGAAATAGAGGGGCAGGGGGAGGTGGATGGTGGATAAAAGACTACACTCTGGGTACAGGGCACATGGCTTGGGTGATGGGTACACCAAAATCTCAGAACACCACTAAAAAATTCATCCATGTAACCAAGCACCACTATTCCCCCAAAACTATTGAAATAAAAGAAATAAATGTTCAGAAAAAGAGAAATGGAATGCTTTAAATATTGAATTTTCATCGAGCCTCAAATCCTAAAAATGTCTATTTTCCTTCATTTTCATCGCAGAGACATGCGCTGGAACAAGGGAACCATTTTAAAAGCATCCGTGGACTATATCCGAAAGTTGCAACGAGAACAGCAACGCGCAAAAGAACTTGAAAATCGACAGAAGAAACTGGAGCATGCCAACCGGCATTTGTTGCTCAGAATACAGGTACACGGCCTGAGTTGTGTAAAGTTTACTGCTTGTTACCAGCTTCAAGACAGGAGAAAGATGGATATGATGAGCCGTAGGGGAGTTGACTTACATGATCCTAAGACAGTCAAACCTTATTATTTGTGGATTCTGTATTTGTGAATTTGCCTACCTGTAACTCCAAAATCAGTATCTGTGGCACATCCACAGTCATTCTCGGACATGTGCAGAGTGGCAAGTTTGAGCTGCCCATGGCACGCATTTCCAGGTGAGGTCGAGTGACCCTACCCGAGGTTCACTGCTTTTTTATTGCAACTCTCATCCTCCAAACAAGTGCTTCTTTCATGGTCTGTTCAGTGCTTTCTACATTTTTGTGGTTTCTGTTGGTGATTTCGCTGTTTAAAGTGACCCCCAAGCATAATGCTGAAGTGCTATCTAGAGTTCCTGAGGGCAAGAAGACCGTGATGTGCCTTACAGAGAAAATACAGGTGTTGGATAAGCTTCGTTCAGGTATAAGTTACAGTGCTATTAGCCGTGAGTTTAATATTCATGAGTCAACAACATATATTACATAAGGTTACCTTCAACAGAAGCATACATAAAACAAGATTAAGTGTTATGACTAGGGTCTCAGAGGAACCTAACCCTGCAATTCCCCTAGGAACAGTGCTTCAGTGTTCATCAGTTCAGTGTTCACAGTGACCTTATAGAACATAAAAAAATAAGCACTGACTATACACATTAAGTAAGAATATGCCTTACTATTTGCAGGGTCGGGGAAGCAGTCGACGGTCAAAGTATGTGTTTATAGGGAACTTGGGGACACCCACAGGATCTTATGTTAAGGACATAATTCTTGGAGATAGTTATAAATGCTGGAATTGTAACATATATATCTTTAACTTAAACTATACGCCCTTAGAAGAAGACATACTAATTTTATTAACCATGTGCCACTTGTGCGTCATCGCATTCAGTGAGTATATGCACCAGGGTAAGCAGGAGATGGGGAATTCCTCTTTAGTATCAGCTCCTGGAACTACCCTCAGGTGCTCGGCCTCTCTTGCTGAGTGAAAGGACACTATTTCCTCTGAAATGATTCTCAAAAACAGACTCTCTGTTATTGACCAAATGGGGTTTGTGAGGGTAATTTTAATTTGCTGACTTTGAACACAACCTATCTGAAAGAGTTAATGACACTATATCTTCTTCTTGACTAGACTGACACACCTTTTACTAGATTTTGCCATAAAGCAAGGGTTGTCTTTCAACTTTTCAGTGCAACTATTCATGGAGCTATTTTATGTAACAGCAATGAGAAATATGACATCCTAGATACCATTGTGTTTCACTTAGTGGTGTTCCTCTCGGAAGTTGAACTTTTCGAACAGAGCAATTCATTTGTAATAATGGTCTCCAGTCTTCTGAATGCTTATATTTTGAGATACCACATCTCTCATTCACTGCAGCGATTCCTCGGCTGTGGGGCGGGGAGGTGGGAAGCCACTCCTCCGTAGGGGTGCATTTAGACTCTGGGTAGTGAAGTAGAGGTTGTGTGTAATTTGAAAGTCCTACTTTCCCCTCCTGTCCTCTACTTTGGCTTCATTTGTTGGTTTTATGTTCTGTCTCTTCAATAAGTAGCCGAAGGTATTTAGTCTCTTGAACATAGTCTACCCATTTATAAAAGCAGCTTGTGGCCAGGCACGGCGGCTCACGCCTGTAATCCCAGTGCTTTGGGAGGCTGAGGCAGGTGGATCACAAGGTCAGGAGTTTGAGACCAGTCTGGCCAACATGGTGAAACCCTGTCTCTACTAAAAATATCAAAAAAATTAGCTGGGTCTGGTGGCAGATGCCTGTAATCCCAGCTGCTTGGGAGGCTGAGGCAGGAGAATCACTTGAACCCAGGAGGTAGAGGTTGCAGTGAGACGAGATTGCACTGTTGCGCTCCAGCCTGGGCAACAGAGCAAGACTGTGTCTCAGAAAAAAAAAAAAAAAAGCAGCTTGTACTAATGTGTCATTTCCTTTTACAAGTATTAAAATATAATAACTGTTTTGAAAGAGAAACTAGGTTTTGTTTTATTTTAGGGCTCCAAACATGTATATTCATATGAAATACGAATATTGTGAAATATGTGCATTGGAAATTCCATGGTGACGCTATCTTGGTTTTCTTCCAATGACGGTGTGAGGCAGCCTTTAGAACTTTTGCATATCACAGAAAACATTATTAATTAGGAAAGCTCTGCGATGCAATAAAGCCAGAGTTCTCTAGATGATATTTATCACCTTATTTAGAAATCTGAGTAATGCTTTAATCAACTGATAAATATTTTTAATTAAACAACAAAGGATTAGAGTGAGATGTTTGCCTCTCTTAATCCAACTTTATTATTCTTTTTCTGAAAAGACAATCTGCATGTGTGGAGGTGCTGTTCTTACTAGCATGTGCTGTAGATTTACAGGAGTACATGTTTTCAGCCTGGGCCTAAGGGCTTTCTTTCATTTTCACTCTAAGTGATTTACACAAAAGTTTTCACAGAAGAAAGAGCATGACGCCCTAATATCAGTGGAACTGCCATGGTATTAAATAGCCCAGGGCTTTAAAATAATGCCTGAAGAAACTTGTGTTTCTGGAGATTATGTAAAGGAACTTGAAGATACTTGTGTGACATCTCAAGCTCCTGGCTTTTACTCATAATTGCATCCAAAAAAGGATTTTGCAGATCCCAAAAACTTGAATTTAGACTGAATGTGGCTTTTCAGGCACATATGTTTCTCAGCTTGTGGGCAAAGGTTGAAAGGCCATGTCATGTGGAGAGTCCTTCTCCTCCCTGATAAGGAAAGGTGACTTGCTTTGAATTTATATTCTATTGCTATATGTTATTGTTTCACAATCATGGAAGGGATAGCATTTGAATGGAAAAGCAGAATGTTTCTCAGGACTCAGTTATAGTCTCTATGGTTCATTTTAGGAATGCCCAGGGATACTCAGAAAGGAAAAAGGGAAAGAGCTTGTCTGGAAGGCATTTTGCCATGAGATACAGTGGGACTCAATGGCATTTAGGAAGTGTGTTTGTCAGCTAGTGCTGCTGTAGTGAAGTGACACTGACTGGGTGGGAAACAGTAGTTATTTTCTCACAATTCTGGAGGCTGGTTGTCCAAGATCAAGTTGTCAGCAGGGCTGGTCCCTTCCGAGGACTCTCTCCTTGGCTTGTAGATGGCTGTCTTCTCCCTGTGTTTTCACATGGTCTTCTTTCTGTGTGTGCCTGTCCCAACCTCCTCTTGTTGTAAGGACTCCAGTCCTATTGGGTTTAGGCCCACCAGTATGATCTCATTTTAAATTAATCACCTCTTTAAAGGCCCTATCTTCAAATACAGTCACATTCCAAGGTGTTCAGGTGAGGACATCAACATTCAAATTTTTTCCAGGACACAATTTAGCCAATAATAGGAATGTATGTGAGGAGGAAAGGAAAAAAGTTGTTCGTCTTATAGATGAGAACTTACTTGTTGAGTTAAAAAACATACTTCTTCCCCTTCGCCTTGGTGAGATGGGTTAAATGTTGCTTCTAAAACTTTAGTTAGTTGCATAGAACTTTGATAACTTTTGTTGTCACTACCCAAACTTTTTTACTTTATGGCACTGTTAGGGTTTTAGCAATCTTTTACCATCTCCCTAGACCCAAAGAAATACCTACTCTTTTTGTTAGGTCCAAACAACTTATTAAGTATTTAGGTTCTATCAACTTGGTAGCCATTTGAAAAAATAGAACATATCAATTGAAAGGAAAACATCATTTTTATTTTGTTATTAAATAACCACAGTACTTACTAAGTGGACGTGTGTGCCTGTTGGGCACTGCACAACTTCTAAAGCCTTGGAATCAGATTGGACGCCACCACCTTTGTTTCCCAGTCCACAATGATGTTCACGCAGCACTTGTTTTACTTTAATCTTGGCAACTGCCAAAAGCTCAACTGTGCAATGGTACAATGTGGTTGAAAAGTAGATAGCGTTTCAATCTGATGCTGAAAGAGAACTGTCTTGAGTTTAGTAGTTCTCAGGTAGTATTGCCATTGCCCTTGAAAGGTAGGACATCTCCAGTGCTCTGTGAGTTCATTGCAGCACCCGTGGGGACCTCAGTGCACAGTTGAAGGACCATGAAAATACATTATTCTTTACTTAATATTATTATTAGCTCACATTTAAAACTTCATTTTTATATTTTTCAACTTATCCTCAGTGTGAACATTAATATATGTGAGAGACCATCTCTCTCTATTTTGCACACATAATCAAATCTATAAACACCTAAAATTTATTTCACATACTATCAGTGGTACCTCTACTATAGGATATACAGAACTTATTAATTTAAAAGAACAAAAAACTTTCATTTTGAGGATTTATTATTTTCCAATTATTTGTTTTATTTAGTTAGTTAGTTAGTTATTTTTTGGAGACAGAGTCTTACTCTGTCACCCAGGCTGGGGTGTAATGGCATGATCTCAGCTCACTGCAACCTCCACCTCCCGGATTCAAGCGATCCTCCCTGCCTCCGCCTCCCAAGTAGCTGGGATTACAGGCGCCCACCACCATGCCCAGCTAATTTTTGTATTTTTAGTTGAGACGGGTTTCATCATGTTAGCCAGGCTGGTCTTGAACTCCTGACCTCAGGTGATCCGTCCACCTTGGCCTCCAAAGTACTAGGATTATAGGCGTGAGCCACCACGCCTGGCCATCCAAAGTATCTGATTTTTAAAAATAGACTTTATTTTTTAGAACAGTTTTTGGTTCACAGCAAAACTGAGATGAAGCTGCAGATATTTCCCATATACCTCCTGCCCCCAAGCATGTACAGCCTTCCCATTATCAACATTCCCTACCAGAGTGGCACATTTATTAGAATCAAGGAACCTGCAGTGACATTTCATTATCCTCTAAAGCCTATACTTTACATTCCCTCTTGGTGTTGTACATTTTGTGGGTTTGGCTAAATGTCTAATGACATGCACCTACCATTATAGTATCATGTAGAGTGGTTTTACAGGCTTAAAAGTCCTCTGTGCTCTGCCTATTTCAGTATTTTATCTTTACTCTTTTTATAGGAACTTGAAATGCAGGCTCGAGCTCATGGACTTTCCCTTATTCCAACCACGGGTCTCTGCTCTCCAGATTTGGTGAATCGGATCATCAAGCAAGAACCCGTTCTTGAAAACTGCAGCCAAGACCTCCTTCAGCATCATGCAGACCTAACTTGTACAACAACTCTCGATCTCACGGATGGCACCATCACCTTCAACAACAACCTTGGAACTGGGACCGAGGCCAACCAAGCCTATAGCGTCCCCACGAAAATGGGATCCAAACTGGAAGACATCCTGATGGACGACACTCTTTCTCCTGTTGGTGTCACTGATCCACTCCTTTCGTCAGTGTCCCCCGGAGCTTCCAAAACAAGCAGCCGGAGGAGCAGTATGAGCATGGAAGAGACGGAGCATGCTTGTTAGCCAATCCTCCCTGCACTGCATTCGCACAAACTGCTTCCTTTCTTGATTCATAGATTTAATAATTTACCTGAAGGGGTTTTCTTGATAATTTTCCTTTAATATGAAATTTTTTTTCATGCTTTATCAATAGCCCAGGATATATTTTATTTTTAGAATTTTGTGAAACAGACTTGTATATTCTATTTTACAACTACAAATGCCTCCAAAGTATTGTACAAATAAGTGTGCAGTATCTGTGAACTGAATTCTCCACAGACTTTAGCTTTCTGAGCAAGAGGATTTTGCATCAGAGAAATGTCTGTCCATTTTTATTCAGGGGAAACTTGATTTGAGGTTTTTATGCCTGTGACTTCCTTGGAAATTAAATGTAAAGTTTAATTGAAAGAATGTAAAGCAACCAAAAAGAAAAAAAAAGAAAGAGGAAAAGGAATCCATACTAACCCTTTTCCATTTTATAAATGTATTGATTCATTGGTACTGCCTTAAAGATACAGTACCCCTCTAGCATTGTTTAGTGTTTATACTGCAGACTACTTAAAGAAATACTGTATTCTGTAAAACACACAAAAAATGCAGCCTTTTCATGAGAATCATCTGGTTAGAAAACATAACTGATACCAACCGAAATTGAAGGGAGTTAGACCAAGGCTCTGACATATAAAGTCTAATCTTGCTCTCTTTTATTCTGTGCTGTTACAGTTTTCTTCATCAATGAGTGTGATTCAGTTTTTCATAAGATATATTTTATTTTGAAGTGGAAATTAATGTCCTCTCAAAGTAAAATGTTGAGGAGCACTGAAAGTATGTTTTACTCTTTTTTTTTTTTTCATTTTTGCTTTTGATAAGAAAACCAAACTGAGCATATTTCTAATTGGCTTTACTATTTTTATTTTTAAATTATGTTTTACTGTTCATTTGCTTTGTACAGATTCTTTATTATCATTGTTCTTTTCAATATGTTTGTATTAATTTGTAAGAATATGCATCTTAAAATGGCAAGTTTTCAATATTTTTACAATTCACTGGTAGTTTTCCGCATTCTTTGTACACCCATGAAAGAAAACTTTTATGCAAGGTCTTGTGTTTAAAAGACAGCTTTGAGAATATTTTGTACATTACAGTCTCACCCGGAACTGTTTTTAGACACATTTTAAGGTGTAGTATTAATAGGTTAAAACCAGGCTTTCTAGAAAGAATAAACTTACATATTTATTTTTAGGGTATGAAAATAGCAATATTCTTGGAGACGGATAACCATAGCATTAATACGCCCATTATGGTCATTTAATTGGGGTTTATTTCAGCAAACTTGCTGAATTTTGTTTTAAAGAAAGAAATACTGTATTGGCAAATTGCTGTTACTTGATAACCATGTTTTAACAAGGAGCAATGTTGTAAAGTTAGTTTCAGTGCATTATCTACTTGTGTAGTCCTATGCAATAACAGTAGTGTCACATGTATCAAGCCTAAATGTTTTATACAGATGCCATATAGTGTTATGAGCCAGGCTGTTGAATGGAATTTCTCAGTAGCAGCCTACAATTGAATAGCAAGTGGCATAAAGCATATCCATTCAGAATGAAGTGCCTTAAATATAGCAGTAGTCTTTTTTGGACTAGCACTGACTGAACTGTAATGTAGGGGAAAGTTTCAAGATGGTATCTATAGTCAAGAGGAACATGTAGCATGGTGCCTATGTAGACAATATAAGAGCTTCCAATTTTCCTTCAGATATTTTTAATATTAAATATATTTTAGTGACAGAGTGCCAACTTCTTTCATCAGGAAACCTTATTCAGGAGGGGTTTTTTTTAAAGTGTTTAAATGTCAAATGTGAATTGGTGATGGGTGATGGAGGGTTCATAGAGAAGGAGTGATCGTCAGATGTGTGAATGAATGGTTTAGGTAAAAATAATCAACTGCATAGTTCCCATGCACGCTGGGCAATGAGAATCCTTGGAAACATTGGTGATGCTATCAGTTTTATAGCTTTATTACTTAAGGGGGTAGGGAAAATTACTTCCCATTCTTTCAACCCCCTTAACTGTATAGCTCTTTTCCTAGAATAGTGATGCAAATCTGCATGAACAGCTAATTGTACCATAGTATTCACTGATACAATCATAGCACTGTCTATTTTTCTCTTCATATTTATATGGGGGGGCGGGCGCTGGATGCAAAAGTTGAAGGTCGTGATGCTATGATATTAGTTTTCCTTAGCTGATTTTGAGGGTTTTTAAAAATAAAGCAAGGTTGACTAACCTATGGCCAAGGGAACAGGACCATGGTTAAGCAACCACATAGAAAGCTTTGTTGAAAGAAAGTATGGCATCTTGTACCACTACCCTGACTGTCGCAACTCCTGACTTTGCCATTGCCTGCCTCCCCGTCCCCTTCTCCTTAAGAGACAATTTCTGCAGGTGGCAGGTGAGCAAGCCCAGGAGAATGCTGCAATCTTGGGGGTGGTTTTATTTATTTCTTTTTGCCAAATAGAGTGTGGATTCGTTTTAAGGACTAGTTAAGCCAAGAGGCAGTGGTTTGGCCTTGTCGTTTGTAACGAGAAAATGATCCACACCACTCCCCCTATCCTCGGGTGCAGAATTGTGACTCGAGGTTGGACCTCCATATGGAGGGACCAAAATGCCAAAATTGTCCCTCTGCCTCTGGGTAGGGCAATGGAAATACCAAATCTTCTGACTTTGCCAAAAAGCATACAAGCAACCTGGTCATATATAGGATGACAAAATTCTTTCTGATTGTTTTTAAACAATAAAGCAATAAGAACAAATACAATACATAGGAAGTTAAAAGATATAAAGCACAAAGGAATGCACTTATTAATATTTTTGAAAAATGCACTGGGAAAAAGTTGATGTCAATAACAGTAGAAAAAAGCCCTATTTCTTGATAAATGACAAATGACTGTCTCTTGCGGATGCTTGGTACTGTAATGTTAGTAATAGTCACCTGCTGTTGGATGCAGCAGTAATTTCTGTGTGGTCCATAGCACTGTATATTATGGATCGATATTAATGTATCCAATGAAATAATCGACTTGTTCTTGATAGCCTCATTAAAGCATTTGGTTTTTCACGTAGTAGTGATGGCCTATTGTGTTAATGCCAATTTTGAATGTTATTTGCCTTATCAAAAAATGGTAGTGCACATTTTCTTCTGATTTAATGAATAACAAATTGCATGAAAAATTTTAAAGTGCCAGTAAGTACTTTTTTTTTGTTTAAAATGCCACTCTAAGATGTTACTTTTTGGTTTTAAACATTTTTGATTACTTTATGACTTACACTCAGATGAGCTATAATTATGCAGCTTTTTTATCCCCCTCAGAATTTGGGGAGATTTTAAACTCCCAAATGCCAAGACTTCATTTTAGATATAGGAGTTTTATTTAAAATGTTTCAGTGAGAGGTGGCTTTAAAAAAGAGAAATTGTCAGAGAAACACTTGCATATTTACAGAAAAGATATTGGGTTTTTAAAATACAAATTTACAATAATGAAAGCTTAATATACTCAGGCTGCCAGCTCCTGGTTGCTTTTTTTTTTTTTTTTTTTTTTGAATATACTACTTAAGAGTCATTTGATAAATGCTGGATTTGAATTGGGAAGTGTCAGACAAAACATGTCTTTATTCCCTAGCTAGACCTTAAACTTCTACCCTTTTAAAAAATATATTCTGGTTCAACCTCTGGAGAAAATGAGCAAGAAACTTCCTGTAATACTTCTGATCTGACTGTCAGGTTTTTCCTAAGTTTAATTTTCTTCTTAAATTGTAATATACAATAATCAAGGCCTTTCTTTTTCAGATCTATTTGAATTATTTATATTTTCCCTAGAAGTATTACTGTAGGATGTCTTTAATACATGTAAAGGTAAGAAGATTTCCTTTTGGAACAAGAGAATATTCTGGGCAAAATCAAAAGCAGGTAAGTTGAAAATTGGGGCTTTTCATCTCCAGGGTTCTGCAGCAATACCTTCACCCACATTTCTGTCCTGGTATTTACCAGTTAACAGCCACTTCACAGCCCATAGCCTTCATATTCAGCTTCCCCCCATCTCCCCCCCACACAATTACATATTACAGTGGTGTTACCTGAAGATTGGACATTTGCCTACAATGTGTATGACTTCATTTGATATCCACAGACTTACATTTCTTAAAAATTTATTAAGCCAATTTACTTTCAAATAAATTATATCCATTCAATCACCACACATGGCCTCTCAGTTCATCTTCCTGGGTTTGAATCTTGTCTCTGCCCATTTCCAGCTCTGTGATTTTGTGCAAGTTACTTGGCCTCTCTGTGCCTCCAAAGTAGCTACCACATAGTAGTCTTGTGAAGACCATTCGAGTTAATAAAACTAGAATTTGTGCTTGATAGCATGTAGTAAATACTCAGTAAATGGTAGCTCTTCTTATAATAATCATCTTCATTACTAAAATGGAAAATACTTTCTGGAGCAACTAAAATCATTTTATGTATTAGCAGTGACATGCATACCACATTTGGCAAAGCACTGAATTACAACATAGATTGAAGATGTGTCTAAACTGCCAGGGTACAAAAAAGCCACAGGTGATTTTGGAGAAAAGGACCTTGCTGTCTGTAAGACCTAGGGTAAGAATATTTTAGAGAATTGATAATAAACTCAATGTATCACATTAAACTATCTTCAACACAAATGAAATTTAAATTGTTTTTAACCTGTACATTCTGTATGTGTTCTTCTGCATGAGAATAATTATATTATTTCCAGAAAATATGCCTTGCTGAAGCTGAAATCTCTATTATATTCCCTAGAAAATTAAACTTTTTAATCCTTTGTGGTATACACTGATATTATACAGCTAAGAGTGGTGTCTTGACTATATCCTGTCTTCAGTTTCCTATCAATATTGAAATGTTTTTCAGGATTTTATTTTCAATTGTACTTACATTTGATGACTTCTTTGGAAAATGATCTGAGAAGTTAATCTTCATAATCCAGCAGCCAACATAAATGAACTGTTAGAATTACCCTGTTTTTATTTTTTTGTGTATGCCAAGATTTAATGCATAGCCAAGTAGCATGAGGAAAGCTCATTTAAGAGGAGTGTTGTAAAGTTAGATTTTCATTATATTTAGAGAGAAGTGGTGATGATCTCTTAATTCTTTGCTGCCACATCTGAGGCTCAATTGCAGTGGCTTTATGTCTGCATCCATAATAACATGAATCCATAATACACGTCTGAACAGAGTGTAAGTGAAGAAGCTTGTATTATCCTGGTTTTCCCAAGAGGCATATATCCTCCTCCTCTCAAAAAAGTATACAGTAAATCTGCCATATTAAAATTGTCAAGGTCCTGTATATATGTAAAATTTAGACATGGTTAATTCTATTTGTGTTCAATATTTGTAGGTCTTTTGAGCCTATTACCTATACCAGATACACTGGAAAGTAATATGAGTATACACAAAACCAAATAGATTTCAGCAACACGTATAAATGGTAAAGACAGTTTGCTTTTGAAAAATTTGCATTTTAAATTTCTAATTATGGAGTCAGTTGAAGATATATCCAAATGGGTGCAATTGTCACTCAAGATTTCTTACATATTATTCAGACAGCAAAATCTATGTAAATAGAAACCACGAAACTAGTGTTTCCCAAACTTCACTTTATGGAACTAGTTCCACAAGCTGTTGCACAAGTTGCTTTGAGGAATGGAGGTTTGGAGGTGGGCTGGGTTGGGGAAATGCTATATGGTAGTTAATTTTGAGAAAGTTAGCTTTGGGAAATGCTGAGCTAAACAGATTTGAACAGGTATCTCTACTGCAAGACTTGTCACATTCTAAATTATACTAATGTGATTGAGTGTAATATTTCCCAGTCTCCTTTGGCTACAGGAGTGTGTGTGTGTGTGTGTGTGTGTGTGTGTGTGTGTGTGTGACACCTACTAATGGCTCCAAAGAACAGAGTTTGGGAAATTCTGGAGATTTTACAGAAATTATTTAAACTCTCTCTCTATATATATTTTGTTTTCCTAAGGACAATATGCTTACATTTGTTTATGATCCCACAGGTAGAAGTCATTGTCATTAAAAAATTCTTATTCTGAAGAAACAAATTAGCTTAGGTTTTCATCTCCATTGAAAATACAAAATTCTGGTTAAGGAAACTTTTACCATTAAAAAATTGTTATTTCTGAATTTAAAAAGTGACATGTTTTCATTTTCAACAAAAATATTCACCCTGGTTATGCACATGTTCAATGTACCCTTTTCTATGAGTGGTAAAATAAAAAGTTCTTTATGTCTAATGTCTCTCACATCTTTAAATATGGACAACCTAATGTTTAGGAAATATTTGGTTTATAACTTTAGGTTCTGCTCACCAGTTTTTGCTGGAAGGACATTGGGAAGAATTTTATGGTAGTCAGAATTGATGTAGTCTTGTCAATGACTCTTTTTCAATGAAGGTAAGTCCTGACAGATGGACCAGGTTGTATTTCCAAAGTTCGGTTGTTAATTGCTTATAGGACAACACACAAGAGCTATGTTAATCCTTATATACCTGTAGCATATTATAGGACTTACTAAGATTCTTCTGGAATTTAAACACTGTATTATGAAGCCCAAGTAAAAATACATTAGCACATCTTTTCCACTCCTTACAGATGAGATCACAGATTCTTTCATTCACCGTCCTTTAAAAATACTTTTTTCATACTTCACTTTTTGCCTAGCAATAAACAGTGAACAGAGGAATGCTACTCCGATGGAATGAAGGAATTTATTGGCTCATATTACCATAAAGTCCAAATGGCAAATGTAACTTCATGTATGCCTGGGTTCAAGGGCTCAAACATGCTTTCATTCCACCTGGGTCTAATTTTCTTGGCGCCAATCTCCTCTTGGAGGTAGGTCTTCTCCACGAGGCCCCCTCTGGCAGTTTCAAAAAGTCCAGTTGAAAGCCAGCACCTCTTTCGCAGTTGCTATGAAGTCCCTGTAGTAGTTCTGATCAGGCCTACTTGGTTATGATCACCATAATCTAAAAGTGGAACAAACCAGATGGCCATGTGTCCACACTGCTAGATTCACTCAGCAGCACCTAAACCTTGTGGACCAAGAGACAAGGAGGTGGGACTCACCCAGACTCCAAAGGGAAGTACTGTTCCCAAAGCAGGAAGAAGAGGAATCTCTGTAAGCAAAACAACAGATGCTCATTGCTTAGACCTCAAGAGGACTGGACAAAGTCTACCCTTGCCAATCTCTTGCCTTCTCAGATGCACAAGTTTGGGATTATTTTTACTCTGAGCCTCAGGGTGACGGAAAGGGAGGAAAAATACTAAATCTCTATAACTGCATCTCCCTCCTTTTCATTATTCATGGCTCATTTCTCATAACCAGGTCTCCCGCTCTCACTCCTTACTCAATACTCTACCAGATGGAGACCCTAAGACCCAAGTTTTGCAATAAAATATAGTCGTGTACCACATAATGATGTTTGGGTCAGTGATGGATTGCATATGTAATGGTGGTCCAATAAGATTACAATGGAGTTGAAAAATTTCTATCACCTGATGACATTGCAGCTGTCATGTCATAAGCTCAATGCATTACTGACATGTTTGTGGTGATGTTGGTATAAACAAGCCTACTGCACTGCCAGTCATATAGAATTATAGCACATACAATTGTGAACAGTAGCATAATACTTGATGATAAATGACTGTATTATGTATTTATGTATTTACTATTTATCATTATCGTAGAGGGTACTCCTTCTTATTAAGAATACAGGGCCTTCAGGAAGTATTCCAGAAGAAGGCATTGTCATCATAGAAGATGACAGCTCCATGCATATTCCTGCCCAGGGAAACCTTCCAGGGGAATAAGATGTGGAGGTGGAAGACAGTGATATTGTTGATCCTGATCCTGTGCAGGCCTAGGCTAATGTCTCTGTTTTTGTCCTAGTTTTTAACAAAAAAGTTAAAAGTAGTTTTAGAATGAAAAATAGTAAAAAGCAGTCACTTCTCAGCCTTTTGGCTAAGATCAAGTGAAAAATAGTAAAAAGCGTATTAAATAGGGATATAATAAAGAAATTATTATTTTTTTTATTTTCTTTGAGACAGAGTCTCACTTTATTCCCCAGGCTAGAGTGCAGTGGTGCAATCTTGGCTCACTGCAACCTCTGCCTCCTGGGTTCCCGCGATTCTCCTACCTCAGCCTCCTGAGTAGCTGGGACTACAGGTGCGCATCACCATGCCCAGCTAATGTTTGTGCTTTTTGGTAGAGACGAGGTTTCACCTTGTTGGCCAGGCTGGTCTCAAACTTCTGACCTCAAGCAATCTTCTCACCTCAGCTTTCCAAAGTGCTGGGATTACAGGCATGAGACACTATGCCCAGCCAAGAAAATATTTGTGAACAGCTGTACAATGTGTTTTTGTTTTACACTGTTATTACAAAAGAGTCAAAAAGTTAAAAGCATCAAAAAGTAAAAAATCATAGTAAGCCAAAGTTAATTGATTACTGAAGAAAGTTTTTTTTTTTGTAAATGTAATGTAGCCTACGTGTACAGTATTTGTAAAGTCTACAGTAGTGCTCAGTAATGTCCTAGGCCTTCACATTCACCACTCACTCACTGATCCACCCAGAGCAACTTCTACTCCTGTAAGGCCCATTCACAAGCCCTATACAGGTATCTCACTTTTTAAATCTTTCATACTGTACTTTTTGTCTGTTTAAATATGTTTAGATACACAGATGCCATTGTGCTAAAATTGCCTACAAGATTCAGTGTTCAGAGGGCTCACCAAGCCCTTGCTCCTCTATATACAATTGGACTCTTATTTCTGTCATTTCTAAAGCCCACTTTGTTATCAGGATGTTTTCAGTTGCTCAAAGCATAAACCAATCTCCATTTGGCTTAAAAAAAAAAAAAAAAAGCAGGGATAAGGAAGGGGAGTTTATTGGTTTCCATAACAAAAAACTCCAGGGGTAAAGCTCAGAATGGTGACTTCTGGTACTCAAATGACGACTTCATGCATCAGTTACTCCCTCTTCTTTTTAGACCTTCTCTCCTGTGTGTTGGCTTCATTTTTAGGCAAACTTTCCCTATGAGGTGGCAAAATGGCTATTGGCCCCAAACACAACCTTGCACCTTATTAACCAGCCTGGAAAGAGTGTTTCTCTCCTCCTAGAGTCTCACTGGCCGAAACTGGCCAGTATGTTTAATCCTGGACCATTCATTATTGCCAGGGGCATGGAATACACTGACAGGCCATACCTAATCATATTTTTTACCCATTGGGCTAGGATTGACTCAGCCTTTTTGGAGGCTTGGACTGCCACCTGTTTTTGAACAGCCTGTGAGTTGAGTGGCTTTTATAGATAAGCATTTACAACCAATTTGAAGCTAGGGGACACTAACTTTGAACCCCAATTAATCAAAATGTTACTTTCTGCCAAAACAATTCTTAGTAGAGTTGTATTACAAGAATGATATTCAATTATTATTACATTTACCATTTAATCAATGAAAAATTTATGAAAATTTGTTTTCTCTCTTGTTACATAAGTACCAACACAGTATATTTGATTTTGCCTTTTGGCTAAAAAAAGCCTAAAGTATTTTTTTCCTGGCCCTTTACAGAAACGTTTGCTGATCCTGTCATTGTCTGAGTTGGACTAACCTAGTAGAATTTCTACAAAGTGTAGAAAGAAATGGCTTACAAGTGACTTAACAAAATGAAATCTCACGACCCTAACGAGTCCAACCTGTGTTTCTAATTATAGAAAAACTTCTTTAACTAGGTCACAGATCCAGCAACTTCTAATTAACCAGAGTCCAGTGGAAAAAACAGGCAACTAGGGAAGGAAAAGGTTTCTTCATAGCCAAAATCAAAGCAGTAAAGCTTATGCGTTGCAGCACAGGAAGCAGAATGCCCAGATATTTACACGAGGCACATTTTCCTCATACAAGACACAATTCCGCTAACTGTTAAAGACTTAACTGGATTAGCAGTTCTCTGAAACCCACAGCAGAGCTGGAGCAGTAAATCTGAAGGGGTTTGGAAGGAAAGGAGACAGACTAAAAGTGCTGCTCTCTAGGGCCTCTTCATATAGGGACCAAAACCTTCATTAGGTCTCTGAAGCCCCCAAGGACATCATTGTGTTACAGCTCAATGTAATAATAACCTTAAAGATGACCCTGAGCCATCACACACAGGTAAAATTATATTCATTATAGCCTGTTTCAAGAGGTAGAGAATCATACACTTGAGAAAACCTATCATCAAAAATAGTGAAGATAAAATTTTGGCCATTTAAATAAAGTGCTAAGTTCAGCTATCTGTAAGTTAATTTTAATTCACATGGAAGTTTTATTCTCCCAAGAACTCATGTAAATGAGATGTGATAACATGCTGCTTGTAAACAAATATTTCCACAGTCCTAGCAAACAGATTCTCCCAACCAAGCACTTTCATTTATGTTTTTTTTTTAAGAAAAATAATAAGACTGTATTTTATTGACAATATTGTGGCAAACCTTACCAGCCTTTGTCTACTGATCACAAATATGAATATTTTCTATGAAAGCGACAAGAAACCAGCTCAAACTGTAGAAAAAGAAGGAGATGGAGGTCAAAAGATAGAGACCATCCTGGTCAACATGGTGAAACCCCGTTTCTACCAAAAATGCAAAAAAAAATAGCTGGGCATGGTGGCGCGCGCCTGTAGTCTCAGCTATTCGGGAGACTGAGGCAGGAGAATTGCTTGAACCCCGGAGGCAGAGATTGCAGTGAGCTGAGGTCGTGCTACTGCACTCCAGTCTGCTGCCTGGTGATGGAGTGAGACCCTGTCTCAAAAAAAAAAAAGTTTGTGCATGTATACATTTGTACTAAGAAAATATCTTCATTTTATTTGCTTTCTCCTTTATCACGTGACAAGATTTATTGACTTTACATCAGCATTCAAATACTGTTAACTTTATGTAATAGTGTTTGAGTTGGGGATTGGTGGGTTTGCTGTTCTATGAAGGATAGTTGTATTCTGTTAGGCATAATTATGACTTTATTGTCCTTGTTTGAAGATTATGTATTATCTCAGGAGATGCATGTGGGTTCAAGTCGAAAAAGTGTGGGCTTGAGATGGTTAATACTGAGTGTCAACTTGATTAAAGGATGCAAAGTATTGGTCCTGGGTATGTCTGTGAGGGTGTTGCCAAAGGAGATTATCATTTGGGTCAGTGGGCTAGGAAAGGCAAACCCACCCTTAATCTGGGTGGGCACAATCTAATCAGCAGCCAGCACAGCTAGAACATAAGCAGATAGAAAAGTGTGAAAAAGAGACTGGCCTAGCCTCCCAGCCTAGTTCTTTCTCTTGTGCTGGATGCTTCCTGCCCTTGAACATCGGACTCCAAGTTCTTGGTTTTGGAACTCGGACAGGCTCTCCTTTCTCCTCAGCCTGCAGATGGCCTATCATGTAAGTTAATATATAATAATAATATATATATGAATAATTTCATTAGTTTTGTTCCTCTAGAGAACCCTAACTAATACAACCTGTATTTGGGGTCTTTTGTAATAACAGCTTAGCTATGCAGACATATATATTATACTCTCTGCAATTATAAGCAAGGAATTATTTTCCTCCTCTTCCTTCTCTTTTTCCTGCTGCTCCTCTTCATCCTTTTCTTGAATAATATTAATTCAGAATTTTCACTATTTCCAAATAGGCTTACTACTCAGACAATCTAAATTAATGAGGTTTTCCCTGCTTAAGCAAAAACAAATTAAATTCCCCTTTGTAGCTTCAATAAGAATAGTTGAATTTGAATTTAAAAGCCATCTAAGGATTGTGTGTTTCCTAAACAAAGCTAATGAGATGTAGTTGTTTTTTTGTAATGTGTGGGAAGCAAAAAACATGGGATGTATGTCTTACTTTGGTTAGTGAAACCTGAAGGCAGATTTTATCTGTTTATTGGGATTAGCATAAAAGACTGGATAATATTATTTGATATTTATTTCCTTCATTGTCAGATGAACTTTTTCTTTAATTATATCTAGTTTGAGATGAGGAACTTCTGACTGTCAGTGTTATGCATATATACATTGTTCAAAATTGAAAATTAAACAAGAAACAAAATAGCACAAATGGTGTTGTCTGTGCTATGATTCACTCTAGAAAAGGATAGTTATA
The DNA here is from genome assembly GCF_009761245.1 of Sapajus apella. Lineage (NCBI taxonomy): Eukaryota > Metazoa > Chordata > Mammalia > Primates > Cebidae > Sapajus > Sapajus apella. The sequence goes on from NW_022436963.1 coordinate 21,106,505, forward strand.
ATGATATTTTTCTTAACTTTTTTTGGTGTTGGGGGGTGGCTATGAGATATATGTTAACTTGCTAAATTCAGACCTCTCCTGCCCCTCAAAGGTTGACATCTCCCAACAAATTTAATGTGTGAGAAGGATCCTGCCCTAGCAATGTCTATCATCACCATAGCTTTCCACCTTTTCCTCTCATACCCAGTCTCTGCTAGTGTTTCTGAGTAGTAAGGAGGTTGAGGAAACTTTCTCTGCTGTTGAAAATCTATCTCAAGGATGGCAAAAACACAACCCTTGGTTCTCACATCACTACTTCCTGAAACCACTTTCATGGCCGGCATTGCTAATCAGTGACCACAGTATCTCTCTGAGCTTGGACATGGCTTCACAATTCACAAAAATATGTTATTGGCAGCCACAGCTGATTGATCCCAGTTGTTTCTGAATGTGAAACCTACTTTCCAGCTCCAATCTACTTGGTGAAGAAGGCATGCATTTAGGAGGATATTACCAGTTCACAAATTTTCTTACCAAATAGGATGCTACTAAAGTGCATTATTTGGCCAAGTTTTAGGACCGCAAGTGGGTAGCTTCTCTGTCACCTCCAAAAACAAACAAATGTGTGCCATGTTAAAACTTAATCTATTCTTGGCAGCATTCCTACATTAAACCTACAAATATAGGAAAACATAGTTACTTCTCAATCTGGATCTGGAACACTTCAATACCAGTTATTCCCATGCCTTTCTTTTGTGTGTACCCAGTATTTAACCAATAAATATTTGAATGGATGAGCAAATGAATGCTCATGTGTAACAGTTCAAGTAATACTTTTGAATATGTTCTGAACAGAATTTCAAAATTTGGAGAGAAATTAGAATCACCTATTCCAATGATTTACAAAATAAGGTGCACAGTTTTAAAAAAGTATAGCAAATAGTATAAAATTTTTTATTTCAAAAAGGAAATGTAGCTATTTAATAATGTAGAAAGGAAATATCTTGTTATTGGGGAAGTGTGAAGCTACCACTTCTTGAGTGTGAAGACACATACGCAGAGGAGGGCAATAGAGGCATAGGATTCTTCTGTTTCCAAAAGTGGGATATGTGTTATAAAATGTTAAATGCTCATCACTTGACAGATAAACAAATGGACCCAGAGAGGTTAACAGACATCCCTAAGGTCACACATCTGCTCTGTGGCAGAGTGTGGGCTCTGTGTTTCCTGTCTTTGTGTTTAGTGAGGCCAGCATGAGTGATGGCAACAGAATGTTTTAGAATATAGTGTATTTTGTAATTTTGAGGCATGATAAGACCAACAGATCAGGAGACAATTGCCATTGAAAAGACAGATTCAGGTGAATGCCACTCCACGCAATGGGGGCCCCATGGGGAAGCACCAGGGCAGGTCACAAGACAGATCAGAGCAGGGAATTACGGACAAGAGCCCCTATTGTGGTTTCTGTGGGAAGGAATGGGAAAGGCAAAGAAGCAGACCTAGAATTGGCCAGTTTGAATCATTTCAGTCGACTCTGGGATATGGGGGTTGTTCCTACTTGTCTAATACTGGCCTTGGAGTGGTTGGGTCAGGTGGATAGTGGCAAGAATATAAGAGCCCAATAAAATAGGTGGCTAGAAGTGTAAAGTCTGGATTGGCTGGTTTATACTGAAAAGTAAACTCATGGGAGAAGGACTCCTCCCAAAGAATGGGGAGGGCTGATGGGGAAGGCGGGGAACCTAGGCAAGGTGACTGAAACATACTACCAGGTTGTCCAGGACAAAGCATGTCCAACATATGCCTATAGGACCAATGTGAAAACGTCAAGTTACAGAAGCTAGATACATGTTTACTACACTGGGATTCATGGCCCAGAGAAGACATGCTATTAGTTGAAGCAAGAAGTAGGGAGGGAGAAGGGAGGTGGGGAGGGGGATTGAGGAGTTCCTGTTTAATGGGTTCAAGTTTCTTTGAAGGTGATGAAAATGTTCTGGAATTAGACAGTGGCTATGGTTGCACATCACTGTGAATATACTAAAACCCACTGAATTGTACATTTTAAGATGATAAACTGTATGTTTTTTGAAATTTTTCTTAATAGAAAAGTTGGAGAAAAGAAAGTAGAAAGAAACAAATACGTTGCTTTAGGCTGGAGAATAGCTGTTTTAAGGTAGCGAGAAGATTGCCCCACACACTTCTAGGAAGGAAGCTGTGTTGGAAACAGGTGTTAGAGATGAAGAGGGCAGGTTGGAAGGGAAATCGGACTTTGGGTGGGGGCTGCTGGGGTTAAGTTTGTTCCTGAGTTATGTGTGGGAATGTTGGAGATACAGCAAAGTTTAAGTTAGGAAGGAGAGGGGAAAGAAATGTCCAACTTTATAACAATTGTAATGAGACCAGAAACAGGAATGGTGTTTTCAGTCATGTTTCCCCAAGAACAACTTTTGACTAATTGACTGTTTCTTCATTTGTCAAAACCCAAGTAAACTTTGTCCAAAGATGAAATATATTTGTGATAACACAATGATATTCTATTTCATAAACACGAGTTATGTTTGTCTTTGTTGATTTTTCTTTTTGACATGAGATCATACTAGAATTTCATCAATAACGATGTTGGTTTCATTTAATGATTAGACCTTTGCATTTAACTGAAAATGCTAGGCTAACCTAGTTTAGTTATTTCATTGAGTTGCATTCAATAATGGTGTGCTATGAGTCACCAGTTAAAATATAAATTAGCTAGCAATATTGATGTCTTTTTCTATTCTGGCAACACGCTTGCCCACCCATGCACAAGCACTCATGTATGCATGAGTGCACACACATGTGCAAAATCAAAACTAAAAGCATTTATCAAAGTCAACTAAACAATCGGTTTCCAAATACCATTCCACAAAATAGCTCTTGTGCAAAGCGTAACATTCATGTCCAGGTATTTATGGTTAAGTGAGAAAAATGAAGACAACCTAAAAGTGCTTAGTTTCGAGAAGTGCCCTTTATTCTGAATTAATGTACTTCATTATTTTTATTAAAATTACCTTTCTTTTATAAAAATTGAGATCTCAACATTTTTGATCCAAATTTTGATGAAAGATTCTTGGTTTTGTGAAATCCTCAGCTTGGTTAATGCAACATCTTAAAAATATTTGCAATTCTACATGGAGCCTATGGGTTATCTCATAGAGAAGAAATTCCTGTGAGAACTTTGGATCACTATTAAGAGTTGTTTGCTTTTCTTGTTTAAGACACCAAGCACAGATAGAACCCAGGGTTTTGAATTGGAAGGGTAGATGACTTATCACGTAACCTTAGACAAATAATTTCAGGGTTCTGAATCTCAGTTTCCTTATATAGAAAATGGAAGTAAAAATGCCCATCTCAGAGGGTTGGTGTGAAAATTAATGAGAGAAAATATAGAAAACACTATTGTCACACGTGGCAACACTTGATGACTGTTGCTATTTTCTCTTCAGTTGTGTTTGTAACATAATGTTTTCTTTCAAACAATAGTTGTCTTATCTCTGTCAATAATAACTCTGTTATTAACCATCATATCTTGGTTAGGGGTTGTAAAGCCCAAACAGCATTTGGTCATAGTCATAGTGTTTAAAAAGGTATAAGACATCAAACTTCTTTCTTTTTTTTTTTCTTTTGTGACAGAGTCTTCCTCTGTCACCAGGCTGGAGTACAGTGGCATGATCTCAGCTCACTGCAACCTCTGACTCCCTGGTTCAAGCAATTCTCCTGCCTCAGTCTCCCGAGTAGCTGGGATTACAGGCACACGTGAGCACACCCAGCTAATTTTTGTATTTTTTGTAGAGATGGGTTTTCACCATGTTGGTCAGGATGGTCTTGATTTCCTGACCTCATGATCCGCCCACCTTGGACTCCCAAAGTGCTGGGATTACAGGCGTAAGCCACCACGCCCAGCCCAAACTTCATTTTTCAGTGATAAAAAGATAAAGCTTTAAAATAGAATTTCATAAGGGGAAAGGCTAATAGTTGTTTTTCTATTATCAAATATGTTAATGAAACATTCCCAAGTTTGTGGATTTTCTGCAAGACCTACACAAGTTCTGAATCACACCAGACTCTATAATGTTGTGGTCAAGAACACTGATGCTGGAGACAGACTGAGTTTAAATTCTACATCCTCCACTCACTACCTTATAACCTTGAGCAAAGTATCTAACCTCTCTTTTCCTCTTTTTCCTCATCTATAAAAAGGGACTAAATACTATCCCTATTGCAGACAGTTGTGAGGATCAATGCATTAATACATGTCAAAGGACCTGTGCCTGTTTCAGGCAAACATTTAATAAATATTACCACTTCTTGTGCCACAGAGGCTCATTTTTTTCTTGGACTGTCTTTTTAATCCGCCTATAGGTAGCTCCAACTCACAAATTTTCCAGGATTTTTCTTATTTGCTTTCTGACTATTTCACTTATCCATTGCTGCATAAGAAAGCAGCCCAAGACAGCAGCATAAAACAAATGGCATTTTGTCATGTCCACAGCTTTTGTGGGTCAAGAAGTGAACAGCGCTCAGGGGGAATGGCTTGTCTCATCTCTGTTCCATGATATCTGTGGACTTAGCTGAGAAGACTCCAACAGGGAGCGGCGACTCAATGACTCAGGGATAGAATCATTTGGAGGCTCCTTCAACTCATAAGTCTGATGCCTTGACTGGAATGACTCAAAGATTTGCCTCAGCTGGGACTGTTGACCACCGCGCCTACACATAGCCTTTCCATGTGGCTTGGGTTTCTTTCTGCATGGTGGCTGGTTCCTCAGAGGGAGCAACTCAAGAGTGAGTGTTCCAAAAAGCCAGACAGAAGCTGCAAGGCCCTTGATGAAATGGCCTCCGAAGTCAGGGAGCATTCTACCGTACTCTGCTGCTCCAAGCAATAACGAGCCTCTTTGATGCAAGAGGAAGGGAGGTAAACTTCACTCTGGTTGGGAGAAGTGTTAGAGATTTCAGGTTTTTTTTTTTTTTCCTTCTTTTTAAAAACTTTCCTCCTATATAGCTATCTCCATTTTATCTATACCACTTTTTCTCCAGGTTTTCCTGATTACTTGTTTCTGATCTTCCTCAAGCTCTGTATAACGTTGATAAACTCTCAACCCTAAAATCTGAACTCTAATCATCCCTCTGGTAACCTTTGCTGCTCTTCACATAGCCCAGATGGCAGTCCCTCTCACTGCCCACTCCACAAGCCCCACCTCACATCCTTTTTCTTTGCACCATCTCTACCTGCCCTACAGAACCATCAAGTAGAATAATATTTTTATAATACTGACCAGAATTTCCCTCCATATTATAACTTCCTCCTTGGTCTATCCATAACTTTGTGAAGCTCACATTATTCTGTGTTTATGGACTTAGAAACAGAGGAAACAGAGGTAGCCCCTCCTAGGAAAATAGAAAAAACCACAAAGCACAAATATTTGGTTACACAGATTTTCTCAAGAAACTTCAGAACAAGTTCTCAGGAGAGAAGAAAAGGTCCAAAATAAAGTAATGAGAACAGAAATATTGGTGGGTAGCAGAGAGATGGGCTCTGTGCACTATGACTTAGGTTAAAGCTTAGGGAGATGGTAACAATCCCAAATAGTTTTATGGGACCTGAGAGCAGAAAGGACCTGCAGCTGTTCCGAGGTAAGTCCCTGGAGAGGAAGCAATACCTTGATGAAAAAAATGACTGCATTTAGGTAGGATGGGGCCTTAGCAGCCTAATCACCCACTTAGAAAGACCTGGAATTAAAGGAGGAAACAGCCAATCATGGAAGGACCTTGCTGAGGGAGTTGAGAAAGACTCCTATGGGCTTTTCACAAAGGATCAAAGAGAATGACATTGTGGACCAAATGCCTTGCTTCCCTCAATGTTCTTTTCAATAAGCTCTCCCCTGAAACATAAAAATTAATGGAAAAGGAAAGAGAAGCCCAAATTATAAAGATTAACTTTCCATCTCCTTAATAAAAGGTGGTAGGCTCAAATTAAAAATTGTCTAATTTTAGAAAAATAAAGCAAGGAAAAGCACACCTAAATGTGTACTGTGTGATTCATGGTCACATATGCTTAATGTCTCCTACTAATAGAGGTTTCCAGAGAGAGGTGGGTGTATACAATGGAATGCATAGTATATGGCATTGGTTTCATTATCAATTCTAACTTCTGTTGTCTTGAAGTTATATTATATATTGGATCTTTGTTAAATGCACTGAAAGGGACTAAGAGAGCTGTTAGGAAAATGGAAATTGTTACAAATGGGAGTTGCTATTTATTTATTTAAACTTTACTGAGCACCTACTATATGTCAAGCATTGTGTTAGATGTTGGAGTTACAGAAATGAAAATGACATAGTCTTTGCCCCTGAAAATGAAGCTCACATTCAAATAGCTTTAGAACAGACATGATTTCTTCGTCTCACAGACTTGGTCTTAGGTTCATAGCTAGATACATCCCAATGTGTGGGAAATCTGGTCAGTTTGGAAAAAGCATGCTCATAGAGATTCTTCAATCAAACCCATAATGATTTCTGTGGCAATTCCCTCCTTCTATGAGTTGGTCAGCTTGCAAGAGAAAGCTTGGAAACACATACGCATGTATCCATGCACACCATCTCTATATTCTGTAATAGAGCATGTTGCCACTGCATAATATGCTTAGACAAAATCATTTAGTTTATAGGGATCTTTATTCACGTGAGATCTCCAGTAATAAACAGTATTGCCGATTTCGCATTTTGTTTGATGTCAGTATAACATACTCATTTAGAAAAAGCACTGGATATAATGTCACCTTAATTACAGTATGGGAAGGTTTAACGAAGGCAAATTCCCCTTTCAAGCTTTCAGCATTAATGCCCCTAGGCTTTTCTGTTTATTCCAATGAGTTACATTCTGGCACCCATGAAAATCACATAACAAATGCATAACTAATGCGACATTCACACAAAACATTACATTAGTTCCATACAATCAGATCTATTCCAGTGAACACCAAACCAAATCACGTTATTGTAATGTGAGTTGTGATTAATATCCTAAATTGTAAGTAGCTTTGTCTGAACCTGGCCTGTTGTTTACACCACTCAGGGTGGTTTCAAAGACATACTACACGGACACTTTATTTGGCTTGGCCACCTCTGTCCACTGCCCCTGCATAGGCACAACCCTAAGTAACATATCAAATAATATTAATATTTTACTACTAAATATGTTCTCAACCATCTTCCTACCAGCTGCCAAATTGCTGGCTGGCATCAGTTGATTTTTATTTCAATAACTTAAAAATCTCTATAATGTAACATGCTTTAGGGTTTGGAGAACTGAAAATTAGGAGGAAACCAGATTATAATCCCAGCCTGGAGAAATTTAACAACTGCATAGTATTACTATAAAGTGAGGTTAAAATCATTCCATGAGCAGAAGTCCAGTCTATTTTGGGATGAGACATTCTTTCTGCCTTAAGTCTTTTCCTCCCGCTTTGTATGGCTGGCTCAGTGGCATCCTGTAGGCCTCAGTTGAGCCGTTAGCTCCTAAGAAGGCCTCTGACTCCCCTATTTGGAGAAGCCCGCTTTATACCAGTTACTCTCTATCACATCACCCTGTGTGGCAATGTCAACTACCTGCCTGCTTTCCCTTTTCCTTAGCAATTGAATTGCTGCCTAATTTCTAGGTGAGCCTATGGCCACCCAGAATGACATCTTCCTATTCCAGCTTTCCCTGCAGCCACAATCTACATTTTTACTGTTGGGACAAAACACTAATTATCCTTACAGGGAAGAGATATGGCCCCCTTTTCACCTTTGTGCTCTATGCAGATGTAATGGCTGGAGCCCAAGCAACCATCCTGGTCCATGAGGTGGAAAGCATATGTTGAAAATGATGAACAAATCTGGACCTTTGATGAATTCATGAAGCTGCCTTGAAGAACCTATCTCTGACCTTCTTTAATGTGAGAAAGAGAGAAATAAACTATCTAGGCCACAATTAATATTCAACATACATAGTAACTGCTTCAGCATATAAACTTGATGCAATCAAACAAAATAGGGCATTGGTCAATCAGAATAGATGCCACTGTTAAAAAATTGTAGCTACCCAACATATATAGGATGAATCACAACACAGGCTTGGTTAAAGCCAAATGATTTTGAATCTTCTGTCACTTGCAGCTAAACCTAATCCTCTGAAGTATATTTCATTTTCTTTATAACCCTGGTTGTAGTCTGTGATTATCTTTTCATTGTTTTAATGGTTCATTATCTTTCCCTCCCCTTAAAATCTAATCTCTATGAGGGCAGAGACTCCTCTGGGGTTTGCTGCTGGAACATTGCTCTGTTGAATGTTAAAAGAATGAATGAACTATTTCTTTAATTTTTTATTGCGAGATATAATATTTTGGGAATTGCAGATCTGGAGGAGTGAAAAGAATTCTATTTGGAGAACTAGGGTTGGCAGTGGAATTGACAAAAGTTTTTTTTTTTTTTTTTTTCTCCCAGACTCAAAAAAAACTGATGAAATTAGTGGTAGATAAAAATTCATTTCTAGCTTCTAACAAGGAATCACAAACAATGGAGGACATATAAAGAGAGTAGCAGCTTTATTAATAATACTTTCCTACTCCATTCGTGATCTTTTGATGACAACCCTACCGGAGACACTCTTTATCAGGCACTAAAGCAATTTAGATGCTGTCACATGCCTTTCTTGATATATACGTATTAGACATAAAGCAGTTTTCTGTTCTTTAGCTTATTTTAGTATATAATTAAAACTCTGACTGTCTGCTACTAAGCAACGGAGCATGGCAGAGGTTGATCACATCCTATCACAAAGATAGAAAGAGGAAAAATAATAAAAATAATCATACACATTCCTGTAATCAGTCTTCAGATCTTAATTATGTTTTAACTCCTTTGTTATGCCAAAGGCAAATGCCTATTGGCATTTAAAGGACACTCTCACTTTTCTGCCTAAGTTCAATCTAGTTCTTTAATTTGGATCCTAGTCTATTTGTGAAATTCTTTGGGGGGCATTTAAGGTCAAAAGGGGTGATGGAAAACTGATATAGGACTCAGGAGGTTTAAGATCCATTCAGCCCTCAAACTGGCTCGTTGTGTCCAGGGTTGCAGCTGAATTCTCTCCTCTGGGGAACAGAGGTTGTGGTGGGGTGAGTGCAAGCCTGGTGGAGGGTGGGGGAAGAAGGAAGTAGTGTTTGCACCATTGGTGGGTGAGAAGTGCACACATACACAAAATAGCCCTCTACCACCTTTCTATGTGTCTCAAGGTGTGACCTCTGAAGCCTCAATTGTATATTTCACTCTAATTCCAAAGATGCTTTTCATCAGAGCCTTAATTTTTACATTAATGGTATTTCTTTAAAATTGTTGAAGTGCACCCGTTTTGGAGAATAAGCTCAGGGATAATAATTCATGCTTCTGTTCTGGCCCCCACCTTCCTTAACTTCCAAAAAGACATCTAAATATGAGTTGCATTTACTTACTCATCCATTCATTTCCTCAACCATTAATTTCTGATGCCTTATTTTATACCATTCTATGTTCTAGAGCTCATATTGTTACCATACTATGGGTGGATTCCATCACTTGGCTGGTGATAGCCTGATGACCACAAACAAGAAGGATTTATTAAAGAGATATTATTACTATTACTTGAAACTGGTAAGGAGGGCACCGGGGATAGTTCCCAAAGCAGTGTCTCTCCAAAGGCAAAAACAGGGCTTTTCTTGGGCTAGTTAGCTGAATCATTGTATATAGACTTGGGGTCACCTCAGTGTGTGTGCAGTCGCCATCGTGCTTCCACATATTTCACATGTACAGAAAATGGCCAATAAGCTCCTTCCTGGGCAGGGTTTTTAGTATGGCAATGAGGGGAGTTCACCAAAGTTCACATCCAACTCAAACATCTCTGGATCTAACCCATTTTTTGCTAATTCCAGGGCTGAGCTGCTTCCTGGAACATTCATGAAACAAGAACTCAAGTAAGTACTTTTTCCCAGTTTATACCCCAAAACCCAGAGCCCCTGGTTACATAATGGTGAAGGAATCCAGTAACTTTGCCCTTGTGGAGCTTCCATTCTGTAGTGAAAGACAGCCGGTAAGTAAGAGGGGCTTCTTACAAATAGGAGTGGGTTATTAGTGCATATTGAACTCTCACTGTGCTAGACTTAGCATCATCTCACGGAGCTATTTACTCCTCTCACCAACCAATGAAAGAGGTACAAAGGCTATACAGTGGTAGCACATTTTCTGGGCTTGTATCCTACCTCTGCCATACTCCATGTAATCCTAAGCAAGTTCCTTTACTTATATTTACTTGCCTCAATTTCTTTATCTGGAAAATAGGAATCCTACTTTATATAGGATTGTTGGGAGAATTGTACATTTGTAGCTCTCATAGCAGTGCTCATCATTTTGTTCAATTTTCCAGATAGATAAGCTGAGGCATAGACAGATTAAATAACTTGTACCAATCCATTCAGCTAATAAAAAGTGGGAACTGAAATTTCAACCCAAGTCGCTGACTGTACCGCATGTGCCCCTACCCACGATTGGCTTTGCTCTTCTAGCAAGATCTCTTCACCTCTTGGAGGATCAGTTTTTCCACCTGCAATCTGGACATAAATTGTCTCCCTCTCACCCAGTCTGTTGTGAGACTGAATCATGAAATGGTATTTAAAAGTGCTTTGAAAACCGTAAAGCATCACAGAAAATAAAAGTTTCTATTATTGTTATATTTATATTTTTATATTTACCACTTTAGTTTGAGTATGATGAGTTGTGTTTGCCTGTCATATAAGGCTTTCTGTTTAATCTGTCGTGGTTCATATAGGACCTGTTAGCCAGCCTGGGAGCCTCTGTAGTGCCTCCTTAGTCCTTCCTCAGATTTTTGTTAGTCAACCCACTTTTTGAAGATGATCCCTGTCAGTTCTCTTCTAAGGGGAAGAGGAAATACAGAAGATAGGAACTGAAACCATCCACAGTTTTGGATACTTGTTAAACGTTCTGTGAAAGTTTTAGTTGTTTGGGCAGATGGTGAAAGCACTTCAAAATCCTGGGAACAGAATTCAACATGAGTGAGCTCACGAAAAGGGGAGTTCATAGAAACGATAAAGGGGCATCTCAGCAAATCTGGAGAAGCGGAGTGTTTAAGCATGCCTTAAGGAAACGAAGTTATAGGCCCCAAACCCTTTCTCCTTGCTAGCAGAAGTGACCTCCAGTGGGTTCCAGATAACCTAAAAGTGGCCAATGCTGTCATGTCACTTGAGGAATTATTCCCTTCTGAGAAGTCATGTGCCTCCACAAAAAGAAATGATATGATTTTTTAAACTCAATTCAAAGGATTATGTTTAGACCCAGATTTATGCAGATCAACACAAGTCCTCATCAATATACAGCATGAGAGGAGGTATTTAATGCCTCTTTTTTTTTTTCAGAGTCATTCATTTTCTGACATGATGGTACTACACCACCCAAAGATTTCTAACCATGTGAGATTTTTGAGAACCCAGACCCGGAAAACTTTCTTTGGAGGAACATAAGGAATAATGGTGATCAGTCCCCAGTAAAGGTCATACAAGGAAAGAGAAATAATCTGGAATTAGGGAGGGCAGTCAAAACTGTCTGAAAATGATTAGCTACATTAGGAAAACTTTAAAAGTACCATTTATCTGCAGATGGTCTATGCATTTGAACAGAGATATTCTGAGCTACTCCACTCACAAAGAGGCTGATAACTACTTTAAAAAGCAGCTTGTAGGTTGCTACATTTAGGAAGGTCCTACATTTAGGACAATATAACTGATGCTTAAATATCTGTAATTGTAGCACTAGCTTAGCCAAAAGGCCATGTTTTTGCTGTAGGGTAATATTAGAGATGACAATATAACTGATGCTTAAATATCTGTAATTTGATGAGGAGGGCAGAAAAAAAAAATCAGAGTTGGATATACTGCATTGAAAATAAAATTCCACCCAAAATACCAAAGACAGAGAAATTGTACAGAGGTAGGTTGGCAAGAGGAAAGAATTCTTAAGAGTACAAGGTGGCCTGCTCCATTGTTCTTTCTCAGAGTTTTATAATCTTCCTTTGCATTAAAAATCTAAAGCTGACATGGCCGCTTAGTCTGTCCCCGACTCAACACCTGAACGCTGTATATTATTCTGCTTCTCTACACAAGTCAACTGGCATGTGTGTTTATTTATATGCAAAGATCCTCAATTGGCTGCCCCAGAAAGAGACAGCATGTGCAGAAAGATTGAGAGAGATCCCAAATGGGACAGAGAAAGAATGCAATTGGTTGTCATTTATCAATGAATCAGCTCTACGAGAATGAGATGTCTGTCCTTGTCCCGATCAGCTATGATGGGGATAGGGTCACCTTGCAAGACTTTTTGTTTTTTCAATCAATAAAGAAGTTGTGAGTTGGGCATTTTTCCATAATTTCTCTATTTTTGGTATTTTAGGTGGAATTTTATTTTTCATGCAGTGTATCCAACTCTGGTTTTCTCTGCTCTCAATTCCACATTACAGAGAGTTAAGCATCTGCTATATTATTATCCCTAACATGTATTGAGGACCTTCTTAAATGGGGCAATGTATAGATTATTTTTTAAAGTAGTTATTAGTCTCTTTGTGAGTGGAGTGGCTCAGAACCTTATACACCTAAAGATTGTCTCTTATCAATGGCCGGCTGTGAACAACCTCAGGCTGACACCTTGAAAAAAGGATTTGCATCTGAATCTGTGTTTTATGTTTCTAGTCTACCTACCAACCTTGTTGTCCCACTATACTAAAAATACTACAAGGAGAAACAAAATCTGTGCCCTCAAGGAGTTTTAATCTAGAGTGAATTAAATGTATAAGATTTTAACATTTTCTCCAAGCCCAGCTGTGAAATGAATAACTAAATTGGCTCCTTGAAACAAACAAAAAAAAATGCCTTTAAAATATCTTCTGTTAGCGTTTCATGCAAAAGTTTTAACTACTCTCTTCCTAACTAACTCTTTTCTGGCGAGGTTATGCTTTAGCTGCCACCACTCAGGAAAGCATTATAATTGTAGCACTAGCTTAGCCAAAAGGCCATGTTTTTGCTTTAGGGTAAACTTGTTAAAATTGGGAACTCAGCCAGGGTCATGCATCTAAGAACATTGTGAAAGCATCCTAGGGTTGTTCATCTAGCTACGGTCTAATTAATTTTCAAATGGACAAAATAGCTTCTTGGGCCATATAACAAGCATTTTCATTCATTTAAGTGAAGCTGGATTTGGCTCAAAGCAGGGTCATGAGAAATTCTAATGGCTCCTTCTCTTCTTTGTGTGTCCTCAGGAGAGCTTGCGTTGATGTCAACAATGCAAGATTTGTGCTCCGGGCAATTGGAGTAGAATCAGTTTCCTGAGAGCCAAGTTCTCGACTTCCCCTAGAAGGAAAGGGTATGGAACCGAGCATATGGGAGGCTCTCTAGGCCCTTTTACATTATTGGATTTAGCTACGCTCACATAATGAAATTGTTGAGATTGTTTAAACCTTCTGCAGGGACTTCTGTTAGCAGAAAAGAAACTTGTACTAAAGCCATAAGAAGATTGTATTATAGATATAATGGAATCTTTTTAATCTTTTGCCTGGTTTTCTGCAAAGGACTGACATTTTTTTCTGGGCATAAAGCCAAAGGTCTGTTTAATTTCTACTTAAAATTTCCCATGGTCACTAATACTCTCCCCCCAGATGGTCGTTTTATAAGTTAATAAATAAAGACAAAGCCACTAGAAAGGTTGTGAATCCTTGGAAGGTTTTTTTTTTTTTAAGGTAGCTATTTTGCACAGTAAATAGAATAACATCTATAAAAAGCGTGTTCCTGAATCTTCAGGACAATGCTTCACTGATATCACTCAAACTTCGGTAAAATATTGAACTTATCTTTGTCTTAAGACCACAGCTGTGATTAAATAAAGATTTAATATAAAAATGCAAGTTTACTTGCATCAGATGAATTCTTATGAACATATGAAATTATATCACTCCTATTTTTTACTGCACTTAGGATTTTTGAGGGGCAGCATTTTTTTTAATTAAAAATTACATTTATTTATTTTAATTATTCTAGGAGGTTTTTGCCAACTAGGTGACAGTTTTGTTTTCGTTTTTGGAGAGAGAGAGAATGAAGTGGGGAGAGAACCCAGATGTTAGAAACTGACCCAATCAGTCAGCTTCTCATAAAGGACCATCATGACAGTTTGGCTGTAAAAAAAAGGCACCCCGTTGAGTGCTACATGTTCCAGGAAATGGCTGGCCACGAAAAACCTTCTGTTCCTAGCATTCATTTCCAGAATGTCCCCAAACTGCTTGTTTGTTCCCTCCCAGCCAACCAAGGGCAGTCAAATGTACCTGAAGATCAATTAGTCATCCCGGCTTCCAGAAATCTCACCTTTATCGAATCCTCGGCAGTCAGAGGCTGTTTCAGCCTATCCTTTTTTAGTCTGTAAAAATCACTTTCCTTTCTAACACCCGGGAACCCTGCTGAAACGAAAGTGACAGCAGATGGGTTCCCTTGCTATCAGTTTATGAATAAACAGCCTTTGTTCATTTTGTCTCAAAGTTTTGTCTTTGACAGATGTAACCATGACTTAAAGCAATACCTGCCTGTAGAAGAAGTGAGTATTAACTTATTCAACAAATACCTACTGAGTACCTACTAAGTGCCAGGCACTACTCTCAGCACTGAGACATAAGATACATAATTTGTCGTTGGTGACTCACTTCCTGGTGAATTCAAGAACTCCGTAAATTGAAGTCATTTATTGTTAACAGTGCTTACTGAGATAAAAACCTGCTTTTTATAGTTTACAGAGAAGCAGCTTTTCTTTTATAAGTGAAACTGCAACCAAATAGTTCAACATGATATCACAGCCTACTTGTGATACGGGAGTACTGGGAAGGAAAGAGCATGGTCCCTTTAGGTGTTAAGGAAGTGGGGTAAGGGAAGTAAGGGGTAGAGAAAGGTGGGTTCTCTGGCTAGGGCTCTACCCCCATGGATCTAGGTGAGTCCAAGCATTCTTGCTTTCCCGCCCAAATGCTGCATTTTCCAAGCCCACCCTAGCCAGCCACGCCCCCATCCTGGGCCTATAAAAACCCAGAGACCCTACAGGACAGACACAGTGAAGCCACTAGACGGCATGAGGAACACATCCAGGGAAAAAAGGCACATGCGGCTGATCATGAGAGCCCGCTGGGAGAGAGCCCGCTCTCGGACAGGCACCGGCAGGCCATTGACGGTGGGACAAGGTGGAGTTTGTACTGGGGCAATGGGAGGAGAGCTGGGGCCCCCAGTAGCCCTACTCCATGGGAAAACCGTCTGCCTTCTGGCTTCCCCATCATTGGAGAGCTACTTCCACTCAATACAATTTTGCACTCATTCTCCAAGTCACATGTGACCGATTCTTCTGGTACACAGAAGCAAGCAATCATGGGATACAGAAAGCCCTCTGTCCTTGGGATAAGGTAGAGGGTCTAATTGAGCTAACAAAAGCTGCCTATAGATGGCAAACTGAGAGAGCATCCTGTAACACACGCCCGCCGGAGCTTCAAGAACTGCAAACATTCACCCTTAGACACTGCTGTGGGGTGGGGTCGGAGCCCCACAGCCTGCCCGTCTGTGTGATCCCCTGGAGGTTCAAGCAGTGAGGTACTGAAGACATGAGCCAAACTCCTACCACATGCCCTGGGAGGGGGCAGTGGAACCTTTCTCATTTCACTTGGGGTAGAGATAAAGTTATTATTGTTGTTGTGGTTGCCATCAACATCCCCATGATATTTGTGATAAGAGAGACATCAGATTTTCAAAGAGAAGTGTAAATTAGTTGACACTCTACAGAAGAGTTTTCTCTGGCTGGTGAAATATACTAGAACTATAATATAATGGTACAATGATATATGTTGACGATATTCCTCTTTCACCTACATTTTGTATCTATGTTCAAGATTAAATGAAAATGGATATTCTCAAAAAGCTAGCAAAACCAAAAGCAAGATGTTATGCCAAATATAAACATATTTCTGTTTAGCAAATAGCAGGAGTGTATAAAACATTCCATTTCTCTTTTCACATAACAGAATGTTCTATGCTTACTGTATTAGTTAACAAATTCAAGTCTGTTTATTTTGTTTGAAATTCCACTTCATCCATAAATTACAGCATTACACAATAACACCAGAAGGACAATATCACCACTGTTTGCTTTTACAATCATCTCAGCCCACAGAATGCTTCCCATTGTCAGCTTGCTGTCATCAAGCCATTGCTGTTTTCCTCTTTCTGGTGTCTTGTACTAATATCATTCAAATTATTTAGAGACTTAACAATGTTTTTGCTATCAGCACAAACCCCTAAAGAGCTGGAGCCCCAGCATGATGACCATATAACCCTTGACTTGTGACCTTCCCCTACAAGTCATTATTTCCCGAGGCCCTGGAGAAGCTGTGTTGCCGTGTGTGCACTACAGGAATGGGGAGCTTCTTCTGTGGGAGCCAGTTTGATTCATTGGACTTTGAACACTTTTCTGCTTGGCTCTCTGTATGGGCACATAGACAATGAGGTGGTTTAGGGAAGAGGGGTGATGTGATGGGTCATCGATAATGATTCCCAAACTTCTTAAAGAATTTTTGATCCCCCTAAAATTTTGTTTTCATTACAAATTATCTTTAACCTTTTTTAATTGCATAAAAACTTCAGGCACTTGAAAAAAATTAAAAGATGAAAAGTAAGGCTGTCTCTAGTATCTCTTCTCCTTTGTAGAAATACATACTTTTAGTCACTCTGCCACTGTTTATTATGTGCCTCCTCTGTGTAAGACATGGTGGTAGTCATTGGAAATACAAAAATGAATGGGATAGACACATTTCTTGTCCTCATGGAACTGAGGGCCTAATGGGAGATACAGATGTTAAGTTGTTTCTAGTGTTTTTTTTTTTTTTAATATGTTCTACATGTATACATGTAATATGTATTCTCTCCCATTTTAAAAAAACATAAATGGTGATTTACTATGCATATGCTTTTTGTTTTTGCATTATTCATTTAACAGTATGTAGAAGATGCATTTTCTATTGTATAGCATTCTTTAGCCCCTTCCAAATAGCACTTTGATTTTATTTTTGGGAATCATGACTTTCTAATTTTGCATACTCCTTGTGGGATTGTAAATCAGTTCCCCTGTCCTCAGGTAACCAAGGGTTAGGTATGCAAGCCAGCTTATTTCTCCTCAGAGTGAATCTCAACCGGATCCAGAGTGATTCAGGATCAGAACAATATTTCAAAGGCATTTCCAGAATCCAGATAAAATGTTGGAGCAATATTTGATTCTCAGTGATCTAGGGTAGCCACTTCCTGTTCTGCTCCCCAGGCTCCTGTCCATTCTGTGGATCAACTCATATTGCTCCAATTCATTTTGTTTTGCTTGCATAACCCAGAATTAATTTCTGTTGCTTGTAAATAAAGATATATAACCAAAGACATGCAGTATATCAGAGTATAGAGACGTACTTTACTCTTATTTAATGCCTGCATGAGTCTTCTTTATATGCATGTATCACAGTTTATTTAACCAATCCCTTGTAAGTGGACATTTAAGACTAGTGTTCTGTAAACAGTCTATATACAATATGTATTCTTGCATATCCACCTTTGGACAGATGGGTGAATGTGTTTTGGGGAAATACATTTGCAGAAATGGAACTGCTGAGTCAAAGAATTGGTAGATTTTTAATAATATCAAACAGTGTTGAAGGCCCCATATGAGAATAATAACTACTGGTTGAAGACATAGCTAATTTAAAACATTAGTGACAGTTTACTTATAATAACTTCTCATCATTACTGAGTGAAAAGGTAATTCTTGTTGAATTTATGAAAAGTAACTAATACTAAATTTAGAAAACTCAGAGAATATAGAAAAACACAAAGAAAAGTCAAACACCAAGTCACTTATGATTCTCTCACCAACAGTGGTAGACTTACATTTATACATCATCATTATTCTTTATCATTCTTTATCCAGTTTTATAGTTGTTTTTGGAGAAGATTATTAGCAACTATCAACTCTCTCATTGCTGGAAGTAGAGGCCAATAAAACATATTTCTTCAACTCCAGTTAATGTATCGATTTTCTCTTTAACTTTTTGATTTTGATTACTAATTTAGTTGCTGGAGGCCAGAGAACACACTCTATATGGTTCCAACCTCTTGAAATTTATTAGGAGTTACTTCACAGACTATTATCTATTTTGGTTACATTTTACATGTGTCTATGAAGAATGTGCCTTCTCTAGTTTGGGACAGTATTCTATGTACTTGCTTTGAATTGGGTTTGCTGTTGTATTCTTCAAATCTTTTACATTATACTGCTTTGTTCAGTTGGCCTGATAGTAGCAGAGAAATGGATGTTAAAATATCCTACTTTGATTGGGGATTTACCTACTTCTTGTTATAATTCTGTTAATTTTTTATTCATATATTTTGAGGTTATATTGTTAGGTGCATACAAATTTAGAATTTCTACGTTTTCCTGGTGAGTAAATATTTGTTATTTATTTGCCCCTCTTTAATCCAGTTGTAGTTTTGACTGAAAATATATTTTGTTTTATTTTACAGTTTCCATTTTGTTAGTTTATATGGCATATATTTTTCCTCTTTATAAAAACATTTTGCTGTCAACCATTATACTTATACCTTTTAAACAGTGTAAAGTGGTTTGTTTTATTTTTAAATCCAGTCAGGTAGTCTTTGTCATTTAAATGGAGCATTTAGTACATTTATAGTTAATGTAATTATTGATATATTACAGAGTGTCTCCTATCTATCCTATCTATCTAGCATATTTTTTTCTTTTTTATGTTTTTGGATAAATTATATAAAGAGTTTTTATTATTTTATGCTCTTCTCTAGGAGTTTGAAGGTTTTACTTATATTATTTTGGTATTTACATGGTTATTAAATCTATCTTTGACATATTAAAGTCTAATATTAGGACTTTTAACTTTATTATGGACTTTAGTGATAGCCACTTTAACACTATTTATTCCCTACTGATTAAGATAACATTGTATATTTTAATTTTACATATTACAAAGGCCAGTAAGACATTAGTATTATTGTTTTGTACATTCAGTATTCATTTTGACACATCACATATTAACCATTTTTTTTCTCTTTACTCTTTTTGTGTGTCTGTTCTTTCATCTGGGATAATCTTCCTTCTGCTTAAAGAATACTTTTTGACACAAGAACAGAAAATCAAACACCGCATGTTCTCACTCTTAGGCGGGTATTGAACAAGGAGAACACATGGACACAGGGAGGGGAGCATCACACACTGGGGTCTGTTGGAGGGAAATAGGGGAGGGACAGCGGGGGGTGGGGAGTTGGGGAGAGAGAGCATGGGGAGAAATGCCAGATATAGGTGAAGTGGAGGAAGGCAGCAAATCATGCTGCCATGTGTGTACCTATGCAACAATCTTGCATGTTCTTCACATGTACTCCAAAACCTAAAATGCAATTTAAAAAAAAAAAGCATACTTTTTAACACATTCTTTAGTAAGTATCTGGTGACAAATTTTTTTAGTCTATTAGAATGAAAATGTCTTTATTTTGGCTTCATTGGGAATTAATTTTTTTAATTTGCCAGTTTGACAGGTGATAATGGTATTTTACTGCTTTAATTTGCATATATTTTGTATATTTACTATCTTTTTTCTTTCTTTTCTTGGGTGCTTAAGTTTTTACAATGTTAAAAGCATCTTTTTTTTCTTTTGTCTTTTTGCAGGAGAGGAGGAGAGGCTAAATTGTTCATATAACTGGGGTTAAAGTACTTTTAAGTTTTTGGTAATTTATCTGTTTATTGTGCACATGTGTTCATGCACACACACAGACACAAGACACCTGTCTAAGAGATGTCTATGGCTAGTAAGTTAGCTCTTTATGTGGGCAAGCATGTTGTTAACACCACCAAGACTTACAAAACATTCTGTACAGTTATTTTGATTTCTTGGGGCAAATTTTATACCTGATAAAGCTGATTAGTTCAGGAGGATGTCTTGGTCTCTCAAAAAGATGTATTGGTACCATAAAAAGACATCAGAAAAATTACAAATTATATTCAATACATACTTTATTATTCTGTAGGTGCAAAAATGAAAGAAAACCTGGGTGACAGTCAACTTGTACAGCTGAAAGGGACCCTAGAGACAACATAGCTAAACACCCAGGATTTCTTACAGCTTAAAAGAGGTACAGCTAGTCCTATATCCTAAAATTTCCAATACATTAGAAACAAAGAAATGCCTAAACCAGCTTACAACAGTTATAATGTTTTTTTAAAGTCTGAACATTTCAAATTAAAATTTAATCAGCATGCAAAATACAATGCAACATATTTGCATTGGTCACAAGTTATAGTTTTAAAAAATAAATACTAACACTACGTTACAGGCAGTGAGTCCAGATAATGAGACACAAATTTAAAGTTTTGTGGAGAACACTATCTATTTTCCAACCTTAAATGTCTTCTTCTGATTACATATAAAATAATACATAGAGTTCATGTTTAAACATCTACACCTAAGGCTATAAATCCTAGGCCAAATGACCCTCTTAGCCACTTTTTTTCATTTTACTGATGACAAAATGAAAACCGAGAGGGTGAACTGCTTTACCCAGCATTTTTTCACTGAGTGGCAGAGCTCGGGCTGGAGCCAGAACTCTGAATTGTAGGCCAATGTCTTCTTATCTGTGTGAATTCTTTCTCTTTCCTGCAATGTTTCAGTAAGAGGAACTCTTTCTGTTGAAATTTCATTGAAGGAAAGAGAGAATCCTGGGCCAATAGAAACTCACTCCTTCAGTTAATTATTTTATTTTAAATAAAATAAAGCCTGAAAGCCTGTGTTCATTCTCTTATCCCTCCTACCCTTCTTTAAGTTATCTATTGTTGAATAACAGAGCACCACAGAACTTAGTGGCTCAAAAAGATAATAATTTATTATTATTCACAGTACTTACATTAGGAATGCTGGTAGAGCTTATCTGGGCAGTTCTTCTGTCCCATATGGTGTGGGCTCGGCTGGGAGCTACAAGAAGATGCTACTTACATGTCCCACATTGCATCTCTGAACTTCTCCATGTGTCCTTCTTTCTCCATGTGGTGTTTCATCATTTAGTATTCTGGCCTAAGCTTTTTTAGAGCGTGGCATCTGGCTTTCTACATTCAAAGTGGAGGCTCTTAAAGCCCTCTTGAAGACCTTGACCAGAACTGGCAGTGTCACCCCAACCATATTTCACTGGCCAAAGTAGGTCATAGGCAGGACCAGATTCAGAAAACGGGGCAGAGCATTTACCTCTCGATGGTTGCAAAGACATGCAGGTACAGGGTGGGAAGAAATGGAGGGAAGTCATCTTTGGATACTATTCACCACTCTCCCTTAGCACATACTTGGTATTTCTTTTCTGAAGACCAGAACACATTGCTTCTTTCAAACTTGTTTTTATTTTAAAGCATAAATTAGAACATGAGTTGCACATATGCTTACCCACTTGGTCCTTTCCTTATTGACTAAAGATAGAACAGACTTGTTCTAAACAGGCTTCAGTTAATGCAAAGTATGTAGGCCACCCCTATAGAAACTTGCTTCATAATCAAGAATTCATGTAATGTTTTCATTTTTCTTTTGCTTCAGCCCTCCTGGTATTAGCCAATAAAAGAATTATAGTTTTAATAACTAGTTGACACAGCTGATTTTATCGATTTTAATAAATAATCAAACATGCCTAAAAGCAAAAAACATCAAACAAATGATTTAAATCCCTAAAACCTTGCCTGTGCTAATCACGAAACTCAGCTAAATGACTAAGATAAAAACAGATTAGTGTCATTAGGCAAAAAAAAGAACATGTACCAATTACAGAATATAAGTCTTATCAGTTTGCTTAATAAAAACCTGAAATGCTAGATGAGCAGCTGTGCTCTCACACATTTGTGGAGTCTTTCAGCCTCTTGTTTTAAATAGTCATCCAAGGAAAACCAATAACCACAGCATAAGAAAGAGGAAAGAAACGTATATTAATGGCCTGCCCTTCCCTCATGATATTCTGTCCTTTTGTATTATTCCTGAGCCTTATAAAGTTTGACAACGATGGACACTAAGACTCGCAGATGAAGTAAGTGAGCTAATGAGAGGTGGAAGTAGGATTTGTACCCAGGTCTTAGTGGTTAACAAAGTCCATGTGATTTCCATCACTCCCCTGCTACTTTTCAAAAGGGAATAAAACCATAGCTTATCAGGAGCAATGCTCCTCGGGTCAACCCTAAGGCCTGTCCTGTTTATTGCCAAATTCTTGCCATAGCAAAGAGGGGATGACGGATGCTATCTTCACTGATGTCACTCTCATCTTAGGACTCCTGTTAAGCCACCCCAAATTCCTGTTAAAAAACCATTCTTAATTTTGGCATGTGTAATCCCTTCAGAATAATTGGCTCCAGAGAGGTATATATGCCATTGTATTAGTTCTCAGGCTGCTATAAAGAACTGCCCTAGAGGGGGTAATTTATAAAGGAAAGAGGTTTAATTGACTCACAATTCTGCATTGCTGGGAAGGCCTCAGGAAACTTACAATCATGGCAGAAGGCAAAGGAGAAGCAGGCACCTTCTTCACAGGGCTTCAGAATGCAGTGAGTGCAAACAGGAGAAACGCCAGACACATAAAACCATCAGATCTCATGAGACTCACTCACTACCATGAGAAGAGCATGGAGGAAACTGCTCCCATAGTTCAATTACCTTCAACCCTTGACATGTGAGGATTATAAGGTTTATAATTCAAGATGAGAGCCAAACCATATCAGCCATATACTGACCCAGGATTTTTTACACTTTGGGTCTTACTCAAGGGCTCTTCACTATTTTACACCCTTGTATTTTTAATTATTATAGATACATAATAGTTCTACATATTTCTCAGGTACATGCCATCATTTGCTTTTTGTAAAGTTTATTGGAACATCATGACTTTCATTTATTTATATACTGTCTATAGCTTCCTCTAAGGAATAAGCAAAAACAGAGTCTCCCACTTTCTTACTCAGAGTAGTGCAATTTTCCTTAGCTCTTCCTCAAAACTCCATTTCAGGGCTCCTTTGAATTCCAAAAATTTGGTCAAAGCTTTGAAAATACCTATCGTTAGAACAAATGACATTCTTAAATTTAGGGCCCTTCTTCTCAGCCGTAATATGTGGGTGAGGAGAGTTTGTTCTTTCTATTAGTCTTTCAGAATGTGTGCAATTTGTCTGTAAATTTAACAAAGCCAACTTTGACCGATGGTTGCTTTCATGTAGTCCAAGATCTAAGAGAGTGAAGAGACTCCACAATTGTATGTGAGACTGAAATGAAGAGTTTACTTTTTCTTTTTTCCTATGGAAGTGAAGTCAATTGGTTAAGAAGTGTCTGAAAACTGTGGGTATTTCAGTTCTATTTCTCTAATACTGCAGCAAAGAAAACAAAGATTGGCAAAATCCTATAATGCCATTCAAACATAGCCTGGGAGGGAATCCAAGAACACAGGCTTTAAAACAAATAAATCACTTGCTATTATGAAGTATGGAAAGCACAGTGATCTTAGACCTAAAGAAGGAAATAATCACTGTTCATACTGTGTTTTAAATTACAAGTATTAAAGAGAGAACTGTGGAAACTTACTCTGGAAGTTTCAGATGCAGTGAATTCTGACACATTAATGCATCTGACAACCAGAAATGGCAGTGCTGTGAGTTAAAGGTGATATTTCCTTTAGGCCAGAAGAGAAAGGGCTAATGGTGTGAATGGTCTCAACCTCTTTGTCTAGCTCCCACGTGGACTGGAAAGGAGAGCCTGCTGGTTCCAATACATGATCCTGAGCTGGAGGAGGGAGATGTGACTCAAAACTGAAATCATGAAGCTTGAAGTTGTTTTTAAGCAGCAGTGTCTGTTGGCCCCTGGGGAATGTAAAATCTTCTTTACCTGCTATGGGCATCAGAATAATGGCTCCTCAAAGATGTCCGCATCCTAAGCCTTGGAACCTCTGACTGTGTTACCTTTTCAAGGCAAAGGGGACTTTGTGGATATCATTAAGAATCTTGAGATGGTGTGTTTTTGTTTTTAATCCAGGTAGGCTCAGTGTCATCACAAGGGTCCTTATGAGGAAAAGAGAAAGCCATGAGGGTCAGAGTCAAAGGAAGACTTGAAGATACCACACTGCTGACTTTGAAGATGAAGGAAGGGACTAAAACCAAGAATGCAGGAGGCCTCTAGAAGCTAGAGAAGGCAAGGAAACAGCCTCCAGAAGGAACACAGCCCTGCTGACCCACTGTGATGTCTGTCCTCTAGATTTGTAAGGTAATACATTTTTGTTTTTTTAAGGTACCAAATTTTTGGTAATTTGTTACATCAGCCATAGGAAACTAATATACCTACTTGCCCCTTTTTATTCTATTACAAAGAAAGGTCTTTGACATGACCCAGTGAAATGAGAAGATATGAATTAGGCCAGACTGTAGAAGGTGCAACTTTCAGTGTGATGTAGAGAATGGTGAGGTTTGCTGTGGCGGTTTTTTGTTTCTTACCTTTGGATGTCAATGGAAGTTCTCACTGGACATAGATAGGATAGTATGAGGGACTTGGGGCCTTTTCTACCTTAGAAGGAGGAACTGTGCTGCCTTTTTATCTACCCTACAAGGCCAAGTAAGGAAGAAAACTATGGTCAAGAATCTATTATCAAGTTTGTAGACTCTGGGGCAAGATCATCTGGTTTTGAAACATACTTGCTGTGTGATTTTAAGCAAGTCAGTTAAGTTTGGTTTTCCCATTTTTGAGAAAAGGATAAAAGTAACTACCTGTTGTGTTATTTAGGTAAAACAATTGAACAGTTTCTGGAATATACTAAATGTGATGCTGCTGCTGATGATGATGATAATGATGATTATAAATTCCTAATTTGTCTTGGTTTTAACCCTGGCTTTGTTATTTTTAGGTTTGTAGTCTTATATAAGTTTTTAAATCCTGAATGAGTTTCTTTTTTAAAAAAATTATAAAATAGAGGCAATAATGGTAGCCTCCTCAAAGGTTCTTACGAGGACTAAAATCATCTAAAGCATTTGGCACATAGTAAGTGCTCAGTAACAGTCAGTCATGTTGCTTTATGAACTGTGGCAATGGAGCTCCAGGCAAAGGAGGCAAGTATGTGAGCTTCCCTAGGATGTAATTCTTCTTCATCTTCTTTTATTTAGCTTCTCCTTCTCTTTCCTTCCGGATTGTAAGAATGAAAGTCTCAGAAAGGCACTGTTACATTCTTATTCCACAACAATGCAACTCAAAACTGGGGTCCTCAGCAGTGAGTGGGCGGCGAGAGAAGACAGTGCATAAACATGGCACATCCTCCTGGAAAGTCAACTTTACTCAAAGGTAAATAATTTAACGTATTTTTCTTTTTAAAACACATATGGATGTATTATGAAGGAGAATGCAAATTTTGCATGAATTTTTAAGAATAGGAGTGGATTATTCCACCACTTTCTTATTGCAGCTTTAGAAATACAGCTCAGACTAGCTGAAGCAGAAAAGACACTACTGCGCCTGTAAGTTGAAACTTTGGAGGGATATATTTCAGGGGTTTGGTAGATTCAAGGACTCTCTGGAAAACTGTCTATGAAAAAAATGCTTCCTCACATCCAGAAACCAGAAGCTCAGGAAATTCTTGCTTGGTTTCTCTTGTTGGAGGCAGAGATTATTCAAACACCTCAGGGTAGAATTTGAACATTGTCACCAGGAATCTTTCCTTTGTCATCTTCCAAGTCTGTTGTCCTCAGTATTGGCTTCATTTACAGGGAGGCTATCTCTGCCCTCATGGCAATGATGGTCTTTGCTCCAGGCTTAAGACCTTTAGGTATCTACTATTTCCAAAGCAGAGGGAGAACTTCCCAGTCCTAGTGACCTGTGACACAGGATTTTATCCTGAGGACAAGGGGAATTCAACTGACTAACATAAACTGCCTTCCAATGGAGTATGAATGTCTGGGCTCTTTCCTTCACCTACCTCCAAGATATGGAGGTGTCTAAAATATAAATAACACTTGCTGACTAACCAAGGGAGAAAGAGGGAATTTCAGGCAAAATCAACCCTGTTTACTGTGAGACTTCAGAGAAGTTGTCTGCTTCTGTGGGCATAGTCCCTGATTCCTCAAGACATAAATTTATTCTTTTCTTTAATGTATTTTCCTGCAGTCAAGACAAAACCATTACCTTTAGCCAAATTCACACATTTCAGCCAAATATATGCATCGGATCTGTTCTGTGGGAAACGGGTGAGCATGAACACCTGAAAGAGGCACCTGCCTGTGCCTATCTACTCCATGGAGTTTGAAAAGGGGCTGCTTATGGAGAATGTCTTTAGGGGCAGAACCAATCACCCTGTCTTTCCTTCAACTCTCAAAGTAACTTCTGGCTTCAATCTTCAAGTGTCTACACTGGATTTTCAGAAAAATGTTTTTCATGGAATTCAAGTGTATGACATTACAGGAGTTGTCTCTCTTTGTGTATATATATATATATATCTCAAGACTTGCGGTGTTAAGATTCAGAGCTCTCTGTCCTGAACAAATTTCATACCAGTATTACTAAGGATGATCATGGGATTTTAAAATTACTCCTTTAAATAGATCTCATGAACTTAGGTTACCAAATCAACATAAGTTAAGACAAAAAGAGCAAATTTAGATGTAAAACCATCTTGGCACTTCCCTCAGCATTTTGAGGAAATGCTCTGTGATTAAAAAAAAAAAGTACTGGATGGCTAGAAGTGCTGTTCTTAAGAATTGATATTCCATATTAACACGTTCAAGGATCTGAGAAGTTTTGCAGTAAGGGACCCTGTTTGGCTTTGTTTGACATAACCTTTCTCACACTTATTGGCAGCTTGGGTAACAACTATTAAAATTTGCTGGAATGTGAGTCCTCTGAATACTCTCTGTGAAAAAATGCCTCTTCAAGTCCAGAACCCAGAAGCTCAAGAAATTCTTGCTTGGCTCATTTTCCTAGGCAGAAATGATCCAAAGACCTTAAAGGTAGAGTTAAAAATGCAGTTGTGCATCACAGCCAGACACATGCTGGTGTTCCGACAGCATATGAGGGACTGGGCTGAACATCAATTGCAAATATGTGATTAGTCAAATCCCCAGGTGAATCTTGCAGAAAAGAATACTAAATGTGGATCTAAAAGTTATGTTTATTCCCTTTGTATCCTTCCCTTTCGCCCTTTCTGTCTCCTCAACTCTTTATTTTTCCGCAATCAAGAGCTGAGAGATTAAAATGGAAAGCAGAAATTCGACAGGAACATGAATCTTCAGGCACCCTAGGCAAAAGACTGCAATTTTTGACCTCTCCTAGGAAATGGCCAAAGGAGCTGAAATTGCCCAAATGCCCTGGATTTGCACTGATTTTCTCCTATTAGTCTGCCCATCAATATGGAGACTGTGGCATCTGTGGTAGTGGTGGATGAGTCAACAGAGTCGGGCTTGTCAAAGAGGCGGTGGTGTTTATTGCAGAGTCTTCCCCTCCCTGTGCAGTGTGGGTTGCAGAGCCTGGAAACTGCTCACACTCCACAGCTTTCATCTGCACATTTCTCTTCACTTTCTAATCATCTGATTGAGCTTACTTGGATCTCATTCCTTTCCCATTAGCTAATGAGAATAGCAATAATAATAATTAATAATAATAATGATAATAGTAGCAGCTACTGTTGATTGAGCAC
The DNA here is from genome assembly GCF_009761245.1 of Sapajus apella. Lineage (NCBI taxonomy): Eukaryota > Metazoa > Chordata > Mammalia > Primates > Cebidae > Sapajus > Sapajus apella. The sequence goes on from NW_022436963.1 coordinate 21,134,338, forward strand.
CTTTTACAATTCAGTGATGATGCAAAGTAAGCCCTTAATGGACATCATTCCATGTCGTTTTCCCAACCACCATAGAAAACATGCATCCTTATATAAACATACCTTGTTATTTACCAATGAAGGAAAGATTTAGAATGTTTAAGCAAGTTTTTTAGTGCTGAAGAGTGAGAAAATGGCAGAACCAAGTTCTGAAAGTGTTGGTAATGGTGACTGAAATGAATATTTGTATTCTAGCAGAGACCCTCTGGAGATTATGATACCATAGTTTCAAGAAGGGAGTTAAATGTTGGAATTTTATTTCCATGGAAAATGCCTTTAGAATTCTTCCTCTTTTCACCACATTAGCTGTTCATGGAAAACATTCCCTTTGTGTGTGTACATTCAGGGTGGGGTGGTGGGAAGAGAAGGGAGGACGTGAGACGTGAGAAAACCTTTTTCAGTAACAGGCTACCAAAACACATTTCCTGTTATAATTAGTGTAATGAGTTCTCATTTTCAGTTAAAATATATTTTTTTCATATTAGATTTTCTCTTATTTCAGTTTGATATGTTTACTTTTCAAGAAAGAAGCCAGCATATGGCCTTTCTTTCAGCCTTGGTAACCTTTTCCTGTTTTTGTAACTGTTTACCTATTTTTAGACATTTTAGTCAATGAAAATGATGAAGCTCACCCACTTATAAAATAAAACATCTGTGGCAAGATGAGGAAGTGGCAAAATGCTAAAAGAGCAGTCATGAAAAACATAGCTTGTTTAAATAATGCCAAATGTATTTCTCCTAGGCCTGATTATTTATTTATTTTTTTCACTTTTCAAAACCTCTCCTTGGTCTTCTGTAATTAATTGTCTTTAAGGATCCAAATCATTTTCAGTGCAGCAGCTCAAAGAATTTCTCAGATTGTGGTGACATTAGCAGGGAAAAACAGCCACCTCATTATATATTTTATTATTTGGGGATTGTTTTCAAGCCACTGGAGTAATTGGACTGTAGCCTGCTCCAATTAATAAGGCTTTTAAATGCATTTGTACAAGCCCGTTTTTTGGAAGCAAAAATCTTGACTTAAAAAAACTTGCTTGCAGCTGAGACTTATTGCTATGCATAGATAAAACCTGGGGGCCATTTCTTTTTTAATAATTATTTTCAAAGAAACCTATGAAATCATCAACATTTTTAAGAAGTAGTTCCTATCAAGGGGAAGAAAGACTTTGAGATCTAAACCTGTTTAGGCACCAGGACGGAGGCGGTAGGTGACAGAGTTTCACATCACCTGCTGAGTAGTAGTTGTGCTTGCTGGAAGGCAACATCTTAACAAGAAGGACCTTTTGTTTTTTACCCATTTAAAGATTTTGTTCCTCCAATAATGTGTTGTCCTTGAGTTGGGGCTGGAATATACAGGGATTTCTACAAACTGATTCTTCACAGTAATTCAGGGAATTCAAATGACAACATGATATTCCCCCAACTGGGCCCCCAAATGTACATAATTTGATTTCATTAAGAAATTGTATTGTGAGACTGCCAGTAGAGAAGAGAGACAACCGATTGCTTATGAGTCCTCATGGTTTTTAGGTTCTTTTGCTCTTTCAGTTGGGAACATTTACGGAACTAATTTTATTTTGTATTGCAAAATCTATGTAGCACTCTGACTTGTATGATAAATTCCAAAGGCAATTCTAATTGACTAGATGAAATAAATTCCCTTTGGACTTAGTATCTTACTGTCTTGAGTTGTTTCTCGAGAATACCATTAAATAATTCACTGATTCTGACCAAGTTTGGTGCACAGCTAAAGGGCCTAAGCCCTTCTGAAAGACTCCAGCTCCATTTGGTTTGACTTTTACATTTTGAAACAAAATACTAGCTGCCAACGTTTTCAAGTGGAATAACTCTGCCATGTAAAAATTGTTTTCGTTATCTTTTCACTCTGGGGATGAAGGAAGGTTTGAATGGATATATTTTTTGTGAAGAAAAAGTTGGGTTGGTATTTCATGTAATTGCTTTGAATTAAGATAATGGTTAGACAAATTGGGTCCAAGTTTCCTCTTAATAAAGCATTGCACTAGACACTAAAACATCTTGCTAGGATCAGAATTGCAAAATCTCAACTCATCTCTTAATCTCTGCTTTGAAGTTAGCTCCTTAAAATTCATTTTAGTAAAAAGTGCAAATAATTTTCAGTCTCTAAGACTAGGAATCTTATGTTTCTTTATTTCTTTATATTCTTTCTTTCATTTATGTTTCCTTTATTTCCTGTAGCCATGAATTTCTTATTGTGTAGCTATTACTCATGCCACTGTTCAAAATTAACATTTGGGAGGTAGTGTTCATAGTAAGTAAAAATGTGAATCCCAACTCTGCTGTAACATATCCTCCTACTTCTCTTTGACTCAGAACTATCGGTGGCCCCCATTTGTCCACTATTGGAAATTTAGCTGCATCTGCTTTTGTTTGAAGCAAGGTATGATCTCTATTTCCAGCTCTTTCCATGTCCATTTCTTTTGTGCATGTGTATGTATTCCAATAAAACTTTATTTACAAAAATAGGCCTGGGCCAAATTTGGACTGCAAGCCATAGTTTGCCAACCTGTTATTGAGTCTTACAACCCACACTGTGTCCATTTCTGTCTCTGTCCTTCTGTTCATATGGAGCCCTCCTCCCAGAATGTCCACAGTTTTTCTTTCTGCCTGTCTCCGGCTGACCTTCTTATTGAGGCTTGATTCAGCTCTTCTTTCCTATCTTCTTCCTAACCATTGTACTCACTCTGGTCCATCCCTAATTTCATATCTGCCTCAATCACTAACAGGTCTATGCAGTTCTGCCTGGGATTGCAGTCTCATTATTCCGTCTCATTTCCTCAGTTAGATTGGCAGTTCTTTGACCCAAAGAACAATGTCTTACATTTCTTTTATATTCCTACAGTGGCACAAGTCTAGACATATAGTGGAAATGGAACCATTGCATGTTTTTCACTGATATACAATGATAAAAACATAATGCTTTCCTATAATTTTTCATGATTTATCTTCTTTTACAAATCCACTTCTTCTAGTTGTCACAAATTAAACATTATGCAGACATAAAATTTCTGATTGGAATAGAAACTAGTAGATGATATTAGATCAGAAGCACCTCAATAATAATAATAAAATTAGCTGACATTTATCAACAGCTCATCATATGCCACCAAATGAAATGTAGCATTTGAGAAAATAAACTGTTTGCCCAAAGACACAGAGATAGTAAGCAGCAAAGCCTCTGATGCCAGGAGACCCTTCCCAGCTACCATGTTCTGCTGCCTCACAGCTGAATTTTGCTTCCCTGTAATTTCTGTGGTTCTTCACAAGGTCCTTGAAAGACACATACATAGAAGAAGCAAAAGAAAGCATTCGAATTTTCATTTGTTGATTGGGGCTTTGACTACAAACCTCAATGTAGAAGACTGTCATTTAGGCTGCTTCCAAAAAAGGCTTTTTGCTTTGTTTTCCAGAGATAAGAGGCTAAACTAAATAATCTGTTTCCTCCTACGTTGTGCAAATCTTGGATCATAACATTGGTGATAACATTGGTGGCAAAATGAAAGATGCAGAGGACAAGGAGTGAGAGAGGCAGAAAACTCAAGAATGTTTGATTCCTTGGGGCTGTTTAGTCATTGTGAGAAGAGGTGAAAGATGACCTAAGATTGTTGAGGTCATGAGTTTGCCCCATTCTTGGTGAAAGAGGAGAAGCAGCTGGAAGAGGCCTTGAGCTTCCTTGGACAACATCATGTACTAAGATCTACATAGGTACAAAAGTCATGTTATTTTATGATAAACTCTGTGAACTCCAGAATGTCTGCCGGTTGGTGGATGTGGTAAAGTCTGAGGCATATTATCGCTTAAAAGAATCCAGAGAAAAAGGTATTTTGCAATAGATACCATGTTAATGCTGAGCCTTCAGTTGTTTTATGTTTTTTTTTTTATTTTTTTATCTTTGAGGCAGAGTTTTATTCTTGTCCCCTAGGCTGGAGTGCAATGACGTGATGCCAGCTCACTGCAACCTCTGCCTCCTGGGTTCAAGTGATTCTCCTGCCTCAACCTCCTGAATAGCTGGGATTACAAGCACCTGCCACCACACCTGGCTAATTTTTGTATTTAGTAGAGAAAGGATTTCACCATGTTGGCCAGGCTGGTCTCAAACTCCTGACCTCAGGTGATCCACCTGCCTCAGCCTCCCAAAGAGCTGGGATTACAGACGTTTGCCATGTGCCTAGCTTGTTTTATGTTTAAGTAGCTAACAACCACCTAAACCATAAATCCTATTCCCAGAAAGAAATCAGAAGAGAAAATAGGAAACAAAAAGGAAAAGACCCTTGAACAATATGGAAGTTCAGAGTACCAACTCCCACACAGTTGACAATCTGAGTATAACTTTTGTCTCACTGAAAACTTGACTACTAATACGCTAATGCTGACCAGAAGCCTGACTGAGAATATACACCGTCTGTTAATACATATTTTGTATGTTATATGTATTATATACTGTATTCGTACGATAAAGTAAGCTACGGAAAAGAAAATGTTATTAAGAAAATCATAAGGAAAATGTGTTTATTCATTAAGTAGAAGTGAATCATCATACATCATTCTCATCATCTTCATATTGAGTAGGCTAAAAAGGAGGAGGAAGAGGAGGGATTGGTCTTGTTGTGGCAGAGAAGAAAACCAGCATATAACTGGACTCATACACTTCAAACCCATGTTGTTCAAGGATAATGGAAATGACCAACAGTGAAATTTTGGTAATTTTATAAAAGTAAAAAAAGAGAAAATAACTTTGGAAAATCATTTAATAACACAATGATATGTTCCTTAGATATTTTATTTTGTTAAATTTTATTTTATGAAGGGAAATAATGTCATTGGAAGATGATATTTCCTGCTGCTCTCCAGACATTGAGTATATTCTGGTTTAACTTCTGAAAACAGGATTTCTGATTTCAGGAACTAGTGTTCCTGATTTAGTGTTGTTGTTAGCCAATTGAATATAAGACAGTTTGAAGATCAGCAATTTATTTATCTAATCCATTTTTTTTCCCATTCCTTCCTCCTTTCTACTTTTTCCTCTCTTTCAGTCATTCTCACTTGCCTGTATCTCTGTCTGCCTCTATGTTTCTTTCCCGCTGAAATCAAGATTTCCTGCTGGTTAGTAAAGCTTTTCCAAATAGCAGAGGGTCTTGCTTTGCCAGAGTCTAAAAGATGACATACTGCAGAAATAATGAAGACAGATGAAGTCCCTGATCACCACAGACAAGTGGTCTAGACTAGGATTTTTTTCTCTGTCCACAACATCCTGTGGTAGGAAAATTGTTAAGATCACATAATATGATAATCTTATGGTAGCCCGAGAGATGCTAATGGAAGCTCCAAGTCTCATTAGAGATTCATTTGGTGATCATGGAGTAAAAGGAGGCAGGGTCCTCTGAGTTTACCATACTAAGATTCTGAACTGGTTGGCAACGTCAACATAGTTGGGGAAAATATGTTAATAGGACATAATTGTGTGATGGTGTAAGCATGACATTTTATCCTACCAGTCTTTTCTTTTTCTCTTAGCATAATAAATATTGATTAACCCCAGTTACAGAAGCATCCTGGGATGGTGGAATAAGGCAACAAATTGAATTAGGACATCGTTTTAGCACCGACTCCTGGAGGCACAGTGCTTAAAATGAGAAAGTAGGGATGATTCCCAAATGGAACTAGGAGTTTGTAAAATGGGTTCTTTAAAATCATTTTAGCAAAGGAGTCTGTGACCCTGCAGATCACACTTCTGTCCATGAATCAGGCGATTGAGGCATTTTCATTTGCTATAATTTTCTTTGAGGTTGAATGTTCATAATGATTTATTTCGGTGGTTAGCTAAAATATTTGCGTCCTATTTAGACAAAGTAATGGAGAGGGCAGCATTCTGGACTTTGAAGAATGGAAATGGGAGAATTGAGCTTTAGGAAAAATGTATCATCAGCCATGTAGAAAGCAAGAATTTGGTAGAGGCTAATTAATTGTGACTCAATTTTTGTTCTAATACCCTTGAAGACATCAGATGTTAATCTCCTTTCTCTCCTTTGGAGAATCTACTGAAAAATTTAAGTGAGCAAGAGGTGGACTAAATTAGAGTTTTCTTGAAAAGCCATGACTGAAATTTATCATCAAGCTTGTGCTAGATTATCTCTCAATGCACCAACCCAATTTTAGAAACGTTTCCTCTTTGTCATCAAAAATCAGTTTAATGTCATGAAGAATCATTTTCCTAAATCAAGAAAGTTGTAAAGATTGTTATGAGGGTTGGAGGAGTAGATTGAGAACAACAAATACTGGTTTATTTTGGAATAACACTACCAAGGTGGATCTATGCATTTATTCTCTTATACCAAATCTATTCTTAGATCCATTCATCCCCAGATGTTGCCATCTTAGGAGCCATACATCATCAGAGTAAGGTGCTCCTATAATGTATTGCACTAATACATTGTGCGAAGGACAGCACTGATGATAAATTTCTTAAATGATGGTGCTGTCTAAGGCTAATGACTTTAAGAGCAAATGCAAGGTAATGCAGTGATTTCTTTTCAGGCCCCAGCAGAGAATACAGAAGACATCTCAAAGCCATTTTCATTTGGGGGTAATATTGAAATAGACAGTATTTAAAAGGCCTTTGCAACACATACTTAGGAAGTATTAGGGCAAAAGTGAATGGCTTTGCATTTTTAGTTAAAAGCCATTTAATGTTTTATCTCATTGAAGCCTGTCCATCCTTCCTTCCTGCATGCCTGCCTACCTGCCTCCCTCTTTCCCTTCCTTTTCCCCCCTCCCTTCCTTCTTCTCTCTCTCTTTCTTTCTCCCTTCCTTCCTTCCTTCCTCCCTTCCTCCCTTCCTTCCTTCCTTCCTTCCTCCCTTCCTTCCTTCTTCCCTCCCTCCCTCCCTTCCTCTCTTCCTTCCTTCCTTCCTCCCTCCCTCCCTCTCTTTTTCTTTCCTTCTTTCTTTCCTTCTTTCTTTCTTTCTTTCTTTCTTTCTTTCCTTTTTTTTTTTTTCTTTCCTTCTTTCTTTCTTCTTTCTTTTCTTTTTTTATCTTTCTCTCTCTCATTTTTCTTTCATTTTAGACAGCTAAAAAAACACTTCAAGTTATTGTTTAATGAGGAATAGGAGTTGAGGGTTTACTCTCTCTTTGTGGGAATGATGTGCCTTGTGCTTCTTTGAATATGTTATATTTTCTTTCATGTCTTTACTTTAAGCACGAGATACATTCCCAAGACCATTCACACAATTGCAGCCAGAGAGATGAACTAACGAGGATAATTTGTGGCTGGGAGATTTCTGTCCTGGCAAAATGTTTATGGGTAGATGACAAATTCCTGTCTATGCCACAGAGTTGTGTCACGTCTAGAGGAAATGCCTGGTTATGAATTAGTTGAAAAAAAAATCCCTAAATTTGAGAAATTAAGAGGCAAAATGAAAAATTTAATGGAAGATTCTGGTAGAAGTCGTTCCTTTGGGCTGTGTGGCATATTCTCTTTGTGCTAAAGACAGCAAAAACTGTGACAGAATTCTTTCTTGGTCTGGGAGATGAAGCCTTTCCAAATAGTTTCATCCTCATTCATTGGGCATATTCAAAATAAGGTGTGTCTCATGTTTTTCCAGGAGTAAAAATGTCATCCACACAATGGAGTTTTCTCACTGATGATAGTGATAGTAGAAAGAGGTAAAATGTATTTGTCATTGCCAGCTACTGGTCTGAGTGCTTTTATACATTGCCCACTGAACTCAAGCAGGCACAGTTGTTAAGCCCATTTGACAGGTGAGCAGTCAGAGGTTAAGTCACTTGTTCTAGGTGACTAGGAGATTCTGGTATTTGGGTCATATGACTCTGGGGTCCATGAACCAAACCATTATACCATATTGCAGGCTCATGTGTTTTAAAATTTATCTTCCTCTGCAACACAACATGAGATAGGAAGCATCAAGTCATAGACTGGACTTAAAAATAAATTATCTCATTGCCCAATTCATTGGCTTTTATCAGATGATAAAACACTTAATCCATCCTCCTTTTCAGCCAGACACATACATAATAATAAGAATAAATTCTCTCCTCTTTGGCTAGATATATCGAATTTTAAAGTCTTTTAAAAATACCATTATGCTTAATCTTTGAACAGTGGATGAGACCAATGTGAATCTTTTCTTAGTTTAATGTCCCTTCAACGTTCTCTTCTCTCTGTTGAGAGATGGAATAGTGTTTCTAAACCTCCCATTTAGCCAGAAAGTACAATTATCTTTCTACTAATTATCCCCTTAACTTGGCTGGGAATGGTGTTTCATGCCTGTAATGCTAGCACTTTGGGAGGTTAAGATGGGCAGATCACAGAGGCCAGGAGTTTGAGACCAGCCTAGTGAATATGGTGAAACTTGTTTCTACTAAAAATTACAAAAAATTAGCCAGGTGTGGTGGCATGCACCTGTAGTCCCAACTGCTTGGGAGGTTGAGGCATGAGAGTCACTTGAACCAGGAGATGGAGGTTGCAGTGAGCCGAGATCACACTAGTGCACTCCAGCTTGGGTGACAGAGTGAGACTCATTCAAAAATAAAAACAAACAAAAAAAACCTCCTCAATCTGCTTTATCTTGTATGAGTGCTAGTAAGAGAGAAATTGAAATGACAATGTAAAGTTTGGTTTGATCTTTTTGCCAATAAATTTGTCCAGATGAGAAGAAGAAAAGTTAAACAAATAATAAAAATAGCTATGAGTGTTTAGTGCTATCAAATCAAGTGTTTATAAACTTAAAAAAAATTTAACACATTATTTATTGTCCTATTCAGATTTTCTTTTTGGTTGCTTAAGTGATAGAGAGACTGAGAACTAGCCTCTAACTTTAGTTTTCTTCTTTGTCAATTTTCTTTAAGATGGAAGGATATTGCAGGCCACCTTAAGAGACTGGATTAAGCAATCGGTTCTGATGGGTGGTCATTTTGCTTCACTTTCTACAAATAAAACCAGATAGCTAAGAACAAATAGCGAATATTTTCAAAATAGAACTACATCTGTTGAGTCCTGGCCTTACGCCACACATGCTATTAGGTGATTCCACACCATTATCTTACTTATGTCTGACATAAATATCCTGAGGTGGTTATTAATGGCCTCATTTTACAAACAAGGAAACTGAGGCTTGGGCATTTTAAATGAACTCCATAGGTCTGTAAATAGTGGAACTGAATTTTAATCATGTGTTTGTCTAACGCCAAAACCCAGTTCAACGACGATGAAAATAAATAATCCAACTCAAAAATGGGCAAAGGGCTTGAATAGACATTTGTCCGTAGAAGATAAACAGATGGCCAATATACGTATGAAAATATGATCAACTCAGTGTTATTTGTCATTAGGAAAATGCATCTTAACACCACAATAAGACACCACTTTATATTCATTATGTTGGCTACTTTAAAAAAAAAAAGAAAATAACAATTGTTGGCAAAGATATGGAGAAATCAGAACTCTTGTGCATTGCTGGTGAGATGTAAAATTGTACCGCTGCTATGAAAAACAGTTCAGCAATTTCTCCAAATGCTAAACATAGATTTACTATGTGGTCCAACAATTCCACTCCTAGGTATATAACCAAAGCAATTGAAAACAAGGACGCAAACAGGTTCTTGTAAAATGTTGATGGCAGCAGTATCCGCAATAGCCAAAAGGTGGAAACAACCCATGCCCATCAACAGAAGAATTCATAAACAAAATGTAGTATGTACACTCAATGGAATATTATTTGGGCGTAAAAAAGGAATAAAATTCTGATACATGCTACAACATAAATGAACCTTAAAAACATTACATTAAATGAAATAAGCCACACAAAGGACGATCATGGTATTATTTCACTTATATGAGGTACCTATAATAGGTAAATTCATAGACATTGAAAACAGGATAGAGTTTACCAGGGTTTGGGGGAGAGGGGCAGTATGGGGGTTTAATTTTGGGTACAAAGTTTCTGTTTGGGATGATGAAAATTTTCTGGAAGTAGAGGTGTTGGTTGCACACCATTGTGAATGTACTTAGTGCCACTGAGTGGCACACTTACAATTGTTAAAACAGTAAATTTTATGTTATGTATAACACACGTACAGGAGAGGGTAAAATACTGCTGGGCAAAGAAAAGACTAGGTAAGAACTGAAATGTAAAGCTAAGTATAGCCATTGCTTAAAATTGTAGTGACTATCAGTTTTAACAGATGGCAAACATCTTTGCAGGAAAAAAAAAAGTCCTTATTTTAGGTGTATGCCTAATTAGTGGGATTTGGTTAGCTTTTCTAAATGAAACCAAGTTGGCTTTCAAAGAGAATTCGATGATAAGACATTAAAACCCTGTGGACTGACAGAGTTTGAAATGGCAGAGTGGCTCTTCATGCTTAAGAATAAATACAGCCATCAGCACAGTTCCAGGCTCACGGTAAGTATACAACAAAGAGTTGTTGAAGGGAACACCTAAAATTATCAAAACCAACAGCTACATAATGATTTCAAGTTAACTGTGAAGATTACTTATGAGTTGTGTTTTACACATTTTTGTGTGCAATGCACATTTTTTTCCAACCATAAATTTTATAAAATGGAAAAATAATGCAAACTGGCACACTCAATCAAAGGCACTGGAATTCTATTTTTAAATTTATAGGAATTTGGGAACATGATTCTTTTAGGGATGAGAGCTGCCTAGAATTAGGATGAGGCTGTTATTTTGATCAGCCAATTAACATTTCTAGGCTGCCCCTCTGAACAGCCACCCATATTTGTATTGAATTTATGTCAGAGTACATCAAGCAAACAGGAGGAGAAGGGTACAGGAAAAAAAAATCTTTTAAATTAATCTGAATAAGTCTGGAGTAGAAAAAATATAGCCACTTGCTTAAATTGTTTTAAAGGTAACTTTTTATCGATTGAGTTTACAGCAACAAAGATTTTATAAAAATATAATAAAGACATATTGAAGAGTGAATTTTAAACTCCGTCAGCCTAGAGGATTTGCTTTCTCTGTCTCCTTTACTTAGTACTTCTTAAATTACAAAGGCTGGGAAGAAAACAACTTTACTGTAGCATTTTGAATTGAGTGAAAAGTATTTGGTCATATATTTGACAACTAGGGCTGCATATCTTATACTTTCTATGAATGAGTTGTTATCTTTTTATCTGTGTTCAAAATATGTGGAGTTAGATGGTTAGTACCACAGAACGGCTTAGGATAAGCTTTATGGATTGATTCATTTAACAAACATTTGAGGAATTCTGGTAGGGGCCAGCTGCTCTACAGCAGGGTGTGTCCTCCAAGAGTCCAGAGCCCGGTGCAGGGAAGAGAGCACTAAAACAAAAACTGCAATCAAAGTGCTGCAACAGGGCTAAGGTCAGAGGACCTTGGCAAACTCTTCTCTTTGGACAAGTAAAAGAAAGTTTTGCAATGGTGTAGCAGATGCTTTGGGAGCCTTTCACAATAGCCCCTCAGTCCACCTCTGATTTTGTTGCCCAGGAGGAGGACAGTTCTGACACACTGAGAGTGTGACCTGTGCCTCTCAGCATGTCTGTGGAGGGCTTTCTCTGAAGCAACAAGATCTGGAAGTATAAAGTGGCCAAGTACTTAATACTCCCAGGAGTAGCATCCGACATGAGGGGACAGAAGCCAATTGACTTTAAGTAGACAACACTGAGAAAAATTCTGTGTGACATGGTCTATAGCAATAACCTTGATAATGCAGCTTTACTTACTTTTCTTTCTTCCTTTTCTCAATCTTCGTACCTCCCTCTCCTACTTCCTATAATCATTTCCCAAGTAAATCACATGCATTTGAGCCCCTGATTCAGGTTGGGCTTTCAGGGGAACCCAAACTAAGAGGGAATGTGGCATTTCAGCTGGGGAAGAATGATGTGAGGAGGGGTTTGTTCAGGGTGTATGTGGGCAGAAGGGCTACTGTAACATCAGCAAGGACCACAGGTGTTTCTTTTTGGCAGTAAAGGTAAATGAAAGTGTTCTTGGTGGCAGTAAAGGTGGATGAAAAGGTCAGAGTGTGCTGACCAGTGGGAACTGGGAAGGGAAAGAGGCTGGTGAAATATGTTGGGATTAGTCATGAAAAGCCATATGAGACATAACAAGAACTTGGGACTATCTTGCAAGTAACAGCCAGCCAGATAAAATGCTTAGCAGGGATGTAATGCATGGAGGTCAGAGACCAGAAGTCAGGCAGTTAGGAGACTATTGGAATAGGCCAGGTGAGAAAGGAGGAACTAGGACAGGTCAGACATAAATAAGAAAGAGGAGACTATTTGGAGAGAGGTGGAAACAGTAGACTCAATAGATTTGGGGACAACATGGGGGCTGAAGGAAAGGGTGAAGTTGAAGTTGTCATCTAGCTTTTTAGCTCAGGAGACTGAATGAATGATGATGTCTCTAGCTAGAAAATATGGAAAATGGAGAACGTCAGTGGATGGGGAAGGACGGGAGAGACTTAGGCATGGAAAATGTGAACAATTTTAGTTTGGGGTATGTCCTCTGCAGACTTCTATGAGCTGTCCCAGGAAGATTAAATAGACAGGTGATAAAATGGATCTATATTTAGGGAGAAAAATGGAGCTAAAGATAGAAATTTGAAAGTTATTATCTCTGTACTGGATACCACGGAATTAGATGAAATTGCCTGAGAAGAAATGGTGAAGAAGAGGAAGGAGAGATGAAATCAAAGCTGGACCCTCTGTGAATGCATCACATAAGACATTGAATAAAAGTTTATATTAACAAAATAAAATAATCACCTATATTTCCAACACATTTGGTGGAACATACATTACAAAGTTGTTCATTACTGCTATTCTCTATGCATGTGTATGAAGTTTGACCGCCTATAGATTTTTAAGAGGCTATATTCAGTAAAACAATTTAATGAGACTATAGTCATCAAATAATGGGTTTGGCCGAATGGATTGCTTTGTGATTTTTCAACTTGTTTATAGATACTGCCATTGAGAAGAGCCAAAAAAAAAAATGTTTAAGCCTGGAAATCCTCCAGTGGTTAGATCTATGGGTGCCTTGAATTGAGGGCATCCCTGGAGTGCAGAGAAACACCATCAAAACTTTTGTTCTGCGAGACATGGTGGCTCACGCTTGTAATCCCAACACTTTGGGAGGCCACGGTGGCCAGATCACTTGACGTCAGGAGTTTGAGACCAGCCTGGCCAATATGGTGAAACTCCGTCTCTACTAAAAATACAAAAATTAGCTGGACATGGTCGCGGGTGCCTGTAATCCCAGCTACTCAGGAGGCTGAGGCAGGAGAATTGCTTGAACCTGGGAGGCGGAGATTTCAGTGAGCCAAGATCGTGCCATTGCACTCCAGCCTGGGTAACAGTAGTGCAGTACTGTACATCTCAAAAAAAACTGAAGAAAAACCTTTTGTTCTACAGTGTTGTGCCCTATACTATCAGGAGGAATCTTAGGTTAGTTATTTACTGCTGTGTAACAAATTACTGTAAACTTAGTGGCTTAAAATAATACCAAGGACTTCACAGATATATAGATCAGAAATCTGAGGAGGCTTGGCTGAATTCTCTGTTCAGCGTCTCATAAAGTCAAAATTAGGGTGTTTACCTGGCTGGATCTTACCTGGAAGTTCTGGGGGTGGAATTCACTTTGGACACATCCAGGTTATTGGCAGAATCCAGGCTGTGGCATTGTAGGTTGGAGGTCCCTGTTTTCCTGCTGACTGTTGGCTGAGGACTGCTCTCAGCCCTTGCCTGCTCACATCCTGTTTCATGTGTCCCCCAGCCTTATCCTGAAGTTAGAAACAGCACACTGAGTCCTTTCCATGCTGCAAGTCTCTTTATTTCTTCTACTGTCGATCAGAGAAAACACTCTGCTTTTAAGAGGCGCATGTGATTATGTTAGGTGCACCCAGATAATATTCCTACCTTCAGGTCAACTGATTAGTAACTTTAGTACACCTGAAAACTTCCTTCATACCAGTATATAGATTAATGTTTAATTTAATAACCAGCACCTGGGAATCCAGGGTGGCCATTTTAGAATTCTGCCAATGTTATTTAACAATTCAGCAAATGTTATGCAACTCCAAGAATACCAAAAGTGACCTGTTGTTCCCTATCAACTAGATCATCGCAGTCTTTCAGCCAAACTTTCCTTAGTTTCTCTTGAATTTCCTCATTTATCTGTTCTGCTGATTCTGCATTCCAAAAATTTAGGAGGCAGGCTGGTGATAATCTTACAACTGACGATAGTGGGAAAGAAGGAAAGTAGAATTTAGTCATTTTCAAACTAATTGTATCTGAGTTATGCTCATTGTGTACAAATGTGTCTTTTGATTTGTTTATATCTTTCAAAATGAATAATTTGGCATAACCTATTTAAAAATCCTATATCATAGATAATATAACAGACTAAATATATAAAGCATAACAAAGATTAAAATACAGAATTCTAGTTAGAAAGTGGAAGGAGGTTGGGAAAAGAATATATCAAAAATAGTGCCTGAAGAAAGTTAAAAAAATGTAAGTACAAAACTAAGCATAGATGACTGTCTTCAATGGGCTTACTGTCAGATACAATGGCTTTAATTTTTTTAAGCTAAATTATGATTTTTTTAGAGAAAAGCTTGTAAAAATGCAAATATGTAAAACACTCAAAGGTGAGATACTTGGTTTGGAATAAGGGAGAGAGGACAATAGTCACACATTTTCAGCTCTTTGTACGCCTCTTTTCTATGGTAAAGACTCCTCGAGGACCTTAGATTATTATAGATCTTAGATGGAAACCTCTGGGTTAGAGATGAGGGCTGGCTGCAGTGGACATATATCATTTCTCAGTGACCCAATATCCATCTCATGTATCCAACAGCCTGTATTTTCTCCTGGTGAACAAGCTCTCCCCCAGGCTCTGCTAACATGATTTGAAGGGGTTGATAACACTCTCAGATGAAGCCTTTGTTCTAATTAGCTCAATCATAATTGTGTCCTCCTAACTCAACCACAGAGATTGGTATAAAAAAGAAAAAAGGCATATAACCGAATTCTGACCAACGAAGGTTGGACCCAGGACTTTTGTTCTAGCTTTGCAGGAAAGATGTTCTTATTCTTCTACTGGACAAACAGCTGAGAGGAAATGAAGCTAGATCTGTTATAGCCATCTGACTACCGCTGTGGGGGAACCTGTCTCATAATGAATTCAACCCATAGAAGAAAGCCAGGATGCATCAAATTAAGACCAAAGATAGGGTGAATTGCATTTTGCTGATGTTTTCTGAGCACCAGAAACCAGGATTATTCTTTAACTTTTCAGGAACATAGCTCTTTCTGCTTCCTCTATGTGAAAAATAAATTATTTGCTGTGGGGCATATTCTTAAATGATACAATGACTATAATGGAAAGTCAAATTGCTTGGTGCTGAATGGAGGAATCAACAAACTGCTATGCAAGGGTAAAAGAAGGAAATATGATTTCTTCATTTGGTGTTGGAGAGTAGGATTGTAAATAGCCTAGCATGATGATTAATAGAATGTGAAAAGGTAGAGAGGAATAGAAGAGAACATTTAATAGAGATTGAGATTAATACAAGAGGATGTGGTGTGTTTAATATGTTCGATGCCTGGAATGTAAGGTGTGGTACAGGAATGGGAGTCTATGATATTCGTGCTCCCTGTAGTGAGCATCTATTGATTTTTTTTTTCACCCCTCCTTAAGGGAACAGCAAACCATTTCCTTTTGATTATGGCTTTACCCAATTCTATCTGGACTCCTAGTCACAATGTCCTTCCCCTCTGGCTTCAACAACTGGCCTAAGTGGTAGTCGTATGATCAAAGAAGGGTCAAGCAGGGTCCTTCTCTAGAATGCAATATACAAAAGTATGTTAAGAAATCCCTCTCAGGGCTCTAAAGTGGGATGGTATAAGTTGAAGATGATTGGTTCATAACACAATCTCCCCCTGACTATTCTTATCTCCGGTGCTTATCTACAATAGAAGATGATGAGCACAACCAACTGAGTGCTGGGCCAAAGATGGAGAGAGAAAAAGAAGGAGAAATACACACAGACAAATCTGGTGCTATTAACTCTGTTGGCTTCACCATGGGCTTCCCAGTCACGTGAGCCATTATCCCTCAGCCCTTCCTTTCCATCTCTTAAGCTAATTTGAGTTCTGTTTCTGTCACTTGGGAAGAAGAATCCAGTGCTATGTTATTCATTGTTCTTGCACCTGTGGCAGACATTACTAGCTGATTACAGCACTCTTTCCAGTTGAGCTCTAATATACCCTTAGATTGCTTCTCCATATAATGCTTCATGTAGACTTTCTCAATTGATTTAAGGTGACATGAAAACTATTTTTTAATCTTACATGGAGACATGAGTTGTCAGATAAAGCTAATAAAGTTGTTGAGCTCAACTTCTGAGCTCAACTTTTGAATGCCATACTAAGGTGTTTGATTATATTAACCTGGCACTTCCATGCTGGGGGTTATTACACTTGAGAAAGAAAGTCAGAGAATATGGCTTAGCAAGTCTAAAACACTGGAATTGCATTTGGCATGTGACGAGTTTCTTATTTGTGAGTTTCTTGTTAACTCCATTCAAGAGGGGTCAAGAAATTTCCTGAGTATTGCCATGGTTTGGATATGGTTTGTCCCAACCACAACTCATGTTGAAATTTGGCCCCCAGTGTGGCAGTGTTGTGTGATAGGGTATAGTGAAAGGCATTTGGATCATGGGAGTGCATCTTTCGTGAAAGATGAATGCCCTCTCTTGTGGGTGAGAGGGAAAGATTATTTCCCACAAGAATGAGTTGTTAAAATAACCTGGCTTCCTTTGTCTCTCTCGTTTTCTCTCTCACCATGTGATCTCTTTGCACACACCCCCTCCCTTTCCACTTTCTGCCAGGAGTTGAAGTAACCTGAAGACTTCACCAGATGCAGCTGCCCAATTTTGAACTCTCCAGCCACCAGAATCATGAGCCACATAAACATCTTTTCTTTATAAACTACCTAGTTTCAGGTATTTGGTTATAGCAACACTAAATATACTAAGGCTAGTATCTTAACACAGTTTATACAGAAAGGCATTTTGCATCCTGGACCTCAAATACAGCATCAGAATGAAAGTTGAGGTAGCTGTTACTCATTGTAAATACAGTCTCAGTAAATGCTGTAAAATTATGATGGAAATTTAGAAGTAAATGAAATTTCCTTAAAGTATTTATTTTCAGATTGAATTCTTGGAGCCCCACAGTCAGATGAAGCCTCTGTGAATCAGAAGAGATTTGAGTGAATAGAAACAAATTTTCAAACAGAGAGTTGAAACTGGAGTCAGAATAGCATAATTCATAATAGGAGATCATGTTGGATGAGGCAAACACAAATAGAGGTTTGAGTAAACCTCTATTTACTCAAATAGAGTAGCTGAGGAGTTGAGTAAAACTGAACCAGTGTGAAATGGTTCAGGAGCTAGTCAGGAGCTAACAGGGAGTATCCTGGTTGGTTTTCTTGGAAATAGAGCTTGAGACAGGGATGTGGTTATGTTATATGTGATTTTTGAGCAACAACAGCTCATTATGACAAACCTCTGTGAACAGAGAGAAAGAAAGAAACCAGAATAGGATAGGAAAAAAGTAAAGTTTAGCCTCAGTCTGATCAATAAAAATGGAAGAAATCTTGAGCCTAAACTGCACTACTGAGTACTTGTACTGCCCCAGTCCTTTTAATTAATCCTTAGTTATTGGCCATCAAGTAGGTTAAGTGATTTAAAATCATCCAAAGGACATCTAAATGGGAAGGGGCTGGGAGTAACCTACTATCATGGCTAATTTATGTGCCAACTTAGTGGGTGTTTTTGGATGAAGTTTAAATTTAAGTTGGTAGACTTTAAGTAAAGCAAATTTCCCTCCATGTTGGGAGTGAGCCTCACTCACTAGTCAGTTGAAGACTTGACTAGAACAAAAATACTGGCCTCTCCAAGCAAGAGGGAATTCCCCTGCAGACTGCCTTTGAACTTCATCTGCACCATGAACTCTCCTGGGTCTCCAGCCTGATGGCCACACTGAAGATTTGGTCTTGCCAGTCTCCATAATTGCAATCATGTGATCCAATTTCTTATAATACATCTCTTTACATATACACATACACACAGTTTCTGTTGGTTTTGTTTATCTAGTGAACCCTAACTAATATACCCATTAAAAGTCTCTGTCTCAGGGGAGGTAGTTCCCATCAGCCAAGGATGAGTCTTCTGCAAAGATCACAGATACGAGCCCTTAGCAGTGGTCCTTGCAGCAACTAGGTGCACCAGCAAGGAACAAGAAACTTGGTGGAGTGCCAGTCTACTTCAGTGAGCATATATTTGGACAACCCTTTTATGGAGTGCTTGAAGAATGCTAGAGGAATAAGCAGTACAGAATTAGATTTATTTTAGTTGCAAGTGAAGTTGATGGCCCTTCACAAATTCCTCCTCACTATAGTGTCAGTTCTCACAAAGCTCCTTTTAGTAACCATTTATTAGTATGGCAACATGATGTGGTGATGTCAACTATTGGGCTTTGAAGTCAGAGACACATGTTCAAATTCCAGTTCCCTACTTACCAGCTGAGCAACATTTGTACATGTAACTTAATTTCCGAGTTTCGAGTTCACTTCTATATGATAACTATTACAATAATCACCTGAAAGATGTGTTGTGAAGATTAAAACTAAAATTGATACCATACACAGAAAGCAGATGCATGTCAACTGTGAATACTAAACTCTTCTGTGCCAGGCAGTAGGTTAAGCAATTTAAAATCATTACGAGGCTAACTTCCCACAACAATTTTCTAAGGTAGGTATTCAAACTGTTTCCTAATGTGGCAACTACAGTGCAGAAAGGGTTAAGATGTGTGCCCAAGGTCACCAGGCTGGGAAGCAAAGTTTATATCAGGAAGTAAATACTGGCCATCATTCTATCCTTTGTAGAAAACAGCAGACTGAGATACTGTTCAGCTTCTGATAAATATTCTAGAAGCTTTGTGACTTGGTTGTCACTCTGGAGGCATGGGATCCTGCTCCAGGAAGCTAAAAACCATGGGTCAATGCTGCAGGCTTCCACTGCCCTTGAGAATGCTGCAGCAAGAGAGATGAGAGATGGAAATGTCCAGAATGCCAGGTGGGAGGGGCACTTAGCCGTTGCATCTTGAATCCAATGTGTCCGGTGAGTCTCATGCTCTTTCCCCCATCTGCCAATCACAGTGGCTAAAGGAGGGGAATAAATGGAAATCCAGGGCAAAATGAGACTTCTCAACTTCATCTTTGTATGTCATAATCAGGACGCAAATCAAAGTCTCTGGGACTGAAAAGGTCATAAATGGAAAACCTGCTGCACCTCTGAGTTTTCATAGATTTCAATGATTTGGTCCAAATCCAGAAATTATCTCGAGACAATAAAAAGGCTGCTGAATGGTAACTGAGGAGGACTGCTAAACTCTCAGCGAGCTCCTTTGACGTTACTAGGGGCATTTAATTTTCATGTTCTTGCAGTAAATTTGAAGGCAAATTATAAAAGTAAGGCTCAGTTTTGGTAAAGTTCCAATTTCTGTGCATGGGGCTTCTAACTAGACTTTGGGGGCCGCTGGCTAGGAAAGTTTAGATTTAAAGACCTTTGCCAAAGTGTCCTGTGTGAAAAGTTCCCGCATTTGTGGAATTTCCAAAGACGTTTTGTTGTATACTCCTAGGCCTTGTTTTATCCGCGGGTTTGGAAAGTGGGATGTGGCTGCTGGGAAGTAATATTTTTAAAGGGCAAGTGTGATAGAAATCAAATCACTTTGTCTAATGTATTTAGGGAAATCACATAGTGTCTGCTTCTATGTTAAAATTTAATTATTGCTTTAGTTTCACAATTTGCCTTTCAAGGGAAATTGAGGCCTGTGAAATGTGTTCTGCATAGTAATTAGGATCTCCAGGTCTCAGTTTCTTCATCTACAATATGGCAATATTAGATGGAGTAAATTTAATAATGCTTGTAAAGCTCTTAGTGACGTTGCTGGCATATATTATACATTAAGTACAATCGGCCCTTTTAATCTGTGGATTTGAGCAACCACAGGTTTTAAAAATTTGAAAAAAAGAAGAACAAAAATAACAAAACAACGTATTAAAAATGCAAATTAAAAATACACTATAATAACAATTCCTTAGCATTTACATTGTATTAGGTGTTATTAGTAATCTAGAGATGATTATACAAGAGGATGTACACAAGTTACATGCAAATTTCGATATCTGTGGCGGTCCTAGAACCAGTCCCCCACAGATAACTGGGGGACGCCTGTACTTATAGTAGAAAGCTAATATCATTAACAGGAAAAAAATCTTGCAGTAATAGGATGAACAAAAACTGAAACCTGTGAGACTGAAAAATAGAGCAATCTACAGGTTTTGACCTAGAGAATATTTGGACTCTGGTGCCTAATCAATGGCTTTGAATGAGGTTGCCTTTTTGAAGGAGGGAAGACGGATCTCTTGTCTACTCTGAACTTCATCCGACACTGAAAAGGATGAGGATCAGTTTCCTAGTGTATCAGGGTTCCATTTTTACAAATGATTGCACATATCCCCCATTTGAGAGTTCAAATGAGCAGTTTAGGAAGAGAAAATGAATATCTATATTCTTGAAGGCCAACCTGGGAGCACAATTCTGGAATTTGGGATATCACTAGAAAGCCTGTATTATTTAAATTTCCAAAATGAGCCTTTCTAATATGACCTCAAGCTAATGTGTGGGTCTGTCTAAATAACAGCTTCGAGTAATTTCTTCCAACAGTGTCTACTAAGCAGCCCAGGATAAAAGTATTGTTTTTCCACTAATGGTGGAATTGTCAGGGAGACAACCAATCGCACCAGACTTTTGCTGGTTAAACAGAATTCAAACTTGTTTTTCTTTTATTTTTCTTTCTTTTTCTTTTTTAACTTTTTAAAAAAAACCTTTGAGAGCTTTGAGAGACTACTGATGTGAGAATACTATATGCTTGCTAGAGATTCTACAGATGACAACACACTATACCAGAATTTCCCCTTATTTTTCTCTTTCCACCACCCCCACCAACCGTCTCTCACCAGACAGAATAGGTGAAGAGGTTGAGTTGTAGATCTCATTTCTCCTGTTTTTCTGCTTGTGAAGTCTGCCAACAGAATCCACCTTGACAAAGTCAAGGACTGTGCGTTTAATGTTGAACTGAGTGAATAAATTATGCATGAAATTGTGCCGGATTCTCTAGTGTGCAGAATTGCTCCTTTTGATATGAAAGGTTAATTCAGAAAGGATTCCAAAATAGCTAGAAATTGTGGGGATAAGTGGAGAGTATTCACTGTTGTGAGCTGTTATTACTAGAAATTGCATTCCCTCTCTGGCTTCCCCAGAGATTTTGCTTTGCCAGTGAATATAAACTGTACTCAATAGAATAGCATTTAGGAGTAACAAGAGTGTATGTCCACACACAATAAAATATTCTAATGGCGTTTTAAAGAGAAGTTGTACTTTTTCATGTATATCATGCACCCCAAGGAAGAATTTCTATTGTATTTAGGTCAAGAACAAGGCATATCAAAAGTAATGAGTTTTGATCATATATGTATTACAAACGCCTGTCTGAGATTCCCATTTCAGAGCCAGGGCTTGTCCTGCCACTGATTAGTTATGCAAGCCTGGTTTCCGATAAAATCCAAAGCATCCTTGAGAAGGAACCACCCCAAATTGTTTTATCACTGCATCTCACACATCCGGCTTTAATTTAATCTTCAGTAAATTTATGGAGTTCTTCAACCTGTTTCACTTAAATGTCCTTTTTACACACATCCTTATATTATTTTTACGTTAGTTCATTATTTCCAGCAGAAAAAAAATTGTAGTTGGCCGGAAAGCTAAATTTTACTTAAAATACACGTACACATATTTTTGGAGCTTGTTAGAGACTCTTTTTTGTGTTTCTATCACAAGGGAACAGAATTGTGCCACCAGACTGTGGTAGTTGTTTATTTTTGTCGCTCTTATGTACATTTTCAGAAACCATCTCCTTAATCTCCACTGGGTACCAGTAGTTTTTTCTCTAATTATAAAGTGATATCATTTCTGACCTGGGGTAGTTTTTAATTTTAATTTCTGCTTTGTGTTTATAAACTGATAGACTACATTATCCTGTTGGGAACATTGGCAGAAAGACTTCAGTCTTTTGTGTTGGTTTTAACAATTAGATATTCATTCAATGTATTAAAATGTGTTTGGGGCCAACTAAAGATGCATTTTTGATGTAGAGTTTTTTTCTTTCTGTGTTCCACTTATCTGTATATTTTACATTAGCAATGAAGCTTTTAAAACTCTAGATTGGTGCCAGTGAATAACTGTAGTATTATTTAAAAATCTAACAAAAGTTAAAGTGAACAAAATTGATCCAATTACTCTTTTTTAGGTATTCTTTTTTTGTTCCAAAATGTTTATGCAGCAAAATATATATAAATCTTGGCATAGGGAAGATATTCTTACAAATTTTGGCAGATGCTGGGTTAAAATAAAGTAGTTACTCAAACACCAAGGTGCCTATGGGGTTTTTTAAAAATGTGTTTTTTGTTACTTTATGGCATTACCAAGGAGCATTTTAAATGACCGATCCTTAGCCCACTAATTAATGCCAAGACTATTAGGTTTCTTTATCTGGTATATGCGACTCATTAGTCTGAGCTCTGGATAGCAAATTGGCAAAATGGCCTCTTGTCACTGGAAAATGTTCTTAGTGGACAGTGAGAACATACTGTGCTTGAGGGGAAGATGGGACACCAATCATTTTTCAGGTAAATCTGGATGTTTTAGGCTGCTAAAGTTAGAGAAATAAGTCTCAAGACACTATGCAATTGTGCTTAACGTTCCAGTGATTGTAGTGGTATATACCTAGGTAATGTTAGCTACTGTGTATTTAAACATATTTTAAGCCAACCAGATATTCATTTTTGTTATAAGTTTAAATGCCTTCAGCAGATAAAACTGAAAAATCATTGAATCAACTGTGTGGCACTGAGAACAGGTATTGAAGGCAGTGAAGATGTGGATTCATGTCTGATTAGAATTTACACAATGTGCAAGACAAACTAAGAAGTAGAAATTTTCCTATTACTGTGTAACATACACATGCACAAATAAAACAAAAACTGGAAGTTCTTTTAAACAATATTTAATGTAGCACTGATACACTTACAATATATATTAAATAAATAAAATGTAAATGTGTTTATGTATAAAATCTATACTTTCACATAAAAAGCAAATAATTTAAAATATTTAATGTATTTTAAATGTTTTACATAACTTCAATTAAATTTTAAATAAAATATATTCCTTATTTAAAAGGTAATATTAATATACTTAAATGCTTTAAGCATATTAAAGTATTTTATTAAATATTAGTTATTTAGTATGTTTTAAATATTTTACTTAAAAGTATGGTGATAGAATGTTGACTTTTACCCCAGACGTTTTTGCAGGCAAAGAATCACCCAACGAAACAATTTAGAAGCAAATGGAGGATCTTTTCCACAAGTAATTAATACCTTTAAAAGCATGTTTGAAATAATTAGTTAAGCAAGAGAATCAATCTCTTTTAAAAGCTTCCAATTCACTAGAGGCTCATTCAGTAGCACACACCTGCTCACCAATAGTCCAATACCCTGGCAACATTAATTTTTTTCTTTCAGCCCCCTTTTTCTTTGTGGGGGTAAGTTGATACATATTTTCTTAAAAATATGCTTGCTTCTTCTGCCCCCATTCCTTTATCCCAAGGTCCAAAAGCATGATGCATTCATTTCTCACTCCAAAGTGAAGTGACTAGTGAATATTTAGAAGCTCAGGTTTTAAACTGCATATATTAAATGCATATAAAATGAATATATTGTTTGCGAAATATTAAACCAAGTAATTTTTTCCCAGTTGTTGAGCACAAATGTGGGCCTTTAATGCACGTGTGTTACCTTGGGAAAATCTGGAGCTTTATTAGCTCTTCTTTAAATCATACAAATTATTCCTTTTAACTGTAAATGATCTCTTCTTTTGGTGAGTTTCCTTAACTAAAGATAACTTCACAAAAACACGTCAGCTAACGAGAAACACAAGGAGAAAGTAACTCTGTTTGGAGGTGATTTATTTTTTTAAGCATCACTTGGGGGCCACATAAAAGGCAATTTTTAAAATGCAAGTAATCTTTAGGAAAATATTGTGAAAGGACATTGTTAGCATTCTGTTGTGTTGTATTAGCATCCATTTCTTAAGCAAGATGTTTCATTTTAACAATATCCTCCACTGCACGAAAATTAATTTCTTTTCTTCTTTGGCACAACTCCAATCCTTTTTTTTTCTTTATCATCCCAGTGGATGAAATGATCTGAGTGAACAACATATATTTTTGAAAGAACAAATGTATAGGTGAAGGTGACCAATGAAAGTATTTAGTTAAAAAACGAAAAGTGAATGATGCAGATCTTCCTGGTGAGCACTTTGGAGTCCTGCTGATTGCCTACAAGAAACAACCATCTACCCTAACTGTTGAGGGAAATCATTTTAATCCATGAATGCTGCATATTGATTTTGGAAGACTTGCAATGTGGTACATGTAATGAGTATTTTTGCAGCTGGTACGAAATGTATCCAATATTAATATTTATTTTACGTTATCCATTTTATTCTTGTGCTTTCCAATTTTTAGGCATAAAAATTAATACTTACCTTGAAATACTTTTGAAAATCAGTATTTTTATTATTTGGAAGACTGAGAGTTCTGTTTCTTTTGTGGTTTTACATTGCATTACTTTTTTATTTCTATTGCAACAAGCTGCTATAAACCCCACAGTTTCAACAATACATATTTATTATTGTACAGTTCTTGGTCTCACTGAGCAAAATCAAGGTGTTGGCAGGACTACAGTCCTTTCTGGAGGGTTAGGAGATCATTTACTTCTTTGCTTTTTCCTGCTTTTAGAGGCAGCCCACATTTTTTGGCTCACGGCCCCTTCCTTCATCGTCAAAGTCAGCCCTGTTCATCGCTCTGGCTCCCTTCCATAGTCACTTCTTTCTCTCCCTCTGATATCAGCCGGGGTAGGCCTTGTTAAGGACTCATGTGACTAGGCTGGGCCCACCCAGGTAATCCAGGCTAATCCACATGCTCGACATCCTTAACCTTTATTAAGGTCAATTCTCTTTTGCCAGGTGAGGTCACATATTCACAGGTTCCGGGGATTTGGATGTAGATAAGTTTGGGGTACCATTATTCTGCTTACTGCTTACAGAAAGATAAAAAATGTCAACAGCAATAGCAGTTACTGTCATTTTTTTAGTTGGTGCTTCTTTTGGACCCTTTACAAAAGTGATCAAGTATGGTGCATAGTAGGCACTTGGTAAGTATTTTTTTCAGCAAACGAATGAATGAATCAAGGATAAAACTATTGCACACGAACAAAGAATTTAGTAGATATTTAGTAAATAGTAGACATTATTATTATATGATTTCTTTCTATTTTTTTTTTTGAAATGGAGTCTTGCTCTGTTACCCAGGCTCCCAGGCTGGAGTGCAATGGCACAATCTCAGCTCACTGCAACCTCTGCCTCCCTGATTCAAGCGATTCTCCTGCCTCAACCTCCAGAGTAGCTGGGACTACAGGCGCATGCCACCACGTGTGGTTAATATTTGTATTTTTAGTAGAGATGGGGTTTCACCATGTTGGCCAGGCTGGTCTCGAGCTCCTAACCTCGTGATCTGCCCACCTCAATCTCCCAAAGTGCTGAGATTACAGGTGTGAATCATGTAATTTCTCAAGCAGCTTCAAATTTTGCCACATCTGTGTGTCTTTGTCCATTTGTAATGCTATAACAAAACACCTGAGACTGGATAATTTACAAAGAACAGTTCTGGAGTTGGGAAGTCCAAGATCAAGGTGCCTGCATCTTGTTTAGACCTTCTTACTGTGTCTTTACATGGCAGAAGGTGGAAGGGCAAGAGAGCATGAATGTTGAGTCCCCACATGAAAGAAGAGCAGAAAAGAGTGAATCCACTCTTGCAAACCATTTTCCATAGTGGCATTAATCTATTTATGAGGGTGGAGCCCTCGTGACCTAAACTCTTTCCATTAGGCACCACCTCCCAACCTTGTTGTATTGGGGATTAAGTTTTCAACACACAGATTTTGAGGGACACATTCAAATCAAAGCAACAATTTGAATAGCAAAAATACCATTCATCTCAGATATTTAAGAAACACATTTTGGTTAAGAGTTTAGACTCTGGATTTATTCATCCATTTATTCATTCTTGCTTTTTCTTTTTTTTTTTTTTATCCATTCCACAATTCCCTGTTACTATATATGCACCCTGCTACCGGCTGTGAACACGATGATGAACAGAATAGGTGTGCTCTTTTGTTTCATGATGCTTTCAATCTAGTGGAAAGGGCAAACTATCAGGTAAATAAACAAATTAATGTTCATATCCTGGTGCCATAACTTACCAGCTGTGTTATGTGATTCTGGGCAGATGACTTAATCTCTCTGAAACTCAATATCCTCATCTGTAGCTGAGGTTAATAGGACTTACCTTGAGAGGCTGTTATAAAGATTAAATGACTTATTACACGTAAATTTTTATTATAATTCTTGGCGCATAGAATCATTTTTTGGTAACTTTTTAAAATGATCATTATTAGGCACCTAAAGAAAACTTGGCTCTATTTTTGATGAGGAAGTTATGTCCTTTATAGGACAACACCAAATAGCAATATAAACTTTAAGAAGGTCAAACTCCATCCTAACTTTCTCTCCCTGATTGCTCATGCTAAATTTTTTAGAGACTACTATTACATCTAATACTATTGCTACTGTACCTACAACTATTAATATTATTGCAATACTTACCTTTACTAATTTCTCATTTTGTGTCAGACACTATTCTAATCACTATGCCTGAATTATATTATTTAATCCAGATCACAGCCCCATAGTGTGAATTGGGTGCTCTTACAGAACTCATGTCACAGCTAAGAAATTTGAGAGAAGAGGGTTAAGCCCTACTTCTACAACAGGGGAGTGATAAAGCCAGGATTCCTATGCAGGCAATCTGACTCAGGTGTCAACCATTCTTTGGAAGGCAGCAGGATTTGGGATAATTTTCCAATGAGGCAAATTGCATGGTGGAGGATGGTGTGAAAATAGAAGACAACTATAGCACTGAGAATTTCACTTTGCTCTGTATTTTCTAAGATAAAGGATCAAAGAGACATAACTTCTAAGATAAAAGAGACATAACTCATTTGTTCATATATTTATTATTTGATCAAACATTTGCTGCATGCCTACCAGGGAGCCGGTACTGTTAGAGATGATTAAATTTGTGTCCTCAAGGAGCTCACAGCACATTGTTGGGGCAAGTAGTCACCATGAAGGGGCTGCTAAAATGGAGTTTGCTGCCTGTCTTAATTAATTAATTAATTAAGCTGCCTGTCTTAATAGAGGTCAGTGTATACGATGCTTAGGAAACTTCAGGACATCTCACCTCAACTGGTGTTTCTCACCAGCCTTTTCCTGGGTGGCCAGGAAAGGCTACCAGAGGAAATATATCATGAGGAAAAATTCATTTGCTTGCTAGAATCTTAGAAAATTACTTGCTGGCAAGATACGTGGATATGTACATAAATGCATATCACATTGATTAATGATACAGGCTTTGGAGTTAAAACTGGCTACTTTCAAACCCTGCCTTTGCCATTTACGGCCCTTTGACCTTATCCCCTTTAAGACTTTCAAGTCTTCGGCCAAGGGACGGAAACAGTATCTCTTTCTTTAGATTGAGAGGAAGACTACAGGTAGAGATCTTGCTACAGTATCTGGTGTGTGGTAAATAGTCAAAGGATTTTAATGTTTATTATCATCATCATTGTCACCATCATCATCATCACCATCATCACATCATCACCATCATCACATCATCACCATCATCACCATCATCATCATTATCACCATCATCATTATCATTATCATTCTTTCAGAAATAATTCTCAAACAACAAGACCGGAAATGAGGAATTTTTTGTTGCCGTTGCTGAATTATTAAGAAACAGTACGTTAGTCTTAATGTTTAAAGCTGGAAAAATTTCAGACACTTTACAAGTCCCTGTGACCTCATAGAAATATATATTACTGGAATTGATGTGTGGAAAGAGCACAGTTTGTTTTTACCCCAGTTGAAAATGTGCAATGACATAATGTAACCCTTTAAGATAACAGAAGCCAGCTGCCCCATTCACATTTAAATATGAGTCACCTTCCAGGGAGACTTGCAAGATTCTATGTGCCAAGCTGGAAAAGTAAAAATTGCCAGCAAGGAGGGAAAGAATAAATTCACAATTGGAAGGAGGTATTACAGGCTAAAGGCCTCACCTAGCCAATTCCCTCTCAGAGCAGAAAATGGCATGCTAGTGGCCAGAGAGAAGAACTGCCCCACCATGGCAGTGTGGTCTGTATTACCGAAACACAGAGACCTTGTCACATTTAGAGAATT